>NC_067403.1:195412753-196119420 GCF_016432865.1 Antechinus flavipes | reverse complement strand
ATTACATCTCCCTTCGATCGGGGCTCCATTAGTACCATTATACAAGTAGACTGGATTCCAGCTCAGGCAGAGTGGCAAGGCTTCCCCTAATTGTTTAACAGATGCTCAGCCTATTAATTATTCCAAGTGCAGTGCCCAGTTTTAATTGATCATTCAAGTAAAGATGGGTGGTCACAGCCTTTCCCCCTATAAGTAAATGAGCCATGGATGGAGAGGGGGATATACCTCTAGTGAAGGACACTGGAAAGAGCTGATACTTACCGGTGTGCTTTATTTGAGGGGTGCATGGTATCCCCAGACCCATCCATCCTGTAGCACTGATAGATTATTTCCCTTTTTGGCTCCTTCATATCCCCATCCTTCTCTTCCCACCTCCCCATTATTACTTCACACACATAAATACCTTTCCACCAACAAGCCTATTTCCAATGATTTATGGTTCCCTAGCCAATGCCAGTAATGTGCATTTTTTAAAAGGTGAAAATGAATTGCCTCCCGTCCTTTAAATAAGCAAAAAGCCCACCTCTGCCATGTCAACGATGTGTTTGATTTTCAGAGGAACTGCAGTAGATTTGGCACTGAAATGGACCTTAGCGATCGCAACCTCCTTCTTACAGAGAAAGACGAAAAGGAAAGGGATTTTACCCAAAGTCAGATAGAGTTGATGATGTTTTGGGATAGGGAGAGATATGTGACAGTAGAATAGGCTGTGTTTAAGCTACTTTTGTAGAAAAAGAAGGAAATACTGCTTTAGAACCAGTTAGAACTTTAGGTCATCTGAGGACATCTCGAACATCAGCCTAATACTTGAAGGCCTTCTGTGATGGGGTGTCCCTCACTCCCCATCCACCGCTCATTTATTTATTGGGGGAAAGGCTGTGACCTCCCATCTTTGCTTCCTGCTAAGGCAGGTGTAGGTCGCCGGATGAGATCCTGAGATCTTAGAAAGATTGTCTGACCTAGCCCCTTCATTTCATGTAGAGGAAATAGAGTCAGCAGAGCGCAGATTTGAATGGCAATCACCAGTGGAAAGGGAAACGTAATTTGGAGTTAGAGAAATGTTGTTTGGGTCCCAGCTTGGCTACATTACCTGGGGACTGTGAGCAAATCACTTAACCTCTTAGATCTTCGGCTCATCATCTATAAAAACGAGAGTGTTAGACTAATGACCCAAGTTCCCTTTGAGCTTGAAATGTCCTTGCCTGACGGGGAGTCCCCCCTGAGAGAGCTTGGGCTGGCTGTGCTGTGTCTGCTCTCTCAGTGGGCTCCGTCGTTAGAATCCTGGGAGGGAGCAAAGGAAGGAGGGCTCCGGAGGAAGCCAGGCTGCCCGAGGTGGGTGGCAGAGTTTATGTTCTCCATCCCTTGTCCCACCCCCACCCCCATATGCCCTGTAACGGCTCGATACACAAAGAGGCAATCGGAGGGAATTGGGCCCTTGTACAAAACCAGAAACAAATTACAAATCTCCAGCGGAAGCCAAAGGCGGTACCATGAGGGAGAAGGAACAGGAGACACACAAAAGATTGATAGAAGGTCTGTCTGGGGGTCCTGGGAGGGGAGGGCAGACCAGGTGCTAGGAACCCTAGCTGTTGGCCCTTTGCCTTATTCCCTGCCACCCCTCAATGTTGGCCAGTCCCCAGGGCCACCCCACTCCAGCTGAATTTCCTCCGCCTCTGTTTCCCAAGGCCCTGGGGAGGTGGCTTTGGAGGTGGTACTGATTGTGTGGATGCCTTTGGCCAGAAGACTTCAGGCCTCGCAGCCGGGAAGAGTCTTCAGAGCCAAAATGCTCAGAAATCAGCAGCCCGAGGGTCTTGGGGCTCCTGAGCCACCTCCCCTGCGCCTGCTAGGAACAGGGATCATGTTCATGAGAGACCGAATTAGAAGTTACGGTTGAAGTCCCCATCCTGACTTCAGGTCCTGAGGAGCTAGGAAATTCTGTTGCTCTACTTTGTTACTAAATTACCCCTAAGCTTCAGTTTCCTCATCAGAAAAATGGGGATAATATTTGTCCTACCTATTTCTCATGGTGGTTGTGAGGCAAGTGCTCTGTAAACTTTAAAAGCACTATTCAGACGGACGTAGATATTATTGCTGTTGTTGTGAAGAGAAGTGGATAGAGTGCCAGGGCTAAAGGCAGGAAGACCTGAGTTCAAATGCAGCTGAACACATTTCACTTCACAGGTCACTTCACCCCTCTTCCTTATTTTTAAAATGAGGAGGCTGAATGCGACCCCTAGCTCCTTTCTGGTTCTAAGTGTGATCCGATGGTGGATGGTGGAGACTGTGGTCTAGTACCTTGTCTTGACATCTTAGCTTGGGCTTAACAGTATGTTTTTACATTTTAAATAAAAACAAGCATTTGTTTTTTATCCCTCTCACCCCTGGTGGGGGAAGAGAGAGACAGAGATAGAGACAGAGAGAGACAGAGGGAGACAGAGAAACAGAGAAAGGGAGAGAGAGAGAGAGAGAGATACAAACTCTTATAACAAATATATATAGGCAAGCAAAATAAATTTTCCTATTGGCTGTGCTTTTATATACATGCATATATATATATATATATGTCTATGTACTGATATTATTTATATATGTATTGATACTTATATTTATAAGTATATACTTGTATTTATGTGTGTATATATACTTATATTTATATGTATATCTACTTATTTATACACATGCATTTATAGTTGCATGTATATCTACTTATAAATATGCATTTATGTTTATGTATATTTGCTTATAAATATACAATGCACTTATATATCATATGTATATATACATATATATGTATATTTGTGTATATATACTTATAATTATATTTGTATGTATACAAGTAAATATGTATATCTACATATATATACACATGCTTTAAAATATACTTATACACACACATATATGTGTGTATATATGCATGAGTTTGTATATGTATATGTGTATCTGTCTGTCAATCTTTGTTTCCTATTCCATGGCCTGAGCGTATCTCTTGTGGCCAGGAAGGGGGTAGCGGGCTTCATTATTTGCCCCCCCTTGAGTCACGGTTGGTCACTGCCATTGATCTGCATTCTTTAAATTTAAATCTGTTTTAAAAAGGCCACCTCTGCCTGGGAAGGATGGAACCAGGCCCCATCCCCAGCCCCGATGGAGGCAGCCAGAGAGAGTCTGTGGGGATGTAGAGGGAGTTGCTGGCAGCAGATGGCACCCAGGCAGGTGAACCCCATGCCCGGGTATCCCGATGATCTTTGGCACGGGAAGCACATCGGGCACCAGGCCTCGCCAGTACCTGCCAAAGGGCAGCTTGTCTTGTTCCCCCGCCCATCTCCCCCTGCCCTGCATTGTTCTTTACTCCCAGGGGCTAAGATTTATGACTCCAGAGAGACTCTAATAGCCAGGCCCTTGATTTCTCTGGAGTAAAGTTTCAAGAGCTGGGAAATAGGAGTCTTATAATTAGCCCAATTAATTTTCCTTTTGTTTGTGACTATATCAGAATGGTGACAGTTCTGGGACTCCAGAGTGCAGAGCTGGTGGTGGGGAGGCTTATGGTCATCTGGTTTACTGCCACTCACCCACCCACCCCTTTCACGGAGGAGGTGACTCCTAAAGAAGGGAGGAGGGGAGTAGCAGAGCAAGGATTTGAATCCAGGTCTCCTAATTACAAATCTGCATTTCTCTTCACTACACTCTGACATCTCCCCCTGAGTTGTTAATGTTAAGCACCTAGCAGAATGCGTGGCATACGATAGGTAACTAGCAATTTTTTTAATGATAGCATATGCTAAGAAAAACCAAAGCACCAATTAAGTCCAATCTTTTCATTTTACAGAGAGACAGAGACAGAGAGAGAGACAGAGACAGAGACAAACAGGCTGAGAGACAGAGAGAGAGAGGAGACAGAGACAGAGAGAGAGAGAGAGACAGAGAGAGACAGAGACGGGGGGGGGGGAGAGAGAGAAAGACAAAGACACAGACACAGAGAGACAGAGATAGAGAAAGACAGAGACAAAGACAGAGAGAGAGGCCCCCCAAATGAGAATTAAATATTTAACATTTTTGAGCCTCTCTCTCTGTGCTTGGTAAGAACAAGGCTCTGCTCAAACCTGGACTTTGGATGGTGGTTTCCTCAGTTTCCTCACTTGTCAAATGAGATTGGACTCAGTGTCCCAAAGTCTAGATCCCGTGATCTGAAAAGTGGCCTGATAATGGAGCTGGTACCTGCTCATCCCTCTGAGGGGCTTTTTCAGACACAAAGCATTTTCAGGTCCTGTGTTATCTGATTTAAGCCTTGCCACAGCCCTGTGTGTGCAGCCGGGCAGGGATCAGTGCTGGGCAGGAAAATCGGCCCAGAGAACAATGTTCAGAGACGGCAGGACTGCTCCGCCAGCCCCGTGGCCTCTCATGGCTAAGAGCAGTGGTCCCTGCGTGCAGATTAGGAAGAGGACCCATCAGTCAGACCTGACATGTATTGATCTGTTTTACTTAGCCGTACTTTGTTACAAGGCAGAGTTCTGTGAGAGGGGTGAGTGGGCCAACAGTGGGAAGTGACCCCAATCTGGGTTGTTGTTTTAAGCTTGCCAGGGAGGGGAAATGAGTTACCCAGCTCCCACAGCTAGTGAGCGGCAGCAGCAGCACTCTGCCTAGTTTGGGAAAGACAAATCCTGAAAACAGGGCTTTTCCCTGAGTGAAGGATGCTGCCAGGCTTGACTCTTAAAGGAACAGGCTGGAAAGTTGCTGGAAGCCAGGAGGACATAAAGAGAGACACAGAGAAAGGACACACACACACACACATACACAGAGAGAGAGAGAGAGAGAGAGAGAGAGAGAGAGAGAGAGAGAGAGAGAGAGAGAGACAGAGAGACAGAGAGACAGAGAGAGACAGAGACAGAGAGAGAGAGAGAGAGACAGAGAGAGACAGAGAGACAGAGACAAAGACAGACAGAGAGACAGAGACAGAGAGAGAGACAGAGAGACAGAGACAAACAGGCCGAGAGACAGAGACAGAGAGAGAGAGGCAGGGGAGAGAGACAGAGAGAGAGGAGACAGAGACAGAGAGAGAGAGACAGAGACGGGGGGGGGAGAGAGAGAGAAAGACACAGACACAGAGAGACAGAGATAGAGAAAGACAGAGACAAAGACAGACAGAGAGAGAGAGAGAGAGAAACAGAGAGACAGACAGACAGAGACAGACAGAGAGACAGAGACAGAGAGAGACAGGAAAGAGACAGAGAAAGGCAAGAGACAGTGACAGAAAGATACCCACAGAGAGAGACAGAGAGAAACAGATACACACACAGAAAGAAAAAGAAAAAAGAAAAATCCAGATCTGGGATTCTGGCTTCCTCTCCCCTTTCTCTTCTCTTATTCCTTCCTTTCCTTTCCTCCTTCTTCTCTTTCAGAGCCTCTATCCCTGAGTCTCCTGGGAATGGTGGGGTAAGCAATGGGACACACACACACACAGAGAGAGAGAGAGAGAGAGAGAGAGAGAGAGAGAGAGAGAGAGAAAGAGAGAGAGAGAGAGAGCGCCTGGGGTCAGAGGAAGTTCTAGAGTCCTGATTCTGAGCCCCCAAGGTCTGAGTGCAGATGGCTCTCCAAGTCAGTGTTTGCAGCCAGTGCTGAAATGGCTTCTGGGTTCCCCCCCCACCCCTGAGTTTTCCACCTGCCCCCTTTCAGTAGCACAAGTAGCAGCTTGAAGGCCGAGGCTCCAACCAGATCTCAAAGGAAGGAGAAAAACCAGTTCAGCTGTTATGCTTGGGGTTGGGGTTTTGGGGGTGGGGGGATCCAAACCTCAGGCATTGGACAGTAATGCAAGATCCACAAGATGCTAGGAAATTGGGACCCAGATGAGGATGGGATTTAAGAAACCTGAATGTAGGGGGCCGTTCCTCTCCCTCCATAACCCTTGAAAGGGCTCCCTCACTTTAAACCTAGCATTCTCAAATATTTCTTGCCCCTGCACTAATTACTAAGGAGACCAGAGGAGAGGGAACCTCGTTAAGGGAATAATTGGGGAAGGTGTGGAGAGGAGAGAGTGAAGCCTCAGATAATGAAGAGATTTTATGACTGTGGTCTTTTTGAACTTATTCAAAGCACACTGACAGCCTTTCTCTCTCTATTTGATCCTCACCACCACAGGGCAAGCACCATTATTTCCATTTCACAGAGGGGTAAATCGAGGCCAAAGTGGAGGTGAGACCAATCTGCTTTAAGATAGCAGAACTCAAGTGGGAGGTGTCATGGGAAGAGCACGGATTTGGAGTCCCAAGTGGCAACTTCTGTGACTTTAATTTCTCAGATCCTCAGTCTCCCCCTTTGTAAAGTGGGGTGGTAGACTTGCTCTCTAAATCCTATCCCTTCCCTTGATAGCTTGATTTTTCAGTAGATACCACAGCCAAAGACAGGAGTTCTGTTTGGATTCAGGACAGTTTCTCTGCTCTCTCCTCCACGCCCCCTCCCCAAATTTCTCCCCTTTGCACGCTTTTGTTGGGATCTTTGACCCAGAGATTTAAGGGAGCTTGGGGGCCACCTAAGACATTTTCATTTTACAGAGATGACATTTTAGCCCAGAACAGTTAGGGGCATTGATCAGGGTCACCCAGAGGTGAGAACTGGACCCACAGCCAGACCCATAACTCTGGTTTGGAGTTGCTGATTTCAAAAAAGGGTACTTTGCCAACCCAGCTTTGCACCTCGGTCTCCCTATACAGCCCTCCGATGTGGCTTCCTTCCTAGAAGTTTGAATTAGAGTCATAGGGTTAAGTTTCTTGATGCAAATAGAATCTGGGGGTTCTTTCTGGATAGGATTCCCCTCACATTCTGCCTTTCCCAAAGAGTTATCCCTAAACTAAAGGAAGACCCAGAGAATTTGACTATTTGAAAGGGGAAGAGAATAAGCACTTATACAGCACCTACTGCATGCTAAGCACTTTACAAATATCTCATTTAATCCCCATAACAACTCTGAGAGGTAGATGTTACTGACCCCCATTTGACAGTTGGGGAAACTGAGGCAAGCTGAAGCTAAATGTTCCAGGGTCACAGCGCATTGGAGATCAGACTTGAATTCTGGTCTTTCTGATTTGATGATGCAGTGGATGGAGCACTGGACTTGGAGTCAAGATTCAGATGCTAGCTGTGTGGCTCTGGGCAAGTCACTTAACTCTGTTTGCTTCAGCTCCCTCATCTGTAAAACGAGTTGGAGAAGGAAATAGCAAAGCATTATATTTGCCAAGAAAACCCCCAAATGGGGTCACGAAGAGTCAGGCACAATTGAACAACAACAAACTTCCAGATTCCAGACCCAGCACTATTCAAAGGACCACCTCTAGCCACTTATTTGAAATGTAAATTGTTGGAGTTCTGGAACTCAATCCCAAACTTGCTTCTCTGTGCTGTTAGAGCATCTCAAAAGTAGACCTGTTTTTAGGAGGCTTTCAGTGTGTCAGGTAAAGGCAGAACCAGGAATTCGTGACTGAGAACACCAAAGATAATACAATTAGGTGCTAAACTGTGGGGCAGAGAGTAAGGGCTAAGGGAACTAAGAAGAGAGAGATCAGTGTGCGTTAGAGAGTTTGGACTTATTCCTGTGGGCGATGGGGAGCTATTGAAGGCCATTGAGCAGGAGCCTCAGAGCAGCATTTTGGAAATATTAATCTCAAAGTGTTTGCAGAAGGAATTAGAGAGAGGTCAGGTCAGTGGAATATTTTGTGGGGATTTTTACATTTATTTTTGCCTTTTAATTTATTCTAAGCATAGTAATTTAGCAATTCAGATGCAGAATACAGAGACAAAAATTAAAAGGTTGTAAGGAATTATACATGAACTCTTAAAAATTCTTTTAAATGTGTCTATTAACCTTACTAAAATATCAATGAGCTTCTTCCCCTTGGCTTAAGTGTGCCCTGCTGAATTATTTTTCTTTTGTGTATTTTGCATTTTGTTGTTATTAATATAATTAGCATCCATGTATGTTTCACCTCTACTTTCTTTACACTGCATCCCTTCATTTTTATTCCCCCCGTGTCTTTTTTTCATTATCTTTCTTATTTGAATAGCCCAGTAATACTCCATTATATTAAGGAACCGCAGTCCCCACATGTTAGCCATCTGGATTTGCTTTCAGGCTGTTTCTGTTTATTAAGAGGAGAGGAATACATTTGTTCTTTGGTTTCTTCCATGGGTACCATCCTTAGCATGTCGTTCTGGTGTGAGACTACCGGGCACTGTCCCTGGCAGGAGGATGGTGCTGGGAGATCAAATAAAAGAGAGTTTCCAGGTCTCTCAGGACAGAACAAAAATCTCCTCCGGTCAGTGCCTCTGAGAGCCCCGCCGGTCCATGCACCAGCCACTAGGCAGGAAGGAACTCCTTGGGCTAATTCAGGAAATGAACCCTTTTGTTCAGGACCCAAAGAGGACTCATTAGGTTTCTTTGGGGGGGGGTATCTGCTTTCTGGGATAGGGATCAGCTTGGGGAACTCATTGCCTCCTAAGGCAAATAGATTTCTTTGAGAGTGGTAGTTCCCTGTCATTGGAGATTTTGAAGTGAAGAAAGAAACATTGCTACATAGTATAATAATATTTCTTTGAGAGTGGTAGTGATTTCTTCCCAGGTTATTTTTACCTTTCTAAATCCGATGTTTCTTGTACAACAAGAAAATTGTATAAATATGTACACATATATTGTATTTAACATATACTTTAACATGTTTAACATGTATGGCACTGCCCGCCATCTGGGGGAGGGGTGGAGGGAAGGAGAGGAAAAATTGGAACAGAAGTGATTGCAAGGGTCAATGTTAAAAAATTACCCATATATATGTTCTGTTAATAAAAAGCTATAATTGGGGGGGGGGAGGTAGTAAGCTCCCTGTTATTGAAGGTTTTGAAGTGAAGAAGGAAACATAGCTACATAGTATAATAATATTTCTTTGAGAGTGGTAGTGAGCTCCCTGTCGTTGGAGGTTTTGAAGTGAAGAAGGAAACATTGCTACATAGTATAATAATAGAAGATAAAGAATAACAACTTGGGAATCTAAAGACATGTTTTTGCTACTTTTTTTCCTTTGCAGCAAGCAAGCCCATTCCCTAGAGTAGGACTTAGGTTTTTTCTTATTTTTTATTTTTCCTGTTAAATAAGGGATTCAAGCTCCCCTCCCTCCCCAGCTATAGATTTTTGGTGTTTTTCTGAATTTCTTGGTGTTGGGAACCAACATGGAGCACACGATAAGCCGCCCCCCCCCACCATAAAAAGATCCCTCCATCCCAGACTCTCAGATGAATTCTGCCTAACCCAGAGACTGTCCTTAACAAGACAAGACTGTCTCCAACTCCAGGGAGAAAAAGCAGGTTGGAAAAAGACTTAGATCAGCATTCTTAGATCACCTCTAAGTCTGGGCAGGGATCAGAGGGTGGAGGAGGAGCTGCTGGCTAGGCTGGATTGGCAGGATCATCACCTGCTGTTTGGGGGAAACTGAGGTACATTTATGATACTTGGCCTTGGGAATCATGATTCCTAAGTAGAATGCCAAAGTCAGCTAGTCTAAAAAAGGGGGGCTTTTTTACAGGTTGGGAAACTGACCCTCAGTGAGAACTTGACCATAGCCATACAACTTAGTGATGATAGTTAAGTCCATCACTAAGTATTTATTAAACACTTGCTGTATGCCCAGTGACAAAAATAAAATTTCCTCTGCCCTCAATAAGTTTTCATTCTAAACTGGGGTGTATACACACACACACACACACACACACACATTTGTGCATGTGTGTATACATATATGTCTATGAACACATGCATGTGATTGTGTACAGGTGCATTATGCATCCCTGTGTGTTTCTGTGCATATGTGAACATATTTATTGCACATGTGCATGCACACATTGTGTCTGTGTGCATATGTCCATAGGTACATCCTGCATATTGGTACACACATATATATTGTGTCTTTAGGTGTGTGCATGTAGTCATTGTGTTTTTCTGTCCCACACATGTTGTGATTAAATATATGAATATATGTATATGCATTTTGTGGTATAGTATATATACATTGCATGTATGTGCCACACGTATACAACTGTTTAGGTACATTGCTCAAATGCACATATATGTGTTTGCATGTTTACACGTGTGTTTGTATAGCTATCTATATAATATATATATAATAAATATGAGGTGAAGGGAAGGCACTAAGCCACTGAGGGCATTGCGCAGAAAAGTGGTGTTTGCCTTGGGTCTGGAAGGAAGCTGGAAGCCTGTGTTCTAGTGCAGGAGCTCCCCCATCAGCCTGTCTTTGAAGGGCCCTGGAGCACTAACACGGGACTGCTTCGCCTGCCCAGGGAAAGGGGCGCACACCCCCTCAGACCCTTCTCTCTGACCGGATGTGCTCGGCCCGAATCAGGAGCCTCCTGCCCATCGGGGTGGGGCAGGGACGGGGGTGGCCGTGGCAGGACATACTCTGATGGCCCGGCACACCTAGCAGCACCGTGAGAAGATGTTAAAAAGTGTCCAAACCCGTAAAATCATTAGGGCTCCCTTGGCTGTTGGGATTTGTAACAGGAGGGAGGTGGCCTCCCCGGAGCGGCTTGGGGAGGGCCGCACCCCTGCAGGGAGGGGCGCAGAGACTCCCTGGGATGCTCCCTGGGCACCGTGCCTCTGACTCCCAGGGGAGCTGGCTTCTGTGCTGTGCTCAGTCCGCACATCCAAGTGCCTGCCCCGGCAGGCCTCGGCAGCTGAAGGGAACTGAGGGAGACAGCCATATGTGTGGAGGAAAAACCCGGGACTGACAGGCTAGAGAGCACATGGAGCAATGGGAGGAGCCACAGATTGGGACTCAAAGGCCCAGGGTTTAAGCCTTGCCTATGGCACTTAATGACTTAACCTTGGACACATTACTTAACCTGTGAGACTTCAGTTTCCTCATCTGTGTAATGGGATAATACTCCTCAAAGGAGTCAAAGGCTAACAGTCTTTGTAAACCTATGGAAAAGAGCTATCATTAGAGTCATAGATCTAGAATTGGGACTTTAGAGGCCATCTAGTCCAATCTCATTTTACAGATCAGAAAACTAGGCCCAAAGAAGTTAAGTCACACAGGTACCAAGCAGCATTTTCAGAATTTGAACTCTGGCCAGCTCATTCGAAATTCAGTGGTTTTTCTATAATAACATATCCCCTATATTACTTCCTTATGTTCTATTCAATTCTAGTCCTAGTGTCATGGGATTTAGGTTTTAGACAGGCAACTGAAAGGTCGACCTCCTGGTCTTTTTATTCCTTGGTCATTTCATTTATGTCTTTTTGTGACCCCATTGGGGATTTTTGGGGGCAAAGATACTGGAGTGGTTTGCTATTTCCTTCCCTAACTCATTTTACACGAGGAAACTGAGGTAAATAGGGTAAATTGACTTGCCCAAGATTAAGTATCTGAGTCCAGATTTGAATCATAAAGATGAATCTTCCTTATTCCAGTGATCCATCTGTTGTACCCCCTAGATTCCCTTACTCGTGTCCTACTCTTTGTGGCCCCTTTTGGAGTTTTCTTGGCAAAGATACTGGAGTGATTTGCTGTTTCCTTCTCCTACCCATTTTACAGATGAGAAACTGAAGCTTGGCCAGTGACTTGGCCAGGATTACACAGCTTAGGAAGTGTTTGAGGCTAGTTTTGAATTCATCTTCCTGGTTCCAAGCCCGGTGCTCTGTGTACCATGGCACCCTCTAGCTGCTCTTCATCTAATTTTAGCCCCTCACTCTGTAAAAGAAAATAGAACAAGAAGAATTCACAGACAAGTAGGATAGCTTTGAAAGCTGCATGTCAAATTTAACATATACTACAAAGGAAATGCTCGTTGTACCTAAGAGAGATTTGTGGTTTCATGTATGGATTCTGATTCCACCTTTTTTTTCCCCTCTATTCCCAGGTGCCCCATACTGGACCCGCCCTGAGAGAATGGATAAGAAACTTCTCGCTGTCCCAGCTGCAAATACTGTTCGCTTCCGGTGTCCGGCCGCTGGCAACCCCACCCCCACCATCTACTGGCTGAAGAACGGCAGAGAGTTCAAAGGAGAACATCGAATTGGGGGGATTAAGGTGAGACACCCCATCTGAGGTTTGATACTCTCTGTATTCCTTCATCATCCACAGCATCTGCTGTTTGGGGAAGATGGGATAAATAAGAGTTTCTTTGCCCCCTAAAAGACTTCAGACTCTAGATAGGAAGGTGGGACCATCCCATTCATAACTGGAATGCAAAGTAAAATAATTAGTGTCACTAAAGAGACCAAGACTGTCATACATGATTCAGAGCCTGCCTCCAGTGTCACCTATGTCAGGGATCCTACCTTCTCTACTGTGCCTCAGTTTCTCCTGCAATAAAATAAATATGGCCCTTATATCTCTTTCAGGAGTAGGAGCCTTGAGAGATATTTAAACCTAAGGGGAGGGCCTTAGATATCAGACTGACTGAGTCTGCCTTATTCCTATTAATCAGTCAGAACTTTTGGTCTTAAAGCAGACCTGCTCTGATAGAGGGAATTCCTCTCTGAGCGCTCCCTAAGATTTTAGTAAAATAGTACAAGGGAGCCTTGGGAGAAGAAGATAGAGATCATTCCCAGCAGGGGAAGATCAAGGAAGGTTTCATGGAAGAATACCCCTGCCCCAGAGTGGGCATTGAAGGATAGGTATGGTTTAGAATGTCCCCAATGCAGGTCAGGACTGGGTGGTCCTGAGTTCTAGTCTCACTCATTGCCTGTCTCTGGACATCATCTTTAAAATGAGAGGGTTGGGTAGATGATCTCAAAGCACTGTCCATTTCTGAGAGTATCCATTCTGAGGTCCCTCCCAGCTCTCATGTTTTGTGGCCCGTTCCTCGGAGAAATCTGCCCACAAGCTCATTATCTCCCATTGCTGTCTCTTGTAGCTGAGACATCAGCAGTGGAGTCTAGTCATGGAGAGTGTGGTACCTTCGGACCGGGGGAACTATACCTGCGTGGTGGAGAACAAGTATGGCAGCATACAGCAAACCTACACGCTGGATGTCCTGGGTGAGTCCCTCCATTCCCAAATTCCATGATCGCACCTCCTAGAGACTTGGGAGCTTCAGTTTCTTGGCCAGCTAAGTGGGAGTATGGATTTTACAGTTGCCTCTGTGTTAGGGGGAAAGTGTTTGGAGGAGTGATGGGCAAGGATGGGAGGGATATTCCTGAAGATAGAGATGAGGGGCTCCGGGAGTACCCTTGGCTACCAGACATCTAGAGCTGGGCTCTCTCTGGGTTTTTTTAGAGAGATCCCCACATCGGCCCATTCTGCAGGCCGGCCTCCCGGCCAATCAGACCGCGGTCGTGGGGAGCAACGTGGAGTTCCACTGTAAGGTGTACAGCGATGCCCAGCCCCACATTCAGTGGCTGAAACACGTGGAGGTGAATGGCAGCAAGTATGGCCCCGATGGAACACCCTACGTCACCGTCCTCAAGGTTCGTAGCTAGGTGCTGTATAAGGGGGGGTCCAGAGAAGAAATAGGATTTCCCCCCTCTTTCTCCCTCCAAACCAGGAGTTCATTTGTCTTTATTCTCTCTACTTTGGATAAGGAGAAGAGAGGAAAGAAACCAACATTTGTTAAGTGTCTTCTGTGTGTCGGCCACTGGGCTAAGTGCTTTACAAATATAATCTCATTCAATTCTGGAAATCAACTAGCAGAAACAGAATGAGGGAGTCAGGAAGACCTGAGTCAAATACAGCCTCAGGAACTTAATAGCTCTGTAATTCTGAATAAATGACTTAACTTGTTTGCCTCGGTTCCCCACCCGTAAAATGGGAGTGATCATGGCACCTTTATGACTGGGAGGGTTTGATTCCAATACCTTCCTTCCCATAACTGGCATAACTTCCTTCCTTCCTTTGGGGGCACCTGATCTTCTTCATCTGTGAAGCTTCGTGTCCCAGGTTAACTGAAAGCTGCTGAATTGCAGCGGTTCCTTCTCCATCTGTTCTCTTGCATCTGTCACATTTACCCATGAGCAGATCTTCTGGTCTTCCTGTCTCTAGTGTTATGTCCCCTTCTAGACCACACTGGACAAGGTATTGATACAATAACTCTAAAATATGCTTCTGATCTCATTTCTCCCAGGGATTTTTGGTGGGTTCCACTTGCCTACAGTATAAAATACAAGTTCATATGTCCATCATCCAAGGTCTTCCATTGTCAGGAGTCACCCTGCTTTCCCATATTACCACTCTCCTCTGTCCCTAGGATGGGGCCAGCCTTTGTTCACAATATATCCCTTAAATATAGACCAGTGTTCACCTTGTTTCCCCTAACCTGCCCTCAACTATCAGTGTGTCTCAATAGCCTATACATGATTCAGAGCCTGCCTCTAGTGTCACCTATGCCAGGGATCCTACCTTCTCTACTGTGCCTCAGTTTCTCCTGCTATAAAATAAGTATGGTCCCTGATCTCTTCCAGGAGTAGGAGCCTTGAGAGATGTCAGACTGACTGAATCTGTCTCATTCCTATTAATCAGAACTCTTGGATTAGAGAAAGGATGCTTGCTAGGGATGTCTGGGGCGAGCCAGCCATTCTCCTAGGAGAGTTGACCTTTGTCCATTTCCAGCAGCATGCTTCCTTCCCATGCATCCAGCTTATCTACTGGACATGGGGAAGGGGTTGCCCAATATGGCCCAGTACCATGATAGCAAATGCACACATACACATATACATAACTACCCAAGTCAGCAGCCCCCAGTAGTGCCAAACCTAGCTAGGGCATGGAAGCAGGGGATATTCTTCCCTCTGAGAAGCGAGCCTGAGGAGCCCAGTTGGTGAGCCCCTTTATAAAGGGAAATGGGGCTGAGAGAGAGCCCCCTGCCAAGTCTGGTGTCTGGTATCCAAAACCCTCATTGCACATATCCCATCTGAAGCTCTCTGATTTATAGCTTCTCAGGGTCGGCCAAAATCCCAGTCACTACAACCTACCTGAATTAACTGTTTCTTCTACAGAGTCTCTGATGAGTGTCCATCTTACCTCTGCTTGTAGACTTTCAGGAACAGAAGGCTCATTACCTATGCCCATCCTTCCAAGCAATCCCTTCCATTTTGGAGAATTAGGAAGGTTTTTCTTATGTCAAGCCAAGCTCCCTCCAAGCATCATGTTGAGCTTGGATCCGGCTCCAGGGTCAACCAAATGAGGGAAATTTTGTTGCTTCATTTTCCTTAAGGAGTAATGTTTGTCCAAAGACTGATAAATGACCATCCTGGATTAGCAGTATTGCTACTTGGCATGAGTGGTTCTCTGGCTCAGGATCCCTCAAGTCTTATCTATACCCTCTTTTCTTTCCCAACCTTTCCAAATTTGGGGTGCTACCAGCCAGGCTCTTTAAGAAGAGGTGTTTTTTTTTTGACATTTTTAAATGGTGCTTGCCTTCTTGATTTGTTTACATCCATCAATAATACATATATAAGGTGAAAGTACAGATTTTTTTTAAAAACAAAGGTAATGCTCTAGAATTGTTAGATACGTAATTTGTACTTTCTTTACCACACCCAACTCTGCAGGCTTTTGTTTTGTATTAAAAATAAAGTTCAAGAAGGTATAATTTTAAAAAAGAAGAGTTCTAAACCTTGGCTTCTACCCCCAAACCTACCACTTATTTTACTTTATGGTGCCTCAATTTTCCCATCTGGAAAATGAGGATAAAAATACTTGGCCCTGCCTAACCCATGGTGTAAATTGTGAGAATCACATCTGGTAAGCAGTTTGCATTGAGTAAACATTGATCGGACAAAACTGACTGAAATACGAGAATGATAGTAAACATAGTCCCTGTCCTCTTGGAGTCAATAAAGGAGACTTATCAGGGACACAAAGCTAGAATGCTAACTTGGTAGTGTGGGCGAAGAAGACGCTTTAATACAATGCTGAGAGAAGCTTGGGAAAGGAGAGTTGGGAGGATACAGGAAGGCTTCATAGGAGGTGTTACCTAAGCTGAGTTGTTGAAGAAAGGTGGAGATTGGGAATTCATTCCAAACCTCCCAAGAAATGGGAGGTTTAGATTAGTGAGAAGACAAGTTTGGTTGGATCACAGAATATACAAAGTGATATAATGGAAGCTTAGAGGCAGATAGGTCCTTGAATGCCAAGGTGAGGAATTTGAGCCTTTAACTTGAAACTACAGGAGGCTTGAAGCTAACTTGGAAGATAATTAGGGAGCTACAGGAGGTTTTTGAGCAAGGGCAATAACTATTGGTTCTGCCTTGGCTTCTTACCATATTGATCCCCATTCTCTGTTTTCCTTTCTTTTTTTCTCCAATGGGGTAAAAAAGGGAAGAAATTGTGGGTAAAGAGAATTTTTGGAAAAGAAAAGGGGCTGCTTTTCAGGTGAAGAGGGGAAGGATTTCAAATTCCATGGAATTCAATGTTATATAAACTTTGCCCCAAGTTAAACTCCAAGAAGATGTCATGGTGATACAAATCTTTTCTTCAGTTCCTTGATAGTAGAGGTCAGATATATTCAGAGGAGGAGGAGGAAGAGGAGGAGGAGGAGGAAGAGGAAGAGGAGGAGGGACTCAGTACTGACTGCTTTTAATATTCTCAGTTTACACAAGAAATCAGCTGCACCAGAATCCACCCTCCCATGCCAGGCTTCTGGCTCCTCCTCAGAATTGGGGGAGATGATTTTGCTTGGCTCTATCTCCTCATTCACCACCACCCCCACCCTGCTACAGCTCTAGGGGTCTCCAGAATGACCCAATAAAGATTAGACAACAACCATCTCTCTAGTGATTTGGAACCTGCTTTTTGGAACCTGCTTTGAAGAAAGCCCAGGGAAGAAAAGGGGAGAGGATGGAGGGGGTGGTATGTAACCTGGGATGGACTCCAGGTGCCCATCTGTCTGTGTGACCATCTACTTCCCCCACTGGTTTCTGCATAGCCCTTTTTATAAAAAAAATGTCCTCTACCCAGTGGAAAATGTAACCGCTCAAAAAAGCCGAGCCAGCAGTTGGGTTCTGGCTGCTGCTGCAGTTTGTATTTTGTCTCCAAACTCTATTTTGGAGCTCTGATAATTGAAACCGTATTTGCCAAGTCAGGTCACCCACGCCTGTCCCTACTAAGCCCCTCTGTGATGGAGCACAACATATCTCCTGGGGCTGTCAAGAAACAAGAGTTTCCCTCATCTGTTGGTGCAGCTTTCCCTTTTGACACTATTTCATTCTATGTTTGCTGTATGGCTTTAGATACAAGTTTTGGACTCAGTTTCCCTAACTGTAAAACTAGGAGTGGGAGGGAATAAATCAGATGATTCTCAAGGGGTTCCCTTCCAGTTCTGCCATTCATACAAGTCCGTGTGCCAAGGTGTGTGTGTGTGTGTGTGTGTGTGTGTGAGTGAGAGAGAGAGAGAGAGAGAGTGAGACAGAGACAGTGTGTGTGTGTGTGAGAGAGAGAGAGAGAGAGAGAGTGTGTGTGTGTGTATCTGTGTGTGTCTGTGTGTACATAACATCACTTTCCTCCCACAATTCTTAGGATCAGGAGCAACAGAAAAGATGTCAAATGCCACCAGCTGGGCAAGGGCAGGGGAGGGGGAGGACAGTGATGTGAACAGTATGGCCAAGACCAGGGAAAAGAACTAAAGGTTCAGGAAGAAATTACGCAGCATCCAGCGGCGGATGGTGTTTGTGGTGTACTGAAGTCCAGGTTTCTGTCTGTTCCTGCAGTCATGGGTCAGCAATAACGTTGAAGCAGACGCTAACCTGAATCTGTTCAATGTGACAGAACAGGATGAAGGAGAATACCTTTGTAGAGCCAACAATTTCGTAGGCATAGCCGAAAAGCCATTTTGGCTCCACATTCGCAAATCCAGACCAGGTAACTGTAGACTGACTCTGTCCCAAAGCCTTAGCAACACGCAGGAATGAGCTTTTAACATTTTAAAAAAACTGATCGAGTTTTTTAAAAAAAAAATCATTTGGTTATATACTCTGTCATCTGGTGCTGAATGGCTTGATCTTAATTCTTTGCTGTGTATATGTGTGTATATGCATATTTATATATATAATATGTCTATATATATATATAATATGTATATACTTTTGGATTAAAATGTCAATCATCAAACACAATGGAAAAATTCCCACAATAAAGTGACTGAACTTTTTAAACACAGAAATATATCCTCTTCTCAACACTCTCTCTAGAAACTCACCCCATTCATTTCCATGATGAGTGCTAAACTTAGGAATGCACGCTTGTGACCATTCCTGGCAAAATATGGCAAAATAAAAGACATCCTAGGTGGTAGGTGGTGGCTCAGATGACTTGGGTTTCAGTGTTGGTTCTGCCATTCACTTACTAAGTGATCCTGGTCAAATCACTGCTTCTTGGGTTTTCCCACTCTTTAAAATAAGGGGCAGGGGGGCTGCGTGCTAGCTAGCAGCCCTGTGAGCTTTCCACCCCACCTAGGAAGAGGGTCACCTGACCATTCTGATTATTTTCTTAGAAGAAAAGACTTACTGGTCAGAGCCAGGGTCCAGGAAGAATATGCATGGCAAAAGACATGGTCCGGCAGCATTGTTAATGCGTGCACTCACTTTACTCTAACCAACTTCCTTCTGCCCACCTCTAGCCTCTAGCCAATCCCCTTCCCCACTGATCTTCAAGCTACAAACCGTGTGTGTTACACTGTACTTTGTGTGTGTTACACTGTATTTTGTGTTATGTTACAAGTTCTTTAGCAGTGTTAACCTGTAAGCTCCAAAACCTCATAAGAGGTAGCCTAGCTTGGTGAAAGGAGCACAAGATTTGGAGAGTCAGGTTTTTGACTCCTGTCACTTACTAGCGGTACAGATTCCATCCCCTCTTTGGACCTCAGTTTCCTTATTTAAGATGAGGACGAGATGAGGGCCCTTCTGCAGCAGAGGCTTATCATCTGGGACTCAAACAGATGAGCCTTTCCATTCTTTTCTTCACACGGTCACATCCAGCCTTGAGCTCATAGCTCATCCCCGAGCCCGCTGTACTAACACCCCGCCCGCAGTCACATTGTGGGGTGACTTTTCCATTGAGATGGTTTTGCTTGCATGCTGCTGCTTTAGTGGGACAGAGTAAATGCCTGGTGAAGGGACCCCCCTTGCTTTCCACTACAGGTTGCCAACGGGGTCTGGAATGAAAGGGAAGATGGGGCCATGTGAATTACCTTTCGGTTTGGTTTGGTTTGGTTCTCAATCTGTCGGACAATTTGCCTGTGAAAGCTGGTGATCTTCTGCGTGCTGGGAACCCGAGCAGCTCCCTTTCCTCCGTCTCTTGCTGCCCTTCCTATCTCCGTGTGTCTTTTTGTCTTTCTAGACGGCAGGAGTTAACACAACGGATAAGGAACTAGAAATTCTCTATTTGCGCAATGTCACCTTTGAGGATGCGGGGGAATATACTTGTCTTGCTGGGAATTCTATTGGGTTCTCACATCACTCTGCTTGGCTGATGGTCCTCCCAGGTACTCCTCCCCCCCCCCCCTGCTTTCCTATCTGGGCCTGGTCCCTCTCTTTCCTCTTGGAAACACTGCAGTGGGGGGTTCTTAGAAATGCCAAAGTGCCACCTATTGGGGATAGCTGGAAATAAGACCTTCCCAAAGTTGGCCATGCACTGTGGTGGACATGAGATTGGGAAACCAGATTCAATTGGAAATGGAAATTGAGATCCTAAATTGCCAGTCCCGTGCGGATGGGCCATCACAGAATAGAATTCTTCCCCTCCTTCCCTTACCAACAGTATCACTCTAAGTATATCTTAAAAGTATAACTATCCAGGCCTTCAAATTCCTACCCAGACCATACAGTGATTCCCAGGAGTATGGATTCTGATATAAAATGAGTGTGCCTGAGTTCTGATCCCAGGACTTATTTCCTGTGTGATTTGGGAAAAATCACGTTCAGGTCTTAATTGCCTCGTTTGCAAAATAATTTCCTAAATTTCCTAAAAATTTCCTTTAGGATTTAGGATTCTAAGGAGAAAGAGACAGATCTGTGGACAGCTTTCATAGAAGGGCCCTCTGGCCCAGTCATGTTTGCCCACATGGGTAGAAGTCAGACATCCTGTACAGGATGTAGTCACCTGAAAACACAGAAAACAGAGGCCTCGCCTGTCTCTAAGGCCCTTTGGCCCGCCATGCTCACTCATCTTTCCCCACAATTGACCTCAGACACTCAGCAGTTGTGGAAGGCTCTGGTGGAGAGCCATACCCAGTGGATCCTTTGGCATAGCTAAACTCTCACAACATGGGAAGCTGTGGATGCTCTGCTGGCCATAATTGGCCTTCGTTCACAAATCAAGGGAAGCTCCCATAGGTGGGTGGCCCCTGGCTCTTTGTCCAGGACCTTCTTGGGGTTCTAAGCTCTTTGATTCCCTGTCCCTTCCCCCTCCTCTCCCTTCCCCATTTTCCCTTTGCTATCTCCCAAACCTCGGCCATCTTGGTGAGGACCATTTCAGATCATAATCCCCAATGCTACATTTGGAAATGAGCTTTGGCAAATCCAATCCCCTGATAATGGGGTTGTCTGGTTAGAACCAGTGCTCTTTCCAAGGCAGGGAAAGAAGAATTCCCGAGGAATGTCTGGGAAAGCAGGCCCTGGAAACTTTGCCCAAACCTTTTTTTCATTTAGTTATTTTTATTTAGGGATTTAAAATAAAATACCCTCACAAGCAAGTCTCTTTCTGACTTTTAGAGGCAAACCCAGCTACATTTGTGCAAAAGAGCATGCAGAGAACATTGATGCTCTTTCTGAGGGTCCCTTCCCCCCCACCTCAGATTTTTGCATAGATGTGCAAACTCACACAAACACCTAAGAGCCCACATGGGAATCATAAGACCACAGCCCTGGAAGAGATCACCACAGACAGCTTCTAGTCCAATTGCTTATTTACAGATAAGGAAACCAAGGCCCAAAGAGGGAAATTGACCTTAGATCTTCCAGGTATCAAGGAGCCACTCAGATTTGAGCCCAGAACGTCTGACATCAAACCCAACACTCCTTCCTCTGTACTGTGCTGAATTTACGGTCAGATGATTTGAATTTGAATTCTCTTTCTGCTACTTAACAACCTGTATAATCCAGGACACATTATTCTATTTGTCTTCATCTATAAAATGAGGGAGTTGGGATAACCTCTAAGATCCCTAAGAGACAAGCATAGGTATAAATTGAAACAAACAAGACAAGCATTAACTAAGTGTCTGCTCCACTTCAGGCATTGTGCTAAATGCCAGGGATACAAAGAAAGGCAAAAACATCCCAAAAAACATCCCTGCCCTCATAGAGCTTATAGTTTAATGGAGAAAGGCAATATGCAAACAACAATGTACAAATAAGATAAAGAGAGGATAAACTAAAGGGAAGGCACTAAGGTTAAGGGGAATTGGGAAAGATAAGAACGAATGTATTAGACATATAATGCAGTATAGTAGAAAGAGGATCTGGCTTTGAATTCTAATTCAGCCACTTGAGACATTGGGTTAATTCCTTGGGTCACTCCTTGGGCTTCTGCTTTTTTTCAGTCTATAAAATGAAGAGATTGGGATTGATGTCCTCTCAGGCTCCTTAAAAATCTCCATCATATTGTATCACTGACACACACACACAAAGATGGGGAGGCACATACACTCAGGTGCTACAGCAAGAGCATCTCTTTTGTCCTGGGCTCCCATGACTTAGAAAAGATTTTTACCCACCAGATGTCTGACCTCCCCTACCCCTCCTTCTCCTCCTCTCCATCCTTCTTTCCCTTCCAACTCTTCCTGGGCCTCCTCCTCCTCTTCCTCCCCACCTAATTAGCTCTCCCATCATTCCGCAGCTGAAGAAATGGTTGAAATGGATGATTCGGGCAGTGTCTTTACCGGCCTCCTCAGTTACGGGCTTGGGTTTTGTCTCTTCATTGTGGTGGTGGCCGTGGCCGTGGCCATTTGTCGGCTGAAGATGCCCTCCAAGAAGGCCATCAACACCCCCACTGTCCAGAAGGTGTCCAAGTTCCCGCTCAAGCGACAGGTAACAGAAAGTAGATACAAGATTCCGAACCCCTCCTGCTACCATCCTCTCCCTCACTTCTCCCCCCTTCTTGCCAGGGCCAATAGAAGTTGGGGACAAAACCTTCAGGCTCCTATTTCTGGACTCAACAAATTGCCTTCAAAATGGACAGCAGATGTATTTCTTTTTAGCTTTGAACAAAAAAAAATTAAGAAAAGACTCTGGTATCACCAGTGACTGGGATAAATCAGATTTCCTCCATAAACAGGGAACATAGTAGAATGAGAATGCTGGAGACCTGAGCTGAGATTTGGATCCTTGTTAATGAATTATGTGACAAATTATGGACAAATCATTTCACTCTTGATTCCTTATCCATAAAATAAGCATAAAAACATGCTCTCTACCTCAAAAACACCTTGGGAGAAAAGTTGGAAAACTTTATAGATCTGATCATAGTGGGAACTATTATTAGAAAATGACTTAATATTTCAAATTGGAATAAGAGCATGTGCTTATGATGTGTTGAGATCTGACATCTTTGTACCATCTGGAAGAAGATGGTTCAAGAGCTCCCGACTTCACCAGATCAGAGGAAAGAGGCCTTGGTGCTACTGAATCATCCCAGCTGCTTACCCTACATGGATCCAAAATCCATGCTCCTGGTAACTCCTGGTCCAGCTCTCAGGGACCAAGCAGAACAAATTCCCCTTCTCTGTGACTAGCTTTTAGGTCCTTGAGGATGGCTCTTCCGTCTCACATCCCCAAGCTCACGTCTCCCAGCTAAGCATTCTTTATTGATCCTTGAAGGTCCTGCCTCATTTTCAGGTTGTTCGCCTTCCTCTTTGTGGGCTGGAAATGGGATTGTTAAGGGGATCCAGTTTGTCAATGTTTCTCCTAAAATTAAGTGCCCCAAACAGACCTCAGCTCTACAAATATGGCCTGACCAGCCCATCCTTAGTTCAAAACGCCAAGCATTTATTGAGTCCTAGCTATTCCAGGCTTCAGGAAATCTATTCATTCTAGTTCAACACACATTTATACCGAATATTTCCTGTGTACAAAGGCCTGTGTGCTGAAAAGGGACACAACCCCTGCCTTCAGGGAGCATATCCTCGAAAGGGGAAGACTTTGCAAAGGAGGCATCATAGTGTTCCGGAGAGAGCACTAACTTTTAGATCAGAGGGTGAATGTTCAAATCCAGCCTCGGAAGAATTTTTAGACCTCAGTTTTGTAATGACCAGATCTCAGTTTTGTAAAATGCCCTCCATGGTCTATTCCAGTTTTAAATCAATGGCCCTGTTTCCACAAACAAGCATTTAGCACAAAGTTGAATACAACAAGGCGATGCAGGAATGTTTGAGTGTGTAATAAGATCATTCTCCGTGAATACCTGGCAACATTAGGTCATTTAAGAAGTCGTGGGACTTACTTATAAAACATCTGACCCATTTTCTCAATCTGTTAGGCAAGTTGTCCGGCAACATTTGCTCCAAGAGTTCCTGTTGAACTCTTGTGATAAATGCTCATTTTGAGTTTGTCTCTGGTCTGCTGAGCACAGAATTTCCCATCCCTACTGAGCCCTGCTGGCCCGCCCAGAAACCCCTGAATGGCAGCCAAGTTGATCTGAGACCAAACCTGCTGGCCGTTTTCTGTGGGTGGTCAGACTCCAAGAGGGCAGAGATAGAAATAATCCCACTGGGCACCTCATTTCACCACCCCCCCTCGCACACACACATACACATTTGCATGAAGGGAGGCCATAGCTGTATGAGTTCCCTCTGGATATGGAGGCTTTCAAGTAAACTTGATTGCTTTCCAGTCATCTCCATGGCCTTTGGGAAGAATTGGGATTGGTTAAGACCACACAGTGTTTTTAAGAAAATTTAGAGAAGGGTCTTCAAATTCCAGGACACTAGCACCAGTACTTTCCAGGGTCCCATTCAAATTTTTTCCAGCCTAGGAAGGAACTAAAAATCCAGGTCCTGACTCTATGTATTCTGGGATTTCTCTCTCATTTAAACCACAAACTAGAAATGACCCTGAGCATCTTTCTCAATGGACTTAAAGACCTCTGGTGTCCAGGGTACACAGCTCATAACTGTGAGACCTAGTCATTACATTCAGTCTAGAGCTTGGGTTCAAGCCTTCATGCCCAGCAAAAACTCACTCAACTATGACCTCGCTTCAAATAAGCTGAGAGAGGGGAAAGGGGAAGGAATGTCCAGTTGAGTTATTTCTATCTTTGGGGAAGCCAGAAAGTTGTCTCAAATGGACTTGTTTTTTTTTTCCAGTAGCTTTTTATTTTTCCAAATACATGCAAAGATAGTTTTCAACATTCACCTTTGCAAAGTCTTATGTTCCAAACTTTTCTCCCTTCCTTCCCACTTCCCCTCATCTAGACAGCAAGCAATCCAATATGGGTTAAGCATGTGCAATTCTTCCAAACATGTTTCATGTTCATTATGCTGAACAAGAGAAATTAGATCAAAAGGGGTAAAAAAAACAACAGGAGAAAGGGGAAAAAAAGCAAACCAACAACAACAAAAAGGTGGAAATGCTATCCTCTTTCTCTCAATGTGGATGACACTTTCCATCATGTCTATTGGAATTGCCTTGAATAACCTCAATGTTGAAAAGAGCTAAGTCATCACATGATCTTGTTGCTGTATACAATGTTCTCTGGTTCTAATCTCTTCACTTAGGATCAGTTCATATAAGTCTACCCAGGTCTCTCCGAAATCATCCTGCTGGTCATTTCTTACAGAACAATAATATTCCATAACATTCATATACCACAAATTATTCAGCCATTCTCCAAATGATGGGATCCACTCAGTTTCCAGTTTCTAGCCATTACAAACAGGGCCGCCACAAACATTTTTGCACATACAGGACCCTTTCCTTTCTTTAAAATCTCTTTGGGATACAAGCCCAGTAGAAACACTGCTGGGTCAAAGAGTATGCACAGTTTGATAGCCCTTTAGGCATATTCCAAAATGGTTGGATCATTTCACAATTCCACCAACAATGCATTAGTGTCCCAGTTTTCCCACGTTCCCTCTAATATTTATCATTATCTTTTCCTATCTTCTTCTTAGTCAGTCATCTCAAGTAAACTTGGCTGCCATTTGGGGGGTTAGAGGCAGGATAGCGGGACTTTCCAAGAAAGGAAAAATTATCTATATTGAATTATTTGTTGTCAAGGGGAGGGGATAGAGGGAAGAGAGGGAGAAAAATTTGGAACATAAGATTTTGCAAGGATGAGTATTGAAAACTACCTTTGCATATATTTTGAAAATAAAAAGCTATTAATTAAAAAAGAAAAGATTATTAGGATCTGGGATGGAGTAGGGGAAAAAAACTGATCTTGGGATTAGCTTTAAATACCAACATTGATCTTTGCTAGCTGGGTGACCTTGGCCAAACTTCCTCATCTATAAAATGGAGATACAATACCTACATTTTATGAATCATAGATTTAGAGATGGAAAGGGTCATGTGACCCAGCCCATTTGTTTTAAAGATGAGGAAACTGGGACCTTATCCCAGATCCCACAAACAGTTAAGTAGAAGGGCAGACCCTGCTCTTTCCATTGGAATCATCTGGGTTGTTATGACCAGCAGGTGGGAAGATGAATCAAGAAGAAGAAGTGGCACTTGAGGAGGCCAGAAGAATAGGGGGGGCTTTCAATATGCTGGACAAGGGGGAAGTGGTGTAGGGAATAGCATAAGTAAAGTCACAGAGGCTGGAGAGCCCAGGAGATGTTTGGATGGGATGAGGAAGGGGGCAGAGGACAAGACTTAAGAGTCACCCAGTTGGGCTGGAGCATAGACTACCTGGGAGGGAATGATTTGACATAATCATGCCAGATTGTGAGGAGCCTTGAATGTCAGGAAAGAATTTTGTCAGCACATATTAGGAAGTCCCGTTGCATGTCATTCCCCCTTTACTGAGAGGCTGCATTTCTTGGTTCTACTCTTGCTTTCCTATTTTCCTATCCTTCCTTGGGAAGACCATCTGGCTCCATGTAAAGTGCTTGGGAGACACATGGCAATAACATTCTATTTGCTCCCTTCAAGCAGGTGTCCCTGGAATCGAACTCGTCTATGAATTCCAACACCCCCCTGGTGAGAATCGCCCGCCTGTCCTCCAGCGAGGGGCCCATGCTGGCCAACGTGTCCGAGCTGGAGCTCCCCGCCGATCCCAAGTGGGAGCTGTGCAGATCCCGGTCAGTGCTTCGGTGCCCGCCTGCCCCTCGCTCTCAAATCCCCTCCGCCCCCTTCCCCGCCTTGGTCTCAGATCTCCCCCTCTCTCTGTTCCCCTTCTCTACATCCTGCCTTTCAATTACCCTGATCCTTCAACCCCTCTCTCTAACCATGATTTTGGAAGCAAGAAGTCGCATTTAAATCCAAGCCTTGGTCCCTACATCACTGTGGGACTCTGGGCAAATCCCTTCCCCTTTGGGCTTTGGTGAATGAATAAAAAACAGACTTGAGGGGGCTGCAGTAGATCAGAGCTTCTTCAGCTGTGGGTCTCAACCCCATTGGGGGCCGCACAATTGAATGTGGGGATTGCAAAATTGTGATTTATTATCACTAAATGTTTGCTTTGTATGCCTATACACTGGGGTCATGTAAGAATTTCTTGGGGGGAAAGGGATCACGAGTGGGAAAGGTTTAAGGAACCCTGGGCTCCATGGCCTCTGGTATACAAGTTTTCATATTCCTTTGGTCACTGAGTGTGAACTGGGGCCCCAGCCCTGTGCCAGGACAAATAAGAGAGAACAAAGTTCTGGACCCTCAGGGGACTTTCGGCCTAATCAAGGGGAGACATATGGAGCAGAGCCAGTTGGTTTGATGTTAACTTGAAGGATGTTCCAAAGCATTCAGAAATAGCCAAGAAAAGAGGGCGGGGAAAGCTTCATGCGAGAGGTAGGTGGAACTGAGCCTTGAAGGGTAAGGGCAGCCGTAGGAACTCATTCCAGTGACACTGGACCTGCGGCACTTTCCTTCGTGGAGAGGAGAGTATCACAATTATTATCCCCATTTTATAGGAGAGGAAACTGAGGCTCAAAGGGATTAAGTGGTTTTTCCCCAAGAATATTATCAGGTTTATTTCAAAGGGCAGAAAGGAGCAAGCACATGAGAGGACGTCTTAACTGGTTTTTCTCTCCTTCCAGCCTCACCTTGGGAAAACCTCTTGGCGAAGGCTGCTTTGGCCAAGTGGTCATGGCAGAAGCCATCGGCATTGATAAAGACAAGCCCAATAAGCCTGTCACCGTAGCTGTGAAGATGCTGAAAGGTAACAGCAGATGAGCAGATGCACCTGGCACAAGAAGGGGATGGAGGGGAGGGGCAGGCCTTGGCACAGAAGACATTATCACCTGGAGATTCTGGAGCTCTGTTCCTCTGGTTGAGACTTTTCAGTCTTTCTCTCTCTCTATGTCATTCTCCTCTTCCTCTTCCTCCTTCTTTTTTTCCTCCTCTTCCTCCTCCTCCTCCTTTTCCTCCTCTTCCTCCTCCTCCTCCTTTTCCTTCTCCTCCTCTCCTCCTCCTTCTCCTCTTCCTCCTGCTCCTCCTCCTCCTCCTCCTTCTGCTCCTCCTCCTGCTCTTCCTCCTGCTGCTCCTCCTCCTCCTCCTTCTTCTTTTCTTCCTCCTTCTTCTTTTCCTTCTTCTCTTCCTCCTCCTCTCTTTCTCTCTCTCTCCCTCTCTCCTCTCTCTTTTTTCTCTTCCTTTTTCTGTCTCTCTCTCTTTCTCTCTCTCTCTCAGTCTCATTCTTTTGTCTCTCTCCTTCTGTCTTTCTCTGTCTCTCGTACTCTCTCTCTCTTGCTCTTTGTCTCATTCATTCTCTGTCTCTCTCCTTCTGTCTGTCTCTCTCTCACTTTTTCTCTTGCTCCTTGCCTCTGTCTCTCTCTCTCTTCCTCCCCTCTTCCCTTTCTCCCCCTCCCTTTCTCCCCCTCCCTTTCCCCCTGTCTCTCTCCCTCCCTCCTTCTCCTTCCTCTCTCCCTCCTCCTTTTCTCTCTCTTTCTCTCTCTTATACACACATAACTTTCATACCAGATTTAAACGACACAGCAGCCATGTCACAAGGCCCCAGTGATGAATTACTGAGAGTGAAGCAGACGGCAAATGCTGCTCTGCTCCGGGGAGAGTGAGATCACTAGGCTACAGCAAACTGGGTAGGCTCCCCGAAAGAGGCTTAATTGGAACCTTGCCCAGGAGACCTCAAAAACCCCTTTCAGTCTCAGAATTTTTGTGGTTAAAAAATGTCAGCTGAATAGCAGTAAATATCCCCGACAGGAGTCCCCGGTGCTGCCTGCTGTTCAGAAAGACATCTTAATAGATTCTCTGCTTCTGCTTCACCCCCTCGGCCTTTGGAGGAATCAATTTAAAGCTTCCCCAAAGCAAACAAATGCACTGGTGTCCTTTCTGTCTTCCCATCAGAGAACACTGAACCGGAAAGAGCTCTGGACTTAATGAAAAAAAAAACTTGGGCTCTAGTCAATCAATAAATATTTAAGCACCTACTATGTGCCAGGGTCTGTGCTAAGCATTAGGAATGAAAAAGGAGGCAAAAGACAGCCCCTGCCCTTAGAGAGCTTACAGTCTGTCTGCTTTGTCATTTCCTGACTATATAACATTGAGGAAATCAGTTCCACTCTCTGAGCCTCCATTTTCTCATCAGACAAATGGGGATGGCTGTTGGACTAGATGACAGTTTTGGAGAACCTTCAAGCCCTGACGGCTTGCTCTTCGGACAAGCCTTTCTGAGATATGGTTTTCCCATCTGTGAAATGCAGAAAGTAACCCCAAGTCCTATCCATACTACAGGGCCGGATTCAAGGACTTGGATCTAACAGATATTTATTAAGCCCCTACTATGTGCCCTTCAGAATCAGAGTTTCAGAACTGGGAGGAACCTCTATCACCCACCCCCAAACCAAACCCCCACTGCTACATCTCTAACAAATATCTATTCATTACATCATGTACCAGCTTGGGCAGACGTATTTGTCTTAGGAGCAAAGATAATCACAGTGCTAAGCATTTGGAAGTTGGAAGAAATTGGGCTTATTCTGCTTGGAGGTACAGTGAGCACAGAGGATCAGAGGGTCAGAGACCCTTACTAGCTGAGTGAACCTGGGCAAGTCATTAAGTCTTCTGAACCTCAATTTTCTTACCTTTAAATATTTATAGTACCTTCCATACAAATTTGATGAGAGGGTCCGATGATCTCATATACATTGCACACCTCATTAACCTGAAACCACTATCAACTATTGTAATATCATACTTATAATTATTCCTATAATTTTATTCTATTTATATAAACCTATAATTAATCATAATTATAATATTAGCGATTGTAATTATTATTGATCCTCAGAATTAAGAGCTATGAGTGGACTTTTGAAAGAGGAAAAGAAAGGAAACTTAACTAAATATTGGAACTATCCAAAAATCTACATCTGGATAATGAGGGGGTACTTAAATCTTTACGGAGACACAGATGGCCCAAAGAGCCTAAAGACAGGGGAAAAAAAGTCTCATGTAGCAGAAGTTTCGTAGCAATGTTACAAGAAAAACTGAAAAGCAAGAGTGCCTATGGATACCATTTTGGTGCCAGTGGGGCAGCTTGGCAGGGCCATTGAGTAACCATTCATCCCCAACAAGAGGTCATTGGGCCCCTGCAAAAAGACTTACCCCAGCACTCCCAGACAGCCAATTGTCAAACATTTAGCCCCACAGCCCAACATGGTGCTATCAGAACTGCTGTCCTGAGATTTTTCTTGATAAAATTGGTTTTTAGCCTGAAGAATATCTGAGTGACATCTTCTTCCTTACCTCCCTAGATGATGCCACAGATAAAGACCTGTCTGATTTGGTCTCTGAGATGGAAATGATGAAAATGATTGGAAAACATAAAAACATCATTAATTTATTGGGAGCCTGCACACAGGATGGTAAGCTGCCCCCACCCTTCATCCCCCAGAAGCCAGAACTTGGGAAGAGACAGACATCTCCATCAGAAAAGGACCCTCATTTCCAGTCCCCCCCAGGGCTCTCAGACATTAATCCCTCACCCTGTGCTTCATTTTGCAATAGGGAAAACATACCAAGCAGATCACATTCTGTTTACTTCAAAGAGAAACTGAGGCACCGGTACAAAGTCAGTGACCATATCCATAACTGACACTGGTACAGAGTCATGACCATAACTGGGGATCCTGGGGCATTCGAGGCTGATGATCCCCATCAGGAGTATTGTGGAAGGGATGGTGGTGGGCAGGTGGGAAGTTGTCCTGAGGGCCTCCTGAGGCTCTTTCCCATCTTGATCCTTGAGAACACATGAGACCTAAGAAATGCAAGCAGAGTATTCTGAATCAGGAGCGTTTCACTCTTCTTCTCCACCATCAGATCAGTTTGAGGCACCCAGCTTCTTACACTATGGTTCATGACCCCACAAGGTCTCGGAACTGAATGTGGGGATTGAGAAATTATGATTTATTATCAGTAAATCGGTTTGATTTATATACCTGTTTTATATACCTATATACCTGGAGTTATGTAAAAAATTTCTCGGGCAAAAAGAGGTCGAAAGTGGGAAAAGTTTAAGAATCCTGTGTTAGGAAACGGCTCCCTCCTGATGAAGCTGTTATCTCTGAGGGTTGTGTGAGAATTAACACCTCTGTCCCGTTGGCCACCTTAGGTCCCCTCTACGTCCTTGTGGAATATGCCTCCAAGGGGAACCTCAGGGAGTATCTGCGAGCTCGAAGACCCCCAGGGATGGATTACTCCTTCGATACCTGCAAGCTTCCAGAAGAACAGCTGACCTTCAAGGACCTAGTATCCTGTGCCTACCAAGTGGCCCGAGGCATGGAGTACCTGGCATCCCAGAAGGTGAGCAGGAGGGAGGGACCATGAAGGCATCTGGCCACCGCCAGCCTCTTCAGAAAGCCCACCAGCTTTTCATCACTGCAAAGGACTGTTGGCCTTAGAATTCAGAAATCTACCTCCAGGTTATGGATTTGAGATCCAAACCAAGAAACAGTTGGTAGTGTTTCTGAGCCTCACTTTTTCTACCTGTAAAATGGGCATGATGTTACACATTTGCCTCACAGAGTTGTTCTGGAGGAAAGAATTTTGTAAAGCTTCCTTAAAGCCCCTTAGAATTGTGTGAAAGTATATGGGCTTTTCCCCACCTACACAACCCCCAGAAGCCAGAACTTGGGAAGAGACGGACATCTCCATCAGAAAAGGGCCCCCATTTCCAGTCCCCCCCAGGGCTCTCAGACATTAATCCCTCACCCTGTGTTCATTTTGCAATAGGGAAAACATACCAAACAGATCACATTTTGTTTACTTCAAAGAGAAACTGAGGCACCAGTACAAAGTCAGTGACCATATCCATAACTGGCACTGGTACAGAGTCATGACTCTGTTTTAATAGTATTTTCAGGGTTTTTTTAAATTTATTTGTAGGTAAGGAAGGCTATTGGTAAGCAGCTCTCAGGTGAGGAAAGTCTCTTTGCTAGTACAGATCACCAGCTGTTCTATAATAGTACAGGCAATTTCGACAGCTGCAAAATGAGCAAGCTGTACGTAAGAGATTTGCAGTCTCATATATACAGACCTCTTTCTGTGTTCTGTTATGTGTATGGGTATGCCCATTTTATTTAGTGTTTGTCAAGTTTAGAATAAATATTAGTTTTTTTTTTTTAAAAAAATGCATAGTTTTAGGGAGTTTCCTAAAGCCTCTAAGAGATTGTGGCTTGCCCAGGATCACACAGTTAGGACGTGTCAGAGTCTGTACCTGTGTAGGAAAATGCAAAAGGACTTAAGACCCCCTCCCTCCTAGGCCTGGTTTACTCTGAGCAATATTGACCTTATGAAGTTTTTTTCTAATTAATTCAGCACGTTCCCTGTCTCTGTGTGCAGAGGAACATGAGTTAATCCCTTGTAACAGGGCCATAGTATCATAGATTTAATGAATGTCAAAGCTAAGAGGGATTCTGGCACATGGGATGTCCAGACTGGAAGAGACTATCAAATGGAGGCTCTCTGGGCTGGAAAAGGCATTCAAACACACAGCATAGATTGTCTGCACTGACATACAGTTTGATGGTCATTAATTTAAGTCCCTCATTTTTACAGTTGGAGAAACTGAGGCAAAGCAGAACTGGAATTTACTGAAGGTCACATAGCAAAATAGGACTGAAATCCAAGGTCCTTGTTCAGGGAGGACAGGAGACTATCTTTCGGTTGTCCCTCCTCACCCATGTTCCGTTTGTGTCCTGTTTAATGGAGCAGGTGAAAGAACCCATAGCAATGTGGTTGGTGGATACCATGGTCTAATCCTTCAGGGGGAAAAAATGATCTCAGAGAATGGAGATGTTGCATGAGGACCCAGCCCTTGCTCATCTCACCTCAGCCATTCAACTGGCACCTTCTTGAGTCATCCTTAGGGACACTCGTGATTTTATTAGCTTCTTTACCTTTTGTCCTTGTCAGAGAAAGAATTGTGCTGTAACAGTGACCGTTCTCCAGATGGGCAAAAGCAGCCCCATGGGGGCTAGTTGAAACTAAGCAACTCACGTAGGATCTCCCTTCTCTTGCCATTCTCCTCTCTAGGGGAGAGGTCCCCCTGACTTCCCGCACTTCATTTACTTATTCTTGGGTCTTCTTCTTTCCCTCCTTAGTGCATTCACCGGGACCTGGCAGCCCGAAATGTTCTGGTTACCGAAGATAGCGTGATGAAGATCGCAGACTTCGGCTTGGCCAGGGACGTGCACAACATTGACTACTACAAGAAAACCACCAATGTGAGTAAGATGACCTCAAAGCACTTCGACTGCCCTCGGGGGACACACCCCATTTTTCTTCTCAGACTTCCTTCTCAATCCCAACCTTGCTTGTCAAGGGATGATAAATCCTAAAATAGGAGTGTCGACTTAGAATCTAGAATGTCACAGTTGACATCAGAACATAGAACATGGAATGTCAGAGCTGGAGAAGAAAAAAGAGCTTGAAATATCAGCACTGGGAGAAGCAGCTTAGAATATGGAGTGTCAGACCTGGAGGGAACCTTGAACATAGAACATGGAATGTCAGAACTGAAGAAGAAAATAGAGCATGAAATATCAGATCTGAGAGAAGAAACTTAGAACATAGAGTACCTGAACATAGAACATGGAACATCAGACCTGGGAAAAGGCTCCTAGAATATGGAGCATAAGGACTAAAGGGGACCTAGAACATAGAACATGGAATGTCAGAGCTGGAAAGAAATAAAGATAGTACAGAAAGTATCAGAGCTGGAAAAAGTATCGTAGAATATGAAATGTCAGAACTGGAGAGAAATATAGATAGCACAGAAAGTGTCAGAACTGGAAAAAGGATCTTAGAATATGGAGTGCCAAAATATGGAAGGGACCTTAGAATATGGAACATGGACTGTCAGAGCTGGGGAAGAAAATACAGCATGAAATATCAGATCTGGGAGAAGAAGCTTAGGACGTGGAGTATCAGAACTGAAGAACATGTTCCATGCTCTAACATGGAATATCAGAGCTGGGAAAAGGCTCTTAGAATATGGAATGTCAGGACTGAAAGGGACCTAGAACATAGAACATGGAATGTCAGAGCTGGAGAGAAATATAGATAGTACAGAAAGTATCAGAACTGGAAAAAGGATCTTAGAATATGGAGTGTCAGAACCGGAGGGAACCTTAGGATATAGAACATGGAATGTCAGAAGTAGACTGGCCCTAAAAAACCAAAACAGGCTCAGGTCTTATCCCTCTGGGGTAAAGTTTATTCTGTCATTCCCAGACCAAATATAAATTATCTTCAAATGTAAAATATCTTCCCCTTTTACTCCTCGAAAAGTTGTACATTCTAGAACTGAGGGACTGAAACTTGCAGTTTAGGGAAAGCAAACAAAGTTTTCCTTCCATCAAGGCTTACCGGGCATCTCTCCATTGTTTCCCCCCTTTGCCCACTGCTCTCAGCCCCACCTCTGCAGCCAAACAGAACGGCTCCCATCCTCTTTCCTCTAGGCTCCCTCCGCCTGGCCAGAGCACCCCCTAGCTTCTTCCCGTCCATCCCATTCAGCTCGGCTCTGTGGTCACATAGGGAGCCACCACAGGTGTGTGCGACAGTCCAGCTGGGTCATGTTCCTTCTAAAATAAGTCTTTAGACAGGGCTTGGTGACAAGGGACCTCGTGTCCTGGGGCCCCGATTCTCCCCAGGGGCCCCGGGCCTCTGGGTCTGGATGTGCTGACGGGACATTCCTTTTTGTCTCCCTAATTCCAGGGGCGGCTGCCTGTGAAGTGGATGGCTCCGGAGGCCCTGTTTGACCGGGTGTACACTCACCAGAGCGATGTGTAAGCATTTCCCAGACAATCCCCTCCAAAAATCACAACGTGTGGGTTGCCCCGGGCATTGGCAGCTTTGTCCGGCACTGCCTAGTCATCGAGTCTGGGATCTCCGGAACCCACAGAGAGAAACCTTAGAACCTGGGGGCAGAGAATGTCAGGGCTGGGATGGGGGGGACACTAGAACATGAAATGTCCCAGCTGGGGAGAAACTCAGGAGCTGGGGAACACTGGGACAAATTGTACGAAATGAGGGAGCATGGGGTTACATACTCACTGTGGAGCAGACCCCCGAGACCCCCAAACATGTCTTAGATACTGTCAGTGTGCAGGACCAATGCTGGGGCCTGTAGTCAGGAGGACCCGAGTTCAAATGTGACCTTCGACACTTACCATTTCCTGGCTGTATGACTCTGGGCAAGTCACTTACCCCCAATTGTCTCAGCCAAAAAGAAAAAAAAAGAAAAAAGAAAAAAAGAAAGAGCTGAATTCAGATGAGACATCAGACACTAGCTGCCCCTCAGGTCACTTAGTACTGTTCGCTTCAGTTTCCTTCTCTATAAAATGGGAATAATAACCACATCCACCTTCCAAAGTTGTTGTGAAGATCAAATGAGATATTTGTAAAGCACTTAGCACAGTTCCTGGCAAGAATAAGTGCTACATCTGTTGTTGTTATTATTGTTATTATTATTATTATTATTTCATCTCTGCCTCAGTTTCCTCAACTGTAAAATAGGGTAATAGCATTTACCATCCAGGGTTATTGTAAACATAAATTAGATACTATTTTTGGCACTTTCTACCAGTTTTAAAGTGCTATATCAATACTAGTTATCATTATGGCTGAAGCACTGGATTCAGACACTTTGCAGATCTTAATGCTATGTAAATGCTAGGTAATATTACGATTGCCTCAGTTTTCTCAGCTGTAAAATGGGAGAATAGCACCTATCTTCCAAGGTTGTTGTAAACATAAATGAGATGCTATTTTTGATACTTTCTATCAGTTTTTAAGTGCTGTATGAAAGCTAATTATCATTATAGCTGAAGCACCAGATTCAGATACTTTGCAGGTATAAATGCCATCTAAATGCTAGTTAGTATTATGGTTGCTTCTGTGTTTACAAAGGAACACTTGGGAATATCCCTATTTTGAGGTCAGAAATGACTCTAAAGAGCTGGAGCTCCAGAGCAAGTAAGTGATTTGGCAAGAAGTTGGTGGCCATCTTTTGCCTTCTTGAAAGAAATGGAACCCAAGCCTTTGGGCTGTGGCCTTCCTCCCGCTGCAGAAGCCCTTCTGGCCTTGGCTTCTAACTCAGGGATGTGTTGAGTTCTCTTATAACTAGTCCAAAAACTCGGGGAATGGGGCCTCCCCATTCTCGGGTCTAGGCCACAGGTTCTCTCTCTGGACAAGGTTAAATCTGGGAGTATAAACATCAAGGTCTCCTTGACCAAGTCCTTCCTTTTACAGTTGTGGAAAACTGAGGCTCATTGATAAGTGATTTGCCCATAGTCGCACAGCCAGGAAGTCCCTGAAGTATATCTCGAATCCAGGCCCCCTTCTTGAAACCCATTCCTCTTTCTGTTATATACCAGTTACCCCATTTCTTCCTTCTCCCTGCCAAGGGCTGCTCTCACCCCTCCTGGAGATCTCAGGCTTCCCCTCGCCAGTCCCAGGGGCTGGTGGTCCCTCTCGGCCCCTCCTTCGGACGGGGTCTCTTGAGGCTTTAAGGGAAGGTCCAGGGTGGGTCTCTGAGCCTGGCAGGCAGCAGGCAAGCTTGGGTACCAGCCTGCACAGAGAGGCCTGTGGCTCTTGGCTCCCCACCCCGAGCGGGAAGCTGGGCATAGATAATTAGGTTTGTTCTGTTCTCGGGGGTTGGGGAAGGGGGACGGCCCGGGAGAGAAGGACCTTGACAAAGAGTGGGGGGTTAGGAGCTGGCTGTCGCCTCCCTGGTGAAATGCTCATTTCACTTCAGAATGGGGGGATTCTTGCTCTGAGTTGGGCCAGCAGAGAGCCCCCTGGAAGGAGCTGCTCGGGGAGCGGTCCTGGTGCTCAGCCATTGACGGCTCTGTTAGCCATGCGCCGCTGCCCTGGAACAAAAGCCTGCCCAGAAGGGGGGCCGAGGAGGACTGGGCCGGGGGACAGGGGAGCTACAGCCAGGGCCAAGGGGAGAGAGAAACGGTTCCTTGAGTTGTCCAAGCCCTTCTCCCTCTCTCCCTCCTCATGCCTTTATTCATTCATTCATTTACTTGCGTGTTTGTTCATTCCTTCATTCGTTTGTCTCCTATTTCTAGCTGGTCTTTCGGTGTCCTACTCTGGGAAATCTTTACGCTAGGAGGTTCCCCCTACCCTGGGATTCCCGTGGAGGAACTCTTCAAGCTGTTAAAAGAGGGCCATCGGATGGACAAGCCCGCCAACTGTACCCATGATCTGTAAGTGGGGGCGCTAGGGGAACAATCAAGTGGGAGTCAAGAAGGGCCGGCTTTCGCATCCTGCCCCCGTCACTTACAAGCTGTCCCACTCTAGGCAGATCACTTAAGCTTTCTCCTCTGTAAAGCGGGACTAATAATATAGCCCCTATCTCACAGGGATGGGATGGGATCAGCAGAAAATAGATGTAAAATGCTTTGCAAACCTTTTTAGGGTTAGTAAGTGCCTTCAGAGATGGTAGAAAGGTGAGACACCATTGAGCATCTGGGAGGAGTTCATGGTACCTAGGAGGTGCCTGCCCTAGTGTCTGCTGGGACTGGAACCATTGGGGAAGCTCAGGAGCTCCTGCCAAGAAATTGTTTACCTAGCTCCAGCTCAGCATGCAATAGGCTGACTGGGCAGGCCTGGGGTGACTCTCAGTCACTTAGAATCAAGACTTTCTCTTCCCCAACCCTCTCTTCTCCTCCCTTCCCCTCTTCTTTTCTTCTTTCTCTTCCCTTCTTCCTTCCTCCCCTCCCCTCTTCTCCCTTCCCTTCTTCTCCTTTCCCTCCCCCTCTTCTCCCCTCCCTTCTTCTCTTCTCTCTTCTTTTCCCCTCCCTTCTTCTTCCCTCCCTTCTTCTCCCTTTCCTTTTCCTCCCTTCTTTGTTCTCCCCTCCCTCCTCTCTCTTTTTCTTCTCCTCCCCTTCTTTTCCCTCTCTTCTTCTCTCCTCTCCTCTCCTCTTTCCTTCTCTCCCTTCCCTTCCCTTTTCTTTTCTCCCCTCCCTTCTTCTTCCCTCCCTTCTTCTTCCCTCCCTTCCCCTCTTCTTTTCTTCTTTCTCTTCCCTTCTTCCTTCCTCCCCTCCCCCTCTTCTCCCTTCCCTTCTTCTCCCTTTCCTTTTCCTCCCTTCTTTGTTCTCCCCTCCCTCCTCTCTCTTTTTCTTCTCCTCCCCTTCTTTTCCCTCTCTTCTTCTCTCCTCTCCTCTCCTCTTTCCTTCTCTCCCTTCCCTTCCCTTTTCTTTTCTCCCCTCCCTTCTTCTCTTCTCTCTTCTTTTCCCCTCCCTTCTTCTTCCCTCCCTTCCCCTCTCCTCCCCTTCCTTTTCCTCCCCTCTTCTCTCTCCCTCCCTCTTTCTCCCTCCCCTCCCCTTTCCTCCCCCTCCCTTCTCCTGATCTCCCTCCCCTTCCCCAGAGGTTAATAAGAATAATATCACCAGGGCAGCTGGATGATGCAATGGATAGAGCACCGGCCCTGAGATCAAATCCAGCTCAGACGCCTAACACTTATTAACTGTGTGATCCTAAGTAAGTCACATAATCCCAATTGCCTCAGCAAAAAAAAGAATATCACCCTCCCATACATCCATATAGGTACATACATATAGACACACGTATGTTATTTTGCTATATTTTGGCCTTTGCCAGCTTACTTTGTATTTGCCAGTTAATGTGGTAAGGATGAGAGTTTTTTTTTTTTGGGGGGGTAAAGCAATTGATCTCAGGTTCAGCACCTCTTTTTACAGGGGTGGGAGAGTGATATGCCCACAGTCACACAGCTAATAAATAAAAGATGGAGCCAGGACTAAGATCGTAGGACGTTAGAGCTGATGGGGGACCATGGAGTCAAACTAGTTCACCATCTTTATTTTATAGACGGAGGAAAACAAGACCCAAAACAAGGAGGGGCTGGTCCTCCTCCTGCCTTCCTGGTTCAGGCCCTCACCTGGCTTCCCTGGACTATTGGGCCAGCCCCCCACCCCATCCCCTTACCTCCTACTTCTTTCCTCCCTTCTTGTCCATCCTCCCCATGTTGCCGGGGTCATTTTCCCAAACAGGCCAGAGATCAGATTTTCCTCTTCATTCCTCCCATCTTTCCGTTTCTTCCTTTACTTTGCTTGTCTTGGCTCTTCCCACGCCCACCAGATTGCAGTAACTCTAGAACGAGGGCCCTTCCTTGTAGGTACCCTGAGCTCTGGGCCTTTCTCTCCCTTCCTCCCTTATGCCTGGGGAGCAGTCTCCTTGAAAAAGGCTCATCGAATCCTCATCCCTGAGATCAGGACTATCATCTCCTTGAAAAAGATCCATTGAAAGGGCAGCTAATTGGTGTAGTGGATAGACTACTTCAGGGCTAGTGCCCTGAAGTCAGGAGGACCTGAGTTCTAATCTGGCCTCAGACACTTAATAACACTTCCTACCTGTAACTCTGGGCAAGTCATTTAACTCCAATTGCCTCAGCAAAAAAAAAAAGAAAGAAAGAAAGAAAGAAAAAGGCCCATTGAGTCCTTACTTCTGGAGCTGAGGTCTTTATCATCTCCTTTTGCCTGGACTTTTGTAACCTGCCCTTTCACCATCCTGCCAATTCTGCTTGTCCATCTTTCAATCATGGTTTTCTTGATTGATGAGATAAAGGATGAATTCTGCCATTTAAAGTCTTTCCAAGTTTTGCTTGAATCTGGCTTATCCATGGATTATTCACATCCCAAGCCCCAGCTACATTGGACTTTTTTCTCCCACCCATTCTCCTTGTCCTCTTCCCTGCTTTCTCCAAGTTTAGTCCCTACTACCCTCCATACTTACAATGGATTCCCCTCTCCTCACTTCCCCTCACTGCCCAGTGTAATCATCCCTTCATTCACAAAACCCTAACTGACCTTCCTTTCCTACTTTTCCCAGCCAATGTGATCTCTCTTCCCCAAATTTTTCCTAGCACTTTATATGGTTGGACACATCTCCCTTAAGAGTCCAAGGAACTGAGTCTGAATCTTCTTCTGAACAAAAAACTAAATTTCTGCACCTCATTTTCCATATCACAAAATGAATGCTAGATAAATTCTAACGTCCCTTCCAATTCTAAATCTAAGTTCATAGGATTATCCTTCTGACATCATAATTATTTGGGTATTTGCCTTTCCCTCCCACTAGTTTATTATCTCCATGATTGCATCGATGAGTGCTCAGTACCCAGCAGGACCTTAATAAATGTTGGGTTTGAATGTAGAAGGTCACCCTTCCATTGCTTCAGTCCTTCCCCTAGTGGAGCCAGCCTTGGTTTCTTGAAAGATAATACAATGGGGAGAGGGGGGAGAGGGTCTACCAGGTTAGGAAGATTTGTGTCTACCGTGTGAGATTGCTGTTGTCATTATTAATCCTTCATTCTGGAAAATGACCATGACATCAGGGAGGTGGCTCCATGAGCCTAATAAAGTACAGCAAGGAGATCACCTGCCAAATGAGAGCTTCTTTAGCCCTGGCAAGCCACGAAATCCAAATGAAAAATAGCCCTCGGTCCCTGCCTTGAGCCAGTGATGTTCTCAATGTATATATTTCTCTTCTCCACCTGATTGAGTATTGCACCATTAAATTGCCACACCTCTAACCAATCTTCAGTTTAGTACAGAGTCCTGTCCCAGCTTCCCAGAGTCCCATTGCCAATCTGGGATACAAGCTGCTTTATAACTTTCCTGGGCCAGATGCTGGACACCATCTGACTCTTTGCAGCTTGGCCAGCTCTGGACAGATGGACAGTGTCTGTGAGCAGGAGGAGAAGAGAGAGCACTTTAAAGAGTTCCAAAATGAACTGGAACAAAAGCCTTTAAAAAAAACTATTAATTTTTTTTATGTGAAATGTTTTTATCAATATCTTTTTTTAAAATATATTGCTGTCACTTTCTGATCTGTATATGTGTCTCTACTGCTCTCTGACATCTTCCCTCTCTCATACATTCAGATACACATGTGTATACATACCCATGTGTACCCTCACCCACAAACATACATGTACACACACACACACAGAGTAAAACTTTCCCTTGTAAAAAGAAATATATTTAGGGAGATAGGAAAAAATTTGGAACTCAAAATCTTTTAAAAATTAATTGAAATGAATTGAAAGCTATCTTTAAATGTAATTGGAAAAAAATAAAATGCTATTAAGTGGGAGAGGGAACGAAATATATTTAAGCTAAACAAAATGTGAAACAGAATAGTCTTCAATCTACTACCTCTTGCTGAAACAAGAGAGAAATATGTCATTATCAGCCCTCTATAGTTAGGCTGGAATGACTTTGCTCTTCCAGTGATTTTTATGTGATTCAGAATCATGATGTGGTTTAGTCTGTGAGGTATCCAAATTAAATATGGCCCACAAAGCAATGGGAGAAGATCCCTTAGAACATGAGAGCAGGAACTGTTTTTGCCTTTCCTTGTATCTTCAGCACTTACAATATCACCCGTGTACAGTAAACACATAACTAAATGTCTTTTTTTTTTTTTTTTGCTGAGGCAATTGGGGTTAAGTTGACTTGCCCAGGGTCACACAGCCAGGTAGTGTTAAGTGACTGAGGCCAGATTTGAACTCAGATCCTCCTGACTTCAGAGCTGGTACTCTATTCACTGTGCCAACTAGCTGCCCCCTTCTAAATACCTTTTGATTGCATAATTGAGCAGGAGAATCATAGCTCTCAAACTAGAGAGGAGTTCAGATGCTATTTGATTTTATAGAAGAAGGAATCAGGTCGATACATCATTCAAAGTCACATGAGTCATTAAATATCAGAGAATTTAAATCCAGAGCCAATGGTGTAAGTGATATTATCCAGTAACTATCGTATCCAAAAAGGAGCCCCCAGATCACTGTCCATGGTACTTTGCTGGCTCGGTAGAAATAACAGGGCTGCCATTGATGTGTGTCTCCCATGTTCCCAGCAACATGGATCTGGGGTTGGGATTTAGCAATTGCTCTTCTGTAAGATGAGGCAGGTATAATAGATTGTCTCCTAGATCCCTCCCCAGTGTGCTAGACTGAGCATGTATGGCACCTCCGAGCCTCCACTGTTTCTCACTCACTCTTCTTCCCGTCCTGTTTCCCCAGGTACATGATCATGCGAGAGTGCTGGCACGCGGTCCCATCTCAGAGACCCACCTTCAAGCAGCTGGTTGAAGACTTAGATCGAGTTCTCACAGTCACATCCACAGATGTAAGTGGCCAAGAGTTCTTGAGGGTCTTGGGGATGGGGGAGGTCCTTACCTTCTCCCCCTGCCCAAGGTCTGTTTTGAGTTTGGGGGTTCAGTGAGTTGAATTTTGAGGTTCTTTGGCCATCCTCTTCATTGTTCTTCTAGCCCCAAACATCTGATCCACCTCAGGAAGGAGTGAGTTTCTTATCACTTAGAAATCTTTAAATGAAAGAGAAGTGGATGCTCATTTTCATTATTCTAGAAGAAGCTCCCATTGAGCATCTCCCATGACCAGCCTGGAAGCAGGGCCCATATGGAAAAGGACAGGAAAATGCTAAATACTACAGAGGTCCTGAGGAACTCAGAGGAGGGAGAGACATCACAGCCTGGGTGGTTGGGTAGGCTTCCCAGAGAAAGTGAAAGCCATGCTGGGCTCTGAAGCATCGGGAGAGGAGAGCTTAAATCAGGACTTTATCCCTATGATGTCCATGATTTGAGTAGGGATGAAGAGGAATAACAACTCTATGTCAATAGAATTATCTTCCTTTGTTTTTTAACATTCTTTTTTTTTAATTTTGAGCTCCAAATTCTTCCCCTTTTTCCAAATCCTCTTTCATCCATTGAGAAGGCCAGCATTATACTTGTGAAATCAAGCCACGTATTTTTGTTAGAACTGGCTTCTCTTGTAATGTATTTTATTTTATGCATTTAAAAGCATCACACTTAGAAGGGGTGCGTGGGCTTCCCTAGATTACCAAAGGGCCCTGTGGCAGATACAAAAAAAGATTCAGAACACCCTGCTTAGACAACCAGAGGAGGAAGGAGGGCCCATTAGCCTATTCAAATAAGCCAAGACCACTAAGCCGCCCATCTCCATATTGGGGTGTTACATAAACTGATATCCTCTCCCTATTCTATTAAAATCTTCCTTCCTGGCCCAACCTGGGGTCCTGTCCTCTCCTGCAGTCACCTTCCACGATTTATGAACTTTTCCCCTCTCCTTCCCCACACCTTCAAAGAGTCATGAGCCTTCCATCCCTGGATCATTGAGTAGGTCATTTGGATCAACACCTTGCACCTTCATTTTCTATCTTTTATCATCATGACTGTGTTCCCTTTCATCTTTCTACTAGATTGAGGTTTTCAAGATCAGGTTCCCTATCACTAGCATCAAACCCAATGCCTTGTATACATTCATATATTTAATAAGATGAATTAATTTATGGGAGGAGCACTGGATTTGGAGTCTGCAGATCTGATTCTGAATTTCCAACTCTATTTACTTACTTCCCCATCTGGGCTTCAGTTTTCATATCTGTATATAAACATCCCTGGCCATGGCCAGTTGTCTTGACTTTTGCCCTTCTACTGCTCTTGGACGACTCTGGAAGAGAGAAGGAGGATGACTAGTAACTTTGTGTAACTCTGCCTCACTTAAATTCTCTCATGAGTCAAGACATCCCCCCGAGATGTCATTTGTCCTCTTCAAAAGTGAAGGGCAAACAATGATAACAATATAAAGTTGTAGCTACATCAGCTAAGGCCTTCTTCCTCCAAATCCTTCCAATTATTTTTAAAAGTAGGAGCAACAAATGGACAAGGAGTGGCTTTCTGCCATTTGCAGAGTAGAGGTCCTATATTCTTTTTTCCCCTTTTTTATTTTCTTTTTTTCTGATTATATATGTATATTTTTTAAATACATATTTCCTTATGAATCATAGTGGAAGAGAAAAATCCAAACAAAAAGGAAAAACCATGAGAGAGAAAAATAAAACAGAAAATGTCTTTCTGGATGCAGATGGCATTTTCCATCCAAAGTTTGTTGAAATTAACTTGGATAATTAACCATGAATCACTGAGAAGAACCAAGCCTTTCATAGTTGATCATCACATAATCTTGCTGTTACTGTGTACAATCTATTCCTGGTTCTGCTTCTTTCACTCAGCATCAGTTCTTGTAAATTTTTCCAGGCTTTTCTGAAATCAGCTTGTTCATCATTTTTATAGAACAATAATATTCCATTACTGTCATATGCCATAATGTTTTCAGCTATTCCCCAACTGATGGGCATCCACTCATTTTCCAGTTCTTGGAGGTCTTCCATTCTAATCTCAGCTCTGCTGTAAGATCGTCTCTTGGGTCCCTGGGGATGCTTAATTTCTGTTTCTTCTCTCCCTTCCCCAACAGGAGTACCTGGACCTGTCTGTACCCTTTGAACAATACTCCCCAACCTGCCAGGACAGCCACAGCACCTGCTCCTCCGGAGATGACTCGGTGTTTGCCCACGACCTGCTCCCTGAAGAGCCCTGCCTCCCCAAAGCCCCGAAGTGTAACGGCGCCCTCAGGACGTGATAGCCTCAGCGACCTGGCCCCGGGGCCTGTGGGGAGCTGAGCTCGTCCAGAAGCCTGGAACCAGAGGGGACAGAACATCCGGGAGGATGAGATCTGGGCCCAGGCTGAGGAGAACCTCCTGGCCCGCTGAAACTTTGTTTTCCCCCCAATCATTTTTGCTGTAGAAAGAAGCCAAGAAGCACTGTATGGCCTGAAGGAAGAAAAATCTTTTGCCAAGATAATTATATGATTATATATATATATATATTTGATATATACATTACATATATATATATATATTGGAAAATAGAATGTTCGTCTAGCTCTCATCCCTCCCCCCAAAAGAAAAGGCTTAGACATGAAGTCGCCGTTCTGTGCTATGATGTGGAATAGACTTTGAGGATTCTAGGATAGGGAGATATGTGGGGGAAAGAGAGGAAAGGCAGTGTGGTATAGTGGTCGGAGAACCTGGGTTCGATCCCCATCTCTACTACTGTACTTCCTGAGCCATCCTGGACAAATCACTACCTCTCTGGACCTTTTTTCTCCACTGAAAACTGAGGAGGTTGGATGAGGTCATTTCCTGTGATCTAGAGAAAGGTTAGAAGAGGAAGGAAGGTGGGGTAGGGTCGTAGTTATTGGGGATTTTTTTTCTTTTCATAATGAATATAGAGAGATTGCCTTTATGCGGTCTACCTGGGGACCATCTGAAAGGGAGCAGATTCCATGTTCTCTCAGGGGACTGGGTACAGGTGTGTCCCACCTACTGGATGGTGACTCTGGGTTGAGAGAAAGAATTATGTACAGAGTTGGAGGGCGAAAGAGGCTCTGGCCTTGAAGGGACAGTCTTGCCCTCAGGAGCTACCGGCTATGATGCTCATGGCCTTCTCCCTGTTAACAAATGTCTGGGCAGTATGGAGCAGGAAGGGATCAGCGGCCCTACTTGGATTGAGGGGCAGCTAGAAGCAAAGGGCATCTATGTCTTGCTTCGGTCCTCCCAACTCCATGCTCTGGCACTGGCCAATGACGGCAAAAGCAGAAACAATTTCAGGCATTGTAAAGGGAGTAACTAGGTCTGAAGCAGGAGCAGGGGACTAGGGCAAGAGTTTTGTGTTGGAGTAAGTGTCAGGAGTGTTGGAAGTGGAGAAAGGGTCAAGCACCATATTTCCTCAGTGATGGAGACAAAGTCAAGAGAGGTAGGGTAGTATTGTGGAAAGAGACAGTGATCTTACTCTTGAGTAAGTTCCTTCTCCCCGTAAAATGGCCGAGTCAGCAATCTCTCAGATACCTTCTGACTCTAAATCCCACGAATCTCTAAGTCACTTTCTCTTTCTGGGCCTCTTGTTCTGTTCAGAGTTGCTTTGGGGGGAACTAGGATTCCTGCCTCAGGAGTGTAACTGGTTGGTTGGTTGGTAGGTTGGTTGGTTTGGAGCTGGGGCTTTTTGTCTTCTGTGTTAAAGAGAAGCATCACAGTGTCAGCTGTCCCTATCTCCTTCCCCCATCCCATGAAGATTTGAAATTACGGGTACCTGAAGGCAGGAGCCTTTAATTTATATCAAAAAAGGTTTATTCCAGACAATTGTGTAAATACATATAAATAGATATTGTGTGTGTGTGTGTGTGTGTGTGCGTGCGTGCGTGCGTGTGTGAGAGAGAGAGAGAGAGAGAGAGAGAGAGAGAGAGTATAAAATATATATATGGAGAGTGTACAATAGTGATCCAGCTTAAACAAGATGGATGGAAGGCCCTCAGAAGCAAACATCACAATATCAAATATCGGACCTTTGGGGGAAAAAAGAACAACAAAGAAGAAGAAAGGAAAAAAAAAAGAAACTGCATTTTTTTGGTCGGTGTTGTTATTGTTCTATATTGTCACAGTTTTGTTTTAAAAATTGTATTTTAACCTGTATATTTGTAAAGTTATTTATAGTCTGCTGAAGGGACTCCATCTGCTTTGTTTGAAATAGCGTAGCATTGCTGTCAACCTAATTTCCCAGAGTTTTAAGAGTTTTAACTTATTAACAGCTGCGAAAAAGTAAGTATATGCCTTTGTTTCCATGTTTACGGGAACCATCGAGCGAATGTATGGCGCGCACAGTCCTGAACAGATGTCATGAGACTGTCTGTGTTGTTATTTCATATTCTAGCTTTTCTCTGAATTGCAGTGAGCTGTTTTTGGTTTATTTTTGCAACACAGTTAAGCAAGAGCCCCCAGAGCCAGCCTTCAGGAGGGAGGTTGTACCTAAATCTTGTCTGAGGAAACTGAGGCTGGCGGGGGATTCCCTGCGGCTTGATGTGCCTCAGCTGGGCAGGGCTTTCTCTGTGCCATCTCTTTGAGGGTGGGAAGGTCATGAGTCCTCTTTCCAGATAAAGGGATTCATCATTGTTGTCTTTAAGCGCACCCTCCAGAAAGCCCAAAGCATGCGGGAATCCCCTCATACCAAAGCCACAGCTTAGCAGGCTTAGCCCTCCGAGCATCCCTGGATGGTCTGCATGTCGCATGTGCCCATAGCATCCCACTGTGTCCAGGGAGGTAGCCAGAGAGTGCCCCTGCCCTCAGCAACTACACACTCACTTAGGAGACAGACACCCTTGTCACTGTTGGGAACCTGACTTTTTTTTTAAGCCCTTTGAATGATAGAAGAAGGATTTCTGAGTGTGTTCTGTAATTTCCTCCCTCTCTACCCAACTCGTTCCTTCATGATGAAGCATAGGAAACAAGAGTCTTAGTCTGTGACTATGTATTCTTTCCCTCCTTTTCAGAATTTCCTGGAAACTAAAATCGAAAAAATATATATAATAATAATTTATAGCTTCAAGATGATGTCAGGAAAAAGGTTTCATTTCTTTTTTTTTTTTTAAATTTTGGGTCTGTTTTGCAGAGGAAGTAGATTTCTATAGGGAAACCTTTGGTTTGGTTTTGTTCGGGGAACTTTAAATGGGAGAGAAAAAAAAAAAACACGGTATTTTCCTACAAATGTCTTCTAATCACGTACATTCCACAGACGGACAGAGTGTGACGTCCAGCACCAGAGGAGAATGTACAATCGTGCGCATGGTTTCAAATGTTATTAGATATTATAAATATATATATATAATTTATTGAGTTTTTACAAGATTGTATTTGTTACTGTAGACTTAACATTTCTTATGCAATGCTTATATAGTTTTATAGCCGGGACTGTTACCTTTAAAAAGTTTGGGAGACAAGTGCCGTAAATCAATTTCTACACTGTTATATAGTTGGCAGATTTGGGATGGCTTACTCTCCGTAGGCAATTCCACGTTTATTTTAGACAAGCAGCACCCATCGGTGGCTGCTGTCGGAAGCATCAGAACACTAAACACAGCAGACTCTGCTTTTCTTAACCTGGCAAACTTTAACTTTTACCAAAAAATAAAATAAAAATTGGTTTAAGCTTCATTTTCTTTCTCTTGTGTTTTTTAAGCTTCATTTTCTTTCTCTTGTGTTATTTTTGGGTCCAAGCAGAAAAAGGTGGGGGGTTTTGCCTTTGGTCATCATGGAGCCTAAGTGCAGATTAGGGCCATAAGGTATGGTGCAGTCAGAAAAGACCCTAGATTCCAAGGCTCTTTATTCCAAATCTGGTGACTTCATACACACACACACACACACACACACACACACACACTTCTCATCGTGTGCTGGCCCAATCTTCCTTCCTATTCATAAATAAATCCGTTTCAAGGGTGTTATTTGCAGTAGAACTCTATAGTAGTTATCATTTATGTAGCACCCAATAATAGATACTATTTAAATAGCACTTGACATATAAGGGATCTATATACACATATGTACATATGGGAATGTCATTTAAGACTCCCCATGGCTCTGAGGTAGGTTTTCTTGTCCCCATTTTACAGATGGGAAAGTAAGGCTAGGAAGTGTCTGAGGTGGGTCTTCCTGACTCCAGGTTATCTACTTCATCCACTATATCACTCAGCTCCCTCTACTCTACCTGATTCTAAGGCAGAGCTAGGAATTGTTAGGATTTGGTAATAGGGGCAGGGGAGAAATGCTAGTTGTTACTTAAGTCACTAATGGACCCTCAGTTGGCAGGATCATCAGAAGGGATTTATTTAGCCCAACTTACCTGAATGAGAATCCTCACTCCAGTTCCTCCAGCCTTTTCTTTGAGGACTCCCAGTGATGGGGAATTCTGCACAAATATCATTTAATGAGAGACCTGGCGGAAACCCCCGAGGATTTTTTTAAATTAAAACTTTTTATTTTCAAAATATATGCATGGATAATTTTCAACATTCACCCTTGTAAAACCTTGTGTTCCAAATTTCCCCCCTCCCCTCCCCCTCCACTAGACAGCAAGTAATCTAATATATGTTAAATATGTGCAATTCCTCTCTATATATTTCCACATATATCTTGTTGCACAAGAAAAATTAGATTAAAAAAAAGGAGAAAGAAAACAAAAAGCAAGCAAACAACCACAAAAAGAGTGAAAATACTATGTTGTAATCCACACTCAGTTCCCACAGTCTTCTTTCTCCCTCAAGGGTTTTTAACCATTTCTCTTGGGCAATCTGTTGAGGTCTATGCATCACTTCTCAGAACCATGTTTTTAAATGCATAAAATACATAGGTTTACAAAAAAAAAAAACAATTATTTTGAAATACAGGCTGTGGAGTATGAGAATCAACTAAACCTGCTTGTGAGGGTTGATTGTTAAATTTTAAATGTGAGCATTTACACCTTAGAAATCAGCAAACACTATAAATTGGCCTGATTTATTAATGATTTCTAAAAATGTTAGAGAAAATGTTAACAAGGCAGATTAAAACACATAGATTGCTTTTCCAGTTTTGTTTTGTTTTGTTGGAGATTTAGTTGTTGACAGCATACTTGAATCCTAAATATTAAATATATATGTATATATAAATAGCTATATAAACATAGATATAAATGTAGATAGATAAAAATATATATATAAATGTAGATACCTAAATAGGCATCTAAATATTAAGGAAATAAATTCACAAATGCCAGATCTTTAGAATCTTCTCCTTGTCCTGTCTCATTTTGCAAGAGCAAACTGAAGCCAAAAGATCACCCAATGAATTAGTGCCATATCTAAGGCCATATCCTTAACACATTTACTATCTCATGGCTTATTCCTTCCTTAGCTTCCTCCAATTTGACTTCCTTATCATCCTCACTGTACTATTGAAACAATTCTTTCTGAGACCATCCATGATCTGCTAAAAACCAAATCTTGAGCCAAAACTAAGTCCTCTTCTTCCTGGAATTATCCCAGTGTTTTCAGTCTTGCCCAACTCTTCATGACTCCATTTGATATTTTCTTGACTCATTTTACAAGCTCATTTTACAGAAAGAGGAACTGAGGCAAACAGAATTGTGACTCGTCCATGGTCACCCAAATCTGAGACCAGACATGAACTCAGGCATCCTAGCATTGGGTACCACTTACCCCAACTTATCCTTGTTACTCATCTTCCTTGGCAAGACCAATGGATATCCCCCTGACAACTCTTCCCTCTGTATTCCTAAATGTAGGTTCAGAAATAGCATTCTTAATGCTGAGACCTTGTTAGTTCAGATTCAATTTTAGAATGAAAATCATTTAATAGTTTGCAGAAGGAGATTTATTTAGCCCTGATGCAGGAAGATTATGCAACAAAGATACAGTTGTCCTTCCCTTCTGAACACTTCTATCATTCCCATTAATCTCTCGATGGAAATGAAAGCTCTGGTTAAGCAGGCAGGGTATGGTGAACTTCAGACGTCCGCCAAGTCAGAGGGAACCCACCTCCATGTTCGTTGCACTTTCTTATCTTCTTATCAGACACCAATCAGGTTCTGAGGACAGAACGTCCTCATCGTTGTCATTTAGGAAAAATTAATCCTTGTTGTAGAGTAGGAAGGAGAGGCAGAAGCCCTATCACTGTAGACATTTCCCTAGAGTTTATCCTCAGCCTCAATTCTGTCCCTTGCATTCAAGAAAACATTCGTCAATCTAGTCATGATGGTTGGCTGGTTGGATTCTCCTGTGTCCAATTGTCCAGCATTCCTATCAAGTTGTCTGCTAAAATTCAGTTTAATGGGACAATATTGAGTGAAATGGGTCATGTGAGGAGGGAGAGGGCTGGCCAATGGGTATCCTGTGTATCCCATTCTTATCCAAGATATCTAGAGAAATGGGGAAGTGGTGTGACTGGTAAGAAAACTTCCAGTGAGAGAACCTGGATAAGATTCATATAGAATGGGTGGGTGAGCACAGATAAGTAGAGGAGATCTGTTCTGAGACCTCATTGTTGGCGAATGAGATCATAGATCCATTAAAAGGTTGAGCCAGACTGATCCTGAAGAAGGATAAAACAGGGGCCTGGCCTCTAGTTTCAATTCAACTGAATGTCAACCAGTGTTTGTGATACTTGCCAGATACTCTCCTAGGACCTGGAATATAATCTCACACAGGTAAAAAAGTCTGCCCTCAAGAAGCTCACATTTTTTTTTATTTTTTATTATAGCTAAAGCTCACATTTTCTTTGGGGGAGGAAAAAAAGATAGTAAGTGAATAAATAATGTAAATTTACTAATCTGGGGCATGTGGAAGATGATTAGAAAAGGCAAAAGCCTTTATTTAGGAAGGAGCACTTGGCTGGAGCCATGACTGGAGTGATGGATTCCAGGAAGGGGTGAGGAAGGGAGATCGTTCCAGGTGGAGGTGAGAGATGAGATGTCAGGTACCAATGAGAGATAGCAAGAAGCTCATAGGGAGGGGGCCATGAGATTATGTCTGGAAAGATAGGTTGGAAACAGACCATGATGTGTTTTAAGTGACACACAGATTAATTTGTATTTCATCTCAGAGCTAATAAAAGCTTCTCTGGATAGGCGAGCTACAAGACTTCAAGTCATTTCTCTTTCCAAAGTGGTTGTTATTGGATAAACTCTTGTCCTTCTTCTACTCAGTTCATTCTATCCAAAAGTCTCTGAAATCTTCCCTTTGAAATCCCCTCTTGTTTTAGGGGAGTCAAGAGGAGCAGACTTGGGGCCCTCCCCTTAGTGAGCTCATAGTCTGGGGAAGGAAAGGGATTCACAAGGGAAATATAAGATAATCATAGGAAAAGTCACCAGACCCTGTAGACTAGCACTTAATGATGGCAGGACCCATGACCCCCTGGGTTGGGATGAAGATGACCAGAACGTTAGGTCTGTTGCTGTGGGCAGTGGGACTACTGGCCACTGACTGCCCTGCCCTGCCCTGGCTGGGCCGTGGGAAGTTGTAGACTTGGCCCCTTGCTGGGCACATAGAGGATGGCTTTCTTTGGTTCTTTGGCCGTTCCAGCAGCCCCTGGCTTCGGTTTCCAGGATCTGAGTACCAGCCCAGCCCTGGAGACAGCCCAACTCCTAACAGGGAAACCCTTTAAATCTCTCAGTCAGGCTGTGGGGCCTCTGCCTTCTGTGTGGCCTCTTGGAGGACACCACTGTGGGGGTGAGCTGTGCAGACCCAAGAATTTCCCCACACTGAAATCTTAGTCATCTCCCAGCTAAAACAGAGGTAAGCTTTTTTCCTCATGCTTCTCTCTCCTTTCCTCTTCTTCCTTTGTCTCCAATTTCCTCCTCCTCCTCCTCCTCCTCCATTTCCACCTCCTTTTCCTCTAATCTCCTTTCCTTCCCCTTCCTTTTATTTCCTCCCCTTCTCCCCCTTTCCCTTCTTTATCTTTATTTTCCTTCCCTCCTCTTCTTCTCCCTCTCCTCTCCTCACCTTCATCCCCATCCCCCCACAGAGCATCTATTATAGGAAGAAGAAAATTTCTCCCTTTTCTATAGAACTTTCTCAAGAAAAGTCAAATAAGCAAAACAAACTCCTCAATTCTGAAGAGGGAAATTAAAAAAGGGACAAAGAAAAGAACTAAGATCTAAGAGTCTGCCTTAGATTACATCTTGGACAGTTGAAGAATAGCTGAGCAAAATGTGGTATAAAAACATAATGGAATATAACTGCACTATAAAAATGATGAAAGAGGTGATTTCAAAGGGAAGATTTCAGAGAATCCTGGGTAGGATGAACAGAGTAGATCCAAGAGAACAATTTATCCAATAACAACCACATTGGAAAGACAAACAACTTTAAAAGACTTCAGAACTCTGATCAATGCAACAACCACATATGTGACCAGAGGACCTTTAATAAAGTCTGTTACTAACCTCCTGAAGAGACATGATGGTTCAAAGGGCAGAGACACCCATTTTTGGTCATGGCCACTTTGTGGATTGTTTTTTTCTTTACTGTTTATTTAGCACATTTTTCTTCTTTAAAAAAACAAAACAAAAAAAAAAAAAAAAACAGCTTTCTCCCCAAGTTCCATTTATTTCTTCCAGGCTGCAAGGCAAGCTTAGAGTAGGGCAGAGCAGGAGGCGAGTTCTTGATGGGTAATTTGTACCCACAGTGGCCCACAATGCAAAGCCTGCACAATGGGACTTCAAAGGCCTAGAAAGGCTAACTCTACCAATTCAAAGTAAAGTTTGGTGAAAGAGTCTTCCTAACAACAAAAAGATATGCAATCTATGTAAAGTGCTTTGCAGACCTTAAATCACTATTTTAAAAAGGTGAAAATCCTATGCTTTGATCCATATTCAGTCTCCAAACTTCTCTCTCTGAATGTGGATGGCTCTGTCCATCACAAGTTTATTGGAATTGTCTTGAATCACCACATTGTTAAAAAGAAACAAATCCATCATAGTTGATCATCATATAATCTTGCTGCTGCTGTGTATAATGTTCTCTTGGTTCTGGGTACCACTATTTTGAAAAGCAATTTGGAATTAAGAAAATAAAATGAATAAAATGTCCATACTCTTTGACCCAAGAATTCTATTAATGGGCTTAAATCCCAAGGAGTCATTGTATATAGGAATTCCCATATACAACCAAATACCATACTAGCATTTTTTTGTGATAGCAAAGAATTGGAAACAAAGCAGATCATCAATGGGGGAAGGGAATGGCTAAACAAACTGTGATACATGAATATTACTATCCTATCAGAAATGATGAATATGATGAAGGCAGAGAGGCAACATAAGACTCGCCTAAAATGATGCAGAGTGATGCAAGGAGAGCCAAGAAAGCAACATATATCCAATGATACAGCAATGTAAATGGAAAGAATGACCACATATACAAAACTCAAAAGTGTAGCTTTTATAAAATTACAAAGAACAAGGATGACTTGAAAGAAGAAATATGAGAGAATGTTCCCACCCCAACCCTTTGCAGAAGTGGAAAGTTCACAGATGTTACACATTGCACATTTTCAAAGTTTCCAATGGAGTGATCTGTTGTGTTCATTTCTCTGCCTTCTTTCTTTCTCTTTTTAAAAAAATTCTGTGTTATATGGAATGACTTTCTGCAAGAAGGGGGAGATACTAGGAGAAACTATGATAATGTAAAAAACAGAAGAAATCAATAAAAATGTATTTTTTTGTATTTTTTAAAAGAGACTGATATAGTTACACAAACAGCTCATCAACTCAGATTTTATATATATATATATATATATATATAAATATATATATATATATATATATATATATATATATATATATATATATATAAAGTAGAAACTAGGATAAGATCCTGAACAATGGTGTTAGGAGTACTAGAGTTTGACTATCCATAGATGCCTCCCCCCCAGAGTACTTTCCACATGTGATATTTATTCTATCACTTTCAAAGCAAGCAGAGCAGAATCACCAAATTTTGCTGAAAATTGCAATAAATAATAAGAAAAACAAAATGGTTTTTTTTTTGTTTTTTTTTTTTTTTTGCTCTCTCAGGGGCAGGAGATCAGAAAAGGGTTCTTAGGTTAGGATAATTAAAATGGTAGTAGAAAAAGCACTTAGTAAATGTTTGTCAACACAGAAAGGTGGTGCTATAAATATTTTTGTATGTCTCAGAGTCCATGGATGCCAAAATTGGGGGGTGGGAGGGGTGGGAAATCCATTATATACATAAATATTTATAGTAGTATTTTTTGTGTCAAAAAACATTTAGTAGGAACTTACTCTGTCTAATCTGTATTTGGTATTTCTGATACCAGAACATTCAAGATAGAGATTGAAACATAGAAATAGATAAATAAATTAGATGGATAAATGAATGAGTGTATGAGCAAAGATAGATAATAGACTAGAGAAAGAGAAATTAGATCCATATGTTAAAATATGTAGACCCAGTCATAGACACAGACGTATCAAAACACATAAGACTAAATGCAGCATAGGTAAATGTAACTTTAAAGGTTACTTAAACTATGGCTTTTGAGCCCAAGAAAGGCCATTTCCTGGGGAAAGTGGAACTTAAGCTGCAGCTTACAGGCTAGGGAAGCCAGGGATTCTAAGAGTCTCAGAGGGTGAATGGGAAAGCATTCTGGATATAGGAGATAGTCTATACAAAGTCATGGACAAAGGAGATGGGACGCAGTGTTTTAGAAATAGCACTGGTTTGACTGGATGACAGAGTGTATGAAAGTAAGTAATTTGTAATAAACCTGGAAAGGGAGACTGGAACCAGATCATTGAGGGCTTCAAAAGTTTATTAGGACAAAGAACTGGAAAGGAAATGGGAGCCCACTGATCAAGGAATGGCTGTAAAAAATTGATGTATATAAATGAAATGGAATGTTGTTATTCCACAAGAAATGATGAATTTGAAGAATTCAGAGAAACCTGTGATAACTTGTAATCAACTACAGAGAGAAGTAAACAGAGCCAGGAGAATAATTTACATAATGACCACAATCATAGATAGGAAGACAATCCTTCAAGACTGCAGAACCTCTATCAATGCAGGGATTGGATGTGACTTTGGAGGATTGATAAGGAAGGGTATTTCTTGCTTATCTGAAGAGAGGTGGTATGCTATAGGTAAATAAAGAGACATAGACTTCAGACATGGCTATTGTGATGATTTGTTTTGCATGTTTATACTTATTTGTTACAAGGAAAGGTCCTTAATTGGGGGGCAGGGAGCCAGCGAGGGAGAGATAAGAATGAGAAATGATATTTAGTGAAAAGTAAAAAAAATTCTTGATAAAATATTCTTTCTTTCTTTTTTTGGTATTTTGTTTTTCTTGAGTTACATATAAAACAATTTTTAACATTTGTTTTTAAAACTTTGAGTTCTAGATTCTCTCCCTTCTTTCCTCTCCTACCTTCCTCCTCAACCATTGAGAAGGCACATGTGAAATCATGCAAAATATGTCCCTAAAAGTCATACTGTGAAATAAAACAGACATCACCCCCCCAAAAAAAAAAAACTGCAAGAAAAATAAAGTTAAAAAGAATGCTTCAATCTGTATTCAGACAACAATCGGTTCTTTCTCTGGATATGAATAGCATTTTTCATAATAAATCCTTCAGAGTTTCTTGGATCAATGTATTTCTGGGAATAGCCAAATCATTCACAGTTAATCACTGATTTAATATTTTTTCTTTTTTAAATTTAATTTATTAAAAAAGAACAGAATAGAAAAAAAAGAAAAGGAAAACAGAACAGAACAGAACATTGTCAAGTGCCCTGAAGAACATGAGGGAGTATTCAAGATAAAAATATTTTTAAAAGAAGAAAGGTGGCCCCCTGGGTGGAAAAATATACAAAAGTAACCTTCCTCTGAATAAAGATTGTAGCAGAGCTAACCACTAGGAACCACTAGCAGGAATTATTCATCCCAGACATCCCTACCCTCACTGACCTGACCATATTATCCCCACTACATGGTTTCAGTCATTTCTACTGCTGGGAACAGAGCTGGAAGAGTGTGAAAGTACTTTGTGCCTTTCAATGTCCTACAGAAACGGAAAGGGATTGAGGAAGACATCTGAAGCCTGCCTGACTTAAGACTATGGGGAAGAACATACAAAGCAATAAAGTTCATGCAGTCTATATAATTGCTTCCTTTCCTGTACCTCCATTCAGAACTCCTGTCCCTCTGCTTGGGCACCCCCCTTTCTGTGTCCCTTATAAACCTGTCCTTGGACCTTTTTCTTGAAGCAACAAAAATTGAGCAGATAGGGACCCTCCCCAACTCAGTGCTCTTGACCAAAGAGATACTACTTTGACAGTCAGATTTCAGGCTGTTTCATATAGTCTTCGCTTCTAAAAAGCTTTGCCTTGTAGCCAGTGTTTCCTGCTTCTGATATTCTGCTGTCTAATATCCTCCCCTGATTGGCAAACGAGTACCTGGGATACCACAATTTCAAAAGGCTCCTGGGTGGTACTGACTGCACTCCTGCCTCTACTTGCTCCTCTCTGGAGTTCAGCTCTCACCTGTACCATTCTCTTCCTCGATCCTGACTTGTAAGCAACAAAAAGTGATTCGTCTACCATCATCCAGCTAGTGGGTCATAGCTTAGGATTCCATCCAGGACCTTCTACCATCTCCCATAGCTTATTGATCATGTTGACCTGGGTCCCCATGCCAGGTTCCACCTCCCATGGGAGGGGGAGGTGGGAGGGAGGATGGAGAGAGGGGAGAGGACAGAGAACTGTTGCTGATAGAACTTATTTTACAGGTCCAGCTTGTTCCCGGTGATGCAGCCCATGTTTCCCTGTAAAATGACCTTAAGTGAGTTAGCAGAGATGATTCCAGAGTTATCCACACTCTCGTAGGTCTGTGGAGACTCTTTCCCCACCAGCTGTTCTCCTGGCCAGAGAATTAATGGTCTAATCATTGGTGGTCAAACCCTTCCCAAGAGTAGGGAACTTGTGAACTTTGTTAACATGCCAGATGCTATTCCAAATCGAGAGGCAAAACCCATTTGGAGCCAGAGCACGCACTCACTCACTCATTCATTCATTCATTCATTCACTCCTTCATTGGTCTGTCACATATTCCAAGTGTGTAAATTCCCTCCAATAGAGATGGACAACTTCTCCATCACTTTACAGTCTTGGAGAGTTGCCATCTCAGGTACTGATAAGTTAAAGGAAATCTGCCTAGGGGCACACAGACAACATGAGTTAAATGTAAAGCTTGAACCCATATTTCCTTGGCTCTAGGAACAGCCTTCTATTCATTATACCACTTCCTCTGTCCATTCATACAGTAGGTATTTACTAAATGCTAAAGAAATGGTCCAGTCTCCTGGGTTCAAGTTCAGAGTTTTTCCCACTATACCTGTTGCCTCCCAAAAATAATGATTAGACCACTATTGCTATGTTCAAGTGTCAAGGCACCAATCAGGAAAGGTTACTTGAAGGAGGTGGGCCTAGAACTCTTTATGGCAAGAAGGGGAGTCCTGAGGAGGAGCTGGAAAGCACCTGCTAGACTTAGCAAGAAGTAAGTACATGGCCTTTAGCTTTCTCTGATTCCCAGGTGATCCTACCCCCATAATAGCCTATATGTTCTCTCCTCTTCCTTTCCCTTGCCACCACTGTGGGCCAAGCCCTCCTTACCACCTGCCTGGGCTTTCTCACTAGCCACCTCCCAGCTCTTCTCCCCCACCGTCCCCATTATCCAATCTTTTTTTCCTATTGCACTGAAAATGAGTTTTCTCTAAGGCTGATCATGCTTCATATTTGAAAACAAAAGCAAATTGGGCATAATAGAGACCTCCGAGTTCATATATAATCTTTTTTCCTTTCTATTGTTAAGTTCAGAATAAAGTATATTATTTTTCCTTTTTAAGAAAATGATCTTTCTGATGTTTGAAGTGTTTCCTGATGCCTCCAGCTGCTAGTACCCCTCCCTCATTACCTCCACTCTATTTTACATGTTGTTATATATGTTTATGTATGGAGATGTTGATACTGATAAAATATAAGCTTCTTGAGAGCAAGGACCTAGAACAGTGTCTGGCACATAGTAAGCACTTACTAAATGCTTGATGATTGATTGCACAGTCAGGTTATTTCCCTCCTCAAAAATCTGCAGGAACTCCCTTTTGATTCTGTTGATGTTTAATCCTTTCATTTTGTCAAATTTTTTCTTGGCAAAGATACTGGAGCTTTTTGCCATTTCCTTCTCCAGATCATTTTACAGATGAGGAAACTGAGGCAAATACAGTTAAGTGACTTGGCCAGCATCACACATCTAGGAAGTGTCTGAGTCTAAATTCTAATTCAGCAAGTCCTGTGCTCTATCCACTGCACTATCTAGCCTCCCTTTGCCTCTCCAGGAAAGTTCAAAGGATTTCATCTGGCTTTAAAGGTGACGGGGTTCGCCCACATTGCAGCATTAGCTCTAATTTCCTTTCTCCACACTCAATGCCTCAGGCAACTTGAATAATCTTCTCTCTGCCCTCAGAGTACAGGGACTGAATTTTCTTGCCTACACACCTTTGCTCAGGCAGTCTCCTGTGCTTGGAACATCTTTCCGTTCCCCTTTCACCCATCAAGCCTTTTTTTTTTTTTTTTTTTTTTTTGAAAGCCTAATTAACCTCCAGGAAACCTTCCCCGATTCTTTACTATCAACAACAGCTTTCACCCTCACATTATTTCCATATCTCATTCGTTTATCTTGGAACAGATTACATCTATCTCTCTGTTGTGGATCGTGCCCGTTTAGAGCTTCGAGGGACCTTAGAATCACGGGCTCTGAGAGAGGGATTGGAATTTAACGTCTAATCCATCTGCCTATCCTACCAGACTTTAGCACAGCGCCTGGCACAGAGCAATCACTTAATAAATATTTATCGATTACTGATTCATTGATTGATTGATGACTCACCCAAATAGTCATCCAACTTGTGTCTGAAGACATCCAAAGACATCATGACTCTTAAGGCGGCCAATTTTACTGCGGGGCAACTCTAATTATGAAGGTTTTCTTGATATCCAGCCTCAACGGACCTATCTGCAGCCGCCACCCTTGGTTGCTGATCTTGTCCTCTGGGATCAGACACAACGAATCTGATCCATCTTCCATCTGATAACCCTACAAAGACCTGAAAACAGTCTATCACACCCCTCTTCTCCAGGCTAAACAGGCACAATTCCTAAAATATCTAGAAATTCAACGTGTCCATTTCACAGAAGAGCAGACTGAGAACCAGAGATGAGAAGGAGATCGCCAAGATCACACAGCTAATAAATGAGGGAGTCAGGATTTGAACTGAAGTCTTCTGACTCCATATCCACCACATCACACCACCAGTAGTAAATACAAAACATGCATACTGTAGGGGTCTGAATAGGGGCCAGCCCTATATACGGGAGATTTCTTTGAAGAGAAATAAATATTCCGTAGGTATCATTTAGAAATCACTCTGATTATAGGCTGCATTCAAGTTTTATACAAGCCAGATTTGGGGGAAGAACGCAGCTAATGCTCAGATCAATATGGCGGATAATGACAGGATCCCGACACAGCTGTGCTGCTGTCGGAGCTTTCTTGGGACCTTTATAACAAATAACACCAATTTTTTTTTCTATTTCGCTGACAAAGCCTATTCCCCTTGGCCGTGCTTTTTTTCGGCAGTCAGAGGATATTTCTCTTTTTTTTCCAGATCATTTTCCCAGACCACAGTCCCCCCCCCACACACACACACACACACACACTCAGCCCTCACTCCCAACCTCAAGATAGAAACAGACGCCTAGATATGCAGATCACTCTGTCCCTGTGCTCATTTGGCCTTGCCTGGATTGCACAATCACCCAGCCACCCACGAGATCCAACTGGACCCTGTCTCAGTCTCCACTATGACTTGAACAGGAGGAAGCCCAACTGATTTCAAGGAGAAAAATGAGCTAGGGACCGGTAGGAGACATGACAATGTAGTAAAAAGGGTGCAGAGTTAGAATTTAGGAAACCTGAGGCTCTGCTTCTGCCCCGGCTGCTAGCTCGCTCTGTGACATGGGACTTTCAGCAAGTATTGAACTAGGTTGTCAGTTCTGGCATTCCTTGTTCTAATGGCCCTCTTTGGTTTAGGTCCAAGAGCTCTTCCAGGTCTGACGTTCTATGCTCTTTGTTCCTGACTCTCATTTTATTTGATCAGCATCCTGTGGTCTAAGGCATCGCTCTGCCACGGGATCAATGAAAATGAGTTGATTCTGATGGTTTTAGGTCATGGGACAGGAACAAATGGGCAAGTGGATGGTTAGACTGTAAAGGCTATAGGAAGACAGAGAAAGGACAATTCACTGAAGTCTAGGATTAGTTAGGAAAGGTTTCCTGGGAAAAGAAGGATTTGAACTTGATCTCAAAGTTTCGGATGGAGAGAGGAGAGAATACATTCAAGGAGAAGGAGGTGGGTATCAGCCAGCAAAAAAAAAAAAAAAGCAGAATTGGAAATAAGCTTAGAGTGTAGGAGGTTAGACAGAGAGGGGTAACATGGCTAAAGGGAAAGGGGAATGTTAGGAAGAATTTGGTCCAAATTAAGCACTTGGTCTCAAACCCCAGGAAGGACCACATGCTGAAAAGCTTCAGTGGCTCCCTATTGCTTCTAAGATAAAGTGCTGGAGTATATGGGGTATTCAAGGAAGACTAGCCTTTTTTGGGGTTGCTCATTCGCCTTTGATGTCCATCTGGAAATCTCCCCTGTAGCTCCAAGAAGCCATACAATGTACAGCTGCCACACTTAGGCAAATGTCTAAACTGATGGGCCAAACTGAGAGTACGAACAGATCTCACACTTGTCAGTAAGTTAGGGAGTGTCTAGTCCAAGCACGTGAAGGCTTCCTCGGTGGGAGAAGCAGATGAGAACAATTTGTACCAAAGGTCATGAAGGCAGCCAAAGCAGGTGCGGTGGAGCTTGGCCAAGGTCATCCATTGCATCCTGAGCCATCATCACTCTTCCCAATTTTTGTCCTATCACTGAACTTCAATGGCACTGGAAGAGAAAGTGATGGCTTTGTGCAATTCTACTTAAACTTACTCCAATGTCAGCCTGGGATATCATTGGTTCTCTTGGAAAACAAAGCCACAAAGATAAACTGCTAACCTGGCATTTAAAGCTGTTCATAGTCTGGTTCCTAGCTTTTCAGAGTGGGAAGAGTTAATTAGCTCATTTTACAGATAAAGAAACAGATGAAGATAGATTTTATATATCTATATCTATATATGTTCATCCTTTGTTTTCAAAAAGAACCAACAACATCATGATGTTGAGATCAAATAGTGGATGACAGGTGAATTAGATTTAAATGAGACAGTAAATAGCCTCCCTCTCACTTCCCCAGTCATTGAAGTTCAATGGCAGGACAAAAGTCAAGAATGGCTTGGGAAGCAGTGGATGACCTTGGAATCCTTGATGTCTGACCAAGCTCTAAATGCTCCCCGACATCCACTTCAGCCACCTTCACAGCCATTGGAACACATTGCTCTCATCCACCCATTTACCAGGGGAAGTCTTCACAAGCTTGGGGTAGACACCCCCCTAACTCACTGGACAGTTTGAGGTCTGTCAGCTACCCTCAGCCTGTTTGCCTCAATTTCTATATCTGTAAAATGTGCTGGAGGAGGAAATTTTTAAATCTCTCCAGTATTTTTCCCAAGAAAATTCTCAAAATGGGGTCACAAAGAGTCAGATATGATTGAATAACACTATTTGCCAGGAAATGCTAACCTGGTATTTAAAGTTTTTCACATTCTGGTTCCTTTCTATCTTTTCAGAATGGGAAGAGTCAAACAGCTCATTTTACAAAGGAATAAACTGAGGCAAACAGGCTTAAGATGGATAGATACAATGTGTGCATGTGAATATATATACAAAGAGAGAGAGAGAGAGAGAGAGAGAGAGAGAGAGAGAGAGAGAGAGAGAGAGAGAGAGAGATTGATTTGTTGTTTATCTTTTGTTTTCAAAATTTCTCCTTTCTTTATCTTTTACTTCTCCTCTAGCACACTGCTGGCATACAGTAGGTATTTAATAAACACTAGTAGATTGTCTATCTGACTGACTGTACACCACTGAAATCACTGTCTTTATTCCTATCCTTATCCCTGCGCGTTACATGACATTCAGGAGCAGGAGCAGAGGCAGGGGCAGTGATGCGACCCAGGGCCACAAAGAGGAAAGAAGATTGGTTCGGAGGTCAGTGCTGTATGACATCAGACAACACCTGAAGGGACAGAAGTTCCAGCCCAATGCCCAAGAACTCACAAAAAGAATCAAAATAACCCTGAGATTTCATTTAGTCCAAGCTTCTCATTTTACAAACTGAGATGCTGAGACTCAGTAGACCTGAAATTCGAAACCCTCTCCTTCAACTCCAAATCCTACCCTCTTTCCTTTGTACCAAGCAAAGATTAGCAAGTAGAGTCAGAGCTCAGATGGATCTGAGGATGTCGAAGCTGAAGGGGTGCTTAGAACTTAGAGCGTCAGAATTGGAGGGGACCTTAAAGATCATCGAATCGAACTCCTCCCTGCTCCTTTCCCCTTTCTACAGAAGAGAAAACCGAAACCCTGAGAGGGAAAACACCGAGCTAAGTTCGTGCAGCAAGTCGTCCAAAAGCCAGGTTCCCTGGGTTTCCCTGGCCAGGCTTCTTGCTGCTTTTCTCCACTCTCCACAGGCAGGAAGCAGAGGTAGGACTCGGCGTCTCTCTGGGGACTGACTAAATGTTTCCCAGCCCCCTCCCCAGCTGCTGACAGCCCAGCTGGCCAGCTGTTTGTCTGGGGAGATGGTTCCGGAAATATTTGGGGGAAGCAGGCGGCCCAGAGAAGGCCCACTGCCTGCCTCTCCTCCCCTTTCCTCCTCTCTCTCCAGGCCCAAGCACCTGGTGCTGATGTTTGAGGCTGCGGCACCTGTTCTAGGGACTCTCGACTCCTGGCCCAGCTGGAGAATTGCCCAGACCCTGAGAACATCATTAACTTCAGAGCTGTCACACTGACTTGTGGAATCCAAGCTACTTTTCCCGGGGGCGAAGGAAAAACTCCAAGGTTTCAATCAATACTTTCCTTCTTTCACCTCTGCCTGAGGGAAGATGCAGAGGAGTGAAAGTCCCTCATAAGAAAGAACCTTCTAATGATCAGAGGTGGCCAGTGATGGAATGGGCTGCGTTCTAGATGACTTGTTGGGCTTCCTTCTATTCCTTGGCTCCAGGCTGAGTCTCACATGCCCTGGCTACAGATTATGCTTAGAGGAAAGCAGGGGTGCTGTTCTAATGTCCTGTGTTCCCCACAATGCTCTTAGAAGATCTTGGTCCTTGTCCTTACTTTACTAATCACTAGTGCTGGATAATTTTGAGTAGATCCCTCCTTACCTGAGCCTCTCAGTTTCCTCCTTCGTAAAATGGGGAGAGTCTGGATTTAATGATCTTTAAGGATCATTAAGTCAATTTTCAATTGTGATGTTCTATAATGGAAGGATTCATTCTTCATCCGTAGACTTTCCTATTTCCATCCAAGGAATATATTTCCCACGAATAGATAATAATAAAAATCTCAATCCATCAGCCTGAGATTCCCAAATCTCCAAATGTCAGATGAGATATGCAGAATCTGATACTCAGACATTGGACCAAAGCTTGCCGTCCCTCCGAGTATTGTCTGATGTCGTACAATCTTGACCTCAGAGTCTCCTTGTCTCCTCTCTCTGATCCTGGGTCTCACCGCTGTCCTTGAATCTCATATAACATACATAGATAGCGAGCTCCTCATTACTGGAGATGCTCAAGCAGGGTAGGGAGAACAATGGGGATGGAGACTGGACTTGTGACCTCAATGGCATACAGAGTCAGTCAGGGAGACGATCTACTAATATTTGTTAAACACTTATTGTGTGCCAGCACCGGGCTAGACAAGGAGATACAGAGAAAGACAAAAGACAATCCCTGTTCTTGAGAAACTCATTGTCTAATAAGAGAGACAATATTAAATGACTCTGTCCAGACCAGTTATAAAAGAGTCAATTGGTGATCAAGGATGGACAGAAGCAGCTACACCCAAAGAAAGAACACTGGGAAATGAATATAAACTGCTTGCATTTTTGTTTTTCTTCCCGGGTTATTTTTACCTTCTGAATCCAATTCTCCCCGTGCAACAAGAGAACTGTTTTGTTCTGCACACATATATTGTATCTAGGATATACTGCAACATATTTAACATGTAAAGGACTGCTTGCCATCTGAGGGAGGGGAAAAATCAGAACAGAAGTGAGTGCAAGGGATAATGCTGTAAAAAATTACCCTGGCATGGATTCTGTCAATGTCAATAAAAAGTTATTTAAAAAAAAAGTCAATTGGATTTTGGTTCAGAGCAACTTATGTATGATCTGGAAACTTCTTGGATCTGGAAAAAGTTGCTGGGAGTTCAGCTACATGATAAATGGTTTATTATACTAAGAATTGCTGTTTTATGCCAAAAATTAAATGATTGAATTTTTTTTCTTAAAAAGAGTAAATTGGAGATAGTCTTAAAGGGGATCTCAGAATCTAAGATAAAGGGGAATTGGGAAAGGCTTCCTAGAAGGAAGGGAGGGAAGCCAGGGAAGGCAGAAGGTGGAGATGGAGAAGAGTGTTCCAGGTATGGGGGAGAGCCAATGAGGAACATCCTCTACCAATGCAGATCATTACCTTTTTCTGCAATTTGTAGTCACAGGAAATTGCCTAAAATAGAGACGTTAGGTCCCTTGTCCAGGATAATGCGGCTAGTGAGATCTAATTGGCTCTAAAGCCAAGCCCTTTCTATGCACTATGTAGTATCACCTATTGCGGATATAGATGATGAACTAAATTACATAAAGACAAAAAGAGATGTGAAGAATCTTGTGAAATCTGAAAGTTAGGGAAGCTCATGGACAAAGACTTCCTGGAACCTTGAATTCTGATATTCCTCAATTTCCCAAAGATCCATGAATCAGTCTGCTTTGAAGGATCATCACCTGCGTGTCCCATATCCCTTGGGTGGGGGTAAGCTCAGAGCTCAGTCCTGGGCCTCCTCTTCTCTCCCGACATTCTCTTCTGAGGATTGATCTCCTTGGCTTCCATGATGTCAATGATTTTTTCTATGCTGACGACTCCCACACTTAGATATCCAGCCCTAGTGTCCCTCCAGAGCTCCTCCAGTCTACGTCGCCAACGGCAGTAAGAGATCCCTTCCCCAATGTCTCATAAAGATATCCAACTCAGAATGGGCTGAGCTGAGTTCACCATCTTTCTAAACCCACCTCTCCTCCTAATTTTCCTGTTCCTATCAAGGGCATCACCATGTTCCAGTCTCCCAGGATGAGAAGCTTGAACTCATCCCTGACCTGACTCTCCCTCAGCACTCACATCCAATCAGTTGCCAAATGCCTCACACCTGTTCCCTTCCCTTTCCTGCCATTGTCACCATTTTCATTTAGGCACTTATTTATTACCTCTTGCCTAAGCTTTTGCACAAGTCATCTAATGGATCTGCTTGTGTCCAATTTCTTCCTTCTGCATTCCATGCTTCCATCCTAGCTGCTAAATTGTTATTCATTCTTCCTTTCTTTTTTGCTTTTTTTCTTCCTTCTTTTTCTTCCTTTGCTCCTTCCTTCTTTCTTTTTCCTCCTCCCCCTCCCACTCTCACTCCTCTTTCCTTTCCTCCTCCTCCTCCTCCTCCTCCTCCTCCTTCTTCCTCATATTTTCCCTTTCTTTCTCTCTCCCTCACTCTCTCCTTCTTTTTCTTTCCATCTCTCTCTATCTTGCTCTCGACATATCTCTATCTCTCTACTTCTCTGTTATTGTCTCTGTCTCTCTGTGTGTATTTCTCTCTCTCTCTCTCTCTCTCTCTCTCTCTCTCTCTCTCTCTTCCTCTTTCTGTCTTTCTGTCTCTCCCCCTCTTTGTGTCTATATCTCTGTCTGTTTCCCTCTCCTCCCTCTCCCTCCCCTTCTCCCTCTTCCATTCTGTTCCAGGAACTGCTTAGAAGCTGGAAACAAAAAGAAATGCAAAACTAGTACTTGCTCTCAGGGAGATTCTAAGGGAAGGTTGATCAGAATGACTTCATATTTATTTTGCATATATTTAATTTTATTATTGGGGTATAGTTTGTTTCCCCAAGTGGAATATAAACTTCTTACAGGTAAGGATTGTTTTATTTTGGTCTTTATTTTTCCAGAATCAGAACTCTCACTGGCATATAACAGAAATGTAATACAGGGTTTCTCAAACTTTTTCTACTCGCAACTCCTTTTTCATGAGAAACTTTTATACAACCCCTTCTCAAATCTAGCTGAGTTATTTCCAGCAGCACCCTTGCATGCTTGATGCAAAGTGTTCGTGTTGTGTATTCAGAACCAAGGCTGCAGTGAAAGTTGCACAGAGAAACATGGACAAACATTGCTAGAAACCCATCGGATTTGTTAGGAGTTTGATTTGGGATTAAGTTTTGGTTGTTGCATTCAGAAACCTTTTACCGGTGTCAAATTTTTCACAATCTCCACATCCACTTATGCGACCCCATATGGGGTCACAACCCACACTTTAAGAAGCTTTGACCTAATGCACATTTGTTGAATTGATTTAAATTGAAAATCAGCATGGGCTATCAGGACATGTGGGAAGCAATCCCATTTGGTCACTTACTTGCTAAGGTACAACAAACAAGTTGCTTCAAATGCTTTTCATCAGTAAAATGGGATTAATCCTCGTCCTTTCTTCCTGTTGTGAGGATTAAACAGGGAAATGAATGTGAAAACCTTCTGGAAACTTTAAGTTTCCACTGCATACATCTATGTAATGGGGAAGAAGCCATTCTCTTAATTGACTATCAAGACATAGTTATTTTCTGGGCTTCTGAAGGGAATGGCCCAAAGACATCAGCCCTGAAATGACAGCCAAAACCTTATGGTCAGAGAATCTCCCACTCTTCTGTAGAATTTCCATATTACAATTTGTATTGTTTTGAATTGTATTTGCTGTGTTGTATTGTATTGTACTGAATTACAGTAATGTAACCATCATATTAGTAGTTTACAAAGTACTCTCCTCTTAACTGCCATACAAGGGAGGGAAAGTCATCATCATAAAGGAGCTTTATAGTTGATTTAAAAAAAAATCCTTTCCCCAAGACACCCCTGAGTTTGACCAACTGACTTTCCTGAGCAAACTATTTTAGCTCTGCCCAGGATTACCAGCACTTCAAGGGAACCATGGTTAAATTGGGCAGAAAAGAGGAAAATTTGAAACTGTCAGGGTTGATGATGGCACTGCTTCCAATACATTTGTTCTCAGGGTTCACTCATCTATGTGAATATTTGGGATCTCACTGTATGAACCAGACTTTTTTTAAAAACTGTATTTTTTTATACTCTCTCATTGTATGATAAAGGACACATCTGGTGATAGGAGTCTCAAAGCTCAATCTCCCTTAAAAAAAGCACTTTTTAATTAAATTAAATATTTTATTAAATTAAATAAAAATACTAGGATTTTTTTTACTTAATAGTATTTTTTCAATTACACATAAAGATAGTTTTCAACATTCATCTTTGTAAGATTTTGAACTCCAAATTTTTCTCCCTTCCCTTCCTCCTCCCCAAGACAGCAAGTAATCTGATATAGGTTATACATGTACAATCATGTTAAACATATTTCCACATTAGTCATGCTATGAAAGTTGATACAGAATAAAAGGGGAAAACCATAAGAAATAAACAAAACAAAACAAAACAAAAAAGTGAAAATAGTATGCTTCAATCTGCATTCAAACTCCATAGTTCTTTCTCTGTATATGAGCACCTTGGAATTGTCTTGGATCACTGAACTGATGAGAAGAGCTAAGTCTATCAGCTATGCTATGACATAATCTTGCTGTTAGTTTTGCTCACTTCACTCAGAATCAGTACATGTAAGTCTTTCCAGGTTTTTCTGAAATAAATCTGCTCATCATTTTTTATAGAACAATAGTATTCCATTACATTCATATACCACAATTTGTTCAGCCATTCCCCAATTAATGAGCATCCCCTCAGTTTCCAATCCTTTGCTACCATAGAAAAGGTGTTACAAATATTTTTCCCTTTCCCCTTATTTATGATCTCCTTTGACCGCAGACTTAAAATACTAGAATTATTAACTCCATTTTATAGATGAGAAAACTGAGACACTCAGAAGTGGATTCATACAAACAATAAGTGGCAGAAAAGAACTGGAAGTCTTTCAACTGCATGACAAATATTCTTGCTGCTATACTATAGATACCTCCTTATTATAAATATATCCATTTGACAGATAAGGAGACTGAGGTTTGGGAAGGATAAGTTGCTGTATAATTCACCCTACCAACTCTCCTAAGATAATCTTCCACATTCAGCATGCTTGCCTTTTCAGGATGTATAGTAACAAAAATAATAAGAGTCAGAATTTTATGATATTTTAAGGTTTGTAGAAATGCTTTGTAGATATTATCCCCTTTTACTCTGATAAAATATATTTATATGACTATAACATATATATTAAAGTAGGTAAAATAATAAAATATAATATTCCTGAAAGGAAGATACTATTATTATCCTCATTACTATAACATGTAACCTGACCAAAGATGAACTAGAGACCATTACCGATCACAAAATAGAAAATTTTGATTATATCAAATTAAAAAGCCTTTGTACAAACAGAACGAATGCAAACAAGATTAGTAGGGAAGCAACAAACTGGGAAAACATCTTTACAATTAAAGGTTCTGATAAAGGCCTCATTTCCAAAATATATAGAGAACTGACTCAAATTTATAAAAAATCAAGCCATTCTCCAATTGATAAATGGTCAAAGGATATGAACAGACAATTTTCAGATGAAGAAATTGAAACTATTACCACTCACATGAAAGAGTGTTCCAAATCACTATTGATCAGAGAAATGCAAATTAAGACAACTCTGAGATATCACTACACACCTGTCAGATTGGCTAAGATGACAGGAAAAAATAATGATGAATGTTGGAAGGGATGCAGGAAAACGGGGACACTGATGCATTGTTGGTGGAGTTGTGAACGAATCCAGCCATTCTGGAGAGCAATCTGGAATTATGCCCAAAAAGTTATCAAACTGTGCATACCCTTTGATCCAGCAGTGTTTCTATTGGGCTTATACCCCAAAGAGATACTAAAAAAGGGAAAGGGACCTGTATGTGCCAAAATGTTTGTAGCAGCCCTGTTTGTAGTGGCTAGAAACTGGAAAATGAATGGATGCCCATCAATTGGAGAATGGTTGGGTAAATTGTGGTATATGAATGTTATGGCATATTATTGTTCTGTAAGGAATGAATACAGAGAGGCTTGGAGAGACCTACATGGACTGATGCTAAGTGAGATGAGCAGAACCAGGAGATCATTATACACTTCGACAACGATATTGTATGAGGATGTATTCTGATGGAAGTGGATCTCTATGACAAAGAGACTTAACTGAGTTTCATTGGATAAATGATGGACAGAAACAGCTACACCCAAAGAAGGAATACTGGGAAATGAATGTGAACTATTTGATTTTTGATTTTCTTCCCGAGTTATTTTTACCTTCTGAATCCAATTCTCCCTGTGCAGCGGGAGAACTGTTCGGTTCTGCAAATATGTATTGTATCTAGGATATGCTGCAACATATTTAACATATATAGGACTGCTTGCCATCTTGGGGGGGGGGGGAGGGAGGGAGGGGAAAAAACGAAACATAAGTGATTGCAAGGGATAATGATGTGTAAAAATTATCCTGGCATGGATTCTGTCAATACAAAGTTATTATTAAATAAAATTAAATTAAAAAAAAAACTATAACATATAACCATATTATATTTAAATAGGTAAAATAATAAAATATAATATTCCTAAAAAGAAGATACTATTATTATTCTCATTACTATGACATATAACTATATTATATTTAAATAGGTAAAATAATAAAATATAATATTCCTAAAAAGAAGATACTATTGTTATTCTCATTACTATGACATATAACTATATTATATTTAAATAGGTAAAATAATAAAATATAATATTCCTAAAAAGAAGATACTATTATTATTCTCATTACTATGACATATAACTATATTATATTTAAATAGGTAAAATAATAAAATATAATATTCCTAAAAAGAAGATACTATTATTATTCTCATTACTATAACATATAACTATATTATATTTAAATAGGTAAAATAATAAAATATAATATTCCTAAAAAGAAGATATTATTATTATTCTCATTACTATGACATATAACTATATTATATTTAAATAGGTAAAATAATAAAATATAATATTCCTAAAAAGAAGATACTATTGTTATTCTCATTACTATGACATATAACTATATTATATTTAAATAGGTAAAATAATAAAATATAATATTCCTAAAAAGAAGATATTATTATTATTATTATTACTATGACATATAACTATATTATATTTAAATAGGTAAAATAATAAAATATAATATTCCTAAAAAGAAGATAACTATTATTATTCTCATTACTATAACATATAACTATATTATATTTAAATAGGTAAAATAATAAAATATAATAATACTGAAAGGAAGCTACTATTATTATCCCCATTTACAAATGAGGAAACTGATGCAGGCAGAGGTTAAGTTGTCCAGGATCATAGAGCTTGTGAGTAACTGAGACTGGGTGTACTTAGTTCTATTGTGACTCCAGGCCTAGTGCCCTCACCTCCTGTGACCTCATCCCTCTCTCACTGTCTGTTACCTTTTCTATTCCCTCGCTCATCCTGTCCCCAACCTTCTCTGCCCATTTAAGTCCTAGCCCATCCGCTGGAGACTGGCCAAACAGAGTACGGTTTATGAATGAAATAGAATATCATTGTGCTATAAGAAAGGATGAAAGGGATAAGTCCTGAAGGATTTGGAGAGCTCATGCGCTGTGGGAGCTTGAGCTGTTTCTTAGAAATAAGGTGGTTGTTAGTCCTTCTGCTCTAGGCTGCTGTCAGAGACAATGTCCGGGAGACGACAGTCAGCTCTGGGTTCCACCATTTAGAAAGGACATTGATAAAGTGGACACCCTTTAGAGGAGAGTGACCAGGATAATAAATAGCCTGGCCCATATGCCACAGAGTAATAGATTGAAAGAAGTGGGTACATTTAACCTAGAGAAGAGCCGGGGGTCTGGTGGGGTAATAGCTATCTTATTTTTATTTGGCCCATAGTTCAGAACCAGTAGAAATTGCAAAGGACAATTTGGGGGAAGCAAAAATGGAGCATTTGGATTTCCATTCTTTGGAGGTCCTTAAGGGGAGGCCATATGACCAAAGGTTGGGTGCATGGGACATGCTGTAGTGGGGACGCATCCTTTTGGGGTATGGGGAAGACTAGGTGACCGCCCTCTCTGACATGGAAGTAGCCCAAGATTACCTTTTTTCAGTTACTACTTCACTATGATGACTCCTATAGAGTTTGCAGTCTACCAAGACCCCAGAACTCTTTCAGACAAATTGCAAACAATGTCTTCCCCATCTTAGATGTGTGCTAAAAGCATAATAGCAACAGGAAGGCTTTTGGAGGGGAGCGCCAGGTCTGATTCTGCTTTCACCCCGCAGCACGACCAGGCCCCAAAGCCCCTTTGACCTCCCTGGGACCGCGGCCGGGGGTGGGACTCTGCCCGCCTGTGCCCCCTTTGACCTGCCTGGGACCGCGGCCGGGAGGTGGGACTCTGCCCGCCTGTGCCCCTTTTGACCTGCCTGGGACTCTGCCCGCCTGTGCCCCCTTTGACCTGCCTGGGACCGCGGCCGGGGGGTGGGACTCTGCCTGCCTCTGCCCCAGTCTCCTCCAGACCAAGCAGTGCTCATTGAAGGTCTCGTCACTTCTCGAGGCCTTCCAAGAATCTCCACGTACCTTACAAGCAGGCCTTCTGAGGAATGCTTGATGTGGAGGACTTCCACTTGCTACAGCTGGTCAGGCCCTGGGGGGGCTGGAAGGGAGGGAGGGGAGGCTAAAGCTGTCAGCTATGATGTAATTTGATATAAACAGGTTGTAATTGTGATAATCCTGGGAATTCACATTGATTTATTCAGGCCAACCATTCCACTGTGCGAGTTCAGGGACAGCTGGTCGCCCTTCCTGCCCGGAGCAGCTAGGAGTGCACTGCTTCTCACGTGCCGGCCTCCATGAATGGGAAAGCAAAATGAGCAACAGGAGAAAAAAGAGCCCTCATATTTCTATGGTCTTCCATAAAATCTGGAAGCAAGAATGCAGATCAGGCAATACAAGGGTCAAAGATCTTTGAAGTGCTACTTTCTACCATCTCTTCCATGTTCCATGAACAAAAGCTCTTCCCAGCTCTGACGTTCTACATTCTATGTTCTAAGGTTCCATCTGATCATGTAAGGTCCCATCCAGCTCTGACATTCTCTATTCTATGTTCTAAGATTCTCCTCCCCCCAATAGCCCATGACAGTTCTATGTTCCAACACCACTCTCAGGCCTAATGTTCTATGTTGTATGTCCTAAGATCCCTTTCCTCCCAGCTCTGACGTTCTACATTCTATGTTCTGATCATGTAAGGTCCCATCCAGCCCTGATATTCTACATTGTATGTCCAAAGGTTCTCCTCGCAGCTAATAGTACATGATAGTTCTATGTTCTAACCTTACCCTCAGTTCTAATATCCTATGTTGCGTGTTCTAAGGCCCCACCCAGCTCTCAAATTCTACTTTCTATGTTCTAAGGTCCCTTCCACATTTCACTTTTTGAGATCCCATCCAGCTCTTACATTCTACTTTCTTTATTCTAGGATTCTCCTCTCACCTGATAATTGATGTTCTAAAAGCACTCTCAGTTCTAATGTCCTATGTTGTATGTTCCTCCTAGCATTAACATTCTAGGTTCTAAGTTCTAAAATTGCTCTGTTCTTCCATTTTGTGGAACCATGTACTAAGAACCCTTCCAGAAATGGCATTTTATATTTTATGTTCTAAGCTCTGAGATCCCTAGCTTTATAATTCTACACTTTGTCCAGTGATCATGTATGAAATCCCTCGCCACATATGCATCCTTGGAAAGTGCTTTCCTGCCTATCTGGAGTAGAGAGAGGACAAGAGTATAAGGCTGGGTAGGGAGGAATTAAGCTGGGTCACTCCCTCTCAGCCCTGGGCCAGATGGGAGGAGAATGTGACTCGACTTCTGGGAAGCTGTGACTCTCAGAATTAAGTACTTAACACGAGGCAGGTGGTTTCTTGAAGTTCTTCAGAGCTACAGGAAGTGCCCAAGTGAGTCATTCCCTGTCGGGTTGTTTCTGGAGAATCAGTGGGAGTAGAAATAGAGGCCAGAGATGGAATCAGGGAGGCAGAACCCAGCCCCATCCAATCATCCCTGTAGTAAGGCTGGAACAACCAGCAGCCTCACAATGTTGAGACAATCCTGCATTGAAAAGTAGTGTGGGGATTGGGAAAGGAATAGAAGGCTAGTTTTGAAATCTCATTTCCATCATCTGCAAAATAGAGGCAAGAATCTTTATATCATCTCTCAGGGTTGTTAATGAAGGAAGCACAGCATTAACCTGAAAGTTAGAGAGATCTAATTTATTAATCCTTTACTCATTTGTTCGTTAACTCATTCAGGAAAAAAAAAAACAAACCTTGAATCTGGAATCAGGAGACATTTTCTATCTATATGGACAAATCACTGTCACCTCAGTTTCTACATCTATAAAATGAGAAGTCTGGACTTGATCATTTCCAAGTTTCCTGATCTTAGTTCCCTAAGTTATTAGTGAACTGATAACTGAAAGGAAAAGAGAGAGGAAAGTCCTGGTCTAATTATGGAGGCAATATTTACTCCAAACCTAGTATGACAGCCCAATAAGCATCATAGGCAGTCCAGTCGTAGCGGGTAGAAGAGATCTCCATGAGCTAGGGCAGGCAAAGAAGGCATCAGTCATCAGCAAGTACTTATTAAGCAATTACTCTGGACCAAGTACTGTGCTAAGTGCTAGGAAGAAAAATTAAAGCAGAAAACCTTGTCCTCAAAGAGCTTGTATTCTAATGAATTAAGACAACACATAAAAGGGCTCCAAAAAGAGGGAGAAAGAAGGTGCTTGTCATTGGGTCATGGTAGAGAAAGCATGAGAGTAACCAGCAGTGAAATAATTGGGCCCCCTCCTTAAGACAGGGGTTCTGGGAGGGACCAGCCAAGCAGAGGGAGGCCATCAGGGCAGAGAGTAAGTCCAACTATGGGAGGTAGTTCAGGGTGAAGTGAGTTTCCAATCTAAGGAATTGTACATGTATTGAACTGCCTGCCATCTAAGGGAGGGGATGGGGGGTGGGGGAAGAAGGGGAAAAGTTGGAACAGAAGGTTTTGCAAGGGTCAGTGTTGAAAATTTTCCATGCATATGTTTTGTCAATAAAAAGCTATAATAAAAAAATAAAATAAAACAAAACAAAACAAAGGAGTTGTATATGATACTAATGCCAAACTCAAAATAGAAATTGGGGGGGCACTAAATTGTACATAAGAATCCCTGAAGGCCACATATTAACTTAGAAAACTATACATTTATATATTTCCTTTGTTATTAATATATCAACCCACTAAAATCAGAGACTACATTTTAATATGGTTTGAGCCATATCTGGGCCAAGTGATCCTGGGGCCATTTGTTTGGTATTTTTGGCCAATAGCATAGGAGATGAGTCAAGAACATAACCTAGAGAAGAATACTATCATAACTGACCTTAGCTTTAAAAGAGAGATTCTGGGAGCAGACCAGCAGAAATCAAGATCCCAGGCATCCTAGAAAGGCTGGGATTTGGAAGTGGGTCTTGAAGGATGAGTCAGGTTTGAGCAAGTAGAGCGGGAAGTGGGTGGGTATGGGGGAAGCCCAGGCAGGAAGGTGGAAACAAGAAGATAAGAGAATCCCAACACTGATGGGGTTGAGAATCTGAAAAGTGGGGGTGGGACAGAGATCGTATGGGGCTAGATTGTGGGAAACTTTGAATACCAAGAATTTACACAGGGTGTGAATGTGAGTACCTCATTCTTCACAGTTTCCAGGGAACTATGTTCTTTGATAGGAACTGAAGAATGTGTATTTGAATGGTAAATATATACACAAATTCCAGATTATTGTGAAACTATACAAATACGCATCCACACAGTCCTCACTTGGAAGCTTATATCATATCTTCCTCATTTGAATCATCCAGGCAGGAAAGGATTGAGTTGTACCATGGGAGTCTTTTGTGTGCCTCTTGGTTCCTTTTCAATCACTAACTAAAAAAATCCTTCTTTATGATCACAAGGTAAATACACTAGACCAATATACATTTATTATGTATTGGAATTAAACACACAAATACATATATGTATACATTATATATCATATTATATGTGTGTCTATACATGTGTGTATACATACATATATTTGTGTATACATAACCATTAGGTTATTAGGTATTAGGAAATGCAAGGCAATTTTATTACATGTCCTGATAATGAAAAAGTTCTGAGCGGATTATGTTTATCTTCTCATATGATGATGTAAATAGTTTAACCTTTTTTCAATCCCTTCTAATTTTTCAATTATATTTACCTTTTTGATTCTCTTGATCATTTGTCTTGATCTTGAGTTTTATGATTATGAATGTAGTTTTCTATTTAGCTCTGGTCTTTTCATAAAGAATGCTTGCAAATTCTCTATGTCATTAAATATCCATCCTCCCTATACATACACACACCCCATAGGCTCATACTCAAGTTTTACTGTACAGGGTATTCTTGGTTTTAACCTGAGATCCTTTGTCTTCTGGAATATCATATTCCAATCCTTCCACTCCTCTATGTGACGGCTGCTAAATCTTGTATAACTCTGACTGTAGTTCCATAGAACTTGAATTCTATCTTTCTTATTGCTTACAAATACCCCCTTCTTGACCGGAAAGTTCTGAATTTTGGCTACAATGTTCTTGAGAGTTTTCATGTTGAGGTTTCTTTCAAGAGAGAAGTGGTCTCTTTTAATTTTTACTTTCCCTAATTCTAAGACATCTAGGCAGTTTTCCTTGCTCTTTTTTTTTTTTTTTTTGTTCACAACTTTCAGGTTCTACAATGATTCTTAAATTATCTGTCCTTGATCTGTTTTCTTTTTTTCTTTTTTTGAGTGAATGAAAAAGCATTTAAGTTCTTTTTAAAATAACTTTTTATTTTCAGAACACATGCAAAGGTAGTTTTCAACATTCACCTTTGCAAAACCTTATGTTCCAATTTTTTTTCCTTCCTTTCCTTCCATCTCCCCTCTTCTGGATAGCAAATAATTCGATATAGTTTAAACATGCGCACTTCTTCTAAACATTATTTCCACATTTATCATGCTGCACAAGACAAATCGGATCAAAAAGAAAAAACAGAGAAAGAAAAAAGCAAACAAACAACAAAAAAAGGTGAGAACATTATGTTGTGATCCACATTCAGTCCCCTTAGTCCTCACTGGATGCAGATGGCTCTCTCCATCACAAGTCTATTGGCATTGGTCCTATTAACTTCACTTAGTGTTAGTTCATATAAGTCTCTCCAGGCCTTTCTGAAATCAGCTTGCTTGTCATTTCTTATAGAACGATAATATCCCCTTGGGTCATAGTAGAGAAAATGCTGTTGACATGAGAGTAACTAGCAGTGGAATAACTGGGCCTTCTCCTTAAAACAGGGGTTTTTGCTGCAAAAATGTTTGTAGCAGCCTTTTTGTGATGGCAAGGAACTGGAAACTGACTGGATTTTTTTTTTTTTTAAGGAGAAGGCCCAGTTATTCCACTGCTAGTTACTCTCATGTCAACAGCATTTTCTGTTCCCCTTTTTTATAATAATCTCTTTGGGATATAGATCCAGTAGGAACACTGCTGGATCAAAGGATATGCAGTTTGATACCTTGATCTGTTTTCTAAGTCAGTTGTTTTCCCTATCAAACATTTCATATTTTCTTTTATATTTCAGTCTTTTGACCTTATTTTTTTTTTTTAATTATTTTTATTATTTCTTGAATTCTCATGGAGTCATTAGCTTTGATTTGGCTAACTCTACTTCTTTAGTTATTTTCTTCAGTAAGATTTATACTTCCTTGAGCAGAACCAGGAAATCATTGTACATGGCAACATCAATATTATAGGACGATCGATTCTGATGAACATGACTCTTTCCAACAATGAGATGATTGATGCCAGTTCCAATGAGCTTGTGATGAAGAGAGCCATCTATACCCAGAGAGAGGACTGTGGGGACTGAATGTGAGTCACAACATAACACTCTCACTCTTTTTGTTGTTGTTCGCTTGCATTTTGGTTTCTTATTGATTTTCTTTCATTTTTGATCTGATTTTTCTTGTGCAGCAAGAGAATTGTATAAATGTTTACCCATATTGGATTTAACATATATTTTAACATGTATAACATATATTGGATTGCTTGCCATCTAGGGGTAGGGGTAGGGGGAAGGAGGGGAAAATCTGAAACACAAGACTATGCAAGGGTCAATATTGAAAAATTATCCATGCATATGTTTTGAAAATAAAAAGCTTTTAAAAATTAAAAAAATAAAGATAAAAGATTTGTATTTCTTTTACCAAATTATTAATTCTCTTTTCATGACTTTATTGGCCAGTTCTCATTAACTTTTCCATTTTTTTCTCAACTACTTTTTGGATTGTTTTTGTTATTGTTTTTTTTTGTTTTGTTTTGTTTTGTTGCTCTTTAACAAAAACCTCTTTAGTTTTTGCTTTTATTCTTCTAGGTATTTTTGTTGGGATTACATTCAGTTTGCATATTCTCTCAAGCTTTGCTTATATGTGTTTAAAAGTCATTGTCTTCTTTGTGTCTTGAGCTCTCCTATCACCATAGTGGTTTTTATGATTAGGTTCTCTTTTTTTGTTTGCTCATTCTTTTAGCCTATCTCTTGATTTTTTTTGCTTTATGTTAGTATTGGGCTCTGCTCATTTCTGGACTGATTGTCTATATTTTTATGTCCTGCTGCTTTCACAGTTCACCCTGAGACCTACAAGTTTTCAGTGCTATCAAAACGGTGTCATCTGTTCACAGATCTGTTCACAGCCCTCCTAGTCTGAGTTCTGCAAGCTGCTGGCCTGGGTTAGGATGTTGTCTCGTATATAATTGAGTTTCAGTTGACTGTTGCTGGACTCACTCACTCTTAGACCACTAGGAGGTTCTAAGGGTTCAGTGTGATTAAATCATTGGCTCCCCTTTACTCTGGGGTCTCCTGGCCTGGATTTTCCATTACAGACTTATGTGTTGGGCTAAAAGCTAGAACTAAATCACTGTTCTGCTCCTGGACTTAGGACCACACAGCTAAGTTTCTGGAATTTGTTTCGTGCTCGGTACTCAGCCACAGCCCCATATTTAGTTTTAGCTGCTTCTCTCATACCTGGATCTGTGACATAAAATTGGATAATAGATGACCTAGTTGCCAGATGGCCCTCATTCTTGCCCTTAAAGCCAATTCAAGGGTGTTCTGGGATTTCTTTCTGCCTTCCGTCCTGAGCCTCTATTTTGGTTTCCATTCTGTCCCACTACTGTGCCACGGCTATCAAGCCATACTTATAACCAGTCTCCCCACAGGGTCCAAAGATCTATCTGCCTAAGCTGCCCCAGTTGAAAAAAATGACTGTCACTTTTTTTAAACTTTCTGATCAGAATTTAGTCTGGTATGTTTTCTAGGTTGTTGTGATGGAAGTGTGTTAGAAGACCTGGGCGACTCAAATTCTTCTACCTTGATTCCACCTTCCAAGGTGAATTGTTGATCATTGGAATCTCTAAGCAGAGGTCAAATCATTAGGGATAAGATTATATGGATTCTGAAGTCCTTTCCATACTTCTGAGATTCTGTGGGACTATAAGGAAAGAATGATATGAATAAAAGATTACAGAACCGTATTTTTTAGGATAAAAAAGGCCTTAGGCTCAGCTATTTTCAATTGACACATGAAAAGGAGGCCATGAGGGGTTAAGTAACTGTCCCGAGGTCACAGAGATAAAAGCAATAGAGCTGGGATTCAAATTCATGTCCTTAGATTCACAATCTAGTGCTTTTTCTCCTAAAACTCAAATGGAGTTAGGAGAGGGAAAAGGTAGGATCCAAGGATACAGAGCTGTACAAGCTGACAGGAAAGGAATAATATAATATTGGTTTGAATAGAGAAGGTGGCCTCCACTGGGAAGGATATTAGGAGCCAGAATAATAAGGAAAGACTAGCCTGGTTGCTGGGCACGGGGGGACTGTCATTGGAGGTACCATTTCTACTGACCTGTTCTCCAGGTACCTGGAGAACTCTGGTACCTGGAATGTTTTGGCCAAAAGCGGAGTTGCCAATATAGAGGAAGATGCCAGGAAGAGTACTAAATGAGGAAAAAACAGAGAATGGGGATAGGAAGGAAGGCGGAACAGCAATTTCTGTGGTTCTTGGGGATCTGCCCTTTCTTTTTGCCCTCTTCCCTCTTCTTACCACTCCAGGCTAAACTTTTCAAGATATTTTCTCACCCATTCTCTCATCATATTCTCACTTAGACTTGGGAAGTAGACAGAGATTATTATCCCCATTTCACAAATGGGGAAACTGAGGTCCACAGAAAGAAAATAGCTGTCAAAATTACTTAACTTGGTGACAGGGTCAGAGTTAACAATGAACCCAGGTTTTCTGACTTCTGAGTAATGATCTCCTTTTTCTAGTTGGGGTGGAGGGAGTTCCATCAAATGAGGGGGGTGGGGTTTGGTTTAGATCAGGGGTCCTCAAACTTTTTAAATAGGGGGCCAGTTCTCTGTCCCTCAGACTGTTGGAGGGCCGGACTATAGTAAAAACAACAACTTTGTTTTGTGGGCCTTTAAATAAACTTCATAGCCCTGGGTGAGGGGGATAAATGTCTCAGCTGCCGCATCTGGCCTGCGGGCTGTAGTTTGAGGGCCCCTGCTTTAGATCTTTACCATTGACTGAATGCGTAATTTGGAACAAGTCAGTATCTTCTGTGTGCCTCAATTCACCAATTTGTAAAATGAACCAGGGGAACTAATCCCTCTCAGTCCTGTCATGTTTGACATCACTATTTTATTAAAGTATCATAAGATCATCAGATTTCATTGTGATTTCCCTAGCAAAGACTAAAATAATATAATATCTGCCTTCATAGGATAAATATAAGCAAAGTACTTTGTGGGCCTTAAAGTCCTTCGAGAATGTGATTTGTTATAGCCTAGTCTCAAGTATTCCAGTAAAAAGCAGGAGGCAATTAGATGAATTTCCCGAGCCCCCCAAATCTGTTATCTAACTCCCAGGCTTCTATTATCACTTGATCAGATCTGTGACTGCATCAATATGGAGAACTCCCAGTGACACGCCCTTTATTGATGTAGAGGAACTTCCTCTAAACCTTATGCCAAAAGTTTCTTGAAATATTTTTAAATATTATCTAGGCTATTTTTGGTGGTTGTTCATGGCTCTCAGGTAGTTTTGATTCTTAAATTATCCCTCCTTGGGATTTTCTAACAAAGTTAAGAGGGCTCTTTGGCAGCATTTGATAGTGACTTGCCCAGCCTCTCCCCAGCCATCGTTGAGAGACAGGACTTGGCCCTTCCTGGCGGAGGTTGCTTGCAGCCCACCCCTCCAAGACTGCCCGGCCTGCCAGCGCCCGCGTTCATCGACACTGAAGTTCCCTGTCACCTCTTTGAGTGAGGGCGGAATGGCCACTTGTCTAGGACATGGCCAAGGGAACGCCTTTCAGGTGCTGGTGGGTGCGAATACCCGCGGGGGCCCTTTTGGCTGTGAGGGTCCAGGATTCTAGGGTGGCAGGAGGGGGTCCCGATGCCGAGAGGGCCGTGTCAGCCCTTGCTGCTCCACAAGCCTGCCATCTGCTTGGGGCCCTCCTCCTCCTCCTCGTCCTCTTCTGGTCAGCAACGAGGGCAGCTGGGAGTGTTGGGGAGACGCGTCAGGGTCCCTGGTACAGATGCTGAATGACCTCCTCGCCAGTTCCCAGGACACGGAATACAAACCCCTGGCTCTGCACGGTGCTGAAGCGCCACCTGGTGACCCGACTCAGTATCATACATCACACAGCCCACGGGGTCCCAGAATTCGGTACTGAATACTTCCAGGTGGCTGAATAGAATTTCAGAGCGACTACTAGGAGGGGAAATATAGGATGTCAGCGATGGAAAGGAGCTTAGCAACAGGACATCAGACTTTAGAGTAAGAAACGTCAGCACCGGAAGAGACCTTAGCCAGGAAACATGAAACATAGAATGTCAGCCCGTAAGGGGCCTCAGATATCCAGTGTCAGAGCTGGGAACACGAAGGAAGGGAACGGCCCAAGCTTGGTCATACGGCGATTCAGAAGCAGGGATTTCTGATAATCCCGCAGCCATTTCAATTTAAGAAAAATGCTTCACAATTCATAAACTTCCATGTATGGGAATGATCACTCTTCTGCTGAGCTGTAGGTCAACAAAATTAGTTAATCATTCTGAGATTAAGGTAGGAACTATGTTTGAAAGAGCAAAAATGTTCCCTGTGAGGTAATCCTTTACCGCATCTCAGACCATCTCCCCCAAACCTTTTGCAGCAGCTCCTTGTCAAGGACCATGGGTTTTCCAGGCTAACCAATGTTTTTCCTTGTAGGCTTGTAATTACAAGAGGGCAAGGGAACTACAAGCTGTATCATTAGAAGACCACCTGAAAGAAGAGAACACAGTGGCAATGACTGCCGCTTCAAGCACCTAAAGAACCCTACCTGTTCTCTTGGGCCCAACAGTCAGCACTTGTGCTATTCAGAAGTGGAATGAGCTGCCTCCAGAGGTCATTGCTAGTGGGAGCTCCAAACAAAGGCTGGGTGACCATTTTTGATGTAAGGGGATTGAAGGAAGGAGTTGATTGGTGGTTAGCCTGATGTCCACAGATCCTTTACAAGTACGTGGATAGATTTCAGGGGGATGGGGATTCTATGGACTTGGATAGGAAAAAAACTTTATTTCAACAAAATTGGTTTTCTTTGTAACTTATTTTATTTTATACATTCAAAAACATCACACAGAGGAGGACTTCATAGGATCCAAAGGAGTCCATGCGTTTTGCTAGATATCCAACCTGGTTCCAAGGTTTCTTTGCAACCCTGTGGTTCTATGAGGAATACACTCTTATTAAATAACTTTCAGAAGTTCCAATAATCTGTTATTCTATGCAGAGATAGAACTTTCTTTGCAACCACAGCATCTGGCACATAGTAGGCATTTATTATTTTTTGACTGATCAAGGAATTTCTTTCGATGCTCTAGCCTGGGGATGAACCCTTGTGGGTCAGAGTGCAGTTGCCCAAGTGTCCAAACTTACCTCTTTCTCCCCCCAAAAAAGTTTAGTAGGAAGAGCTAAAACAATGGCCAAGTTACATCCGAACTGAATCTGACAAAGAATGTTTTTAATATTTAATAATATATCTAATATTCTTAAGAGGCTATCCAATCTTTACTTCAAGGCCTTTGATATCACAGAACTCACTATCATGAGACAGCTCTTTGGGATTCTTTTGAACAGTTCTTCTTGACATCAATTCTAAATATGTATCTTTTCAACTTCCGACCACTGCTATGGACAAAAGAACAAGTCTAACCTTATCCCCCCCCCCCCCAATCCAAAAAAATCCCAAAAACTTATTATCCTTGTCCTAATTTAACTCTTTTCCAGGCTAACCAATTTTTTTCCTTGTAGGCTTGTAATTACTAATTCAAGATCTCTGTCTAAATCTGAGATCTATAATAGATTGGAGTATCCAGATGCCCAAATAAGATCAATCTGTCCACATAGGCAACTCTTCAGAAATGTGCAGAAAGAAATAAACAAAAGGGCAGGCCCTGGAATTGTAGATCCAAAGAATCCTACAAAAATATAAGCTCACATTTCCAAAGTGCTTTCCTCATACCTACTCTGTGAAGGAGCTGCATTTACTCTGCATTTTCCCTCTTTTAAAAATGAGGAAACAACAGCTGTGAATGGAAGAAGCTTTTATCAATCTATCAGAGACCATCTAATACAATGCCCTCATTTTACAATTGAGGAGCTACTTGTCCTAATGTCAGTTTTGCAAGTGATAACGAGGAAGGCCTATCTTCTGGCTTTTACTTAGCCCCTTTTGCCCTACTTTATGCTAACTTATCCAAGGACATAGTCAAAACTGGGATTTTTAGACCAAGTCAAGTGAACTTCTTATTTCTGATTTCTCAGTGCTGAGTGATCAAGATTTCTATTCCAAATTCCTACTCAGCATCTTAATCCTCTCTTCAACTTAACTTAGACACCTTCAATAACTGGGGACTCACTGTTTCTAGGCAGCCTATTTCATTGTGAGTCAAGATTTATTTTAAAAATCCCTTTTGATGCAAAATCTTTTTTCCCCAAGCATCCGATTCTTGGTCCTTTGTTCCGCCCCGATTATGAGTGATAATTGTTCCTTTCAAAAAAAGGTTTTGATCATTTTATATATATCATCCATGTTACCAATATGTGTTTATTCCATCACTAGTTCAGAGAGCCAGAACAATTTCTAAAAGGGAAAAAATTGTTCAACAAAAATAAGCCAGCATATTGAAAAAGTCTAAAGTTCACATTAATTAATCTTTTTCTCTGCAAAGAGGGATGTATGTAGCCACTTTCCTTTATCTTCAAGCCAAGCTTAAGTCATAATTTCATAGTCATTCCATTTTTAGTTTTTGTTGTTCTTTCCATTTAGATGGTTGTAGTCATTGTGCTGTTTCTACTTACTTCATTTTGCATCATGTCTTCTCATGCTTCTCTGTATTCAATATATTCACGATTTCCTTCAGCATAGTAATGTTCCCTTATATTCATATCAAAGTTTATTTAGCTATTCTTCAAACTGACATCTACTGCATTTCCAGTCCTCTGCTACTATAAAAAGTTCTATTATGTTTTGTTGCCTTTCTTTTTTATGGAGCCTTTCTGGTTGTTACTTTCTTGAGGTACATGACTAACAGTGAGATTTGGGAATCAGAGGAAATAGATATTTTAATAATTTTATTTACACAATTCTAAACTGCTTTCCTAGAATGATGGGACTAATTTGCAGCTCTACTAACAATGCATTAATGTGCCTCTATTTATAAACCATCTTTTGAATGATAATTTTAATTTGAACAATTTTTTCTCAAGTATTAAGTATTTAAAAAATAAAACAGTTAATTTGTTTCTTTACACATTCCCCCCACTATAGGTCCATTTTCTTAGGTCCCCCCCCCCAACAAAAGAAAGAAATTCTCTAATACATATCCATATGATGAAAGAAAATTTCTCTATTACCTGTGTATCAAAAAGTCTTTTTCCAAATTTTAAGTTCATTGTCCCTCTGCCAGGAGACAAATGGAGTTTTATCTTTTGAATTCATAGATTTATGGTTGCATCAAAAATAGTTCAAAAGTTTATCAAAATTGTTTTCTCTATATAATTGTACAAATTGATCTAGTTCTGCTCACTTTGCTCTGCATCACTTCCTACAAGTCTTCCCACTTTCCTCTAAAATTGTCTATTTCATCATTTCTTACAGTACATTATTTCATTATATTCAGACACTCCAATTTCCATAAGCATTCTTCACAAGCTCAGTCTCTTGGCTTCCAATTAGGCTACCATGGTTATAAGTGTTATAAACATTTTGTACACATTTTTCCACCTCTTTGGAAAGTAGAGTAGGGGTGGTATAGGATTGATGGTGATATAGCAGGGCCAAAAGGCAGAGAGTTTAGTAACTTCTGGCATAGTCTCAAATTGTTTTTCAGAATGACTGACACCATCACTGATGTCCCTTTGCCCTTCCTTTTCTTTTGTCCTCTTTGCAAGTCTCATAAGTGTGAGTTTAATTTGTTTGCATTTCCTCTAATTATTATTCAGAATGCTTTTTTCATGATTGTTAATAATTTGAGTTCTTCCTTTAAAAACTGCCTGTTCATATCCTTTGACCATTGATCTATTAGGAAGACAGCATTAAAAAAAATGAGAAAACTCCACAAAATTAACCAAAAGAGAATAAAAAGCTGACATTATACACAGCACTCTAAGCCTATGGAGTCCTAACCTCTGCAAGACAGAAGATTTCTTCTTGAATCTCTTCAAGGACAAACTTGTTCAATAGTTTCCTTTTACTTATGTTTTGTGGTAGTTGTGTTTTTTGTTTATATTGTCATAGTCACTATGTATAGTGTTTTCCTGATTCTGCTTATTTCATTCTGTATCAGTTTATATCTTTCCATGCTCTTCTGAATTCTTTATTATCATAACTTGACACGACAGCAATACTGTTATATTCATGTGCCACAATTCGCTTTGTTCTTCCTCAGTCAATGGGCATCTTTGTTGCCAGTTCTTTGCTACCACAACAGGACTGCTATGTTTTGGCATTTGGTATACAGAGTCTATCCTTTCTGTCAATAATTTCATCAGGATACATGCCAAGCAGGGAAACTTCTGGGCACTTTGGCCATTTTTATTTACATAATTCCAAACTGCTTTCAGTAATGCTTGTAGTAATCTTCATCTCTACCAACAATGTATTAACATTCCTGTATTTCTAATCACCTCCAACACTATTCCAATCCTCTGTATGATACTAGTTCTTAAATTTCAAGTCATTCATTATTGACAGTTTTCCTATTAGTAAGACATCACTGAAGTATTGGACTTGCTCAATTCCCACTTCCTTTGCTGTTCCTTCCAGTGACGGATATGGGTTTCATCAAACCACCCACATTCTCTTAAATTATTTCCTGGGATTGAGATGTTTGGTTGAGATTTGGGATTCAGTCTGTGGCTATACACCCAAGGAAAGCCAATTGGCCACTATGAAAACTGGCCAATATAACAAATTCCTAAGACAGGCCAGGAAATGATTAGAGAATCAAAAGCCCTGAAATAAAACCTCTCCTCAATAGGATCAGATGATTTTTAGCATACAACCCCCCAGCAAGAGCTTCTTGACTTAAAATATCTCTGTAACCAGGATTCAGGACAGGATTTCTGAGTCAGAATACCTGGAGTTGAGCACAACTCTGACACAATGCTGAGAAAATCACTTTCCATATCTGGGCCTCCATTTCCTTATCTGTAGAGGAGGGAGAATGATTTTGGCACTGCTCCAACCACTATAAACCCTAGAGCACTGCATAAATAGTAGATGGTAACACCACAATAACATTCATATATAAAAATGGACGATACCAAATGCCAAACGTAGGAAGGGGAAACACTAGAAAGTGAAGAGGAAAGCAAGAGGCTCAAGGAAAAATAGCACAGGAGGCAATAAAGTTTATGAAGGCAACAAAGACAATCTCAGCATTTTGGTCCCCCCCTTTTTTTAAAATCAATTTTCCCCCCAATTTTCTAGGACAGTTGCGCCTCTTTTTTCATACACTTATCACTCACTACATTACCCTATGGAAGTACTGTAGCCATTTATGTAGAAGGCCACTCTTTACCCCTTACAGAATAGCTGTCTACACTTAACTAAACAGCTGATTAAGAGCAGCAGTGTTGTATTGTGAGGTCTACCTAGCCCCATTTTCTTATTGAAAAGCTGAATTTGGGCAGAAAGAAAACTAAAGGCCCCGCCAAGAATATTCTGAAAGTTCAGGAGAGAGCTGGGTCCAAATCCTGTTTCCAATAATAGATCCTGAACAAGTCAAAGTCCTCAGCCTGTTTCCTTATCTATAAAATACAGGTAACTCTAATCTGCATCACCCCTTTTACAGTGCTATGGTTCAGATGAGCTTACAGATGCAAAACTCTTTGCTAACTTTCAAGTCTTAAAAAAATGTCAGCTTATTAAGAAGCACCCACTACAGATGGATGCAGAAAGAGTGTGACAGGCCTTGGACTTCTGCTCTAGAAGGGAGGATGAAGAAAACAGGTGACTGATTGTCCAACCCATTGCTACTAGACTCCATTAGAAAAGTAGTAATCATCCAAAGGAAAAGACATTTGAGTTGAACTTCAGAGGGATAGGAAAAGATCTAACAAACATGTGCTATTTTCATACAATTTATTGAGACCTTTTATCTTTATATCACAGTTCCTTACCATTTACTTCTTAAGAATGATCCCTCCCCCCATGTGGCAAGAGAAAAAGGTTAGGGATAATGTCTCATAGTGATAGCAAGTCTGAGAGATTGCAGGATTCTCAGAGATTGTCTAGCTTTCTCTCCCCTCTCAGCCTGAAGAAAGACTGCTTCGTTAATCTCCCCTTTAAATGTCTTCGCTGGCTTTTCCATTATTCATAATTCAACTTCCTTTTAGTGATTTTTTTCTTTTATACTGTGGTAATCAAAGTGAAGTTCAAGTTCTCTTGGGTTTGCCCATTTCCGTCTGCACTAGTTCATGCAAATCTTGCTTCAAATCTCTGTTAAACATTTACTGTGTGAGCCATATGGTTCAAATCCCTTATGCAATTTACTTGTAACCCTGGGCAAGTTCCTTAATTTCTCTTAAGAGAGCCTCATCTGTAAGATGGTGATAACACTTAGGCCACTTGACTGTAGAAGGCTGTGAAGAAAGTGCTTTTGTCACCCTTAGAATGCTACAGAAATATGAACTACCATAGTATCGTATGTGCTCAGATATTGGTAAAAGTATAATCTTTAGGTGTGACCTCGTCCCTGCCCTCAAGGAACTTAAGTTTATTTCAATGAGGCACCCCAAAAAACTATCGGATCAAATAGGTACTTGTATCGGGGTGGGGGGAAAGTCTTCATTGAGAAAGTTTGATTAGGGAAGGTTTTCTAGGAGATAGCGGCAAATTGATGTAATGAACAAAACAGTAAGATAGGGTAACACCTTTTCTCTGGCCATCTCATTGGGAGCTTCTCATCATTATAGACAGAAAGAAGAGCAAGGCTGGTGGAGTACTGCTGCTGAGGGGCAGACTGCCTTTTGACAGAATATGTTTCCCATCATTGGAGGTCTTCAGGTAAAGGTCAGAAGACCACTATTTATAATCTGTAAAGGGGACTCCTGTTCAGGCATCATTCTACTTGATGAACTCTAGTATCCCTTTCACTGCCAAGATTTTGACGATAGTTCCTGGCCTAAAGAGGTCAGGGATTGTGACAAGGACGTTATAAGAGTAAGGCACAATGTGGTGATCATTTTTTTTAAAAACCAGATTTTATACATTCAAGTCAATTTGATCCTTCCAAGTAGTAACTTCTGAAAACTCTATCATTTAAATATGTCTACGCTTTTTCTTTGGGAATGACAAAGAGCCATACTAGAAATACCTATCTTGATCTCCTTAACTCCTAGTCACTTTGTCTCTGACTAATTTGTCAGTATTAGGTCCTTTAATGTGCAGAGGCTTCCCCTCATATATACCACTAGAATACGCACCACTCCTTTCTAACTTCAGCATCTTAATCTTCAACTCAGGCTAAGTGCCACCTTATACAGAAAGTTTTTCCTGGTCCTCTCGGTTGACAAGACTCTCTAACTCAACGATACTTTGCATTTATTCCACAAATATTACTGCCCTCAACAAAATGCTAAGATCCTTATGGTTAGGAATCATTCCTTTTGGATCTTTAGTGCCTAACAGGAGCTGGCACACAGTTGGTGTTTAATAAATATTTCTTATTGCTGATCAATTACAATGTTTAATCACTCATTTATCACTAAATGTCTCTGAAACAAGGTTTAACTTTCAAATCAACAACAAATGTTAAACATTAAGTGCTGAATTTGTGGGAAGCATTGTTAGTTGTGAAGATATGGATGGATAAATACAAAGGGGAATACCAGGGATGAGAATCCTTTATGAATGGCCAAATAAGATCAGAGATGGAAGATATTCCAGTCTGACCAAAAAGAATGAATATTTTAGGTAATTTGTACAAGATAAAATTGGACAGATAGGTTGAAGACAAAGTTTTTTGAAGGCCTGAGTCAGGGCTTTATGTTTATTGAGTTTCCCAAAGTCAAATCCATCCTCAAGGACAAAGATAACATGCCACAAACTACGAAGGCTATTCCCCCAGAGGAATCACAGATTTCATGCATTCAATAGTTGAGCATCCAAAGAATAAGGATACACCCTTCTGAGGGATCCACTTTGAAAACTATCATTCCATCATGTTAGTCACAGTCATAACCAATTACCCAGCTGATCTGGTCAACTGGAAAATCTTTTCCAAATTCATAAAACTTTAAGAGTGTTAGGAAATATGAATAATTAGTACAAGAAGCAGGAAGGGATGACAATATACAATGTAGCATGACAAAGATCCTCTACAGCTTTCATATTGAGATTTTTTTGTCAAAGAAGGCAGACGAACTGTCAGTTTTATCTTTACACTAATAGGGAAGGGGGGAAAAAAACACAAAATAAAAAAAGTCATTGACATCCCTTTATTATATATGTATATATATAATTCTTTTCCTTACATCAAATTTAATGTGTCCAGAAAAGCTTGTTTCTTCTGAAAGTCATACAAAGAAACTCGACTATCGATATTTCTTTAAAATACACAGTAAAAATGTATGACATTATATCACTTAAATTATGTTTTACATTATCAGTGCATTTCTATCAGTAAGATAGTGGTGGATCCAAAGGTATCTGAACTCTGAAATAAATTAGGTTTAAGAGAGGGAGGAATTTCAAAAGTCCAGGGCTCTGGTTACTTTGATTTTAGTCATGCTTGTGAAAAATAAGTCACTCATACATATCAAATAAAAACAGTTGTCTTACTGATAAATGCCAAGAAATTCAATTTGATAAACATTTACTGAGTGCCTATTTGTATGCAGAGGCTGCTAGGCACTAGAAATGTAGTTAAGGCTGTAAGTATGTCCTTAATTCAACTAATTCATTCCCTTCTTCAGGGATAGTTTAAAAAAACAAAAACAAAAACAAAAAAACCTCAAAACCCCAAGGCCATTTTACGTAATTATTTCAGTACTTAAGACAACTTATTTCCATTTTGAAAAACACATACATACACACAAGCTCTGAACTATGAAGGCAGATATTTTAAATCACTGATATATTTCCTTTTACTGGATTAAAGTTCAGAAGCCAGTCATTTTAAGTTGAGACATTAACATAAATATGCTAATTAATTTTAAAAAAAACTTTTCTAAAATGCTTACATCTACCTATGGACTATTAAAAAAAATAGCCAGGTAACTTTCCCATCCCAAAAGCAGCATCTGGAGTTGGATTTCCAAAATAGCACTTGGAACCATGCCAATTTTTAAGATTTTTAGATTGAGCAATGGGGAAAAAGGAAAAGTACTCAGTTCACATCAGCTTAAAAACATCCATTCAAGTTCTCCTTAGGAATTCAGCTTTGTACAAGCTTGAACAACTTGTACAAACTCCCCAAAACATGGCAAATTCTGAAAATGTAAATGTGTGACACTCAATTACTTTTTAAGTTAAAAATATTACAAAGTTATATCAAAACTCATCCCTTTTGTTACCTCAGCACAGAAACCTTGTATTCTTGGATCCACCATATCTCTGAATTGTGCCTGGTGATATAGTTAAGCAGCAATAAATAAAATTCAATATAGATTCCCTCCCTCCCCCAACACACATTTGCACACAAAATAAAAATAACCAATAGACCTGATGTCAAACCAATACAAATTTACTAAAATTGGCATTTTTATAAATTTTTAAAACCCCAGGATCTTAAATGGGGGGGAGGGAGGAGAGAGGAGAGAGGAACACTCACAGCAGGTTAAACACCCATCTAACTTTATTATCTTGTTCCAAGTTTGTCACTCACCATCTCATATTAGAGGATGAGATTTACAAACTGGAGCCCAACAACCAAGGCTCATACAAAAAATGGAACAATACTTGACAAAGGGCAAGGTAAAATAGGGATAAGAAACTTTCAGTAAGCTCAAAAGTCTTTCCTACATATCTGATGCTCTAACAAAGTGAAAGACAGGTAGCTGCAAGAGAGAATCCTATGGTCCAATATGTAAAATACCAGGAGGCATAAAAAGGAGGGAGAAAAGAAGAAAGGAAGAAAAGGGAATTCTAACCAATTAACCTGAGTGGAAGCTGAGATCTAGGTGCTCCTCTCAGCTCTCCCGGACAAGGCTCCTCTTGGAGCCTTGGGCAGATCCCTTCCTCCCCTTTTCTGAGCCTTGTTTATTCATCTGTAAGATGAGGGACTTGGTCAGATGGATGGCAATGTATTCTTAAATCTTTACAATCTATGGTTCCTTATATAGAACTAGTCTGCTCTGTTTCTCTATCATGCCCCCCTTTTTTCAATCAAGGTCAGGGTGCAAAATTGGAAGACTGCAGTAAAAAAAAAATTTTTAAATTACATACCTCTTACAGAGAGAGCAGTTCTCCTAAGCAAATTTAACCAAGTAGGGGTGTTCAGATTTTATATGCAATTAACAGGCTCATCTGTCTTTAAAATAATTGCTTTTTAAAAAGTCACTTGAATTCCAAGTAAGTGCTCTCATGGCCTACCTGTCACAGCCCCATAAAGTGTAGCCATTTTGCTTGTTCAGTCAGGGGCTCCCTTTCCTGACATGAGTAATATTGAGCCAACATGGGTGGATTTCACTCACTTTTAATCTATATCCCATACAAGGAAATGGCTCTCACAAATGAAAACTCCAAGATTAATGATGATACATTTGGCAATCGTAAGGTAGTACAGTCTTTTACCACTGAAAATAAGGTTAAAATAACCAATCTAAAATGATTCATAAATATAAAAGTATCTAATCTTGCCATTTCAGATAGAAAAAATGAAAACTTTTGTATGCAACTATTTTCTCATCAAGGTGTCCCTTGTAGAACATACAATCCTATTACTGCATTTAAGCTCCCATATAATCACTAAGTAAAACACTGAAAGCAATTTAGAACCTATTCATCCAATTCTCCTCTTTCCTCACTGTCTATATTTAGCACAGGAGTTATTTTATTCCTGTATTTTTATAATCCTATATTTAGATGACATATGAAAGACAACCCATTGAAGGTTAAGACTTTTGCCCAAAATATACACCACCCAAATACCTTAATTATGGGCCAAATGAGAATTTGGCACGTCTATTATTATTATTAAATAAAAGCTGCTTTGGGGGTGATATAAATGTGGAAAAAAGGTTAAATTTTCCAACTCATATTTTAATACACAAAAAACACTGCCCTAAAGTTTTGTTTTAATATAGATTTTAGAAAATATTCTTGCTTTCAGTACTGGACGGCAAGTTTATATGAAATATAGCCAAATCAAACAACTAGACCACCTACGTTTATCAAGGGAACTATAACTCACCCTTACCAATATAGCAGTTTGAAAATGCCCAGTTTCAAAATACAGTACAAATATTTTAAAGAACATTCTAAAATTCTTTATCATCTGCCGAATACACAAAATTTACAAATAGTTACAGCTTTCGTCACTCTCAAGATATTTAACATTTCATACTACTCATGACAAATGATTCTTAAAATAATTTTTAAAAAACCCTCAACAAAAGAAAAATGCCCAGTGGTAGCCAACTAAGCATCTGACTTGCTATTGTGGTCCATCATGTAAGTGGTGATCATCAAACTGAACTCTAGACCACCAGCTCTTCTAATAATTCATTTTAAGTATTTAAATTTTGTCTAATAAATCACTATTTTTAAGTGAGTTTGGGATTAAAAACTGAAACATTAACCAATCCAAGGGGAGTGCTTAGATATTTTTATGTAAGTGTTGCTGAAATAAGAAATGCTTGGTGGATGGTAACTGAAAAAAAATATGAATCATGGGGCTCAAAAATATTAGTTGTAAAGAGGACAATCCCAAATTCATGAAAAATGTTATACAATGTTATTACATATGTTTTTTTAACATATTGAAAGACATCCTGTTCTACTAAGCTAAAATTTAAAAATGAGGACAACTGAGAAAATCTACTTATTCAAAAACTCCCAAAAGCAATTATTTACTTAAATATCAAAACACTTCAGAGAATAAAATGATTTGGTACAGTAAATTCAGACACACTAGTTGCCAACATTCACCCACTTAATTTTTTTCCAAAGTATAACTGACACAAGCTAATTTTAAAACAGATATGCAAGGTTAGGGACACGTAAGAAAACACATTTGCCAGTTGTCTAATCAGGAAGTTAATCAGTAGATGAAAACCACTCCCCATTCTCCCAAAAGAAATCATTCCCTGACACACAATGTGCATGCATTAAAAAAAAAATTTTAAGTGGTCAGATGATATCATTATTATTCCATACATTAATTAAAGAAAATAAACATTTCCTTAATAATTAGTTACAGTTTAATGCTGGTGAAAAGTCTATTCTGATAAATTTGTATTATATTTTATTTCTGGGGTATACATTCATACATTTGTTTAAATCTCCTTTTAAAAAAAAAGTTTTCATTCAAATGAATGTGAATATAATCCCTAGAAATATGCCTGTCCAATAGCAACCAAAACAGATCAACAGAAAGGGGGTAAAAATTAACTATCTCAAACAACTTCAAAAACAAATCCAAACTTCAAAACTGACCGAATAAGAGGTGAAACACTACCCATGCCCTTCCATCTGAAGGGTGGGAATTTGAATGAATTTACCTTTGTTTTTAAATATTTAAAAATTAAGTATTTGAAAGAGATCACCTGGGAGAAAGGAGTGATTCTAACTCATTTATAGGAAAGTATCATTTAGATGCAAGGAAAAAAAAACACCTGAAATCTTTTAAACAAAGTAGGAAAAGTAGGACCAGATACTTTCTGCCCCATCTTCCCTCCTTTTAAATCAATCATTATTACTCGGCAATTTATGGTACACCTAACTGTAAGTGTACATGGTGTGTTTACTACCGGGGGCATGGTTTTGTAGTCCATAGATAAGCTAGCTGATGGAATCACGATCAATACATGGACAAATACATGATTTCACGGAAAGAGTAAGGGGAAGAGGGTCCAAATTGCTCTCATCTTCATGGAATGATAGAAAATTACTTATTTGATCATGGAAGTGTCTGCTTTATTCCAGAAAAATAGCTGCTTTGCCACTAGCATCACCTCAAAGCAAGATCACCATTTCTCACCACCACAGAGGCTCAAGCATGAGGAGGAGGCATTTGTCATGTGCTGCCCAGCGCACAAGCTGCCTTTCCAAAGCTCCAGCGGCATCACAGGCTGAGTTTTATATTTTTATTTCTGCAGCTTCTTTCTCAGCCTTCTCCTTTGCCTTCTCCTTCTCTTCCACCTTCTCTTCTTTGTGCAGCAATGCTACAATCTCGCTGACCTGTGCCGTGGAGATGTCGATGTCTTCTTTGTCAATCAATTCGATAACCTAGAGGAACCCAAGCAGAACATAGCAAAGTCATACAAGGACAACTTTCCAATGGAAACACCACTTAACTTATTCCCAAGCTCACTCATGTGGAAATATGCTGCATTTCAAGTCTGAGGACTGTGTTTGAATCCTGACTCAGCTATTTACTACCTGCGTTCCTTTGCCACTTTGAGACTCTGCTTTTTCATCTGTAAAATGAGGGGCTGGATACTAAAAGTCTTCGGAGCAAGTGTCTGCCTAGGATCCTATGAACCTTTAAGTAAAGATAACAATGATTGCATCTACTGCAGCACCATAAAGGTGAAATTTCTCTTGGCCCTCCTAGCCCTGGGGCTGCAAGCCCAGGAGCCGGATAAGTGACCGAGGATGCCAGGGCTCGCCAGGCCCACCACAGTCCACAAAGCTGAGCCCTCTGCACAGCCTGCACATCCATCTATGAGGAATGACAAGCAGGGTAATACCCCCAAGAGCAGCACTAACAAAAGTAAGCACGGAGAAGAAATCTGGTCAAGGAGGAGGCACAAGGGAGAAAATCAAAGGGAAACACGGGCTGTAGGAAGGGAGAAGCAAAGGAAACCCAAGATGGCCATCTGAAATCAAAGGTCAGACAACAGGTCCCTGCTTGCTTCAGGACTCATCCCTCTGTTTTGGGGCCAAGGCAAGGGGACCAGAGTTCCAGGTTACACTGGATCTGAATGAACACTGGACTCAGAACCAGAGGCCCTGGTTTCCCATCTGGCTCTGTCTCTTACTACCTGTATAACCTTAGTCAAGTCACTTATCTCTGAATATCAGTTTCTTCCTCTGTAAAATGGGAACACCACCAAGTGTTCTGCCAGTCCTATAAGACAATATTACAAGGAAAAAATGAGATAATGGGTGTGCAAGTACTTGGTAACTAATGGGACATATTTATATCCTGCTTTCCGGTAAAGATATGCACATTGCCCTCATTTGGTCCTCACTCCAAACATCCCTGTAAAACTCAATATGTTATAATATATTATCATACATTTGACAGATGAGAAAAATGAGTTTCAGGGCCATAAAATGACTTGCCAAAATCCACAGAGATTCAAAGGGGATTCAAGTCTGGTAAGTCCAATGCATTCTCTGCTACACCATCCTATAATGGATGACCAAAGACTATGTGCCAAAGCTCATCATGGTTCTTCCCTCTGTCTGAATTGTCAACCTTGTCTGTCTTTATTACCAGGTGAATTCTTATTCCCTCTTTAAAGTCCAGCTCAGATGCTACCTCCTCCCTTACTTAAAGAAGTCTTTCCCAATTTTTCCTTTTAATCTAACCAAGCACCTGATTTAGAACCTGTCATCTGTTTATCAGATAATATTGTCTAACAGTTATCTGCATATGTATCTTCTCCTCAACTATAGAAGCCATTCCAAAAATGCAAAGACCATTTAAGACCATATATTACCTAAGAATTTTGTGCCCTTTTCCCACACTAGGACCTAAAAACAGTTTGCACAGCATTTGCAAAATGCTAAAAACAGCATTTGCACAGCAAATGCTTAATAAATTTTTGCTAAATTAAATTCCTGTCCTTCAGATTTCTGTCAATTCAATTTGTCCAGAATAAGAGTTTCTTACTGTGCATTCATAATCATCAATAAAAAAATTTTTTAAGACTTCTGTAACTTTGAGTACTCAAAGGCCCCATGCTTCTGTGGTATTTAAAAAAAAAAAATGGCTAAGCATCCTGATAGCTATAATTTCATTTTCTTAGCTGGTATTATTATTCTCCAATTCTTTTTTTATTTCATCTAAGTTAGGTACTAGTAGGAGATAGTATATTAAAAAACATAATAAAGTATAATAACTCTAATTAAAGTATATAATTCTATTCCTAAATAAGCTTTCTTAAATCTGATTTAGCCACAAAAAGAGCTACAAAAATATTCAGCTTATCCTTCCAAAACAGGGATGCTCCTAATTTAGGACCACTGATTTCGAGCTAGAAAAGTTCTCAGAAGAAACCTAGTCCAACACTTTTAACCCTAGAAAGAAAACCGAGATCTAGAGAAATGAAATGACTTCTTTTCACTTGCTAGCATTTTAAATCCTCTTACAGAAAAATGCTAAAGGGTTAAAACAGATTGTTTGATCAATCAAGTGATGGTTGAAACCTTAACCACAAGAGGTTCATAATTGTGGTGTCAATCCTATGGAGAGATCAGAAAGAACACTGAATTTAAAATTGCAGGCTGTGAATTAAAGCCTGGCTCAGTCAACCTAGGCCAGAGGTTGACTTTTTAAATAGGGGGCCAGTTCACTGTCCCTCAGGCTGTTGGAGGGCCGGACTATAGTAAAAACAAAAACTTTGTTTTGTGGGCCTTTAAATAAAGAAACTTCATAGCCCTGGGTGAGGGGGACAATCGTTCTCAGCTGCTGCATCTGGCCCGTGGGCTGTAGTTTGAGGCTCCCTGAGTCCTAGGCAATATGATTCACTTCTCTGGGTCTCAGTTTGCTTATCTCCAAACCAAAGAAAGTGGACTACATCACCTCTAAGGGTCTTTCCAGTGTTAAATCTAGGATCTATAGTATAGACAATGTAAAGTTTACATGTGTAAGCATTTGCGAACAGAATTTGCTTGATTCAAGTAGAGACTTCTAGGAATTGTGTTTATTTATGCTCACCTCTGCCCTTTAATGTGACTTTCACTATAACTAGACAGATAAGATAGATAGAAGACAGACACATCTATCTACCTATCTATCTATCTATATATCTAAAAGTCAAAGAGTGGCCCCACGATAACCTAATTCTCCATTACAAATATTCCACTACTAGCTCATACTCTCTCAACTCACATTGTTCCAAATTCTCTCCAGAGGGATGCACACTTTAAAACTATCTCCAGTGGGCCAATATCAAAAACAGAAAGATAAAAAGAAATTATATTCTAACCAATGAAGAAGAACAAAATAAAAATACAAAAGGGTGTATGATGATGTATGATGATGGACTCTGCTCCTCAAAAGGATAATGAAGATATCTGGCTACAAAAATATGACCCATAAAAACTACTGACTGAGAAAGATGCTCAAAGGTTCTTTATAAGCATTGGTGACCTACAGGTAATTAAATTTCTCTTAAATGCCTGAAAAACAAGAAACATATTAAAAAGTAAGTGAACAGGATGAAATTATGGGACATACATTTGACATACTATGCTACCCTCACCCTGGAAACACCTTAATATTCTGGTGAATAATTTTAAATTTAAAGGACATTCCATTTGATTTATAAAGCCAGTCAAAATTTTCCCTTGAAATTTTTATTTCAGGAAAATTTGTGAAAGAAAAGGGAAAGAAGGAGCAGACAGGTAAATAATCAAGTGCTAAAAACTAATAAGGAAAAAATGCAAAGAAATTAAAGTATGATCCCATTCGAGGATCTACTCAATATAACTTAAGCAAAAAGTAACAAAATATAAAAATTCAACAACAAAACAATTAGGATAACATCGAATATTCCTTAACGAACTAAAGGCTTCTGTCAAAATTTCATCTTTTGTTTACTAGACAAACATACTACTAAGTTATGGATTTGAAAAAATTTTCCCCTCCAATTTATGGCATAACTTCAAAGAGAACCTAAAATAATCTAGCCATTTAGATTACAAAAATATTGAAAATAGACAAAAAATTTTTAACTAAAATCCATTCTTAAATTTTCTAACTGAAACCTGAACAATGAAAGCTTTTTCAGTATGTTTGAATGGCTTGTCTTGCTGATTTCAACTACGCTATAGAAGGCAAGCCCAAGCCACACAGAAATATTCCAAATTCTAAGGATGGTTCTGGGACTCCTTCAGTGAATGGAAGTACAGACTATATCCCAAGATACACATTTTGCAGAAATAAAGATGTTAACTGGAACTATGTTAATTCAACTTTGGTTAAAATTCTACAAAGCTCTGCACCCCTTCTGTCACCATTAAATCTCACTTGACACTTACCTTGGCAACATCATCTATATTAATCCTGCCATCCTTGTTTTCATCCAGGGCAGAAGCCAACTTCATCAATTTGCTCTCTGGAATTTGTTCAAGTTGTTTCATCACATTTATGAGCTCACCGATGGTGATGACATTTTCCCTAAGGGGGAAACCCAATCTGTATATGGCAAACAGTTACTATAAACAGAAGAACTAGAAAGAAATATGCAAGGAGTAGAAGAACATCATCATCTCCCACTAATGAGTACCCTCTAAACTCAAATATCTCTGCCGGTGTTAACACTCTTTATAGACCTCTTTATAGACTCCTGCTGTTCAAAGTCCTATCCACATTAATGTTTAATATTCAGGATAAAACATTCAACCCTAACTACACAATCCCTTGGTCCCAACATCTTCTCCACTTAAGAGGTGAGGGAAATATTAAAATTCTAAGGAAGAAATTAAGGATCCTTTTCCTTTTTAAAATAGTGAAATACATTAGTGCTTCTACCTGAATGACTACCTGAACCAGAAATGTGCTACCAGGAAAAAGTAGCAAGTGCTCAGGATGTTGTCTCCTTTGGGAACTTGGTTAGGAGTCACTGTAGCTACACTTCTGCCCCAAAAAATGAGCTTTTAGAACATGTATACATTACATCTGAATTAGTTACCACTTTCTCCTATAGCAGTTTTCAGCTCCCATAAATTTCCTTTAAGACACTGGACCCCGGGCTAGCTAGGTGGCGCAGTGGATAGAGCACCAGCCCTGAAGTTAAGAGGACCTGAATTCAAATCTGGTCTCAGACACTTAATACTTCCTGGCTGTGTGACCCTGGGCAAGTCATTTAACCCCAATTGTCTCAGCCAAAAAAAAAAAAAAAAAAAGTGAGAGAGGGAGTGAGACTGGACCTTGACACAACATTCTCTTCAAAAGATTCACGTCAGATGGAAAACCCATCTCCCACTTCCCCCACTCCCAGACAGCTTTTTCCTATGGAGAATATATGCAATTTGGATCTCTAGTCCTCATTTCTGGAGTCCTTAAACAAGCAAAGTTCTCAAAACCTAAGACATCACTGGATAGTTGACTCTTTCCATTAAAATCTTCTGTCTGTTCTGTACCCATGAATTTAAACTTGCACACCCTGATTCATTCTTTCCTCTCTACTGAACAGACTCTGAACCTGGCACCTCTTTCTCTTTTCGGAACCAAACTGACTCAAATCCCATCCCCTCCCTACCCCTCCTTTACCTTAAACCCACCATCTAACCACCAGGTCTCTTTTGGCTCTTTCCTCTAAAATACTTGATAAAGTATAAGCAGTAGTGTACTTTTTGGTTTGTACTCTTAGGTACAGTTACTATGAGACTGGGATCTGATAAAACCTTGTTATCCCATTATTATACTAAGGATTCTTTAAAATACAACACGTAGGATTCCTACTCCAGTTCCAGAAAAGGGTCTAAGTTTTTTTATTCCTAGGGATATGGTTACTTGAACACAGGTTTACAATAAACTTAAAATTAAAGAGAAAAAAGAAACAATTTCTACATAAACATTAATACCAAATTAGATGAAGTAGTATCTCATGCATCAAAATCCTTGCGCTTCCCCTTGCTCGTCTGTCATCTTTCTCATCAAATCAGAACTTCCTTACAAACTCATTACAAGGAAAAAACAAAGATTCAGAATAACAAACTACACAAAGCATTTTTATGGTATTTGACCACAATTCTAGAAGATATAAAGTCTGTTCTTCAATTTCTTATTTCTAGACTCTGTGAATGTTTCTATATTACCATTTACATACTATTAAAGCAAAGATAATGTCTTGTCACTGATTAACTTCTGTATGCAAGCAACATTTATAGTTCCAGGAAAAGATTAGGATTTAGGTAAATGGTGGCTCTTCATCATCTATATTTACTGAGCCCCCAATTATGTCACAGAAGTCATTAGAAATTATAATAAATTACCTCAAGACTGAAACTACATGGAGTACGAAGAGTTTGGTGGGGAAAGGGAAAGAATAAACATTATTTCTTTCTGATACTTGAACTTATTTTTTTTAAAAAAACAGCTGATCAAAGCAAGATATTCATAAAGTAAAAACTAATTTCAAAAATAATCTCTCCTCAATATCTAAAAATAAAACTGTATTTAGTCAAACTACTATATAAAATTAAATCCAAATTAATTTATCAACACTTACCCAGTAGCAACAACACTACTACTGTCCAATTTTCCTACTTCTGGTTTTTGATCTTTCTCTAATTCATGAAGTATTTTTCCTATCTGTCCAATCATCTGGTTCACCCTCTTAGACAATCTCTTGCTTGCTTTTGATTCTTCTATAATCTGTTCTTGACCAGTCTTGGAAAGCTCCTTTTTGATCTCTTGCAAATCCTGATGAAGGTTTAAAAAAGGACACATTAAATCTTCATGAGATATGTTCAAAGTTCAAATACAGCTTAATATCAAGGAAGTTATAAAATTCAAGAGTATTAGCAGTAAAAAGATATAAAATGATACATTATGCACTTAAGAGTTTCCACTGTTATTAATCACAAAAATTGCTCTCTAGATATTTATATCTACATAAAACTATTCACACACTATATACTATATACGTACATACACATTTGCACATCTTTTTTTTGCTTGTGACCAATGTACAATTGAGTTTTCAATAATCTCTAATCACCAAAAATTGTATTCAGTGGCAGAGAAAGGAAATATGTTTGGATTTGAATCCTTCCTCCTTCTAAAGCCAAATTTTAGGAATATGAGTGACTGTCTGATTTTAGGCTATTAATCTAAATAGCAAACGAACATTATAATAAAGCAAAAAATTGAAGCTTATTCTACCCCCACCCAACCTCTATGAAGCTATAATGCTTTATTGGAAAAAAAAAAAACCCTAATATTAGCAGATCTAAAACACACTCCCTCTTCAAGCCAATACATAAACAGGGTAAAATTTCAATTCTTTGAATGATAAATTAAAAATAAACACTTCTTTTTAAAGTAACAATACAAAACATTTTTGTCTCCTTACATTTGAGAAATGAAGACCACTCTGATTATGCAGCAAAAGAGATGAATGTCCTTACGTTCTGCTCTGTGTTTGTGACCTGTTAGTCACATTATATATTAATTGAGCAATTAAACAATAGTACACATCAGGTATGTGCTACTAGAATTCAAATTTAATTTCAAGCAAAAAAGATGATGCCAGAATGTCAAAGGAAATAAATTAAAGTTGATTTATTATTTCATCTTCTCTGAAAATATTTAATTTATGTGATGTAATGCAGCAACTATTAACTGCATGCATTTAAGAGAAATGGGAACTATAATTTTACTTTTTACTCCAATCTTAATTTCAGCAACAGACATCATAAACCAATTTAATAGAAGAATTTTTCTCATAATCATTTCTGAAGACAGTTTTGAAAATTCATCTTCATTTTCTCTATAAATCACTTCCATTTCTGCAGTTATTCTATTCATTTAAGCAAAAAAAAAAAAAAAACAAAAACCATGACTACATCTTCTTTCATATACTCATGTATTAGACAGGACAACAATGAAGGGATTTTGTTATAATGGCAGCTGATATAGCCCATATAAAATTCACTCCCACATTACAGACTTTAATTTGCAAACCACCATCAAATGGAAATTTACTATGAGAAAGAAAGTACTCATGCCCCTTCTTTCTGCTCTATCAGGCTGCCGAAGCTGTCAATCCACATCAAACAAGGCATACAGTAGGTAATAATGGACCGAGAACACAATTCTCCATCTTTTCCTTTCCTACCTCAAAGCAAACCTAACCTCCATCCCTTGGGAGCAGTCAAGAATACTGCTCAGAAAATGAGACAGAAGCAGCTAGTAGCAAGCCCATTCTCAGTGGGTGTTAGGCATCTTTTCTTGCAGTCACTCCCACAGGGGTCCAGGAATAACTGAGACCAAACATCCCTCATTTCTATTGCACTTTTAACTTTTAGCACTTTCCTTACAAAAAAGCTAAGAGGGAAGGAAACCAAGCAACTATGTTGCCATTTTACAGAATAGATGTAGAAAGGGGAAGCAAGTTATCCAGGATGACAGATTGCAAGTGCACAATGTGTCAGGACTGAAATCGATTAAGTCAATGCTTCCTGGAGGACTCTGGGAGACAGAACAGTAATATAAAAAAAATTATCCATCATGAAAATAATAAGCCAACAAAGATGGCTTGAAGCTCTAGTGGAAAACACTCATCATCAAGGTGCCTGTTCTCCCACTGATCCCGCATACCTCTTTATATTCCTGAACATCATCTTTCAGCAACTTGAGCTCCTCCTTCTCTTTGGTTAACGACTTCTTCTGTTCCTTCAGTTTAGTGCAAGCATCACTAAGCAGGTCAATTTCTTCCTTGGTTATTTCTTCACCCTGGACAAAAAGAAGAGCCCCAAATAACAAACAAAAATGTCTGAACTTTGTTCCTGAATAATTTCACAAGCTCCCAAACTTTCCAAATACCACCATATATTCCTATTATATATCCATGGAGCTGGTCTAGCTACCATGTTATCAATTTTAAAAAACCAAAATTAAATGTTTAAGGATGGAGGTACAAAGGGAATCAGATACAAGTTAACAAGATCATAAATGGTACTGAGATGATGATCCCTTGGAATATGCATAAGATATTCAAATAGAGCTTATAGGATGTGCAAAAAAAAAAAAAAAAAAAAAAAGGAAAGGAATCCTTAGAGAACTAGACTACCATCATGTGATACAGAGAGGGGAAGTTAGTGTCTAGGCAGCATCAAATATGACTCTATTGGCCCTCAATCCAGCACTTCTTTGTCTAGTATCCTGCCTCTAACTAACCTTGTGTTAAAAAGGCATTTTTAGTGATATTTTTGTTTTTTACATCATCTTTCCTTATGACACTGGTGGTGTTTCTCCTATTCTACAACCCAGAAAATATCCTTACAATAAAGGGCATAATGAAAACCCATAAAGAATAAAATAGGTTAAAAAAAATTCTAAAAAACCATTAACTCTGCATGGGTCATGCAACTTTTCTGGACATTTTAATATCTTCTCCCTTTGCTGAGTCAAAAGCATGTCTCCTTGTTATTTATTACTATGGAAAAAGGATGTTTCCCATTAAGTTAAATTCAATCTTTAAGTTTCTTAAGAACCAAATCCATTACCTGTGGGAGGAACTAATTTTATAACTCACTGATTAAGGGAGTCATGGAAGAAGCTCTGTTTCACAGTTCTTTAACATCCCAGTAGAAAACCCCAACAGAATACTAGGCCTCAGCTTTATTGTCTTTATATAAAACACTAAGTGGGAATGAGAAGCAATTTAGTATCACTGATTTCTCAGGGACAGATTGGGACAATACACACTAATAGCATAGAATAGAGGAGCCAAGTCTCCTGATGTTACTAGAGTACCATGTAACCTACTGAAATTTTGTTTGCAATGTTGAAATTTATACAATTTTAAGCAAATAATGGGAAAACTAAGTCCTTGAAGTATAACCACTCCATAGGATACATTTAAAAGTTCAGCTTTATAAGCAAAATAACATATTAGAAAAATTGACAGGACTCTCAATCTATGAGAATGTATCCAGACCTTAATAAATTAAAAGCTAACTGCTACAATAAAAATGATACAGTAAAACTTGTTTCCCAAATAAATGAGGATTTTACTTTAACCTTTTCTTTTTAATGCAAAGTCTTTCTACATCTCTGACATCTTAAAGCTACCACACCAAGTTTGACTCACTTAGATTTCAGTTCAAATCCAGTTTGAAACACTTATTAGTTGTATGAACCTGGGCAAGATACTTAACCTTGTTTGCCTCAGTTTCCTCACCTGTAAAACAGAAATAATAATAGCAACTACCTATGAGGGTTGTTGTGATGATCAAATGAGATAATAATTTTAAGTGCTTAGCACAGTGTCTTGGCGCCTAATAGGTGCTATATAAATTAAATTATTTTTACAACTACAACTACACCACTACTACCTACTACTGCTGGTACATCTTCTTTATACAAGATTTAGAGAAGCATCTTCTAGTTCAGCCTCCATGTCTACATTAAAGGAAGTTAAGCCCAGAAAGTAAAAAGTTTATTCAAGGTCATTAACTACTCAGAGGCAAAACTGGAATCCAAAACTTCTAGCTATCACTGCCCTGATCCTTACAGCCTTATCATTATCCTCTGCTAGCAATGTTGAGGTCACATTATATGCAGTGAATGCCACTGTCCAGGTTGGGGAGATTTCAGCAGAGCAAATTAGGTCATCAGGAATAACAAGGGGCTGCAAAAGGGGCTGTTGAGAGCCATTCTGGGCTGCCTGCTTCTTCCCCTTTCCAGAAACCAGAGCTATTAATGTCTCATCCCTGTTGAAATTACTCCCCTGTCAATAATTGACTTCTATTGCTAATACTGGGCTTGGAGTCAGCATGACCCTGGATAAGTCCATTAACCTCTTCCAGTTGCAAGAAAATAATTAGAATGTTAAGTTCCCTGACAGCACAAACTTTTTACCTTTTTATTTGTAGCTCTAACACTTAACACAATGTCTGGCATAGAGTGAATACTTAATAAATGATTGACTGACTGAATCAATCAACCTATGAGGTATCTACCTCATAGGACTATCATGAGGATCAAATGAGATCCTCATGTGCCTAGCACTTTGCAAGTCTTAAATTGCTGCATAAATTGTGGACATTCTTCTTCTTAAACTAGCTCCCTGTCTGCCCAGCAATAAGACACTCCATTGCACATTTTCTTGTTTCACATATAAGGATATCATGGAATATCATGAAAAGTTTTCCTGAAAAGAATCACTTATATACTAGTGGTGTTCTCACTTATCAACCTCGTTATCTGTTTGCAAAAAGGGAAATAGGGTCAATCTGATTCTTTTTTTTTTTTTTTTAAATAACTTTTTATTGATAGAACGCATGCCAGGGTAATTCAATCTGATTCTTAATGAACCCACACTGGTCAGATGCTAGTCATCAGTACATGTTTTTTTTAAATATTCAAAAGCTGTTTTAAACTGATGAGTCTGCAAGTTTGGAAATCCACTTTCTCTTACTAGGATAATAATTGTTCATCTTTAGCTTTCTGTTACTTTCTCCATTCTATATAATGCCCACAATAAAATTTATTGTTTTATTTATTGTTAGGCACAAGAGAAGGAGGATAGGCTTTCTTACTGGAGGAATAAAATATGTATAGTGAAAGGCAATCAATCAAGGAGAGATGTCTGACAATTGAGATCAGTAAAAGTTTTGTGAAAGATGAGTTCTGGCAGGAAAGGAGAATAAGTGTACTCTAGGCTGAGCAGACAAACTAAAGGAATGTGGAGAGCCCCAGAGAAGGAAAGTTCCATTTCTTTGGTTGGAGCACAGGGTAGTGTAATGAGTCATGGAAAATAAGGCTAGAAAAGCATGGAAGACTAGGCTGAAGAATCACAATTTTATCTTAAAGGTTAACCAAGTGAACAAAGTTAACCAAGAAGATTCACTTAGCAAGACTGGGTGCTTTTTTCCTCCCTCTGGATTAGCCCAAGCTAGAGACGGATTCTTTTCACAGTATGCTCTACCCTTTTCCCTTAGAAGACCACTTTTCATGCTGGAGAAAAGAAGTGCTACTGTATCCTGTCACCTGACAATACTTCCCCTCCAAAGCAGGACACCTAGTTCTCTCTTCGGTTTTACTTACAACATTCATTTTTTTTAGAATCCCTTCTGTTCTTTTTACACTTTCTGCAACACTCGAGTCATCTTGGGCTTTATTTAGCCTTCCTAACACTAGTTTTACAGGTTACTTTTTTGCATATGTCCTTGCTTAGAAACGTTATTTTCCAATTTAGATGACTTAAAACAATCCTAACAATTTTATTTATATATAGGACTGACAAATATATTTTAATATTCTTAAGCAAAATTTTTTTTGGGGGGGAGCAAAGGGTATAAAACAACTACACCTTCTATGGGGTTAACAAATGGAGAATCAAATACTAAGAATGAAGGTTACATAAAAATACAATCTCTCTTCTCACTGCCTCAAATATTTCTAATCATTTGCTTCATAGTTCCTTCTAGCCCCTTATTTATCATCAAATCTGCTTTATTTTGATTTTATAAAATAAGATAAATTATTGCTTTTGTCACCTCAGACAAACTTGAGTTAAGCAAAATTTTTCAAATCCTGCCTACCAACAGGTTTTTACTGATCTGGTTCTATTGAAACATTTTCCCACAATTCCTACCTGACACCGAAAAAACATTCCAAACACTCTGTTTTGCATAGTAGTTACCTTCAGGCCTTCTAGGACTGGGGCAGTATCAATCAGAGTCTCTGATTTCAATGGCACCTTGGTGAGCTCTGGCTCCAAATCTAGGGATGTAGGGATTGTTTTTCCCTGCCGAAGGACTTCTGGACCCAACTCAGCTTCTTTCTGAATTGAAGACCACACAGAAATCAAAAATAACTCCACAATAGTAGGTAGTACATTTTCAGGGTTATAGTCAATAAATCAATGAATCAGCTACAAGTTACATCATTTAAGTTCCCATCTTAAATAAACATAATATAAACATTTAGATTTGCAAAATATGAATAACAGATTGATTCTTTAATTTACAAAAGAATCCTTGATTGGATTCCTTTAGATAATATATGAAAAATAAAGTTTCAATTAGAAAAATTCTACTTACATATAAATTTTCAAAAGCACATATATAAATAAGATAAACATGCAAAACAATTTTTAAAAATACTTTGCAAATTATGAAATCATGTTCCTATTTGGGTTGTGGGGAGATGGGGAAATGGGAAAGTAAAATAATGAGTAAAGAAGATCACATAAAATGACTATAATGGATATATAATTTATATGTAATTTTTACATTTACACTGAAATAAATTAATTTTCAATTACTCCTAGACAAACTTAGCTTAAAGATGCTGAGTTACCCATATTGCTTAAATTATGTGTACAGTAGACTGTCTCTAATTAATATGTAAATTTAAACCTATATATTGGGTTTAAAATATAAACTTGGATTTAAAAAAAATTTTTAAACTTCACAGATATAGGATGAGGAGGCAAGGTTGGACAGGAGTGTGTCAGGAACAATTCAGGGGTTTTAGTGGATTATAAATTCGATGAGTCAAGAATGTGATCTAATAGTAACACCAAGTTGTGCTGCATTAAATGTCCAAGATTTAAAGAAGTAATAATCCCACTTTGGGGATCAGACTATATATGGAGTTCTCATTTCATTGCAGAATAGCACTAATAGAATATTAATAAGATGCAAAGCATTCAAAGAAAGGCAACCAGAATGTTGTAGGGTCTTAAAGTTTATGCCAGATGAGAAGGCTTTGAGGGAACTAGGAATATTTAAAAAAAAAAAAAAAAAGATTTTGGGGGAACATAAAAGTTTTCTACCAACAATTAGAAAGCTGGCAATCATATGGAAGGATTTAATTTATTCTATTTGACTTTAGAATTAAGAGCAATGGATAGAAATCATGAAGAAACAAGTTTAGGTTTTATCTCAGGAAATATTACAACTGAAGTTATCTGTAATAGTTAAACAGGCTGCTTTCCTCAGCAAAGCTCTTCAAGCAAACTGGTACCTGCCAGGTACATCAGAGCAGGGATTTCTTCCCCCCCCCCACCCCCCCTCCCACGTAGGGATTGGAATATAAGTAGTCATCAACTAAGTTGATATCCCTTCCCAACTCTAAAAACCTGTGATTCTGTAAACGCAGTTTTCAAGGTCAAAATATTTATCACTCCAGAAAAGGCAGGCTATACCCGCTTACTTTCCTCTTCCATGGGAAATGTGATCCAATACCTTAAGGAAAAGGCAGCCTCTGCCTTAGGCTGCTGATTTATGTCTAACTAACAGATGAGACAGTCCTTTCCCAACTTGGAAGGGAAAGGGCATTAAGTAGGAGGAAAGGTTTATTACTTCTCTAAGGAAGTTAAATTCTAACATAAGGGTTAACATTCTTTGGAAAATTGTTCCCAAACATAAAATATGTGCTACAAATAAACATGTATGTCTGGGTAGATATATGTATGCATGCCTACGTACAAAAATACTCATCTCCAAATGAAACAGAAATAAATTTTTAGATTAGCTTACTATTTTGAATTATCATCACTGTTATCTGCCTCTATCTGCTCAGAAAAGACAGGTGCTATAGGCAATGAAAGAACAGTAAATGGACTGTTATATTACTAAATGAGACTGGGGACCAAGGTAAGGTCATTGTCATTGTCAATTTGTAACAGATAATACATGAGAGATAAAGTTTTATTTCCTGACTTTCTCCAGTAATGTTCAAAAGTTCTTAACTATAAACAGAGTAAGCATATGAGAAGAACAATTCAGGGATTAAGATTAGGGGGATGGAAATAACACAGAGGTCACAAGTTAAGAGATTCTAGTAGGGTGATGGGACTAATGAATCGTTAAAGTTTATGAGTTCATGAATGGCTACATAGACAAATAAAGTCACAGCAAAGACGATGAAGAAAAGCAAATGATCAAGATGTCAGATAGGTCACAATTAAGGGACAAAAATTAAGATAAAGTAAAAACAAAATAGCTTTTTGAACAAATGTTGTGGGAAGATTTGAGAGTGAGAAAGGAAAATAATGGAACTTATAAAAATTGCTGAAAATTTGGTTTTATTTATCCCCAAATACCACCATTTCCATTCATATTTTCCAAATATATATGAATGCAGAGAATTTATTTATATATTTAGAACAAAGAATCTCCAGTTTAAATAAATAGACACAAGTTAAAGATCTAAACACCCAAGAAAACATAACCATTCCCATCATAATTGCATAGAGAAAACTACCTTTCCAGCTGCTTCCTCCTGCAGAACTTCTCGGGCCTTCTCAGCAGCTTCAGTCAGCCTCTCCTGCTCTTCCTTCTCTTTATTTTCCTGTCTAATGGCTGCTTCTTCCATCAGAGTGGCTTCCAGCTTAGCTTTATTGTCTACTTTCTCACCTTCAACCTCAGCAGCTTTGACTTTGGCTTCTTTGGCCTATTAAAAAAAAAAAATCCAACACTGTAATCTATGTCCTAAAGGAAGTGGTGGCACTTCTGAATAGTCTAAAAAGGATATTTGTAACTATTTAAATTGGAGGAAACCTACCCTGCAACACCACATGCTAATGTTTAAAATTGCTACATTTTCTTTCCTTCTGCAGCTATGCAAAGGAAATATAAAAATCCAGGTGTATGAATTCTAAAGAGTCAAAACCTTGCAAGGCAATATCATAGAACATTTGATATTATTTCAAGCCTTTCTATACATAAGGATTACACAGAGGCAGCTAGGTGGCGCAATGGATAGAGCACCAGCTCTGAATTCAGGGGGACCTGAATTCAAATCTGGTCTCAGACACTTAACACTTCCTAGCTGTGTGACCCTGGGCAAGTCACTTAATCCCAATTGCCTCAGTTAAAAAAAAAAAAAAAAAAACAGGATTGCAGAGGGGCAGAAAAGTGTCTGGCAATGATGCCCAATATTTAGAAGCACCAATAAGGAAAAAAATCTATTTTGTATCTGATTCTCATTAATAAGGGTGTTTAAGGAATTGAAATATTAGGATTCCTATCAGGGGATAGGAGAGAGGAACCTAATCCCTCCAAAAATTTGTGACAGAAAAGAAGAACTTCGAATATACTCTAAAAAACACCAAACACTTGGGAGGGAAATTTTTTCCAAAACTTCAGAAAAAAGAATCTGATCGACTGATTCTACAAGGGAAATCAGCCCAAGAGGAATAGCACTGAAAACAAAATTCTAAAGACATGAAGGGAAATAGTTTCAATGAGAAAGAAAATATGAGATTTGTAAAAACGGCCAATAAGATACACACAACCAACCACATTGAATTTTAAAAAGAAATGTACAAAAGAGAAAAGTCAGGCTAGTAACGAAGGATAAATATAAGAACACATCCTGAAGTATTAAGGAGTGTTGGGAGAGACTATCAAGGGAAGCTAAGGGCAACAAAATTGGTTGATTTTATGGACTAGGGATGCAAGCATTACATTTTTTAAGTTATTTTGAGAAATTACAATAACAAAGGTACAGGACCTTTGCTTATGGTAGCCGGAATTATACTGACAAAATCGAGCCGCCTGAATTACTTAAATCTGATTTGGCATCTGTTTTTTCGGCCCCCAAAAAAAAAATTGGCCTTGGTATTGGGGGAAAAAAAGACAAAAATGACCATAGGAAGATGACACGCACGCAAGGCCTACTCCAGAAAACTAGTAGAGGAACGTGTAGGATTCACAGTGCCAAAACTTTGTGGTCAACCACGAAATCCTATTTTTCACCCTCAATAAATGATTAAATTCTACAGATCTTGCCCAGGACTACAAGTAATATAGTAGTAGCAATGGCCACTGTGGAATAACTACATCTATGTTACTAATTGTTCGGGTATGTGAGGTTGGGGTCTACCAACCTGAGATCTAGTCCAAAAAAGAAGAAATAACTTAACTAGCCAGTGAATGAATGACATATATATTTTCCAGTGTTTTAGCACTGAGAGAGATATCCCATTTTTATCCTGTTCCTGTGGTTACACGAAGATCTTCAAAATAGAGATCATGAAAGTACAATATTAAGTCATTTTCCTTATCTCTCCAGTGGTAGAGATCTTTTGCCATCTTCATCTCTAACATTTCTGACTGGTGTAATGGGAAAATTACCAATCAGTACTGGAGGTTGAAGACCCAATCAAGTCCCAGCTTCCCAACATTTATTAAAGGTTCTTAAGGCAAACTATAACACTTCTATATCTCAGTTTCTTCATCTATAAAATGGGGATAAAAAGAGTTGCATTCTTCTTCACAGGATTATCATGAGGACAGCACTTGTAAATTCTGGAATGCTACAGAAATAATAATATTATGGGAAGTAATTACTCCTGTGTTTCTCTCCATGAGAGCTCTGCCCAAGGCCTAGCCCAGGTATCCCTTCCTTAGATGGTCCTTCTTTGATCAGCAACCCTCCAAGAAAGCTCTTTGCTGCTAGTACCATTTTATTTTCACATATTCTATCTTGCAACTTCATTAAGCATTTCTCCTAGTAATATTATCTTATCAGTCAGATAGTAAGTCCTTTGAAACAGGATTTGATTTAGACCTTTCTGCTTCCTTTGGCCTCATGGTTTTCCCAGAAAAGTGAAGCTCCCAAATGCCTACTGCTATTAATAAGGAGAGGGTACTGTTGAGGAACAAGTTATTATTTGTATTAGGGTGGCAATCTAAAAGATGTCATCATAATGATGCAATGATTTATAGAAATTTCTATTTATAGACTCAGGAAAAAAAGACTAAAATTAAAATGTATTCTCTGTATGAAAAGAAAAATGCATTTAAATATGCCATACTTACTGCACTCTCTGGAAGAGTTTGTAATGTTGTTTTGAGTTGATCAGCTGGAGAAAGGGTGTCAGGAAGATACATAGCTCTGGATAAGAGAAGTAATGAAGTAGGAATTTCTTGGTTCAGATGTAGGTCTAACCACTACAATTCAAAAGAGATAACAGATTTTATAAAATATGTTTTGTTTTTCAATTTACTCGTATACATAATATACAAAGATACTCTAGTAAGACCCCATCAGATTCAGGATCAGATGAAATAACTTTCTCAAGTTGTTTTTTTTTTTTTTTTTAATTTTTTACAGATCTCTCAGATACTTTTTTGAAGATGCAGTGTTATGTACTAGGCAAGGTGCTGGATTTTGGAATCAGATTCAAACCCATCAATTACTCTCTATGTAAGGCAAATCATTTAAACCTTTCTGAGTCATGTTTCCTCATCTACTTAAAAGGAGGGAGTTGGATTAAATGATCTCTAAGGACCCTTATATCTTTAAATACAACAAATACTTGGAGAGAGCAATAATGTCCTCCTTCCACAAAAGTCTTCTGTTGGCAAAATAAGCACAGCCCCAAATTCTTTCAAAAGAAGGTTTTATGACAGTTTCAAGTTCTCACCTCTTCTGCTACTCTACTCTAGGCAAATTGTAGTTATCAATGTCTTTTCTTAAACGTAGAATCCAGAAATGGACTTAATATTCTAGATGAGATCTGATCACTGTAGAAGAGCAGAGAAGTTATCACATCATCTTCCTTACTCTATATCTTTGAGAAAGAAAGTTCCCCAAACTTTTTTTTAAGAGGCTACTCTACATTTCTCTGAAGTCTTGCGTTCATTAGTAGGGAATAGAAAAAGAAGGTTGTAACAGTCAAGAACTTGAGCTTGGATGGGTTTGGGATTTCTGCTCCTAAGCTGAAGAGCTGCCAATGAGAAACATCAGTCTAGAAGCCAGAAGTCTCCATGAGAGATGAAAGGGAAAAAAAATATTAGATTTGAAATTAAAGAGTCTTGAGTCCAGATCCAAACTTATTCCTTTAGTAGCCTTGGGACAATCTCTTTGAGTTGTTACATTGTGTTACTTGATACTATTCTTAGTGTATCTGTGAATGCAGACACATGCACAAACTTCCACATCCATGACCGGCAAAAGAATACAGGAGAGATGGAAAGCTAGTCTAGAAGTCAATATGTGCACCTCTTATAAACATAGACTGAGCAAGTCATCTTCTTCTGATGTCCTAAGCAGCTCACTAAAACTAAATTCACAGAGCAGTTACAGATCTGTATTGATATTTAACAGTTCTGTGTATGTAGTTCATTTCCCATTTTCTCCAGCAGATTGCCTGCTTAGTCATCACCTTCCCCTCTCCTCTCAGCCTTCTGGTAATTTTTCTGGTTTTCCTTCTCTGTTCCTCTCCTGCTGCCCAAGTCTCTTACATTCTTAAAACTATCTTCATTAGATCCTTCCATCTCCTCTAGTCAAAAAAATAAAATAAAATCAATCTGAGAGGTAAAGACCCTCAGGGTTTCTGGTCAAAATAGAAACAATTGCCTTGTATACTCACTCTCAGTCATCACAATCCAAACAACGGCTGAGGCTTGAACTGGGTTCCATTTGTGGCCAATTCAAATATATACATGTACATCTTAAACTATATTAGACTTCTACATATACAGAATACATACATACATAGACATAAACATTTAAGTTGCAAATAAATAAAGGCTTAAGCTAATTAGTACAGCAGCTAGAAATTCTACAGACTATTAGATAGAGTAATAGCATTCTAAAATGTGATGATTAACGTTTTGCTGTCCTTCATTTATAGAGGAAGACAGGGGAGGAGGAAAGGAATAGAAAAAGAGGGGGTGGACGGTGGGGAGGGGGGAAGGATCTTTCTGATGTTAGACCCAGAACACTATACATTGCTCCAATTAAATGGAAGGAGAATATCTATTTTCTAATTTTTTCCCCAGTGATTACTGTAGATTTTAATTGGTTTATATTTGGTCTCTGTTCCTCAATGGGCAACAAGACATTTATTGCAATGGTTTTGTTTGTACAAAACCTTTTTAATTTAATATAATCAAAATTATCTATTTTGAATTTCATAATGTTCACTTATGTTTCTTTGGCCATAAATTACTTCCTTCTCCACCGATCAGAGGGATAGTCTTTCTCTTGTTCTCCTAATTTGCTTATAGTATCACCCTTTATGTATAAAACATGAGCCTATTTCAACCTTATGTTGGTATAGGGTGTTAGGTGCTGATCACTGCCTAATATCTGCCATAATATTTTCCAGTTTTCCTAGCATTTTTTGTCAAATAGGGAGGTTTTATCCTAGAAACTGGGGTCTTTTGGGTTTATCAAACACTAGATTAGTACACTCATTAACTATTGTGTCTTGTGAACCTAATCTATCCCGCTGATCCATTACTCTATTTTTTAGTAAGTACCAAATGGTTATGACTGCTGCTTTATAATATAGTTTTAGGTCTGATTCAGATAGGCCATTTTCCTTTGCATTTTTTTTTTATTAATTCCCTTGACATTCTTGACATTTTGTTCTTGAAGGTGAAGTTTGTTATTAATTTAGATAGAATTGTTGTTTTTATATTAGCTCAGCCTCCCCATGAGCACTTGGAATTCTTCCAATTGTTTATGTCCAACTTTATTTGTGTGAAAAGTGTTTTGTAACTGTGTTCACATAATTCCCGATTTTGTCTTGGCAAGTAGACTCCCAAATATTTTATATTATCTGTAGTTATTTTAAATGGGATTTCTTTATCTTTTACTACTGGACTTTGTTGGTAACATACAGAAATGCCAATTATTTATGTGGGTTTATTTTACATCCTAAACATTGTTGACATTATTTCTAGTAGTTTTTAGGTGATTCTCTAAGTATACCATCATATAACTGCAAAGAGTGATAATTTTGTTTCCTCATTACCTACTCTAATTCCTTCAATTTCTTTTTGTTATTGCTAAATCTAACATTTCTAGTACAATACTGAGTAGTGATGTTGATAGTGGGCAACATTGTTTCCCCCCTGATGTTAGTGGGGATAGTTCTAGTTTATCACAATTACATATAGTGCTTGGCTGATGGTTTTAGATAGATGCTACTTATTTTAAGGAAAGCTTCATTTACTCCTATGCGCTCTAGTTTTTTAATAGGAATGGGTATTGGAATAAGATGTCTATTTATTTATTTTAAATTAAGCTTCTTTATTTTCAAAACATATGCATGGATACATTTTCAACATTGATCCTTGCAGAACCTTGCATTTCAAATTTCCCCCACTCCCTCCCCTAGATGGTAACTAATCCTATATATGTTAAACATGTTAAAAATAAATGTTAAATGCAATATATGTATACATATTTATATAATTATCTTGCTACACAAGAAAAAAACCAGATCAAAAAGGAAAAAAATGAAAATGCTATGTTGTGATTCACACTCAGTTCCCACAGTCCTCTCTCTGAGTGTAGATGGCTCTCTTCAACACAAGAGCATTGGAACTGGCCTGATCTATCTCATTGCTGAAGAGAGCCACATCCATCAGAATTGATCATCGTATAATATTGTTTCTCTAGGCCTCTCTGAAATCATCCTGCTGATTGTGTCTTATAGAACAATAACATTCCATAACATTCATATACTATAACTTATCCAGCCACTCTCCAATTGATGGGCATCCACTCAGTTTCCAGTTTTTTGCCACTACAAAAAGGACTGCCACAAACATTTTTGCACATGTGTGTCCTTTTCCCTCCTTTATGATATAAGCCCAGACCTAAAACTAAGTTATAAAGCAGCAGTCATCACACCATTTGGTACTGGCTAAGAAATAGAGTAGTTGATCAGTAGAATAGGTTAGGTTCACAAGAAACAAAAGTCAATGACTATAGAAATCTAGAGTTTGATAAGCCCCCAAAATCCCAGTTTCTGGGATAAGACCTCCCTATTAAACAAAAACTGCTGGGAAAATTGGAAATAAATATGGCAGAAACTAGGCATTGACCCATACCTAACACTATATACCAAGATAAGGTCCAAATGAATTCATGATTTAGACATAAAGAGTGACATTTTAAGCAAATTAGAAGAAAAAAAGATAATTTACCTCTCAAATCTGTGGAGAAGGAAGGAATTTGTGGCCAAAGAAGAACTGGAGTTCATTACTGAACATAAAATAGGTAATTTTGATTATATCAAGTTAAAAACTTTTTGTACAAACAAAACCAGTGCAGACAAGATTAGAAGGGAAGCAATACACTGGGAAAAAATTTTCCATTCAAGAGTTCTGATAAAGGCCTTATTTCTAAAATAAATAGAAAATTGACTCAAACTTGTAAGAATTCAAGACACTCTTCAATTGATAAACGGTCAAAGGATATGAACTGACAATTTTCAAATAAAGAAATTGAAACCATTTCTAGCCATATGATAAGATGTTCTAAATCACTACTGTTTAGAGAAATGCAAATTAAGACACACCTCTCAGATTGGCTAGGATGACAGGAAAAGATAATGATGAATGTTAGAGGGAATGTGGGAAAACTGGGACACTGGTACATTGTTGGTGGACTTGTGAACTGATCCAACCATTCTGGAGAGCAATTTGGAATTATCAAAGGGCTATCAAAATGTGCATTCCCTTGGACCAGCAGTGTTTTTACATTTATTAAATAATATGCGGCAGGGACCAAGCTGTTACCAAAGCCTAGACAGCCCACATTGGGGTTGAACCAAAATGATAAGTTTCTTATCAGTTGTAAGGATGGCTGGCCTACACCCACCCACACCCACCCACACTCTCTCTCTCTCTCTCTCTCTCTCTCTAACAAATAAGGCTTTGTATTTCCTCATTCATTTAGAGTTCAAAGAAAGAGAGGCCCCCATTTCAATTTGATCCTATATAACCTGTAACTGATTTACTTAGGTGATGATAAGGAAACCAACGTTTCTAATTTTCTTTCTCCAAACGATGATGTTTCTAGGGATTTCAAGGTGCTTTCAACATTACTCCATCTCCTTCCCTTGGGTGTATTTATATAGCTAAAACATCAGGGAAACAGAATGAGGAATTCTTCAATGCTGACTTGTTGAGCTCAGGATGCACTGTTTTTTCCTCATGCCAATTGTCCCAACTTACCAGCCTTTCTGCAACAAGTAATCATCTCTGTCCTAAACTCACACTTTTTTTCTTTGACACTGTTTGACATTTGTATATTTATACAAATTGTTTGACATTGTAGTTCAATTCCCAACTTCTCACCATTGATAATTTCATAATTTATATCTCAGATTCTTGATAATGTCCTGGTCCATATTAGCTAAATGATTATGGTAGTGTACGTAAAAAACAACAGTCAGGTAAGCTAAGTGATCTATCAAAGCCATCTGAACAAAAGATTGAACCAAATTTTTTGAGTCCCTTCTGATTCTGAATTAGTCAGTCGCAGAAGTTACCTGAACTCCTTTGGTTAGTTTCTAAAACCCAAGTATGCAGGTCTTTTACTGATATTTGCAGTTATGATCTAAGGAATACTAACATGGACTCAGAACATAGAATTACTCAAGGAAAAATCAGCATGTTAAGAAAATCACACAATTCATTACCTGCAAATAACCCCATTAAAGAAAATGTCCCAATCCCTATTTCTGGACTTATAGAACAGGGATAAAGCTTCTAGTCTAAGTCAAAAGATTACTTCACTCCTTTCCAGGAAAAATAAAATCAATTCCTGATTACTTGGCAGTTTATTATAGTATCTTTGAAATACATAGATACTTTGCTTCTGCTTATTAGTACTCATTTAGAAGGCCCATGATGAAAACAATTTCATTTTATTTATTACCAAGGAAGTCATATAGTAAGGCCAATTTGAGGTTCAGAAATTTTCTACTGATTTGGTTCATTTTTGTTTCTTCTGGCCTAAAGAATAGAATTTTCATCATGCTGAAATTGTATTCCAAAGAATCTTAAGTCATATGATGACAAAAGAAAATTTCAGGGGAAATTAGCTAACAACATTATTCCCTTTAAAATATAAAATATAAAACAAAAATAGTTTTCACAAGTGAATTTTTCAGGATAACTTAGAAAAAACTGTTTTACAGTCTAAATTTTCCTTTATTCCCCTCCTTTACTACATACCCTCAGAATTCTGAGAACCAATTATGAGTTCCAAAATTAGTTTGAGAAGTGCTAAAAGGGACAATGAAAATGCATCACTAAAACAGTGCGTTTTAAAGGAGCATCTCAAAACAGTAATTATCCCAATCCACTCTGCACCAGGCATAACTGATAGATCTGTAAAAAATCACAAGGCTGAGAACAGCTATCAAGTCAAAATGCATTTGTGATTTTTCAGTCACTTTGTGACTCTCAAGAATAGCCCACACATTATCTACTACATCCACAATTTTATTTGCATAAAATTTAGCAATTCCTCATTCTGTTATTTACCTGTTGAAGTTGTTCCCTGAGACGTTCCTCTGTAACTCCCAATGCCCTCATACCTCGTGCCCTACAAGCAGCCTGTAATTCCTTGACATTCAGAGTATCTACTCCTTCCTCAGCAATGAGCTGTAAAATAAAATGAAATTTGTCAGCCATATTATTAAATACTGTTTTAGACCATTTAAAATAACTAGACAGTATAAAATACTTAAGAGCATACCTGCCAAAACAGATACAGAAACTATAAAAACATAAACATATATATTTTCACCCAAATAAAGTTATATCTAAATAATTGAAGACTTGCTCATGAGTAGGTAAAATCAACATAAAAATTTTAATAACAATTTTACCTAATTATTTATATAATGCCATCCCAATTAAATTATTTAAAAATTATAATTGTTATAGTGCATTTGGAAGAACAAAAGGACAGAAAATACAAGGGAAAAAAGTTCTAATGGGAACAGATTTAATAGTATCAGACTTTATAAAGTATAAGGTAATTACAAGAAAATTAAATTTTCCTATATAAATAAAACCTATACAACCAAGAATAAAAGAAATGCAGAAAATTGGGGGGGAAAATTTCATAAACAATCATTCAGAATTACATCAATAGATTACTAATATAGTCATATATATGTGTGTATATAGGTACACACACACATATACATAGTATGCATGTATAAAATATACATGTATGTTCATAGATATCCATGTATAGATTATGTGTGTATGTATCCATGCTTAAAGATAGCTTTTTGGGGAAAAGAGGAATATAGTAAAAAGTACAAAGCAAAGAACAAAAGAAAACCTACAAGGAAGGAAAAAAAAAAGGAAATGGAAATTTGTTTTATATTGAATCCTGTCTTAGGATCTGCTGTGTACATGACAATGTTTTGGGGGTTTTTTTCCCTTTTCTTATTTTTAAGTTTAAAATAAATTTTAAAACTTTAAGAATTAAATAAAATATAATCATCTCAAAAACGTGGGGTTTTTTTTAACCACTAAAGGTTTTGTGAAGTCATGATTAAAACAACAGATTAATAAGCTCTAGTTTATAAACTAGTTCTCTCATATCAAGGTTTGTCCAAACTTTTTAAGAGACAGCTGCAAAATATAGTTCTACATTTTTTAACATGTTTAGTAAAAAGTATCCATAATCTTCAGGAGGTGGGGAATAGAGAAAATAAAAGAATAAAATAAGCAAAGGGAAAAATACAGAGAATACAGGGCCCAGGACTGATCACTGAGAAAGGTGATGAAAGCTACAGGAGACACAAGGAAGAAGCGAAGTTGGCTGATAGAGAGGAATTACCAGAAAAGTAAGCAGACAAGGCAAGTGCACTACTTTGCTATGGAAGCCAAAGAGATACAAACCCATAGATTTTAGGAATGAGACAAGACCTTGAAAAAATGAGCAAAAACCTTGAAAAAATGAACAGGAAAAAATTTAAATTCTAATGAGATCCACTCTAAATTGAATGGATCTCAAATATTCTATACTACTTAGAAGGCTAACTTTCTTCCCCAAATCATGGCACAACCTAGAGTTGTTCTAAGAAGAATATATTGCAAAGCATTACAAAAATGTAAACAAATATTAGTAGCAGCAGCCCACTGGGAAGGAAGTCCATATAAATTTTTTTTATATGTATTGCCTTTTAGAATAAAGTATCAACAACAAAAAACCAACAGTGGCTAAAAGTTCTAGCTTTCCTATTTTCCTTTATTTAAATAATAGCCACTAGGGGCTGCTATCATGTCAAAATATTTACTGTCTGGAAAAAAGATTTATAAAAATGCATGAAAAATTTAACTTACAGACTGAATTTATAGTTAAAAAGTTGGGTGTGGGTGCACATGTGAGTATCCACGAGTACATGGACACAATTCATCCACTTAAGCCTTCTTCTATTGGTAGGACCTGGCTAGGCCTTGCATAGGCCTAGCTTGCTTCCATAAACATAACAGGCACAGAAGAAAGCTGCAGTAGAAGGATTTCCCTTTCAAAATAGCAAATAAACAAAAATAGTAAAACTGCAAAAACAATGTAGCCCAATAAAGTAAGACCACTGAAAGATCCCTGACAAGTATGTAAGGAACATATTGAACTTTAGAAAAGCACATGTTAACATTATTTCCCAATTACATTCTAATCTGTTTGACAGCTTTGATCTAGACCAACTCCCCATAGTGACACAATATGAATTAAACACCTATGAATAATGAACATTTATATAGTGCATTTCACTGTGCAAAGCACTTTACATTGTCTCAAATGATCCTGATAAAAGTCCTGTAAGGTGGGAAGTACAGGTATCAATACCCCTGTTTTTTACAAATGAGGAAATAGAACCTGAGGGAGGTTGAATAATTATCCACAGTCGTCATAATAGGGGCAAGCCCTAAAAGCAGAATCTAAGTGAGTGTCCCCTAATCCTAAGTCTAGCATTCTAGTTCTTCACACTTACTGAACTGTAAGTTCAATAGCCACAATAGAGGAAAGTTTTAAGAATCCATTAGAACAAGTCTTTCAATACTGTGACATAACAGGACTATTGGGAAATTGTAACCTTTTTGGTAGTTAACACTTTTCTGCTAATTTATAAAAGGGCAGGGGAGGTTTTAGGCATGTTCATTTTCTACATTTCAAGAAGGTTTAATGAAACATATGATGAGTCCAATAGGCCAAGCTCCAGCATTTTAAGGCAAGTCACAAGATCTTGGGTAGAAGGGTCCTTAAATATCATCTGAAAATGAACACAAGGTAATAAGAAGTGAAAGGACTTGGAAAAAGGCCACAAAAGCAGCACCCAGGCTCAGAACCTAGGGCCAGTGCCAATCTAGTATAATCTAGAGACACCTTCTCAGAGTAAGGGCATAAATAAGATACAGAGAATTACAAAGGAAACTCATTTAATTGATACAGTTATCAAGATATTAAAAAAAAATTCAACAGTCCTAGGTTAAGAATCTCCGATACAGAGAACTATTAATATGGAAACAATAGTAGAAACCAGCAATTTTCTTAATTGATCATATAAAAATATCTTTCCTCATGACTCTCTTTTAGGAGCTCCATTTCCAAAACAAAGATTTTTAGATTTAGAAAACTCACGATATTCTACCTACATTCAAGAAACAATGAAGTCTGCACTGAGGCAGACAGAACAGAAAATGAGCAGTGTTTGGGTGAGAAGACATACTTAACAAGCAGATGTCACAGCAGTTCTGAAAAAGGTTATATGAGTGCCTTCTGCTTCTGACTTGCAAATGGCTATTTCAGTCCTAAGCCTTTTGAAATAATCTGAGCAACAGAGCTACTCAATCTCATTTCTAAATATATTAGTTTTAATTTATAAGTGCAGATATGAAAAATTAGAGAAAAGATACTTTGGTAGATTCCAGAAACAAAATATAGGGTGTTCCAAAAATCTCAGTATGGTTTTAAGCATAAGCAACTTCTGAAGTATTAAGTACCACAAACTTACAAAAAACAACATTTAAAAGGCTAATTATTAAAAATGTTAACTATTGATACATTTTGCTAAAATTCAAAATCACCATCATCTTGTGCTGTATATCTATCAATTCTCAAAAAAAAAAAAAATCAAATTTTCAAATATTTAATTTTCAAATTTTGTTTAAAAAAAAAAAAAACCTTCAGGAGGTCAGCTAGATGGTGAGTGGATAGTGCACCAGACCTGAAGTCAGGAGGAGCTGAGTTCAAATTTGACCTCAGACACTTAACACCTCCTGGTGTGTGACCCTGGGAAAGTCACTTAATCCCAATTGCCTCAGCAAAAAAAAAAAAAAAAAAAAAAAAAAAAAGCCTTCAGGAACTGTGGCTCAGTGCAAAAAGGAAATGCATTTCTAATTTTAGTCATAATATTTTTTCAAAGAATGTAGTTTTAATGCACAACTGACATGTTTTCAGTTGTGATGTAATTCCATAAGGAAAAGAGTAATGGAGATATATCAGATGACTGAGATGACAAAGGAAGTGAACTTACTCAAATAATCTCCTAGTCTGAGAAAGTATCATCCAGAAATTCACACATGGAACATGTAATGATAAAGTATGTTCCTTCATTAAAATTAAAAATTTGCTACTCAGAGTTCACAAAATTAATAAATATAAACTAAATCTGAATACTTAAAATTTTTAAGTATTTTGGGGTAATGCTTTATCATGCATTATTTCTGAAATTACTAAAGTTCAAAATTGCACAAAGACTTTTGGAAAATCCTGTATGTTTCAACTTTTTTCTTGAAAAAGAAGAAAATTCACACCCCCAGAACTCCCTCCCTCTTTCCCCTTTTATAAATCAGCAGAGAAGTGCAAGAATTCTAACCAAAAACTCTGCTAATAATGCCCCTGAAAATTTCAGAGAGTGCCTCTGTTAGTTTACTAGCTGCTCACTCTGCTCTCATGTCCACCTACCTTGTCATCTGCTTTCATTGACCGCAGTCTCATGATCAACTGAAAACGCAAAAAGTTGTTTGTCCCTATTGACTGCAGCTCCAGCAGTCTACAGAGGGCCACCAGCTGGGGTCTAGTCAGGTTATCCAGAGTCAGTTCATCTTCAAACAGTTTGGAAAAGCGTAAGATTTCCTCATTAGTGGGTCTCTCTCCTGTCTCTCGGATCTGCAAATCAAACAGGAAACAAAGACTCTCCAATGGGTTTCAGACAAATCAGCAATAGGCCTCAAGACACAAGAGGAACCCCATTACTCCCTCAATTCTAAGACCTGAAGCCTCATGGTACAGAACGGGCAGGCAGGACAAAGCATCTCCAAGAAAGAAGTCTCAAGGCATCTCATTCAACCAAAATCTGAATGGGAACCACCCTTACTCTTTTATCTCCAAACTATTCCATTTTTAACTAACCTACATGTTATTTATTTCTCTTATTAGACCAAAAACATCTCTCTCTAACATCCTTCCATTTTTTCCTTCCTAACTCCTACTGTTGTTCTCTGGGACCAAAATAACAGAGTCGAATCATTATTCCATAAAACCACCCTTCAAATATTTGACAAGAATAGCACTTCAAAGTTCAAACCCTCTCAAGTTACCTATCTTTAAAAGACCTTTTTATTTTTTTATGAATTACAAGTTGATTATCTGGCATCAAAACTCAGGCAAACACTTCTAAAGCAAATCTAACAATGGATCAATGAACACGAGTGCACTGAATATTCACATTCATTACTTATTCTGAATTTATCCTGAAGAAAAACAAGTGTCAAATTATATGGCACTTGCTTCCGTTTTAGTAAACAGTATAATGAATCTAACCATTCCTTGACAACACAAGATCATTATGAATGAGCACCAATAACCATATCTGATCATGTTATTCCCTTGCTCCATATCTCTTCCTCAGTGACTCTATTGTTCCTCTTCACACATTATGGTTCATTTACATCTGACTTCTCATACCCACACTTGGAATTCCTTCTCCCAGGTCCAATTCCTTTGCACAGGGTGTGAAGTCTCCAACCTCTAGCACCGTACCTTGCACATAACTGGGAAAACAACCTGGGATTCTGGTTCCAACTTTATTACCAGCTAGCTTTCTGAATTTCAACAAATGACTTCATTTTTTCTGGACATTTATATTCATATCTGGAAAATGAGTCCCATTAAGCTCTAAAATTATATGTTTTTATTTAATAGTTATTATGGTAGACTGACTTCTATTCTGTGAACACGCTGTCATTTTTATGCCTCTTCTCTTACTATCAAGTAGTCCTATCAAAACGATAGATTTTTGGATAACAATCTCAAAATTCACAACTGTTAAATTCCTTATGTAAACAGTTTCAAATGCAAGTCAGACAAATATTCTAAAACAAAACAAGTTAAATACGTGAGAAAACATATTCACCTTTTGGAAAAATTTCGAGAAGTCTTCCGTAGCATTTCCTTTAGCAGCTTTATTTTTTAAGGCCATTTCCTCAATTGTGTCTTGAAGAAACTTAGCCACTTCAAGTTTTACTCTCAATTCTTTCTTCAGTCTCTCTTCCTATAAAAAGGGTTTAAAAAAAAAAAAGGAAGCTTTGGCTCACAGTCCTCTCCCAGAAATATGTATTAATTCTGAAACTTGCCCTCCTATACCTCACTCAAGAGTAACTATCACATTCATGTGTCCTCCCTGGAGGATGGCCATTTTGATTCTGTAGAAACAGGGGAACTGCCATCTCAGCAGCAGAAATGGACTACTTTGTTATGGCTGACTGACTCAGCCACAGGAACAAAACAGCTTCCCTATTATTTCACTTTGGAATACGGAAGACCAAAAAAAAGTGTTATTTTACTTAAAATAAAATAGCATAATCAGGAAATCTGTAGGTCTGCTAAAAATTACAGTACTGCAATATAATGTTAACACAAAGTTTCCAAACTGACAACTATGGCTAACATCTAAAATTTGGCAATGAAGTGCAAAACTATGTTAAGCAAAATCAAAAATCATTCATAAGTTAGTTCATTTTGACCCACATTTACTGTTACCTTTATGGATTGTGTCTCAAATGTTGATGGTAACATATTTGGGAAGAGCTTAACAGCAATTGGAAGCAGGAACTCCATAAATGGAACCACAATAAAGACTAAGAAAGGGACCAGGCGAAAGAGATCAGCACATATCCGAAGAAACTAGGGAAAAGAAAAATATTAGTGGATAACTAAAAAGAATTATTTTTACAAAGGAAGATTTTTTTTCCTGCGTAAAAATCATTAACAACTACAATATATTACAAAGAAGAGCTGGCAAGTATCAAGTCTTTCTATCCCACAGATCTTGAAGCAGGACTGGATCACCACTTGCCACAGATGTACAAGGTTTCTAGCTTCAAATAAGGGTTAGACTGGGGGGATTCCAGCTAGTTCTATATTGAATTCCTTTAAAATCTAAGATTCTGAATCTATGAGTTTTAATATATAATCTATAAATTTTGATATAATTTTTAAAAGTAAAACTAAACTACATAAAACCTTTCTTTAAGCCATGTTAATCATATAGTATATTCATTCTAACATATTCTCATCTTATATTCATGGCTATGTATTATGGATGACAAAGCACAGAAAGTTTAACCTTCTTACAAAATTATCTAAAGTAGGCAGCTCACACTTCCCATTTTAGAAGGAAAGGGGGCCCAATCCCAAGTGAGTTGAGTGAAGGTGAGCTATTTAAATAGTCTGGCTGCCTAGGTAATAGAGATCCAATTATGTGCACAGTAGATATGAGGCTAGGAGGGGATATCTTACACCAGCCTCTCAGAACTCACCAATAAGGTAGACAATCCTAAAGATCTAAATAAGACTAATCCATTTTCTTTTCAAGGGTTTTTGAAAACCAAGACCCTTGGGGCAGTTAGATGATGCAGAAGATAGAGGAACAGGCCCTGGAATCAGGAAGACCCAGTTGAAATCCAGTTTCAGACACTTAATGCATGACCTTTATCTCCAATTGTCTCAAGTCAAGTTATGAAGGGAAGGAAGGGAAAAGGAAAGAACGAAAGAATAGGCCTTGAAGATAATTACCCAACACCTAAAGTTGTAAAATATGATCTAGATTCCACAATTTCCATTTCTAGATTTGATTTCTAAAACTCAACTGGTGCTGGAGACTTGGAACATGGTTGATTGACTGAAGTGAGGTTTACTACCTACTATGTACACATGCTTCCAGAGGTTGCTATCACACAGAGCTTATCTTTCTTTTCCTCACATCATTAGAACTCTGAGACATTAAGTTTCTTGTTGCAACATTAAATGATCTTGATTCAAGTGTTTCTGTTATTTCTCAAATAAACACGACAAAGAATTTGTTACTCAAGGGGAATCCTTGAGAAATAAGTATTTTCAGTTTCTGCAATAAGCTATGAAACATTTTAAGAAGAAAATTCTAAGCCAAGAAGAAAGATTAATGAGATTCAACCTCTCTGAAATACAGGCAGAAATGAGAATACTTGAGTAGGTATTAGAAGTATAAATGATAAACAGAAAGCATCTATGAGAACCCCGAATTAATGGTACATGTAGACTAGAATCTTGAGTTTACGCCTGAGTAGACTATGATGGCAGCAAATTAAACTTACAAAACTTGAAGAAGGAAATAAATATACCACAGGCTAAGCTTGCAACAAGCCTCTGCAATCTGGTAAAAGTGCCAATCTGATGGTAATCAAACAGAACAATTGTCTTACAAAATTTCTAGCCTGCCATGAACAATGCATGCAGTTCAAAAAATAATTTGCTTTCCAGAGTCAATATATCAAAATTTAAATATTGTCAATGAAATTCTTAAATCCAAGCAGAATCTCAGAAATTCAAGAGGAAGAAAAGTCCTGAGAAAATAAGGATATGACTTTCTGAGATGAAGTTCTCCTTGAAGAATGAAATTACTACTTATTTTACTTTGGGAATATGACCATGTCTTTAAATACATTTGTCGTCTTTTCCCCAGTATCCATTATGAAATAAAGAATTCACAACCTAAAACAGTGTTAAAACTCAGGTGACAGCTGTTGGACTTGGGGGGGGGGGGGGTTTCCAAAAGTATATCTTTTTTTAGGTAAGCAAAATATTTTATAAATTCTTTGAACAGTAATAACTCCCTGATAACTGAAAAAAAAAAAAGTAAAAATTAATGTTAAAGAAAAAGAAAAAATTAAGAAATTTTCCAAACATAGAAATATGATATCTGGAATAAAGATAGCTTTCTATTGTTCATTATAATATTAACTGGATATTAACTGCAAGATTAATATTTATAAGAATATATTTATTATATATTTATGTATTTATTATATATTATATGTATAATATATTTGTTATATTATATACTTATAAGAATATATTTATAATATATATTTATAAGAAATCAAGCCATTCTCCAATTGATAAATGGTCAAAGGATATGAACAATTTTCAGATGATGAAATTGAAACTATTACCACTCACATGAAAGAGTGTTCCAAATCACTATTGATCAGAGAAATGCAGATTAAGACAACTCTGAGATACCACTACACACCTGTCAGATCGGCTAAGATGACAGGAAAAAATAATGATGAATGTTAGAGGGGATGCGGGAAAACAGGGACACTGATATATTGTTGGTGGAGTCGTGAACAAATCCAACCATTCTGGAGAGCAATCTGGAATTATGCCCAAAAAGTTATCAAACTGTGCATACCCTTTGATCCAGCAGTGTTACCTACTAAGTTTATATCCCAAAGAGGTACTAAAAAGGGAAAGGGACCTGTATGTGCCAAAATGTTTGTGGCAGCCCTGTTTGTAGTGGCTAGAAACTGGAAAATGAATGGATGCCCATCAATTGGAGAATGGCTGGGTAAATTGTGGTATATGAACGTTATGGAATATTATTGTTCTGTAAGAAATGACCAGCAGGATGAATACAAGAAGCTTGGAGAGACTTACATGAACTGATGCTGAGTGAAATGAGCAGAACCAGGAGATCATTATACACTTCGACAACAATATTGTTTGAGGATGTATTCTGATGGAAGTGGATTTCTTTGACAAAGAGACCTAACTCCTTTTCAATTGATAAATGATGGACAGAAGCAGCTACACCCAAAGAAAGAACACTGGGAAATGAATGTAAACTATTTGCATTTTTGTTTTTCTTCCCAGGTTATTTTTACCTTCTGAATCCAATTCTCCCTGTGCAACAAGAGAACTGTTCGGTTCTGCACACATATATTATATCTAGGATATACTGCAGCCTATTTAACATGTAAAGGACTGCTTGCCATCTGGGGAGGGGGTAGAGGGAGGGAGGGGAAAAAGCGGAACAGAAGCAAGTGCAAGGGATAATGTAAAAAAAATTACCCTGGCATGGGTTCTGTCAATAAAAAGTTATTATAAAAAATAAAATAAAATAAAGAATTGAATGTGTCTGGATACAAGTTGAAGCATATTTTTTAAAACTTTATTTTTCTTGGGTTTGGGGGAGGTTTAGGGGGGAGGAATCTATGTTCTCTTTTACAACTTGACTTTTACATAAATGTTTTACATAACTTCACATATGCTTTCTCAATGGGGGGAGGTTAAAAGTTAAGAGAGAGAATCTGGAGCTCAAAGTTTTAAAAACATGCAAAAAATTGTTTTATATCTAACTAGGCAAAAATAAAATATTAAATAAAAAAAATTTTAATTGTCATCGTTAATGTTCTAGCACCTCCTTTCTTTCTTTTTCTCTCTCTATATTCTCTTCTCTTCTCTTCTTTTTTTCTCTTCTCTCTCTTTCACACACACATACACACACATACACTCTCTTCATAGACAATTCCTTGGAGGGACAATTACCAATTTACTCATTTTTTCCATTTCCTCTCTTTTCACTTTTCAACTTTTTGTAATCTGGCTTCTAACCTAAGCACTCAACAAACACCAAAGTTACACATAACTCTTAAATGTTAAATCTAGTGGCCTTTTTTCAATCCTCATCCTTCTCAACTGCTCCAATTTTCAATATTGTCAACCAGTACTTCCTGGATATTCTCTCCTCTTAAAGTTTTCCTGGCCTTGCTTTTTCCCTTGGTTCTACTCCTGACTACATTATACAACAATATAATGCCCCTTAACTGAGGATCTACTTCAGGGACACATCCTGGGGCCCTCTACACTTTCTCACTTTGTGACTTCATCAGCTAGCAGTGCTTGATATGCTTGATGATCATTTCTATTCAGATAACTCCTAGATCCATATATGCCCAGCCCTATCGGCTGCTTGTCTCCTAAGTTTGTCTCAAATCTCCAACTCCCTAATGATAACTTCAAAATGATGTCTCATAGGTAACTAAAGCTCAGCATGTACAAAACAGCCATATTATTTTCCCATCAAGTTTATTGATTTGTCTATTTCTTCAGAATTTGCCTATTTCTACTGAGAGTACAAGCAACACTTCTAACCTCAATGTTATCCTTGACTCCTCGTTCTTCTTAGAGCCAATCATTTCCTAAATATTTCTATCCTCCACAACTTTTCTCCTTTCTCATATCCATCTCCTCTCTATTCACATGGCTACCACCTTACTACAAACCTTTATCACTTCTCATCTGAAATTCTCCAAGACTAATTTCTCTGCTATTATGTTCCAATATATGCTCCATATGGCTTCCAAAGTTAACCTTATAAACAGCAGTGTCCTAACCATAAACAATAAACTCTAGTGGCTTCCTATTGACTCCAAAATCAAGTATAAGCTCCTCTGCTTAGTTTTTGAATTTCTTTGTCACTTAGCTCCAACTTACCTTTTTCCAGGAGCTGAAGAATTGGGAGATAAAGTATAAACAGAAAGTAGAAACAACTCTTTTTTAGAAATTTGGTGGAGAGAGGTAGGATGATCCCTTGAACTGGGAACAGAGTTCAGAGATATTTGGGGTTGGGATTGGGGAGATAGGGAAGACATGAATATATTTTATAGGCCAGAGGAAGGAGCTAAGAGACAGAGGACCATATCCTATGGAATGAAAGGGAAGGAAAAAAGAATGAATGAACACAGAAAGATACATAGAAGAGTCAAGTCTAGGGAGTTTCTGTTGAGCTATTTGTATTTATGGGGTGTCTTCCCAACTACACAAATCTACCAAGCATTTTGTAGTTTCCAGGACTGTCACCATACTCAAGACATTTGCACACGGTACTCCCTCTCACACTGATGAAATCATGTACATCAACACCTTCTGGGGGTCAAAGAGGCACAGGATAGATGATTTCTAGTATCACTTCCAGTCACACAGGGAAATATTTCATGTCTTTCACAGCAGTCACAGGGCTTTTATCAAAGGCAGGAAGAGATATCTTATTCCTTCAAAGTCCTTTGAGGGGTAGCACAGGTGGCTATTTCACCCCACGAAGCTTTGTCTCTACTATTTTATAAGGGTCTATCTTCCTCCTCTTCCAATGTCAAAGCTCCTCCAGGTGTTCCTGCTCACCCCCATTTATTTGTCTCTTTTTTCTTAGCTCTTTTAAACCTTATTGCTTATCCCAAAAGACTCCAGCATTTCTTTCACATCATTATCACACAGAAAGTGCTTTTATTCTACAGAGCAAAACTTCCAGCACAGTATTAACAGGTGTGAGCTTCAGCTCTGCTCTAACAAATTCCTTTGTTGCTGGATCATAAAGAGCTGTTTGTAGCCAAAGACTAGGCTCCTTTTCTACCCATTCCAGAAACCTGAGGGTTTGGTTTATTAATGGAAGTTTAAAGTGCCTCAGAACTGAAAAGAGACCATATACTTTGTCACAAGTAATTTTCAGATGAGAACAATTTAACAATGTAATTAACTTCCAGACACAAAATATTAGTTTATAAATATTTATTTTGTCATTTGACGGTGTATTAGTCTACATCAGAAGAGAAAAATCAGTTTGATCACATTATCTTTTTTTTTTTTTTACATAATAAGCATCTTATGAATGATTAGGTAATCTGTGATCATTTGCTACAAACTAAAATTATAGTTAGCTATATTTTAAGTTAAACAAATTTCAAAAGACAGAAAAACTTAATACTTAAAACCATATATTAATCCACATTTAAAATTTTAATTTTACCTATGGAAGTCTTTAAAGCAACACTAGTTCCCAACATACAAGCTACTCAGAAAGAAACTAAAACAGAAAATTTTTAACTTTAAGGAACTAACCAAGGCTTTGCAAATCTATGTTGTCCTTTTCCAAACAACTAAAAACAAGAAATGTGTGTCACACTGGAATAGCCAATGAAACGTAAGCTAAGGACTATTTCATTTTTGTCTCTGTGCGTCTTAGTGTTTAAAACAATAGCTAGCAGGCACATAGTAGGTATCAGTTGAATGAATATCTAGAGTTCACTCAAAAAACCACCAAGTCAAGCAGATTACTATTCTGTTATCCCTTGAAATAAAACAAGCCAATATGCAAAATATTTTCCTTTTCATTAAAACCCATCATACAAAAAGTGTCATCCACAACCAGTGAGAGAACTATGAAGACAGGATACAAATCAAAGCTAGTATTTTCACCTCTAGAAGAATTGCACAGGTTTAACTTAGATCAGATTGCTTGCTGTCTTCGAGAGACAGAAAAGAGAGAAGGAATGAGAAAATTGTGGAACACAAGGCTTTGCAAAGGTGAATGTTGAAAACTATCTTTGTGTATATTTGGAAAAATAAAATACTATTAAAATAAGAAGAAATGAATGTCTAAAATTCAAGGAAATTGCCAAAGCTGACAAGAATCTCACGTCTGTCATGACAAATATTATCTTTAGTCAAATCTAATTTAAGTCTTTGTTTAAAACAGCTAAAGCTCTAGCTGAGGAATAAAACTCTCTTCAATAGCTAAAATCTAAGAAAAAATAAGAGGCCAAAGAAATTAAGATGAAGATAGAATTCAGGATGTTCCCCAGCACAACTGAAAATATTTTATCTTAAGAAAAAAATAAAAGATCATAACTGAGATCTCAGGAAGCCAGTAAGGTAACAAAGCCTCTCTCTTCCAGTACACATCTCCTGCTTGATGTGAACTAGGACATAATAATAATAATTATAATTATCCAATAATCAGGGATTGGCATTTAATCTCACCAAAAATACCAAGAAACAGATCTCAAGGTTACAAAATCAAAGATGTATGGAAAATAACAATCAAAAACAAGGATGGGAGAAAACAGATCCTAGAGATCTGTAGGTAAAAATTAGAAGTACTGACCACTGCAGCAATACAGAGACAAAGTTAAATCAGGAAGCCATTAAGGTTAACTACTGCTATTTCTGTCTATAATAATACTTCCCATACTGACTACAACTGTTGTGTATCAGTTTCAATATTACTTTGTGACATGTTAAGAACTACTTTTGATTTTCCAAAATTCATTAAAAACAATTTCTTGCCTTATTCTTTAAGTGAAACTTTATTATTCTCCAGATTAAGCCCAGAAATGTTTTAGAGAAGTCAAAAGGAAAAGAAATTTTAAGAACTTTCCAGAAAAGCCTCATTCTATGTATATATAACTGCAAAAATAATACTTACCTCTTTCTTATTATGCTCAATACAAATAAAATTTCCACAGCCTTTTTTTTAAAATAATGGTCATATTAACATTCTAAGTAACAATAGTTATATATAATTGTATTTATATAACATTTAGGCTTATCTGTATAATATATAATTATATTTATATAATGCTTTCAGATTATCCAAGCAATTTATATTTAAGATGTCATTTGGCAGCATTCTTCTGTGGGACTTCTTTAAATAAATCTCAGTTTTGTGGATCCTATCCGTTGGAGAATGACTTATTAAGTTAAGGTATATGAATGGGTGGGTAAATTGTGGTATATGAATGTTATGGAATATTATTGTTCTGTAAGAAATGACCAGCAGGATGATTTCAGAGAAGCCTGGAGAGACTTACATGAACTGATGCTAAGTGAAATGAGCAGAACCAGGAGATCAATATACACTTCGACAACGATACTGTTTGAGGATGTATTCTGATGGAAGTGGTTTTCTTTGACAAAGAGAAGACCTAACTTAGTTACAATTGATCAATGATGGACAGAAGGAGCTACACCCAAAGAAAGAACACTGGGAAATAAATGTAAACTGTTTGCATTTTTGTTTTTCTTTCCAGGTTATTTTTACCTTCTGAATCCAATTCTTCCTGTGCAACAAGAGAACTGTTCAGTTCTGCACACATATATTGTATCTAGGACACACTGTGACATATTTAACATGTCTTGACTGCTTGCCATCTGGGGAGGGAGTGAAGGAAGGGAGGGGAAAAGTCGGAAAAGAAGTGAGTGCAAGGATAATGTTGTATAAAATTACCCAGGCATGGGTTCTGTCAATAAAAAGTTATAATTGTTTAAAAAAGAAGAAGAAGAAGAAGAAGAAGAAGAAGAATTGCACATGTTTAATATACATTGGATTACTTGCTATCTAAGGGGAAGAAGCAGAGGGTAGGGAGGGAGAATAATTTGGAATGTAAGGTTTTACAAGGGTAAATGCTGAAAACTATTTTTGCATGAATTTTGAAAATAAAAAGCTATTACTCAAAAAAAAAAATCTTTTCATCATGAAGCACAAGAAAAAAAAAAACCTGCTTTTCATCATATGAACTTTAGCACATAATAATTTTTACATGATTTTTCTCTTAATTTTGTTCTTTTAAGCACCTCCGATTTCATCAGGATAGATATTATCTCTACAAAGACTGAAAGTTTTCTCTGACCTTAATTGATAATTTTCATCAGGTGCCATGGCTGAAAGCAACCATCATACTACAAACATTAAATTACTACACTACTCTATGGTCCTGCATTTAATGCATTTGTTCAAATTTAGCCAGACTGGTCTTCAGATAATATAATCCATAAGTATAATCTATCACTTGACCTACTTGAAAGCCTTTTCAGTTTTACAAAACCTGCCAAGGATTTTGCACTGCACCACAATAAGACACTGAAAGATAACTTTTTCTACAAGTATTACAATTATTGACATTTTGTTCAAACTCTTTTCTTACTTTTTATAGTATCCATATCACTATGCCAAACCATTAGATATTATTCAAACTGTTGAGACAGTTACATTCCAAAATGTCTGTCACTTAACAACAGATGGCAGATGGGTTTCATACACGCTGCATTCGCTTCCTTACCTAAGAAAAAAAACCTAGTTAGCAGACAATGGCTCCAGGACAGATATGTTATCCAGGTTTTTACTTTCTCATCTTCTATGCTACCATCGTTTTCTATCTCAAGCAGAAGAGAACAAAACAATGGAATTTCCCAAGTCATCTTGTGGTCAATTCATGATTCTTTTTGAGCTACAAGTACACCTTAAGAAGCAGAGGTAGAATCAAAGATCCTCAAAGAAGTAACTATGGGCAAATCATTTCATCTCTCTGGAGTCTCTGTTATTTCATATATAAAACTGGAAGAAAAAAACTTGCACTATTGTCTCTCAGATTTATTTTAATTCTAAAGTTTTCCATATACACTGACAATTATTTATGGTCTTCTGAAAAGAATACTTAATTTAAAAAAATAGATTTCTAACAATGTCTCCTTTCTTAAAACTTGGGTTCTGAGAGACTCTCCATTTAGAAAATAAAATTTCTTACAGTGATAAAAATATTTTTAATGTCAAGACTCACAAAAAATTCTTTGCCATTATTTTCTGAATTATGAATTTATCATTTGATATTAAGTATCTAACATATATTAACAACATTTTCCCACTTTCACTCCAGCCAGGACCATCATTAGGACACTTCCCATTAGCAGAGGAACGCCTCTGAAAATGGAGACAAAAGGCTGGCTGACAATATAATGAGCTGCCAGTTACTTCCCAGAAAAAAGACAAGAAACACCATATGGTCTGCAATGCACAATTACAATTATTTTAATGTTACTCTTTTCTAGATACATTTTCCCTTCAGAGGTGATTTCTGATCATGCATCCAATCTCGACTTACAATGAATATACAATCTTAAAGTGAGGAGAAAAATTCCAGGCAGCAGCTCCTCACCATTCTCAAAGCCTATGCTATTGACTACACTTGCACAGAAATAAATGAAAAAATTCATTTATTCAGACGTGAATTAAGTGAACTGGAATACTCTAAATGCTAAGACTAATTAGTTACTTCATTGATCTAAAAAACAAAAACAAAAAAAAAAAAACCCTGGAGACATTACACACTAATTTGCTGTCAATCTGTCTGACTCTCCAGATTCTTAAATTCTAAGAGTTCATTGTGTCAGAGTTTCCTGCTGCTACTTTGAATTGTCCTAAGGATGCCACTACTTTGATCTTTACTATTTAAAAGTTTCCAACTGAAATACTTCAAGAAAAACATCATATTTCTAGACTTTTTTTTTAAAGTAATCAAAGTAGAAAAATAGTAAAAAATACACTATATATTCTTAAAAGTTTTCATTTATGCACCCAACATTAAAATATCAATTTTGAATTCTTCAATAAAGCAGGCATCTATTGAGATTGACTAGTCTTATATGTTATTCCAGTCAGCAATTATGAAATACAAATATAATTTCCAGTACTGATGCTAAAAAAAACCTATAGTGACAAAAATAAATGCTCAATATTATAATTCTGATATGCCCAACTATTCAATGGTATGAATTATACCTAAAAAAAAAAAAAAGGCCTACTATTAAATCATTCAAAACTAAATTTTCTACCTAAAATCTGTCATTTGGATAGTTTGCATTGATCTTCCATAAAAGCTGTTTGAAAAAAAAAATCATACAAATAAAAAAACCTATTAAAATCTGAAAAGCAAAATTAGAAGTCACATTTTTATACACAATAAGCAAATGCTCTACTCTTTTTTTAACAAGGCATAATAAAAAATGTAAAACTTATAACGAACAATGTCCATTAAATATTTTAAACATGTTATTTGAACAAAGCATTCTATTATTTTCTTTTCAAAAATTGTGCTTGTGCACATACAGTTATAGAAAGAATTTGGAATTCATAAAGCTTTTCTTTTTTATTCCAAATACCCAAATGAAGATAATGTTTCATTAGATTTCAAGTAATCAACAAATTAACAAATACTCTTAGAACTGAGTAGTCCAAGACTTATATGTAATAAAGTACAAATCTGCATATCCTGCCTCTTCTGCACAAAAGTCTCAACTCTATTATTTTGGGAGTACACAAAGTTCATCTGTCCTATGTCTCCTACTGTTACATTATTTTCAAGAACAAGATCACAATCTAAGTAGTTCTCACAGATCAGAAAATTATTTGTAGAAGAAATAATAAGATATAAAATTTTAATATAAAATTTAATATAAAAGTTTAATAAGATATAAAAACTATTGGTAAAAATCCAATATATTTGTCAGATAAATCCTTTTATAGCATTCAATGAAAATGTTATGACAATATAGCATATTCTATTAATGCTTTTGTCTAGAGTATTAAACATGTAACTATTACTATCATTATTATATATCATTAGTTTAAAATATATCTAAAATTAAACTTAGGGACATTAAATGTGTCTTAATTTTGCTCTCTTTGTAAGTACTAACAATGATAACTATTCACAATTCTACATATATTTTGTACAATTTCAAGAGCATTAACAAAATACATTCAGCAAATCTCCTTAAACATTCCTGCACAATAAATAGGCTGAGAAAATAAACGTATTTTCTTCAAGTGGAGAAGAGAGCAATGGAACTTTTAGTTCCAAGATACTCAAGCAAGAGATCTATCTTCCACCATCTAGCCCAATAATCTAGAAAGGTCCCTAGCCTACTAATTACCTTGAATTAACTCTCAAAAGGTTAATCTTTATACTTAACAGGCAGGTAGGTGGCACAGTAGATAGATCAACAATCCTGAAGTCAGGAGGATTTGAGTTCAAATCTGATTCTCAGACACTGACACTGCCTAGCTGTGTGACTTTGGGCAAGTCACTTAACTCCAACTGCCTCAGCCAAAAAAAAAAAAAAAAACTTTATACTTAAAAAGAAAGAGGGGAAGAGAACAGGAGAGTAGGAAATTTTTTCCATGCAAAGAAAACCATAAATTAGTCCTCATAAGGGATGATAACTTCTCTGTTCCTAATTCACAAATTTAAAAATGTTTAAAGCAAAAAAATCAAGCAAAACCAAAGAAGGGGTAATCAAAGATCTTCACTCCCTGTTACCTGTCTCCGCTCCCTCCGAGATAAGGTGCTACCATGGAGAATTCGCCAAAGTGTCCGTGCAGCAATCTTTGTATCAATCCACAACAACCGAAAGCCATGATAATAGTGCTTCAACTCATCCACAACCTTTTGAACAATTGATTTCTTCACAGGCACCTCTACAGTGGGACTGTAGACTGGTCCACCTTCTTCGAGCTTCTTATTTTTATCCTTAATAGTCTTCAGGGACTTTTCCACTACCGAGTCATCTTGAAGGGGACAAGAAGAATGCAAGCACCGCACAGAAATGTGTGGAGGTTCCAGAGAGTGCAAACTGGAAAGAGGCGTCCATGATTCAGAAGATCTTATTACCATATATGCCTGTTCAGGTCTTTTAGTCCAACAACTTAAGTGATTACTTTTGAAGGAAATGTAAACAGGGTGGACATGAGTGCAACAACCAAACTTAATATTCCTTTAAAAAAGAGAGAAAGAAAACAGTGAGCAATCAAGGAATTTAATTTATGATCTAAAAACTAACTACGTTCTATGAATTGAAATGTATTTCACCATTACTTGGTTAAAATATGTCTCTATACCATGACATATTATAGCCTAAAAAAAGATTTATACAACAACCATATAAGATTTAGAGCTAGAAACCTAAAGGTTATCTAGTATAACCCACACATTTCTTCAGATTTATTGATAGTTTTTTTTTTTTTTTTTTTAAACTGAGGCAATCGGGATTAACTGACTTGCCCAGAGTCACACAGCTAGGAGTGTTAAGTGTCTGAGGCCAAATTTGAACTCAGGTCCTCCTGAGTTGAGGGCTGGTGCTCTATCCACTGTATCACCTAGCTGTCCCCAGATTTACTGATATTCTTTAAAGGTAGTGAACTAGTTTTCTTTTCCTGTTTTTTCTCTCCCTGACAAGCACTGGGAAACTTACTCAACACACAAATTATCTTAGTAGGCTCTCTTCTTTCTCTTATTATATTTCTTCTTATTATAACAGTTTGTGATACTGGAAAGATTCATTCTTTCAATGTTTGATAAGAATTCACTTGTAAATCCATTTCATATTGTGTTGTTTCCTTGGGGAGTTGCTTTATGTTAAAGTATTTAGAGTTAAGTGACTTGCCCAGGGTCACACAGATAGGAAATATTAAGTGTCCAAGGCCACATTTGAACTCAGGTCCTCCTGACTTCAGGGTTGGTGCTCTATCCACTACACTACCTAGATGCCACCTAAGACTGGATTCTTTAAATTCGCTACTTGGTGTCCAATTAATGTGGATGTTTTATAATTGGGAAATATTTGAATTTTCTTTCATCAGTTTTTGATATGTAAGCAAAATGTTTTCTGATATTTTTCTTAAAAAAAATACCTACATAAAGTGGCTCTAAACAAATAATGTTAAAAAATCAGTTTAAGAAAACAACTAACTAAATACTAAATATTTCAAGTTAAACTGAAAATCCCTTCTTGAATCAAGAAATAAATCATTTTCTATTACCATAAAACTCTATCAATAATATTAAAAAGATATTTTATAGTGTTTATCCTCCAAGGTGACCTGTTTATAAATATTTTAATTGCTAGTTCTACAAAGCTAGAAGAAAATAGACAGAAGTGGTCTGGTTGGCTGGTTAAGATAAGATACCAAGGAAGACAGGATTGTGGGATTGAGCTACATTTAAATAAGAGATTTTCCTCTTTCTCCTAAACTTCAACCCCCAAAAGTACAAATTTTACAGTCAATTAAGTAAAGACTAAATGTCTGATTCTTATGAACCTTTTAGCCTCCAAAATATCTTCCTAACTCAATTCTTAAAAAAAAAAAAAAAAAGGGGGGGTGGGGGGAGTTGAGGGGAGACTTTTCCTTCCATAATTTGGAAAAAAAGATAAAATTCCTGTTTGAAATTCCATATTTACATTTGCTGGGACTCAGGCTGCTTCAGGTAGAATGATGTAGAATCATGTAGAATGATGGGGCTAGATTGGGTGACAACAGGAGCCTAAAGATTCTGGAGAACTGCCAGTGGTCACAGACACAGTAAGTGTCAAAGGCCTCATCATTTGAACTCAGGGCTTTCTGATGCCAAGCACTTAATAGTCTGTGTGCCTGCTCAGTGTCTGGTTTAGTATTAATGTATTTGTCTGCTTATGGGAAACTCTAAAGAATATCAGCATACACAACTGATAAGCCCATAAATGAACAAGACCCAGAAATTTTAAGGCTGTTGATCTCTGCTGAGAACAGATAGGAATTATATTCAAAGTATAGTATACTTTGTTAAGCATAAATCAGTTAAGTATAAATGGTTCAGTCTCATGTTCCTCAACTTCTCATCAGTTAGTATCATAAACCACCACTTCCCAACTCCATCCCACTCTCATCAATCCAGGCTCTCTTACCTGCTAACTGTGGCAGTTTTTGACACATCCAAATACATTGCCTACAGATCTTACCACACTTTCTAAACCTTTCAAGTAAAATCAATTAGTACTTTGATACCTGACCTCCATGCAAAATTTGTCACAAGTTATTGATAAATAAAAATGGAAAAATTATGTTCAAAAGCAAAGAATAAAAGACCAAAAACGTGTTTAAAATACATACACACACACCCATAAGTTTCACATCTATAGCATATTAACATTTACAATGCTTTAAGTCTTTTCCTCATCAGAGGATTCTGGGAAGATGGTGGAATAGGTTGGTAAATTTCAAGCTCTCCAGATTTTACACACAAATAGAACAAATCTGCACCTCAGGTGAACAAAGAACTGGTGAAAAATCCACAAGATTTGGGGCAGAACAGGAAGACCTCAGGCCCAGAATTAACCTGAATAAAATGCAAACATCTCCAGGCCCGTTCCTCAGAAAAGTCTCATGGGGAGCCCTGAGGCAAGATGTGAGTGGAGCCTCAGCAGAAATCAAAGAGATATTCACCTCCCGGGTATTGTCTGTAGAACAGAGTCCAGGAAAACTGAGTGAACCTCAGCTGATTGGGAACATACTGAGTGAGAAGGAACCAGCAGCTAGTGAGTGTAGAAGCCATGGGGCAGAGATGCTGCTAGCTGTGGGCACTTGCAGAAGAGTGAAGCTCTTCGTTTGGGATTCCTGATCAGAGTGGAGAGCTGGAGAAAAGCTTGAGGTCCCCTTTCTCTTCCTCTCCCTCCCCCCATCAGAGTTGCTTACACTAATATCTCTTTATTTAAAAAAAAAAAAAAAAAAAAAAAAAAGAACCCAACCATAGAAAGTTACTATGGGAACAAGGAAGACCAGGGTTCATCTTCAGAAGACAAATTAAAAAAAAAAAAAAAAAACTTCCACCCGAAAGAATAACCTGAAATGGGTCCTTGTCCAGAGAGAGTTTATGGAATTCAAAAAAAGAATTTAAAAATCAAATGAGACACATTCAAGAAAAAATAAAAGATAAAAATAAAAACCATCCAAGAAAAACAGGATTATGAAAAAAGAAGTTAATCAATTAAGAAAAGGAAATACAGAGTCTCAAAGATGAAAATAACTCTGAAAATTAGAATAGAGTAGGGGAGGCCAATGAAGCTATAAGACCACAAAATAACAAAACAGATTCTAAAGAATGAGAAAACAGAACAGAATGTGAAACATAAAAAATGACATATCTCGAGAACAGATCAAGAAGAGAAAATTATAAGAATAATTGGATTGCCTGAAAGTTATAACCAAAAAACAATAATGCAAGAAATAATCCAAGAAAATTGTCTTGGAGTTCTAGAACATGAGGGAAAAGTAGGAATGAAAAAAAACTACTGATCAGCACCTCAACAAGATCCTTTGTGGAAAACACCTAGAAATATTGCCAAATTTCAAAATCCCCAGATCAAAGAGAAAATTTTGCAAGAAACAATTCAAATACATTGGAGCTACAATTAGAATTCCACAGAACTTATCAGCAGGCACAATAATATACCACAGATCTTGGAATTATATCTACCAACAATCAAAAGAACTAGGCCTGCAGCCAAAAATATCATATTCAGCAAAATTATCTATAATATTAAACAAGAAGAAATGACATTCAATTAACTTGCAGATTTTCAGAACTTTTTACTAAACCTGAATTTAGTAGAAAATTTAACGTATATCAATATATCAATACCAAAGACTAATTTCAAGGAACTCAATATGGACAAATTGTTTTGTTTTGTTTTGTTTTTTTAACAAAATGCACACAATGAAATACATATTTAAGGTTGACATCAACAAAAGAAAGACTGAGGCAGAGTTAAATTAAAAATAGTAATTACATCATACAAATGACGTACAGAGGAAGAATAGACACAGAGGGATTTAGACAGGAGAGGGCTCAAAGTTCTAAAAACCTATTCACATCAGGAACAGGGATGTGTGTATGTATATGAATGTATATATGCATAAATGGATATGCATTAATGGATGCCCATTTTGTTTTTCTTTTTTCTTACTACAAAAATGCTGATAAAATTATTTTGAAACACAAGAGGCCTTTTTTCCTTTTTACTTCTTTGAAATATCGGCTTCCACTAATTCAGGGATTGATCTGAGGAACAGCTTTTATAAACTTCACATAAATTTAACTAGTGATTGTCAAGTGACTGTCATGATTTTTGTTATTCAGGGTACCTATTTGAATGTGTATACTCAATATTTGCTGAATCTCTATTACCTGTTAAAAAAATAATAAGCTAGCCATAATTTTTTCTTATATTTTTATTAAAATTTCTATTTAAAACACTATAAATTGGTTTTTATAAGAGTAAAATATTTAAATTTCAAAGAATGTGGTACTTTTTTCATCAGATGCTATGAATTTCTTTAAAAAGTTGAGAACATTTAGAGAACCTTAGGCTTTATAATGATTAAGTAATATTAAAATTTGTTCCCTGCCACTGCCCTACAATGCAACAGAAACCTTAAAATGAAATTAATTTTTAATTAATCTTATCTCTAAGCCACAGATTCAGAATTCAGCATTTCAATGTAAATTGTTCAATCAAAAAATGAGACTGCTATGCAACATGGATCATGAAGTACTGTAGATGAAGGCCTGCAAAAAGATTCAATTTAATGTATTTTGCAAGAATCATGATTATAGTCATTTTTCACTCATTTTAATGGTCACATTTTATGCTACCTACCATAATACTAACTTGAAGGAGATAAGAGGAAATAAATTTAAAAATATCAAAGGCTACTTCAGATAATTTTTTTAAACTAAAAGTGAAATCTAAAGAAAAATAAATTTAGACTTCATCTTCTCTACGATAACCTGATAATACATCTATTAGGGTCACACAGGGAACTGAGCAACCAACTATATTAAAAGTTAACAATCAAGTCTCATTATATATCTCTTTAAAAATTTTATTTTTTAAGATACTTGAGGTTGGGGAAAACTAAATGTCCCTTTATAACAAATCATTATTAGAATTCTTATCACTGAAGTTTCATTAAAAGTTTCATAATAACTGATCACAGTATCAATATTTTAATCAAAGAGCTTTGATTTTAGAAAACATCTATTAATTATTCAACTAGGAAAGATAAAGAACAGCAAAAGCATTTTTGTTGAAGAAAGAAAGCCTGAGAAGTTGCAGTCAAAGTTTTACTAATTCAATCTAATTATAACAAAGGTCATTCTAAATAAGTGACTTTTTAAAAGAATTGTTTTATTCAGTCTAGTGAATATATTTTAAAAAATATTAAAAATAAATGAAGGGAAATCTTTAACAGCCCTTCTTTAAGGAATGCATAGGATAATTGCCAATTTTATGTTCACAGGTAATTTAAAAATGTATTCTTTGGAATATTTTTAAATGCCTATAAAATTATCATACTATTAAAAAATTTTACTAAGTAAAAATAAAACATGGCCCAGTCTCATGAATTCCTTAATTACTGCAACTACAGCATAAACACCTTAGCAGGCCATCCCAGACCTAGGTAGGAAAATCAATCTGAAACTGTGTGACAGATACTGTTTTCCCATCATAGCCTTCAGAGAATCAGAGCGTGTAACAGAGGAATTAGTTCAAAATGCACACTAACTCTTCTGTCTCACCCTGGTTTTTTATAAGATATTAGAAATACCTCAGGTATGTGCAAGGTAGGTCAAGGCTCTTACATCTTTCATAGAAGTGAAAATTACATCCTATCTGTTGTCAGCAGAGATCAACAGCCTTAAAATTTCTAGGTCTTGTTCATTTATTGTTCCTAGTAAGTAAGCATACACAACTGACATTCTTTAGAGTTTCCCATAAGCAGAGAAATACATTAATACTAAACCAGACACTGAGCAGGCACACAGACTATTAAGTGCTTGGCATCAGAAAGCCCTGAGTTCAAATGATGAGGCCTTTGACACTTACTGTGTCTGTGACCACTGGCAGTTCTCCAGAATCTTTAGACTCCTGTTGTCACCCAATCCAGCCCCATCATTCTACATGAAGCAGCCCGAGTCCCAGCAAATGTAAGTGACTTGCCCAAAGGTCAGAGAGGTGGTGCCTGAACCGTCCTCCTGACTTCTAAGCAAGATCTCTATCTCATGAATTGGTGGAAAGAATTCCTACACTAAGAACATATAGGGGATGGAGTCTAATTAAAAAAAAAAAAAAAACATCTTGGGGTAGTTAGGTGGCACAGTGGATAGAGCACCACCCTTTAAGTCAGGAGGACCCGAGTTCAAATCTGGTCTCAGACACTTAACATTTCCTGACTGTGTGACCCTGGGCAAATCACTTAACCCCAATTGCCTCAACAATCACAACAAAAAAACAGACCTTATACATATCAAAAATGACAAATAATGGAGGGATGAGGAAAAATAAGATGCATTAATGAACTGTTGGTAGAGCAGTGAACTGGTCCAACTTCTAGAGAATAATCTGGAACTATATGCAAAGAACTAAAAAACTGCATATCCTTTTATCCAGCAATACTTCCAGGTGTAATCCCAAAGAAATTAAAGAGATCTCTAGAGAAAAACAATGAACTCGTAAGTGCCAACTTTAGTATAATTGTCTTATTTTCTTTTTTTTTCTTTTGTTTGTGATATGGCTAATATGGGAAATACATTTGGTATGACTTCACACACACATACACACACACACACATATTTTTAAAGCATGTCAAAAATACTTTTTTAAATAAATTTTCTCTCTTGGAATTTTGTTTTGTCAATGGGAAGAGCCAAGATGGCAAAGAATAAACAAGATATTGCCTGAGATCTTTCTGATTTTTCTATCAACACTAGACCAAGCCACTGAACAGATTTAAGAGTGACAGAACCTACAAACATTCAGAGTGTAATAATTTTTCAGGTTAAAAAAAAGTGTTTCAACTGGGCAGGGGGGAATGCAGTCCATAGAAGGCATGGTACAGGGAAGTGCAGAGTGGGCAAGCCCAGTACACAGAGGCCTAGCACAGGGAATTTAGCAAGAGGCTCTTAGCCAACTACAGCAGCATTGGTTTCTCTGTCCTAGTTCAGAAGGCCAGATCAGCAGAATAGCTGTGAGACCTACAATGCACCTACAGAAAGCAAATTGTGAACCTCTGTACTCCAACATAATAGGTAGGACTTGGGCAGCCCACTGGGGCAGTAAGGAAGCCTGCAGCACCAGTACTGTGAGTGAGAAACCCCTGGTGCCCTGTAGAGGAAGATCAAGACAATCTTTTCTGTGCCCTAAGAGCAGACTTCAACCTTTAAAAATAGAGTTCTGACCACAAAAAGTTACTATGGAGAAATATCAGGGAAGACCAGAACACAAACACAGCCCAGGACAAAAAATGCAAAATGCCTACAGATGAAGCCTCAAAGGAAGATAGGAACTAATCTCCAATTCAAAAGGCCTTCTTGGAAGAGTTCAAGAAGGATCTAAAAAGAGAGAAAGAAGAAAAATGGGGAAAAGAAATGAGAGCATTGCAGGAGAATTTGAAAACTGGGAAAGAAAAACCAATACTTTAGAAAAGGAAATACAGAAATTGACTGCAGAAAGCAGCTCATTTAAAAATTAGTTTGATGTAATAGAAAAAATATAATGAAGAAAACAACTCCTTAAAAAATGGAATTGGCAAAATGGAAAAAAGCATCCATTATACAAAACAAGTCCTTTAAAAGTACAATTAGCCAAATACAAAAAAAGGTAAAAAAGCTAACTGAAGAAAATAATTCACTAAAAATCAGAATTGGACAAATGGAAATGAATGACTCAATAAGAAATAAACAAACAAAATCAAAAAACTGAAAAAATAGAAGAAAACGTACAACACCTAAGCTGGAAAACAGATCCAAGAAACACAATCTAAGAATGACCGGACTATCTGAAAACGAGGACGAAAAAAAGAACATAGACAATATCTTTGAAGAAATCATCAAGGAAAACTGCCCTGATATCTTAGACTCAGGGGGTAAAATAGTCACTGAAAGAATCTACTAATCATCTCCTGAAAGAGATCCTAAGGAATATTGCAGCTAAATTCTAAGATTATCAAATTAAGGAGAAAATACTGCAAGCAGACAGAAAGAAACAATTCAATTACCAAGGAACCACAATCAAGATTACCCAAAACCTAGCTATTTCCACATTAAAGGATCAGAAGATCTGGAATATGATATTCTGGAAGGCAAAGAAGCTTGGACTACAACCAAAAATCAACTACCCAGCAAAATTAAGTATTATATATTTCAGGGGGAAATATGGACATTCAAGGAAATAGGATATTTTTAATGATTTTAATGAAAATACCAGAGCGGAACAGAAAATTTGATTTCCAAATACAAGACTAAAGAGAAGAAAAAAGGTAAATGAAAAAAAATTTTTTTTAAGGTTAAAATGTTTACACCCAGAAGAAATGTGTAACTCTTGAGAACTGTATCTTTGTAGGATAGTTAGAAGAGGTATAATTAATACTTAAATAAGTTGATTTTAATGTGATGATATAAAAAAGAAAATAGGGGTAGACGAGATTTTACTAAGAGGATATTGGAGGTAAGATTGGGTAAATAAGCCACATGTAGAGGCACAAAAGATATTATACTTGAGGGAAAAAAGGAAAGGGAATGAGCATTATTTGAACCTGAATCTCATCAGATTTGGCTCATAGAGGGGATAACATGTGCATTTAGTTTGGTAGAGAAATTTGTCTCATCCTAGAGGGTAGTAAAAGGAGAAAGAGGAAAGGTAAGGGGGAAATTAATACAAAAGGGTGCAGAAGTAAAAGGGAAAAGGGATTGAGATTGAAAAAAGGGAAGACAAATTGAGGGAAGTTGTTGTCGTAAGCAATACACTGTCAAGGAGGGAAAGGATAAAAAGAGAGAGAAAAGTATAACTTGGGGAAAAATATGATGGCAGGAATTACAGAATTAGTAATCTTAACTATGAATGCGAATAGGATGAACTCTCTATAAAACAGAAGCAGATAGCAAATGGATTAAAAAGCTAGAATCCTATAATATGCTGTTTACAAGAAACACATTTGAAGCAGAGATACATACAGAGTAAAGGTAAAAGGCTGGAATAGAAAATATTATGCTTCCAGTTGAAATAAAAAAATCAGGGGTAGCAATCCTGATCTCAGATCAAGCAAAAATAAAAATATATCTAATTAAAAGTGATGAAGGATTATCTTGCTAAAGGGTACCGTAGATAATGAGGAACTATTAATAACTAAACATATGGAGAACTTGTGAGTTACAAGAAATAGACAGCAAAACTACACTAGTGAGGGATCTTAACCTCCCTCTTCTAACTAGAAAATAAAGAAGAAAGAAATTAAGGTGATGAATAGAATTTTAGAGAAGTTAGATATGATAGACCTTTGGAGAAAACTGAATGGGGATAGAAAGGAATATATCTGTTTCTCAAACAGTACACAGAACATAAACAAAAATTGACCATTTACATCACAATTACATGCAGAAAAGCAGAAATAGTAAATGCATCCTTTTCAAAACATGACTCAATAAAAATTACATGTAATAAAAGACCATGGAAAAATAGGCCAAAAAGTAACTGGAAACTAAATAATCTATTCCTAAAGAATGAGTGGGTCAAACAACAAATCATAGAAACAAATGATAATTTCATGCAAGAGAATGACAACAATGAGATAACATACCCAAACTTATGGAGGCAGCCAACATAATTCTTAGGAGAAATTTTATATCACTAATTGTTTACATGAATAAAACAGAAACGATCAATGAATTGGGCATGAAACTAAAAAAGCTAGGGAAAAAAATTTAAAACCCCAATTAAATACCAAGTTCGAAGTTGGGAAATCAAAGGAGAGATTAATAAAATTGAAAAAGTATGAAAACTATTGAACTAACATATAAAACTATAAGAGTTGGTTTTATTTTAAAAAACTAACAAAATAGATAAACTTTTGGGTAATTTGACTAGAAAAAGGAAAAGAAGAAAACCAAGCAACCAGTAGCAAAAATGAAAAGGATGAACTTGCCACCAATGAAAAGGAAATTAAAGCAATAATTAGAAGTTATTTTACCAAACCGTATGCTAATAAATCTGATAATCTAAATGAAATGGATGAACATTTATAAAAATATACACTGCCTGTTTGTAGCAGCTCTTTTTGTAAGTGCTATAGAACTAGAAATAGTGGATGCCCATCAGCTGGGGAATGGCAAATGGCTAAATATGTTATGGTATATGAAAGTTATGTAATATTGTTGCTGTATAAGAAATGATCAGCAGGATGATTTTAGAGAGGCCTGGAGAGACCTAAATTGATGCTAAGTAGAACAAGAGAACATTGTACACACTGGCAACAAGATTATGTGATGATTAACACTGATGGACTTGACTCTTTTCAACAATTAGGTGATTTGGGGCAGCTAAGTGGCGCAGGGGATAGAGCACCAGCCCTGAAGTCAGGAGAACCTGAATTCAAATCTGACCTCAGACACTTAATACTTCCTAGTTGTGTAACCCTGAGCAAGTTATTTAACCCCAATTGCCTCAGCAAAACAAACCAAAAAAAAAAAAAAAAAACAATGAGGTGATTCTAGGTTAATTCCAATAGACTTGTGATGGAAAGAGCCATCTACACCCAGAGAGAGGGCATGTGCATCATGATAAATGTGGAAACATGCAGAGGAGAATTGCACATTTAATATATTGGATTACTTGCCATCTAAGGGAGGAAGGTGAGGAGAAGAGAAAGAGAAAATTTGAAACATAAGGTTTTGCAAGGATGAATGATGAAAACTATCTTTCCATATATCTTGAAAATAAAAAGCTATTATTTAAATTACATATATAGACCAAATTAGAAGATGAGGAAATAAATAAATTAAAATAGTCCCATTTTAGAAAAAAGAAATTGAACAATCCATTAATCAACTCCCTAAGAAAAATCCAGGGCCAAATGGATTTAGAAGTGAATTCTACCAAATATTTAAAGAACAATTAATTCCAATACTATATAAATTATCTGGAAAAGGAGAGGAAGAAGAAGTTCTACCACATTCCTTTTATGACACAGACATGGTGCCGATACCTAAACCAAAAAGGGCCAAAACAGAGAAAGAAAATTATAGATTAATTTCTCTAATGAATATTATGCAAAAATCTTAAATAAAATATTAGCAAAGAGATTACAGCAATTTATCTCCAGGATATGACCAAGTAGGATTTATACCAGGAATGCGAAGCTGGTTCAATAACAGAAAAACAATGAGCATAATTGATCACTAACAGAATCATATGATTATCTTAATTGATAGAGAAAAAGGTTTTGACAAAATAAAACATCCATTCCTATTAAGAACACCAGAAAGCATTTTCCTTAAAGTGATAAGTAGCATCTACCTAAAACTATCAGCAAGTAGTATATGTAACAGGAGTAAACCAGAAGCATTCCCAAAAAGATGAAAGAGAAAACAAGATTGTCCATTATCAGCACTATTACTCAATATGTACTAGAAATGTTAGCTTTATCAATAAGGGAAGAAAAATAAATTGAAGGAATTAGTGTAGGTAATGAGGAATCAAAATTATCTTTCATTGTTCATTTATCATGTTGCACATGCCCTCTCTCTGGGTGTAGATGGCTCTTTCCATCACAAGTCTATTAGAATTACCTAGAATCACCTCATTGGTTTTTTGTTTGTTTTTTTTTTTTTTTTGGTTTGTTTTGCTGAGGTTTGTTTTGGGGTTAAGTGACTTGCCATGGGTTACACATTATTCATTGATATGATGGCATACTTAGAGAATCTACTAAAAAACTACTAAAAACAGTAACTTTAGCAAAGTGGCAAGATATTAAAATAAGCCTACATCAATCACTGGTATTTCTATAAGTTACCAGTAAAGTCCAGCAACAAAATAGAAAGAGAAGTTCCATTTAAAATAATTACAGATAATGTAAAATATTTGAAAGTCTTCTCACCAAGACAAAGCCAGAAACCATATATACACAATTACAAAATACTTTTCATACAAATAAAGTTGGATCTAAACAACTGGAAGAATATCAAGTGCTCATGGGTAGGCTGAGCTAATATAATAAAAATGACAATTCTACCTAACTTGATCTACTTATTCAGTGCCATACCAATCAAACTACCAAGAAATTACTTTATAGTATTAGAAAAAGTAACAAATATCTGCAAGAACAAAAGATCAAGAATTTCAAGGGAATTAATGAAAAAAAAATGCAAAGGAAGGTGGTCTAGCTGTACCAGATCTAAAATTATATTATAAAGCAGCAGTCAACAAAACCATTTGGTACTGCCTAAAAAATAGTAGTGGATCAATGAAATAGGTTAGGTTTACAACAAAGACTATGGTAATCTAATGTTTGATAAGAATTCCCTATTTGACAAAAATTGCTGGGAAAACTAGAAAATATTATGTTAGAAACTAGGCATTGACCAACACCTAATACCCTAGATATACCAAGATCAAGTCGAAATGGGTTCAAGATTTAGACATAAAGATTGATACTATAAGCAAATGAGGAAGATAAGGGATAGCCTACTGTAACGTTCTGACTAGCTTTCTGGAGGGCTTTGGGACCAGCCTTTGTCTCAGAGGAATAATCACCACCAGAATAGTCAGGGATAAAGTCCAAAGTCTTTATTGTCTCCTTCTGTCTCCCCGTCTGCACCAGCAGCCTCAATCAGTCTCTGTCCCTATCTAGTCAGCCAGTCAGTAGTATGCACATCCAAATGTAAGGTCCTGCTTTCTAGAGCTCCCAAGTTGGGGTGACAAAACATACCATTGCTTTTTAGAGCTCCCACACTGGGGTGGATTAAAATATAGTGTCCAGATTAGCTCTCTGGAGGATCTCGGGATCAGCCCGAGTCCTTGGTCTTAGTGGAGAAGTGATGAAGGCAGGAGAACCACCATGACGCTGGTCAAGTCTTCTCTCATGGCTGAGTTTGTCCCCAGTGTATAAACTCTCTTATAATTAAATCAATTCATCATAGTGAGTATAAGCCAATCATTATATCACTAGGGAACCATTATTTGTAGTAAGATTAAATCAATCATACTTAACTAGAAAACTATTAATCACTCTGCCAAAGTACATAACCATTGTCTTATCAATTCCACTAAGTTAACAGCTTGTAGTAAGAATCCTTGCCTCAAGTATATTTCTCCAGTGGTCTGGCCCATTACAGTCTACTTCTCAAATCTCTGGAGAAGGAAGTAATTTATGACCAAAGAAACAGAGAACATTGTGAAATTCAAAATAAGTAATTTTGATTATATTAAATTAAAAAGGTTTTATGCAAACAAAACTAATACAGCCAAGATTAGAAGGAAAGCAGAAAACTGGGAAGAAATTTTTACAGCCAATGTTTGTGTTAAAGGCCTCATTTCTAAAATATAGAGTATTCACTCAAATTTATAAGAATATAAGCTATTCCCTAGTTGAGAAATGACCAAAGAATATGAATAGACAATTTTCACATGAAGAAATTTAAATCAGGAGCAGCTTAATAGCCCAGTGGATAGGGCACCAGCCCTGATGTCAGGAGGATCTGAGTTCAAATCCCACCTCATTCAGTTAACACTTCCTAGCTATGTGACCTTGGACAAGTCACTAAACCTCAATTGCCTTGGGGGGGGAGGAGGAGGGCCAGGGAGGAGAGGGAGAGGGGAGAGGAGAGGGGAGAGGAGAGGGAAAGGGAGGGGAGGAGAAAGGAAGGGAGGAGAAGGGAGGGGAGGGGAAGGGAGGAGAGGAGAGGGGAAAGGAGGGAGAGAGGAGAGGGAGGGGAAGAGAAAGAGAGAAGAGGGGAGGGGAAGGGAGGGAGAGGAGAGGGGAAAGGAGGGAAAGGAGAGGGAGGGAAAGAGAGGGAGAGGAGAGTGGAGGGGAAGGGGGAGAGAGAGAGAGAGAGAGAGAAAGAAAGAAATTAAAATCATTTCTAATCATTTGAAAAAATTCTTTAAATCTACTGATTACGGAAATGCAAATTAATATACCTCTAAGGTACTATTTATGGTATATGTATATGGTAAAAGAATGTTATGGAATATTACTGTTCTATAAGAAACAATCAGCAGAATAATTTCAAAGAGGCCCAGACAGATTTACATGAGCTGATGCTAAGTGAGTAGAACCAAGAGAACATTGTACATAGCAATAACAAGATTATGTCTTGATCCAACTGCGATGAACATGGCTCTTTTCAACAGTGAGGTGATTCAGTCCAGTTCTAATGGTCTTGTGATGAAGAGAGCCATTTGCACCCAAAGAGAGGACTGTGGGGACTGAATGTGGATTACAACATTGTATTTTTACTTTTTTGTTGTTGTTTGCTTGCATTTTGTTTTCTTTCTAATTTTGTTTCCTTTTTGACATGATAATTATGAAAATATGTATAAAAGAATTGTACATGTTTAACATATATTGGATTACTTGCCGTGTGGGACAGGGGGTGAGGAAAAGGAAGGAGAAAAAACATTTGGAACACAAGGTTCTGCAAAGGTGAATACTAAAAACTATGCCTGTATTTTAAAAATAAAAAGCTTTATAAAAATTTTAAAAGAAAAATGCTCTAAATAACTACTAATTAGAGAAATGCAAATTAAGACAACTCTGAGGTACCACTTCATATCTCTCAGATTGACTAAGATGACAGGAAAATATAATGATGAATGTTGGAGGGAATGTGGGAAAACTGTGACACTAATGCATTGTTTATGGAATTATAAATTGATCCAACCATTCTGAAGAGCAATTGGAACTATGCCCTAAGGGCTACCAAACTGTATACCACTTGATCCAGCGGAGTCTGTATCCTGAAGAGATCATAAAAAAGAGAAAGGGACCCCCGTGTGAAAAAATATTTGCAGCAGCTCTTTTTGATAAGAGGCAAGGAACTAGAAACTGAATGGATACCCATCAGTTGGGGAATGCCTGAATGAAAGTTATGGTAGATGAATGTAATGCATAATTGTTGTTCTATCAGATGATGAGCAAACTGATTTCAGAGAAGCCAGGAAAGACTTACATGAACTGATTTTAAGTAAAGTGAGTAAAACCAAGAGAACAATGTACACAACAACACAACAATATGTGATGATCAACTGTGAGAGATTTGGCTCTTTTCAAAAATAAGGTGATTCAAGCAATTCCAATAGACTTGTTATGGAAATAGACATCCACACCCAGACAGAGAACTCTGGAGACTCAATGTGGGCTAAAACATAGTATTTTCAGTTTCTGTTGTTGTTGTTGATTTGCTTGAGTTTTTTTTTCTTTCACCTTTTGATCTGTGCAGCTTGCAAATATAGAAGAAATGCACATTTAACCTATATTGGATTGCTGCCTATCTATGGGAAGGGGTTGAGGAAGAGAGAGAGAAAAATTTGGAACGCAAAATTTTGCAAGGGTACCTGTTAAAAACTATCCTTATATATGTATTTGGGCAAATAAAAACCATTAAGAAATTATGTTGTCATCAAGCCACTATTATCATCTTCCCAGGATATTATCCATTAGAAATGGTCACAGTTCTGGCTTTGCTCATTTGGTCACAAATATACTATCCATGATGAGTAATTTACAAACATACAGCAAAAAAGAAAATACACAACAATGAGAAAACCCAAATAAATATTTGATAACATTCTCAGCAAGACAAGAAAACATGTAATGACATCTCCAGATATTAAGAAAAAAATAAAGGTTAAACAAAAACAATGTTTATTGTTGTTTTTTAAATGGAAGAAATAATTCCCCCAAATTTCTCTAAAAGCCATGAAGAAAAAAATGAAACCTCTCTCACACTTTTCTTAAATTGTCAGGAACTGAATTATGAAAAAATTTGATTTCATGTTTAACTTTTACTTACGTATGGTTTATCAAACTCAGAGATGTACAACTTAGACAAGCACGGTCTCCCAGACTACCTAAAACCAAAAACAAACAAAAAAAATTAAATCCCAACCACTCCAAATTTGTTTTCCTGTAAAAAGAGTAATTTAAAATTTTAAAAGAAATATTTAGCGAATTATTATAAAGAAATCACTATATGTTGAAAATAATTATTCTGTTTAGCTTAATCCCAATTGCAGTTTCCTAGTTGTTTTCCTTTACACCGCTTGCACAGATTACAGATAAAAATATATTACAGTCTATTTGCACACCTAGTCCACCATGCTTCTCTACATTGTCACTTATAATTTTGAGCTAACAAAACTGTATTCTTCCAAGATTTACAACCATAAAGCAACAATGAGAAAACATTTATTTAAAAATGTATTCCATAACACTAAGTGAAGTGAGTAGAACTAAGAGAACATTGTGCATAGCAATAACAAGATTATGTGATGATCAACTCTGAGGGACTTGGCTCTTTTCAACAATGAGGTGATTCAGCCCAATTCCAATAGATTTGTGATGGAAAGAGCCATCTGCACCCAGAAAGAGTACTGTGGGGACTAAATGTGGATCACAACACAATATTTTCATTATTTTTGTTGTGGTCGTTTGCATGCTTGTGTTTTTTCTCATTTTTTTTTCCCATTTTAGATCTGATTTTTCTTGTGTAACATGAGAAATGTAGAAATATGTTTAGAAGAATTGTACATGCTTAACATATTGGATTACTTGCTGTCTGGGGGGCACAAAGTGAGAAGGGAGAGAGGAAAATTTGGTACATAAGGTTTTGCAAGGGTTGAAAACTATTTTTATATGTATTTTGAAAAATAAAAAGCTATTATTATATTTTTAAAAATGTATTCCATATCAAGGGAGCTCTTTAGGGTTGTTAAACTCTTCAATTTCCCAAATGTAAGCTAATATATTCTCTTTTTCCCATTTAAATTGAGATCCACTTCAATGTCCTTCAATATACATGTATATGGTGATGTATTAATTCAATAGATGTGCCATTTTCCAAACTAGATCATTGATAGACTAAATTACACTCACTACTCTCTTCTTCACCTAACTTATTTTTTCCTATGTGGATTATTATTATTATTTTTGCTTAGGCAATTGGGGTTAAGTGACTTGCCCAGCGTCACACAGCTGGGAAGTGTTAAGTGTCTGAGACCAGATTTGAACTCAGGCCCTCCTGACTTCAGGGCTGGTGCTCTATCCACTGTACTATCTAACTGCCCCTCCTATGTGGATTATTAAGCCAACCTCTTTTTAAGTAAATCTGGACATCTTATTAATATTCAGGGATTGATGCAATCAAAAGAACACATTATCAACAAATGAGAGCCAGCTAGAGGACCTCATCATCTTTAAGGAACCCTTCAACTTGAACAGACTGTTTTGCATGACAGTACTGAACACCCTTGGCAAGTACACATTTCCCTTATTTGCCTCAACTGACAATAATCTAAATATCTGTTTGTAGTGATTAGAAACTTTTTATGATTTTAATACATGCACGTTTAAGACTTTTAATTGGAAGAGAAATTTTAGTACTGCATTTTATTCTAATGCTTGTAACAGCAAACAAACAATAAGCATAAATGGTTGTTATATCCCCTACATCCTTCAATCAACTATGAAGAAAAAGATGTGATCCACTGAATCTCTTACAAAAGTCTGCTTGTTATTGCCTCAATCACTGAAGTTCCCTGAGTTTTTTTCCTCATTTGTAAAATGGCAATAATTCCTATAATACCTACTTCAAAGGGCTATTATGAGGATCAAAAAAGTTTAATAAAGCATTAAAATGTCATAAAATTCACTTTTTTTATTAATCCAATCCAACAAATATTAAGAAGGCAACTTGGATCAATGGTACAGAATATTGGCCTCTGAGTGTCAACAGCCTGCTTTTGACAGCCTAATAGTTAGGTGACCATATACAACAAATATGGGAGATTTTACCTCTGCGAGATTAAGGTAATGCAAGAGTATTACAGAAGCTTGGTGACCTTCAATAATAGAGGAAATTCCTTGTACTAATGAAATAACTCCATCTTTCACAAATGGATTAAATTAAATTAAATTAAAAGGCAAATTAAAACCTATCCAATGGCTAGACCCAAGGACATAAGATTAAAAAATTCAGTGAAGGTCGAATTCTTGTTTGGGAGTCAAGCAACAGAAGATATAGATGAAAGGTTAACAATGAGAGTCAGAGACTGGAGCTGTAATTGCACTAGAAGAAATTCTGTACTGTGTAAATGTTGTAGCTGTGAAGGAAGCATACCTTTGAAAAAGCTTCCTGGGGTGCTAGTAACTGGCTTCTAACAATGACAGTAAGTGTAGGAAAAGGATATAAGCTGATGGATGATCAAGACCAGTAGAGAATAGACAACTCTAAGGGGAAGATGGAGCATCCTGACTCTAGGACCTACCTACATGCTGCATTTGCACATACAAATTTGGCTACATTAGAATATGAGCTTCTTGGGGCAGGGATTTAACAAGTAGTAATAAATGCTTGTTGTCTAATTGATTTACTGAATGATGAACTATTTTCGCAGTTCTTCCAGCAGTGAAATTCTTCATAGAGCACCAGCCACAATGAATTTTACTATCTTAGTTAACTTGATGAGCATAAGACCTTTCTCATTCCTCCCTTCAAGGTGCTATTTCCTTTCCCCTTCCACTCTGCATGTAAAATAGATCAAAATCACCAATGTTCTTTAATCAAATACAGATATCAGGTGAAAACACATTTGAATTTTTAATTAAGTTTGAACAAGGGGGACAGCTGCATGGCGCAGTAGATACAGCACCGGCCCTGAAGTCAGGAGGACCTGAGTTCAAATCAGATCTCAGACACTTAACACTTCCTAGCTGAGTTACCCTGGGCAAGTCACTTAACCCCAATTGCTTCAGTAAAATTTTTTAAAAAGTTTGAGCAAGGCTTAGTATGTTCTGTTTGGACAAGAAATTCCATCATATCGCCATAGAATTTATAAAACCATCAAGCTAATAAGATCAGATTTGCTAACCAAAGAGAAAGGAAAGCTTTCTGGCTAAACACCCTGAAGAATTTTTTTTTTGGGGGGGAGGAACTTTGATTTTAGTCTCTTTATTCCTTTATTCTCCCTTGGCAAAAGAATGACCTGAACTTTACACAGGATCGAAGGATCTGGATTTCCCTGATCCCCTTCTTAGTCCTATCAACATCTCTGCCTCTGTATAAGGAACCTTAATGGGGAAGGAAGGGGAGTGATTTCAAGATTTCTCAAGAAACCAAAAGAAACTATACCATACTTAAGCGGAACTTCTTGAGCACCCCATGAGTAGGAAAAGACTTTCATTAACAAGATGAACTCCTGGAAAGCTGGGGCTATTTTTACCTTTCTTTGAATCCCAGCCCTTGATTTTTTAAAACTGATAGTCACTTCCCTATAAACTGATTTTGTTATGTGGTTTCTTCCCACAAAACAAAGAAGTAACCAATTAAGCATAGAGCTCTTTCATTGGATCTGGGATGTGATACACCTCCTTCTCCTTTCTTCACAGCAAGGACAACACTCTGGGATATCACCCCTGTGAGCCAATACTGGCCTCTGTATTTTGAGTTAAATTCTCTCCTTTATCCTACCTGCCACTGTCCTCCTCTATCCTACCTGCCATTATGCCTGTCCTTCCATCACATCTCCAATTAGATATCTTTTATCATGCTGACTAAAGCAGCATGGCAGAACAGATAGAGAAATGGCCCAAGTCAGGAAGATCTGCATTGAAGTCCTGCTTTGATCACCCATTGGCCATGTGACCTCATCCCAGGTAAATTCTCTGAGGTTCTAAGGGCCAGACTGGCACTGGGCAGGAGTTCCTCACTTAGAGTTTCCCATATTGACTAAAAAAAAGTTTTTCCATTAAAAGAAAAATGTGCTTAATTTGGTGGATATGAAGTGTTACTTCAGTATTGTCTTAATGTGTATTTCTTTTATTAGTGATTTAGGATGTTTTTATTTGATTGTTGATATAGTTTCAATTTCTACTTATATAATTTGCACATATTCTTTGACCACTTATGTATAGGGAAACAATGCACAGTCTTAGAAATTTTCCATATTAGATATTTATAAGAGATGCTTCCTAAGAGCTATTGATTCTTCAGAAGACAAGTGGTTAAAGAATACTAATTTGTTTTCAAAAGAAAAATTCAAATTGTCACGAGATAACTTATTTTTTACAAATTATTTACAAATCACTTATTGTGATGACCACATTATCACCTAGGATACTTTAGAGTCAGCTGGAGTCAGGATCAGCAAAAGTCCTTGATTTTTATTCTTTGTGGATGTGAACGGAAAGGGTGAGAGCAATGACAACACAAATATGCCTCTGGCTCTCTCACTCCACCCCCGAAATCCTCCATCCAATCACCTATACAACAGATCAAACTTGCACAGAGTAGTGGGCAGGGCCATTCTTTCTCCAAGCATATAGTAATGGAGCACTGTCCAATTGGTAATTAGCCTTAAGTACTCGAACTTCAGTGCATCTGCTCAGTTTCAGCCCATTACAACATATGAAATGAAAATTAAAACAATCCTGAGATCATACCTCAGTCAGTCAATAAGCAATTATTAAGCACTTGCTATATACCAGCTATTGTGCTAAGCACTTAAGAAATATAAGTAAAAACACTTTGCCCTCAAGGAGCTGTTAGTCTAATAGAGGAAACAATATGTAAATAATTATATACATATAAGCAGCACACAGACTTTGAGGGTTTTTAATCTCCAAACTCACATTGATGAGTTAGGTCCCCAGAGCTTGGCTGTTCTGCCCCTCTCTCCTTCTCCCTCTCTCTTTTTCCCTCCCTTCCTCTTTCTCTCTTTTATTTATTTATTTGTTTTTTTTCTTGCTGATGTTATTGGGGTTAAGTGACTTGCAGAGTCACACAACTATGAAGTGTTGTCTGAGGCAAATTTGAACTCAGGTCCTCCTGACTTCAGGATCACCGCTCTATCCACTGCGCCATCTACCTGTCCCATGTTCTGCCTCTCTTTAGGATAGATTTAGAAACATGATTTAGAGTTTATGATTCCCCACTTGTGTACACTCCTCCCATTCTCTTCCTCCCAATAGTTGACATCAATTAGTCAATGAGCCTTGTTTAGCTTTTATAATATTTATTATATAGTATAGCTGGTATAAACCATGCCCCCACAAGTCTATGACATACTTTATCACAAGTATATTCAGAGTTCAGGGAAAAGTAGACTTTATAGTTTATAGAACATATGTGTCAAGAAGTAACAACAGCTACTTTTTTTTGGCAGTCCCATTCATGGGATACTCAAAAAGTTCCCCTTCAGTAATTTGCTAGAATTCCTTGTATAGCCTTGAAGTCACTGTTAGCTATTAAAGATATGCTGCTAGGAAAGTGATGGTAAAACTACCCAATCCTCTGGGTGAAGTTCTAATCATCCTCTCATCAATATTCACTTAACCTACCAGATAGCAGAAATTCACAATTTCATGTTCAACTTTCTTTCTATTCATTAAGATAATGAAACCTTCTTTTTTGCTGATATTTAACAAGTTCTTTAAAAAAAAAATGACTCTAATAAAGACTATCTTGAAAGGCAACAAAACTCTGATCAAATACAACAGAAAATATTGGCATCACATAATCAAAATTAAAACACCCATCCTTCTTAAAGTCTTTAATGATACTGTTTCTTTTTCTCTATGTACTGTTTTTCCTAAAGGGAAGGTCTGATTGTCATCCTCTATTTATTCAACTCCAATGGCTCCCTAATCACCTCCAGGGTCTAACTAAAAAAAATTATTTGCTCTGGCTGTCTCCCACTCCAAAAATGTTTTCTTTCCTCAGCTCAGACTACATGACCTCCCTAGATTCTTTTTGGTTCCAGCTAAAGTCCCATTTTCTACAGGAAGTATTCTCTAATCCCTTTTAATTGCAATGCCTAACCTCTTCCAATTATTTCCATGCAGTATACTTTTTATATGCTTTTGCATGATATTCCCCTCATTAGATTGTAAGCTCTTTAAGACAGAATCTGTCTTTTGCCTCTTTTTATATTCCCAATGTTCAGCACACAATGCCTAGTACTTAATAGATACTTAATAAATATTTACTGATTGTCTATAGCTCTCCAAGACCTTTATGGCTTTCTCCCTTCCTCCTTTTCCATTTGCCTCCTCCTTAGAGCTTCTATAATCCAGTAAAAGTGAACTCTTAGGCTGCTCCCCAAATCTGACAATCCACTCCCAATTTGGTACATACTCACTGGCTGTCCCTGTAGGCCTCCGCATTTCTGCCTTCCAGCTTCCCTCAATCTCATCTCCAGTCCTTCCTTCTAGAAAAAGCCTTTCCATCTTTTTGATGATGACTTTCAGTGTAGCCTGGATCCACCTTGCTATTTGCCTGTAGTCTTCCCCATTAGACTAGGAGCTCCGTGAGGGCAGGGACTATTTGGTTTTGTTTTATTTTTACCTTTCTCTCCAGCACAGAGTATACCACCTCATATGTAGCAGACAGTTAACAAATAAATACTAATCGACAACCTATGAAAGCTATTTTAATAGAGAATGTGTCTAAAATTATCTGCCATATTCCAAGGAATTAAATGGGATCCAATATCAATAAGTCAATATATTTCTGAGTATAGAGGAGTACATAGGAATTCCTTAAAAATACCCAAATATGAAAGAACTAAGAGGTTTTTAAGTCACAGGAGAAAATATATCTGCTATGAGCTATTTCTAATAGTTATGTCAGGAAACAAGTAACAGGGTTTGATAAAAAAATTTTTTTTAAAAACTGCTTTCATTATGTTAAACAGTAGCAAGAAAGATATTGCCAGCTTGAGCTAAGACAAAGGGAAACAGTATCACTAAACTTGAAAAAATGTTGCCTGTAAGTTGGGCAAGCCTTAAGAGTCAAAAATTCCTGAATTCTAGTACTATCTCTGCCAAATAACCACTTCCGATATCACCAGGTGAGAAACTGAAGCTTTTCTACCTCATGCAACTTTCTAAGACTAGATATCAACTGCCAATTTGTATATCAGCTAGGATGAAATCACTATACTGGATCACATCTATTCCTAACCTTTTCCCAAAATCATAACTATTATAAATTAATGAGCTGGTCTTTCTTACTTGACATTACTAATAATCTGAGTCAGATTTTTGTTGAACTGCTGATACTATACATACTGGCTGTGAAGTCAGAGGAAGTCAAATCAAAAAAAAAAATACAATTCATGTATTATTTATGACACAATGAAGTTAATAAACAATATCTTTACTAGTAATGAATACAAGACTTTTCACATCAAAGAATTTGAAATCTACAAAATAGACATTAAACAATTCTAATAAATTAGCACAGCATCCTATTTCTCACTATGCTATGTGAAGAATCCAGGATTTAACAAGCTAGGACCTTGGTTCAAATCCAATCTCTAGTTCTTTGTCTATGACTTGGTCATTTCTGAGCAAAGGTTTTCACTTTCCTTCTCTGTAAACTGATGAACTAAATGATCATCAAATTTCTAATAAGGGCTATTTCCAAGAGATATATGGGGTGATGAGGAGAACTAATACCACTAGTGTGAGGGTTTGCAAGCCCTTCTCAGGGCTATTCATCCATATTAGTTGTCCATCTATTCACTCAATTCCCACTTGTGGCTCTAAGACACTGTAGCATGCGCAGTGGCCACACCCCAGTAAACCATCTCAGCAAAGTTAAGCCAGGCTGAGGATAACCAAGAGGCCCCAAAGTCATCAAGCATGTGAAGACTTCTCACAGCAGAATGGAACAATTGGTTCTAAAAGCTATGAAGGCAGATGAAACAGGCACTGTGGAACACATAGAGTTGTCAGAAATAGAAGACACCAAAATCACCGCAACATCAGTCATCTTGACTCTTGTCCTCCCATTGGACTTCATGACTCAGGAAGAGAGAACAAAGCTGATAACTGTGCAACTGTCTCACTTAAATCGAATTCATGAGCAAGTTAAGACATCACCCCTGATGTCATTGGCCTTCTTTTAAAACATGATCTGTATTCCTAGCAACTAGCAAAGGGCTTGGCACTGAAAAGGAACTTAATACTTGGAAACTGATACAAGTGTTCAAGCTAAGGTCTTATGATTCTATGATTAAGGGCACGTACAGTGAGAATATCACATGCCCTACACTCTATATCTTTTAGTATTAAAAATCATATTTTTCACACTATTTAACTCCATATTTTTTTCAAACTGTTCTCTAATCTCATCTCCCATATCCTCACCTAGGCTGTTTTTCTACACTAAGATGCAAAACTTCACATTTACCACCATTACATTTCGTCTTACTAGACTTGACTTAAAATTACTTGTCACAGATTATGTGATCATCAGCTGTGTTGGACTTGGCTCTTCACAACAATGTTTTGATTCAGTGCCATCCAGACAGAATTATGAAGACCTGAATGTGTAGCAAAGCACAGTATTTTCACCTTTTTCTATGTCTGGTTTTGTTTTTCCCTTTCTTGTTGCCCCCCTCCCCCCCATTTTGGATTTTCTTTACAACATGACAAACTTGGAAATATGTTTAAAGGAATTGAACATATATAGATTAAATATGTGCATTTAATTTAATTTACATAAGTAATTTAATCTATATAAGATTGTTTGCTGTCTTGGGGAGGGAGTAGTAAGGAAGGGACGGAGAAAAATTCAGAACACAAAGTTCTAAAAAATGAATGTTGAAAACTGTATTTACATGTTTTTGAAAAAATAAAATACTATTGCAATGTGAAAAAAAGAAAAAATTTGTAAAATTAACCAACATAGTTAAAAATTATTTTTACATGTAACTGAAAAAAATATTATTTTTAAAAATTAACAAATGTATTAGAAAAATAAATTAACAAAATTAGTAATCACAATCTTTCTGAATCCTGCCTTTGCCATCCAGTGGTATTAGCTATCTCTCCTTAGCTTTGTGTCATCTACAAATTTAATAACCATTTTTACCTTTATGCAAGTCATGAAAATATTAAGCAGCCCAGATCCAAACACAAATGACTAAGGACTTTAACTGAAAACTTTCTTCCAAAATAACATTAAACTACTCATAACTCTTCTTTGGGTCCAACCTATTCAATTAGTTCCTAAGTCATAAGCTATACAGAAACAACATCTAAAGCCAGCTTACTAATGGTGTTGAAAAGGCACTGTTATCACCTATTCCTTTGAAATGTTCACTAACCAGATCCTTAATAATAAATTTGAGAATTTTGCCAAGCATCAAAATGAAGCTCACTAATCTATAGTTTGCAAAATATTTTTTTTAATGGTTTTTAAAAATCAAGAATTTCTCTTTGTCTATTATATGGCTTGTAAAAATTTGACCTTTAAATATTATAATCTATTACCTTTTAACATATTTGTAAACCTTTACTGTCTTCACCAACCTCATCTCATCCCAAACTTTAGCATTCCTGAATTTATTTTTTCCCAATTACATGTAAAAAAACAATTTTTTTAGTTTTTAAAAGTTTTTTTCCAAATTCTCTCCATCTCCCCTCCTTGAAGGAACAGCAATTTGACATTCCTGACACTATTCGTGAGGGACCATATCACACTTTTGATTCATCTTCTATTGCCTACTACTGCTTTTAAAAAGTATGTGTCTTGTCGCTTCTCGGCCTTTTGGCTAAGATCAAGTGTAAAAAGTATGTGTCTTTTAAAAATCTAAATGGGTTGATAAATTCTCCACAAATACATATCAGTCTCATATCAATATTTACATAATCCAATAGGTATGGCTTGAATATAAAATATAAGTGCATACAATGAATGGACAATGTTAAAAGTTAAACCAACAGCATGAGATAGTAAAAAGAATATTGACTGCTTTGGGATCAGCACAGATCTGGGTTCGAATCCTATCCTTCTGAGTTAAATTTCCTAATATAAAGCAAAAATAATGCTCTCAGTGGTACTTTCCTCATAGGATTGTGAGATTCACATGAGACCACGTATTAAGTGTTACATAAACATCAAGTATCTTTAGTTTAACTGCAAATGTTAAAAAAAAAAAAAACTTAACATGCAGGAAGCCTTGCCCTTGCTGTTATCAATCAACAAAAAATTATCAAATGCATACTCAGTATCAGATATTGTTATAGTATCCAAAGACAAAAATGAGATAGTCCCTGCTCTGAGGGAGCTTACATTCTAACGGGGGCACATCATGTCCATGGAGTATATAAGAAAAAAGATTCTTTTTGTGTTCAAAGGTTCAAATTTATATGATGGTCTCACCAGGAAAATAATCACCCACTTTTATGTATACAAAATGCATTCAATCTTCAAACCTCTCAACTCAAGTGATTTTTGTGAGGGCTTTGTGCTAAAGCAACATAAAAAAAAAAGAAAGAACAAACTACTTATTTGAAAATATCTAGTTAGTCAATTTGTAATAGTAAAAACAGTTGTTAATAACATATGTCCAACTATGGTATATTATCATTATGAAGTAATTCAGTACATTTAAAAAAAAAAAAAAAAAAGATGAAACATACAAGAAGCTCTGGAAAAACCTAGATAAAGTTTCAGAAAGTGCAATCAGTAGAACCAGAACTAGAAAGACATTATTTTCGACTATTAAAAAAAACAGACCTGGAAAGGAAGGCAGAATAAAATCATTTATGCATATTTTTTGCTTGTCAATTCAGTGGCCTTACTCTGTGATTGTACAAAACTGAGTTCATTTTTATTTTTGTTCGTGACTACTTAATAGAAAAAAAATTGTAATCAAGGGATTGTAATTTTGTCCCTTTGGATTCTTCAATCATTAATATAGACCAGAATCTTTCTATGCCTTAATAGATAAGTTTTTTGAAAATTACTGTGGCCAAAAAAAAAAAAATCCATACTCCTGCAGGCAATCAATCCAGTGAAGAGTCTGTCTGCATTCAGCTAGGCTGACAATGAACTACAGAGAGAGAATCATATCCATATTAGCAACTGCTGCAGCTCTGCAAGCCCAGTCCCATGCCACACTCCACGGGTACTGTCTTTAATAAACCCAGTTAACTCTAGAACCTGAGAGAATGTGTATCAGAGGAGGCTCTACGTTCAAGATATGAACATCACTCCACAATTTGGGTATAGCATGATTTGTAATTACAGATTTTGACAGAGCCCCCAAATCAATCATTTCCCTCAAAATATAGTCAAATAGTAAAAGCCTTATTAAAAAAACAAAACACTGAGCAGCTAGATGTTACAGTGAATAGAACAACAGTCCTGGAATCAGGAGAACCTGAATTCAAATCTAGCTTCAGACACAACACTTACTAGTTATGTGACTCTAGTCAAGTCACTTAACCCCCAATTGCCTCACATACCCCAAAAACAAAAACAAAACAAAACAAAACAGAAGGCCATAAAAGTCTTTATCTAACACCAGTACTTAAAAAAGGATCCCGATGTGAATCTGCATATATCATCCTTGCTATATATCTATGTAGTTAGGTCTAGATTCTATCTCCTGGTATTCACTGTTACTAAGACAAAATGGTGGCACAGTGGACCTGTCAACTGTGGGATTTGGGAATCTGGAAGACCTACTACTCAACCACATATTGCTGTAACATATTCAGGCAGAAACAACCAGGTCTGAGGGGAGGAAGGTTTGAGTTCACACAAGGCTGCTGAAACTAGCCTAATGATTGCCCAGGATTCAGTGATCTGCCTTGGTCAGCACTGAAGATAGGGAACAGAATAATGTGAAAGATAGTCAAAGTGGCTGAGTCAGTTTTAACAAACCTGTATCAAATCAAATGCAATATAAAAATAAATCACAGTTTCCTAATACTTTAGGCTTAACAAATTCCTTTCTCATGCAAGTATTACATTTCTAATTTGCACAGACAGTTAAGTTGATGATCTGAGAAGTCAAATGACTTGCCTGAGATCACAAAGCTGAAAACACAGACTACTATGATTCTGTGAAGTGACAGAGTTAGGTGTAATGCCAAGTCTTCTGATTCCAAATTCAGTGTTCTTTCCATCATACAACTAACAGGATAGCACTAGGTGTAAAACCCAGGTCTTCTGAAAAGCAAGTGCAGGGTTCTTTCCTCTATCAACGAGTAATAAAGGATAAAAGGAGTTAGATCACACTCTCCTATTATCAACAAGGAAGTTGGTGAACCCAATAACAACTCCCTAAATATCAATTTCTGAAATATAAGAGAAAAACAAGTTGACTTTTATGTAGCACCCATTCTCATTTGACCTTCACAACAAACCTAACAGGGGGATATTACACCCTTATTCTTACGAGAATACAGATAATATTACAATTTCATTTTAACAAACATTTATAAGGAGCATACTACATATGTTTCTGTGTTAAATTAACGAGCAGTTTTTATTTTCAATATCAATTAATTCTAACTTACTAAATATGCAATTAAGATCTGCATATTTAGTAATATTCACTGTTAATCATTTTTATTAGATTTTCATAGTCAAGATAATAGAGAGTAGCTATCTCCTATTATTATTATGTCTTTCTTTTGTTACATATATTTCGTTTTGTTTTGGGCTATGTTTCTGTTATACCTCTTTTGTAAATTTAATTGTCAAATTTTAGTGTTTATAAAATGAGTTATATATATGACATCCATTTTTCCTTCCTTGACTTTGTCTATCTTTTAAAAAGTTATTGAGCACTGAAATATGAAGAGTTAAAAAATTACAGCCTGCTACATTTCTCAAGCTTACAATCTAGTGGGAGAATGTGCTTTTATAAATGATGGGAGGAAAGGTAAGAGCCAGATAAAACATTCTAAGAAACGTATAAGGAAGAAGTTTTATTATATATTCTTTGTTCTTACTTCCCTCTTTAGGCAGTTAGGTATCAGAGTGGATTAGGAGCTGGGCCTAGAATTAGGAAGATTCATCTTATCTCAGGTACTTCCCAACTGTGTGATCTTGGGCAGGTCACTTAACCTTGTTTGCCTCAGTTTCTTTATCTGTAAAATAAACTAGAGAAGGAAATAACAAACCGCTTCAGGATCTTTGCCAAGAAAATCCTAAACAGAGCCACAATGAGTTGCACACTCTGGACAACATATATCTTTATTAAAATGTTGCTAATTTTTTATACATCTAATAACCAGCAAATGGAGAGAAATGATACTACTTTTGAAATTCAGAAAACTAACATTAAGAATGTCTTTACAAGACTCATCTTTTCCAAAGAGGAAAGAGTCCAGGGTTGGGAGTCCACCTGAGCTCTGCCACTCACTTTTGACTTTGAAACCACTTTTGACTTTGGGAAATCATTTCACGTCTCAGTATCTAGATTTCCTCACCTGTAACATGAGGAAGTTGGGTTGGATGAACTCTAAAATCCCTTTCTGTTCTACATTTAGGCTTCTGATGCTTTTGAGACACCACCAAGAAATAATGCCTACAGAAAAATCTCACAATCCCCTCACTTCAAAAGATCTCAGGATCCATTCAATAAAAGTGTCAATAAACCAACCCTCTGACTTCAGTGAAATAAAAGGGGGAAAAAAATGAAAATGTCTCCAACTGAAGATGTGACTGAGGGAAAAGGAGGAGACTCCGGAGAAGTTGGGACAAAATCAAACTTCCTGTAGGTGAGGCAAGAAAAGTGAGGAAAGGGAATCAAACAGATGGCAGGAACAAGAGTCAGAACAAGTGGCACCGTGTGTGGCATAGCAAGAGGCAGCGGGCTGCAGAGTAATGAGGGCAGAGGACAAGTAGTAGTTAATGGTTATAAAGTGCTGCCAAGCATCCACCTCGGGACTCATGACAGCTATGGGCCTGGAATGGGATGGGGGGAAGACAAAGTATTCTCAAGAGGAAACAGACAAGAGGGAGGCTTTTCCAAAGGGAAGTAGCAGAAAATGGAGAGTCTACTTAAAGAAGGCAATGGGGGGGATGAGGAGGAAGAGTAATGGTTAGCCTCTCATTCTGGGCAGTATAGGAAGGACAGAGAGAGGAGGCTGGAGAGTAGGGAAAGGGTAGACAGGGGGAGCATGGGAATAAGGGGAGAGAAAAGGGGCAAGAACACAGAGGGGGGGGGGAAAGAAAGGGAGGGAGCAGACAAGGAAAGGAAGTGGTTGGAGGAGTAAAAAGAAGGGAATGTACGAGGCAACGAAGGAGGGCCCGGGGGAGGATGGAAGGAGGCTCGCCGGGGCCGGGCACTAGAAGGAATAGGGGGACGAGGGAGGGGATGGCTTCCCAGGCAGGGCAGGGGCACAGGCACAAAGGTCACCCCATTCCCGGCCCGCATCTCGAAGGCCGCCCGTGTAGTCACAGGCCTCCTCAGGTCACTCCCCTCGGGTGACCTCGGCGACAGGGCAGGCCCAGACGGCCGGGCCGGCGCTTACCCCTCGGGATAGCAGTGGCGGTGGCGGGGACGGCATGGGGCTGGGCGAGGCGGACGGCCCCACGTCCGCAGCAATTCCTCAGTAAGATGGACGCCATGTGCCCGGCACTGACTCGTTGCGCTCCGTCGCGGGTTTCCTGGCTCCTCCCGGCTCCTCCGCGGCGGCCCGGCCCGGCCCAGCCCGGCCTCGCAGGCTCGCGGCCCGCACGTCGCACGCACCACGTACGCACGCACGCCGGCGACGGCGGCAGCCGTGGAACGTTAGCCGTTGGCTCGGGGCGGTTGGCGGCTGCCGCTCAGCTCGAGGATCCGGCGCCGGCAGTCGCCATGTCCCGGCAGCGACCAACGTAGGGCGCGGGGAGGGGTGGGGCAAGGACACGCCAGCACCCCCCGCCCTCTCACCCCACCCAGCTGCTCCCATTGGCCCAGCCAGTCTCGCTACCGACCCCGGCCTCGTGCCAGGTAAGGCGGGAAGCTCACGTTCGGCTGGCCAAAACAAAAGACTACAAGTCCCAGCAGGCCATGGGCCAATCCCTAGGGCCAGGTGAGGAAGGTGCGAGCTGGCCGGTCTCAATGATCTGTGGGGCTTGTAGTTTATGTAGGGCATTGTGCCAAATAGAGTCAGGATTTCAAGCAAAATAGAGGTTCCCTGAAGGCATTATAGCTAAAGAGCCTGCCTCTTATTTGGGTAGCCTAGCATGCTGATTTAAGTAGTGCGATATAGGGTTTCGTTTTGTTTTTTTGACAGAAGCTCTGATTTCATTGGCATAAGAAACTACCCGCACTCTTGCAAATCTGTGCCTTCTTGGCTTGTTATGGTCCCCTGAAGAGTTGCCTAGGAGCATTTACCCACCAGGTTGGCGCATGCGCGAAGGGGCTGGCGCTCGAGTCTTCCTGACCTCTCCCTGCAAAGCCCAGCCATCTGAGCACCGAGCCAGGCTGCAGTTAAGGACATTGTTCACACCGAGAAACTATGCTCCGTTCAAAGCCATAGCTCTTGAGCTCCCCTTTTAAAAAAATAAATAAATAAAATAAAAATCGAGGGAAACATACGCATAGTTGAAAGGAAAGGCATTTATTCAAATAGAATCAGAGATTTTGAGCCAGAAAATTTTTTAAAGGTCCAATATCCTCATTTTTCGGGTGAGGAAACTAAGGCTCATAGAGAGTAAGTAATGCCTAAGATCACACAAATAGTGTAATTGAAAGAGACACAATAAAATGTGACCTAATGAGTAACTGTGTCAAATAGCCTCAGTTTTCTTATCTCCAAAATAGAAATAATAACACCTGGATGCCTTCTCTCAGAACATCATCTTCAACTTCTACTGTTTCTATCTTGTTTATACAAAATTGCTTTCCTGAGACTGTGTAACTGGCGCCAGGGCCTGAAGCCCAATCAGTGCTTGGGGACTGAGTGATTGTGGGCATTAGTTAATTGCAAACCTTAAAGAGTTATGTAGATGCTACTGTTATTCATAACCCACAGCGGTGGGAAGGTGTACCTGACTTGCAGAAGCCACTTGCAAAGCTTCTAATGCTGTCTGGTTAGACAATGCTGTTTGCATTAGTCTCAGAGCCTGGCAGCTTCTGTGCACAGTATATAATCTTTTAGTTCTGCTAAGCATTGTTCTACCAAGTATGTGGAGCACAGTGCCTGGCTCCGACTAGGCACTTCATAAGTGCTTTTTGACCCACTGGTTGTACAAAGCTCTGCCTTTCAGCTGTTTTCAAATATAGACCTCTTTTCAAAAGAGTGACCATTTACTTTTAGCCAAAGCACATGAGCTGCAGATCTTTTTTAGTTAGTAGTAGTAAAAGTAGTAAAAAGTACTCTGCCAACATCAATATCGTATGACAAATAATTCTGATGGACACGATTCTTTCCAGCAATTAGATAATTGAGGCCAGTTCAATGATCTTGTAATGAAGAAAGTCATCTACACCCAGAGAGAGGAATGTGGGAACTGTATGTGGATCACAACATAACATTCTCACTCTTTTTGATGTTGTTCACTTGTATTTTGTTTTCTTTCCTTTTTGATCTGATTTTCTTGTGCAACAAGAGAATTGTATAAATATGTTTACACATATTGCATTTAACATATATTTTAACACGTATAACATATTGCTTGCCATCTAGGGGAGGGGGTTGGAGAAGGAGGGAAAATCTGAAACTCAAGGCTATGCAAGGGTCAGTGTTAAAAAATTATCTGTGCATATGTTTTAAAAATAAAAAGCTTTAAAAAAAAAAAAAAAGTATTTGGCCAGTTCCCTGAGGTTTAACTGGGTGTGACCTTTTTCTCCCTGAGGAAATTCTTTGCCCCTGGGGCCAAGGCCTGGAAGCTAAATACTGCTAGCTAGATAAGTAGAGCCACAAAGTATTTAATTGGTCTTTGATCCACTATTGCTAAACTGAAATTGTGACTCAGTTCTAAGTCTGTGGCCATGATTAGTTTATGGACTAGGTGTGGCCCATGGTCTATACCCTTTGGGTTAAAAATTGGCAATAATTCTCTTGTAACCCATAATGGAGATCACTTGTCATCAGATCCATTGCAGATGTTATACTATATTGTTGTGTCCTGCTTTCTAGAGCCCCCAAGTTGGGGTGATTAAAATATTCCATCCTAGGGAAGAAGTGATGAGGTGGGACTCCTGAAGATGATGGAAAAATGGAGTCTGTTTATTTCAAGGACTTTCCCCTTTATATAAAGTAACAAAAACAACACTGTGCATGTGGGACCACATTAACAACTTGCTATTGTAGTAGTTTGCCACCTGGTATCACTCTGTTTCAATTACAACACAGGTGGCCACCTCCCCCTGACTTCTCAGGAAGGCCCTTAGGCCCTTCTAAGGAGAGCCCTTAGGAGAAGATGAAGAACTGAACCAGACGTTGTTAGCAGGTTCCCTCTGCACTGAAGGATCTTATATCTTATCCAGAGTTTCCCTACTGACTGTGACCCTTTACACTGTATCCCACCATCTACACTCTCAAACCTACTAGAATTGTGTGCTTCTGAGGCATTTCAGTTTTCCCTCATTTCAAGATTCTCTGGGTCTCTCATGCAAATAAATTCAAGTAGAAAAAGCAATAAGTCAACAAGCACTTATTAGTTACCTACTATATTCCAGGCAACTTGGACTTTGCAAAAGTCTTATATAGCAACAATAAGTGAGGTAAAATCATTGCTAGACATCAACTATTTTAGTCCTCTCTTCCCAAGTCTTAGATCCACTTTGCTTATGGAGCCAGCAGCAAGCCTTCCAGCCTTTAAACTGACCTACACTGAGTATCTACAATTTGTTTTCTCCAACAGGTCTAATAAATTGTGAGTCTTGCATAAGAAAGCATTAACAGATTTATGGTAATAGAATAAATACACAGAAATTGTAAAGCATGGTCACTGCTATAAAATTGCTTTTTTTCTCATGGGAATGACACAAAATGTAATTTAATAAATAAACATCTGATAGTTTAGGCTAGGAGAGCTAGATGGCTTGGGTAGAGCACCTTCTCTCTTCATTTGCATGAGAGACTCAGAACTCTGGAACATCTGAGTTCAATTGTGGCTTCAGCCACATCTTAACTATGTGACCCTGAACTTGTCATTTAATCCATTTGCCTCAGTTTCCTTATCTGTCATATGAATTGAAGAAAGAAATGGCAAATCACTCCATTGTCTTTGCCAAGAAAACCCTAATGGGTCACCAAGTGTCAGTAACAATTCAGCAACAAAAGTCTAGGCTAAGTGCCAAATGGGGAAACATTTGGATATGGAATTTATACAACAGCCCACATCCCCCCCCCCAAAAAAAAGAGTTAAAGTTTTAATAAACTGTAAACTTAACTTGAGTTAAAATTGAGCCAACTCCATTTTAGGTTGTTATTAAAACTCTAGAATGAGGAAAATGAGAGACAGTTCTGTTGTTCTTTGCTCTGATTAAAACACTTCTGAGTTTTGGGTTTACTTCTAGATTGCATATTTCAGAAAGAACACATAAACTAAAGCACATTCATAAGGAAGAGACAAAGATGAATACAGAAAAAGCCAGAGAAGGCTCACTGGAGAGAACTGGAATTAGTTAACTTGATGGAGAAAAGACTTGGGTTCAGAATCAATGTCCTATTTTTTAAGTGCTATCAAAATAGAGGAAGAATTCAATTGGTTATTTTTGGCCCAGAGGCCTGAACTAGGGACAGTGGGGAAGTTAATCACTTGATTTAAGGAAAAATATCTTTTTTTTTCCTGGTAAATTTATTTATTTTTAATACATATTACTTTATGAATCATGTTGGGAGAGAAAAATCAGAGCAAAAGGGGAAAAACCACAAGAGAGATTAAAAGAAAGAAAGAAATGAACATAGTATGTGTTGATTTACATTCACTCTCCTTAGATCTTTTACTGTATGCATGTGGCATTTTCTGTCCAAAGTTTATTGGGATTGCTTTATATATCTGACCCACTGAGAAGAACTAAATTGGATAAATATCTTAAGGAGGAGAGCTGTCCAGCTCTGTAGTGAGCTGCCTCAAGAGATGCTTATTTACATGTCTTTGGAGAGGTTTAAGCAGAGAATTTTATCAATGATATTAAAGAGGAGAAGATCAGATGGAATAGGTATCCCAGGAACTCACTTCCATGCCTGAGGTTCTTTACTTCACAGGTGAAAGAGAGCACTAGAACTGGAAGATTTTGGAAGATTCCTGAGAATTAGCTCTGGGGGAGCTAGGCCCTGAAGGTAGGGCAAGCCAAGAAGTGGGGAGACTATCTGAATTAAGGCAGAGAAATGCATATTCAAGATGTGTCTGAGAGATAGTAGTAGCTAACCCTGCAAAAAGAGGTTGAAATGAGGTTGCAGAACAGTGGAATTAAATGTCTTTCTGAGGGATTTGGATTATAGTTGATACCAATGATACCACTGCCCACTGATTTATCCACCGGAAGTGACATAAATTATCAGTAGGTGATAAAGATATATGTCTCACAGTTCCACAGATTACATATATGTAGTCTCTTGAGAGAAATTATTATTTCTCTCTTAGTTATTAAAATTAAGGAGACCCAAGCCTTTTTTTTTTCTGTCTTATTTCCCTATCCAGTCTCTCAAGGACAGGTCTGATGGAACATAAAATAACTCTCATTCAGCAGTATTGCTTCTACACCCAACTAGATCAAACTTCTAATCTAAGATGAAACTCCCTTTTGCTCAGGTTATGGTGGAATAAATTCTTTGAACAGATTGCTGGAGACTTGGGGTAACTTAGAAGTAAATGACATAATCAAAGGTTATTAGAATAGGTTCAGCTCCTCCTTTTAATATTCATCATCTCAGTAATTGTTAGCCAATCAGTTGATTTCCACTCTCAGAATTCCCCTTCCCGGGACCCACATGTGCAAAAATGTTTGTGGCAGCCCTTTTTATAATGACAAGAAATTAGAAATTGAGTGGGTACCCATCAGTTGAAGAATGGCTGAATAAATTATGGTATATAAATGTTATGGAATATTATTGTTCTATAAAAATTGATTAGCACAATTATAGAGAGGTCTGGAGGGACTTACATGAACTGATCCTAAGTGAAGTGAATAGAACCAGGAGATCATTATACACAGCAACAGCAAGATTCTATGATGATCAATTTTGATGGACATGGTTCTCTTCAACAATGAGATGATTTGGGACCGTTCCAGTGGTCTTGTGATGAAAAGACCCATCTACGCTCAGAGAAAGGACTGCAGGAACTGAGTGTAGATCACAATATAGCATTTTTACTCTTTTTTGTTGTTTACTTGCATTTTTTTTTTCTTTCTCATTTTTTTCTTTTTGATCTGATTGTTCTCATACTGCATGATATTTTTGGAAATATGTATAGAAGAAATGCACATGTTTAATAAATATTGGATCACTTGCCATCTAGGGGAGGAAGTGGGGGAAAGGGAGGGAAAATATTTGGAACATAAAGTTTTGCAAGGGTGAATGTTGAAAATTATCTATGCATATATTTTGTAAATAAAAAAAGAAGAAATAATTAAAAAAAAAAAAGAAGAAGAATACCCCTTTCCCAAAGACATATAAATTGTGAACCCACAGCCACAATTATCTTTGGCATTCAAGATACCACAGACCTCTGTGTGGAAAAGGTGAAGAACTTACAGATCAAGCACATATTGATCAGAATTGTTAATTTAGTTGAAGCCTTATGGCCTCAATTTCAGCTTCTCCAGAGTCTCGTGATTTTAGATAAGGCCTGGACTACATTCCATTGTCCAAATAAAGGGATTAAAAAAGTATAGTGGCAGAAGAAGCTATACAACACCTTATCTACTGTATTCCACTGACCAAATAGGGGAATAGAGACTTATGTAACCAATCACAGCATATAGAGGGAGGGATTTTGGAGGTTCTTTGTCTAAAATGTATAAAAACTGTGACCACTCTCAAGGGAGTGGCCCTCCTGCTGTGAGCTTCGTCTCACAGAACAGGGTGGTCCCCTTCTCCTGATTCTAATAAATTAGTTCTGTTTTCCATGCACTCATGGAAACTACTATCATTCAGCAGTATTGCTTCTGCACCCAACTAGATCAAACTTCTAATCTAAGATGAAACTCCCTTTTGCTCAGGTTATGGTGGGGAATAAATTCTTTGAACAGATTGCTGGAGACTTGGGGTAACTTAGAAGTAAATGACATAATCAAAGGTTATTAGAATAGGTTCAGCTCCTTTTAATATTCATCATTGATCTAAATCCCTTTATAATCCCTTTATTTGGACAATAGAATGTAGTCCAAGCCTTATCTAAAATCTCGAGACTCTGGAGAAGCTGAAATTGAGGCCATAAGGCTTCAACTAATTTAACAGTTCTGATCAATGATGAATGAAACTACTATCTCTGAGTAGTCATTTTTGGACAAAGGTCTTTTTACGTCTCCCACATTTTTTAAATTAAAATTTTTTATTTTATTAAATGCTTTTATTAAAATGCTGTCATTATTAATAAAATGACTAATCACCCAGAAATTGTCTCAAGCTTTTTAAATGCCACACTCTTCTACTGAAACACATGACTCCAAAGTTTGGGTAAAATCAAATAGGTCACTTAGACAAGCTTACAAAGCAGTTTTGGATAAGATTGCCAGGATATTTAGACAGGAAAAAGTATATTTTTAAAGAAAAGAATAAATGTCCAACTTTCCCAAAGCCTGTAGCCATTTATACCAATCCCATTTGTTAAATTTCTACTATTTGCCTTAATAACATAGAAAAATAGGTGAATTCTTGAAGCTATTCAAAGTGCTTTGAATTTTCTTTTGTGCCGTTAAATGATTAGAGGAAAGAAGGTTCTGAAGGAAACATTCAGTACATTTATACAATAACAGCAAATATGGCACAAAATGAAATTAGGCCACTCCCAAAAATCCACTTTCAACAATTCTCCCTTTGATCCTAAAGTAAAAAATAAAAATGTTAAATCACTAGGCCATCTAAAGCTTTACAATACCATGAGACAATTATTTGTATACAAAAATTTGTATACAAAATAAATTTGACATAATAAATTAAGAACAAAACTTAATAGTCTACTGTTATTAGTCCTCTACTTCTGGGAAAGCTTTTCCCTTGAAAATTCTGTGTCAAATGGATCTGTCCTAGACTACTAGCCACAAATTGGCTTGCTTAGTTCACTCAAACTCAGAGCTGAATCAGCATCTCAGTGTCTTTAACAGGGTGTCAGTTGGCAACAAAACCTGGAATGAGCCTTCTACCTTGCTTCTGCAGATTTTCCATAGGTTTTTGTTCCAATAGATTGATGTTCTAAGTTCAATCCACTTTGGAGATTTCCTAAATAACATTGCTTAAATCTGTTATAATAATTTAATAGGGTATTATAAAATCTAATCACATCAGCCTTTAGTAAATAGTAAACATCAGGGTTATAGGATGAATATCAAATTAAGCTACCTACAATATATCTGCAATATATAATATATATAATATACCTGGAATTGAAAAGTTTCAGTTTTCATGTGTGATTTATACTTTCTATTTTTGTTTGAATCCTATTATTTGCATGGATAATGCTATCTATAAGTTAGAAGTATCCAAAAAAAAAAAATCTGTAATATTTGAGTACCTGCAATAAAATAAGGTTTTCTCTGTCAAACAGGAAAAAAAAAATCATGATTTAAAAGGTTTTTGTGTAATTAATTAAAACAATTCTATAGATAAGAGCCTTAATCCAACCTGAGACCTTATAGACAATTTAAATCACATTCAAAGTGTATTTAATCATTTGTATAGCTGATTATCTGGATATTCAAATGAACCTGAAGGAAACTCCCTACTTTGCTCTTCTATTTCCAACTATAATCTCCATTACCTTTACAATCAAATTTAAAATATCTCATTTAGGACCATTATTTTTATTTAGTCTGTTATTATTGCATTGTTATTATATAGCAACATTTTCAAGGCTTCTAATATAATCATGATTACCAAGAATCTAAGTATATTCTTTAACCCAATGAAAACATTTGGTAGTCAATCATATATATAAACTTTACACAAATATAAAGTTTTTTTCAAATTTGTTTGCTAATCCATTAAAATTGAAACTTTTACATCTTTATTCTGTTCTCCTTTTTAAAAATATATTTCATTCTTATCATTCAGGAAAGATGTAATACTTACACATAATCTTAATACATGAATATTTAGCTAATTAAACCAAGAAGCAAAGAGATGGCAAGCCTAACAACTAGTTTTGCTTATGTTTATTTAATATGATTGTACACGTATAAACTATATCAAATTGCTTTCTGTCTTGGGAATGATGAAAAAGGAAAGAGAGAGTGTGTAATGTCAGAGAAACTGAGGCAAGATAGAGATTAGAGAGTATTTAATAATTTTTTAAAAGGGAGAGATTTACTGGAACCAAATGGATCCATGGTTTGGGCCCAGGGCTGAATGAGACTATTGTCTCCAAGAATCAGCAAACAATGTGAGTTCCCAATGACGTATATATCAGGGGATAGACTGAGGCAGGGACAGAGTGAGAGTGCTGAGAGCTGGAATGGGACTCTGACAGGGTGGGATGAGCCACCAGAGATGGAATAACATAGGCGATGGGATGACCTAATGGGGGGAGGAACCCTGGCGATGGGGAGAGGCATTCTGATATTCTAAAACATAAGATCTTTTATTCTTACAAATAGTCTGATAAAGAGGGAGGTGTGGTTTCCCAGGACTGAGCAGACAATTATAAAGTGAAGCAGAACAATTAGGGAAACTGAGGCAGGACTGGGTCGGGATAATTAGGGAAATTGACTCAGGACAATAAAAGAGAACTGTGACATAACGAGAAATTTGGAGCTCAAAATCTTACAAAGGTGAATGTTGAAAACTATCATATGTAATTGGAAAAAATAAAATATTATTAAGCAAAAAAAAATTGAGATAACATATGGAAAAGCATTAAATGAGCTATGCCATTTGGACATGACTAAGACAAAAAAATATATATAATTAGTAATTTTTAAAAAAAGAACTGGTTTTCCTTAATTGCCTGAATTAGGAATTTGAAACAAATAATGGTCAGATATTCAGAACAATAAAAATCAAAACAATTAAATCCCCTATATTTGCATTTCATTAGAAGAGGAGGATATTATATATTCAACAACAATACTATATGATGATCAATTCTGATGGGCGTGATCCTCTTCAACAATGAGATGAACCAAATCAGTTCCAATGGAGCAGTAATGAATTGAACCAGCTATACCCAGTGAAAGAACTCTGGGAAATGAGTATGAACCACTACATAGAATTCCCAATCCCTCTATTTTTGTCCACCTGCATTTTTTATTTCCTTCACAGATTAATTGTACACTATTTCAAAGTCTGATTCTTTTTGTACAGCAAAATAACTGTATGAACATGTATACATAGATTGTATTTAACATGTACTTTAACTTATACATATACATATACTTTAACATGTAGTGGTCAACCTACCATCTGGGGGAGAGAGTGAGGGGAAGGAGGGAAAAATTGGAACAAAAGGTTTTGCAATTGTCAATGCTGAAAAATTACCCATGCATATATCTTGTAAATAAAAAGCTGTATAAAAAAAAGTAAATAAATAAAAAAATAAAAATAAAAAAAGAAGAGGATAAGGGATATGTTTGTAAAACATCAAGTCAAGACAATTCATATTGGTATACTATATCATGAAAAAAGTCCTTTGACTATGGCTAACATCATGTATAAAATATAGATACCTTCTTTGGAATAGCTAATCATAACAAGAGTTCCACAGTATCCCCAGATTATCACAAGCTTTCCTATTCAGAATGGAAATAGCATAGTAAAGAAATTGAGCTAAAATTTTACCTGTACCTTTGAAAGATCACCTTCTCAACAATCTCTGAGCAGCTCTTGTCATTTCCCTTGAATGGTAGAGTATCAGTTTAACAAGCAAAGAATTATGCATGAATTCACATCAAATTATATTATAGCCCCAAAATAGTCCATCTCACACAGCAGGTTTAAGCCTGGTTTAGAACAGAATGTAGTTATTTTTCATTTTGCAATTTTAAGTTTCAATAAATAGAACGTTTTTGCAGCCCTTGGTAAATATACACAAGGTCTTTCCAAAGGCATTCATTCATGATTTGACTTTTCTTTTTTAGTTTAAACATATCTTTATGTAAAAATCATTTATGAAATCAAGAAACTATTCATATTCTGGAGTTTTATACATAGTGAATATATATAATATGAAAAAACTGTCTTACTCTTGCATATTTCCTAAAATAGAAAAAAATAAAATTTTTTAACTAAAACAGATTTTTAAAAAAACTTTTAAACTGCTGATACCAAATTGGTTCAAAGATGTAACTCTCATACATATTATTCCAGGTATAACTTCAAATTTTTCATATTCAAAAATCACAAATCCATATAAATCACTTTTATATTACAAACTTAAATAATTTCCCACTTTGTCTTGTGTATTAAAAACTAAGCTCTGTAGCTCTCACAAAAGGCTCGCATTTACATCTTTCCAAGTAGCTCCCTTCCCCCACAACTGGTTTTACTTGGGTTAAAAATTCTGTCTGACAAAATTAAAAGGGAAGCAGAAAACTGAGAAAAAAATTTTTTACATCTAAATGTTAGAGCTGAACAAAACCTAGCCAAGATCTATTCCAACTTTCATTTTACAGAAGAAATAGGGCCCAGAAAAGCAAAGGAGATCATTTGGAGATGACTTCCTAGTCATCAATAGAATTAACATATCCATGATTGAAAGTTGTATAAGTATACTTGATGTAGCTTCTTTACTGGATTCTACTTAGAATTCAGTCCATTCAGTAATAGCATCACATTGCTTTTAATAAACTTTGTCCCTTGACTAGGAAGGAGATGGGTTCAAGCCTGCAAATTCTTTTGCGACACCTTGCAACACTAGTCTGGGACTTTTTGGATTCCCCTCCCCAAACTCAACAATATCTAACCTTTCATCATGACAGGGTTTTGGGGTTTTCTTGGCAAAGAATGATTCACCATTTGCTTCTCCAACTCATTTTACAAATAAAGAAACTGAGGCTAATAGATTTAAGTGACTTGCCCAAGATCATACAGCTAGTAAGGCTGAACTACTGAGGTTCTGAGGCTGAACTTGAACTCAGGTCTTCCTGATTCCAGACTAGGTACTCTATGCAATGCACTACCTCACTGTTTCTGGAGCAACTAGAGAACAATAAAAATCAGGATTTAATAAATGCTTTAGTGCCTTCCCCAAACCTTTTACTCTATTCCCATGTCTCATTATGCTTCAGAAGTGACCTTGCCTGGGACTCTTATCTTATATACATCAGATTGGCAAAGATGACCAAAATGGAAAATGATAATCATTAGAGATGATGACATGTACAGTAAGCACTGTTGGTGAAGTTATGAATTAGTCTAGCCATTCCAGATAGCAGTTTGGACAAAAGTCTTTAAATTTTGCATACTTTTTGATCCAACAAGACCAGATCTGGGCCTATACCCTCAAAAGAATCAAAGGGGTAAAAAAAAAAGGACTCAGAAATACACATATATTGAAAGAAGTAAATTTTGTTATAGGAAAGAAATGAAAACTAAGAGGATGCCCATTCATTGTATAAATTTTGGTATATGAATGTAATCGAATATTATTATAAGACAGAAAAAACTGAAACATATAAATTGATTCAGAGTGAACAGAAGAGTAATTAGAGTGTAATAAAGTGAAGTGAACAGGAAAGTAATTTTTATAATATACAATAATTTATGAAATGATAAATACAATAATTTATACAATAACTTCACCATAAAACAAAATACCTTTGAAAGACTTAAGAAGTTTGATCAATAAGGGTCCTTCAGCTCTAAAAAAGATTAAGATCTCTCCTAAATCATTTTGTCCCATTTAAATATAAGGTGTTCTTGGACAGCAGGACTATTACCATACTGTGGGGACTCCCAACAGACCTGTTTGATACTCGTTTCCCCAAGAGTTTAGAGAGCAAATCACTGGGAAAAGAAGCCTAATGAGATCTTGAGAGAAGTGCTATATGGCTTTTTCACTAAACTCTATGCAAATTATCATGAGTACAGTCAAATAGAAACCCTTGGGGTTGCCCAAATCATTACAAATTATTATATTAATGTTAATTACATGTTAATGCCAAATAATATGGGGTCCCCTGAGAAATAAAAGATATAAAACTAAAAAAATCTAGAGTTCCTCATTATGCTAACTCCCCTTAAACAGAAATTCTTTTTTTTTAATTTAAATTTTATTTTATTTAATAATAACTTTGTATTGACAGAATCCATGCCAGGGTAATTTTTTTTACAACATTATCCCTTGCACTCGCTTATGTTTCGTTTTTTCTACTCCCCCCCCACTCCCTCCCCCCAAGATGGCAAGCAGTCCTATATATGTTAAATATGTTGCAGTATATCCTAGATACAATACATATTTGCAGAACCGAACAGTTCTCCTACAACAGAAATTCTTAATATGGAGTCCATGAATATATTTTAAAAAATATATTGGTAGCTATTTTTTCCATATATCTGGTTTTCTTTGTAATCTTGTATATTTTATTCACCTAAAAAATAATTCTGAGAAGGGTTTATAGACTTACTCAGACTCCAAAGATGTATGCTATACAAAAATGGTTAAGAATTCTAGTATTATGAACTCTGTGTGGCCCATGATGATGGCAAATGGCATCTCACAATTCATAGGAGCCAATGGAGCTGAGCAAAATAGTTTCAACTATTTCTGACCTCTTCATTTTGGTAAACCAGACAGTCTAGTCCCAGTGTGAATGTATGGAGTTATCTCCCTCACTAGTACTTTTTTCTTTAGAATTGTGACTTATACTCACTAGTCAGAAACAATTCACTTTCACCTTGGCAGGAGTCTAGCTTTCTTTCATCATTTTCCCCTGTGATGAATATTCTTTCATACTGCTAAAGTCTGATGAGCAAAGACCTGAAACAGACCTCCATTCTTTAAGGCATTGTTTATTAGTGGTGTAAAATAGAATTGGGCCACTAAACCATACAAATCCAGCTGCATATTGACTCAGAAAATTTCATATCAACATCATCTATGCTCTATTTTTTTATTTCATTAAATTCCAAATTACATTTTAATCTAGTTCAGGCTACTCTGGAATATCACAGCTTGGATTTGACACTTCTGATATACGTCAACACTACAATGATTACAGAATACTGATTAAGCCAGATTAGGCAACAGAGGTTCTAGATTGGATGGTGATCCATTTGAGGGGAAGGGATGGAAAACTGCCTCTAAAATAATCTAACATCTAGCCAACGCAGCCAAGTTTTAGGGAATATGGTATGTGGAGAAAACTCAGATGATTTCAGACACAGTCTGAAAGCTACTTGCTTTCCCACAATCTAAAAAGGAAGCCCAGAAACTTATTGTCTCTTCAGGTTTTGGATATGACCTACCTGAGTAACTCATTGACCTCTATTTACCAGACTGGCCTTGTATAAGTCTACTTCTTTCAAGTGAGGCCCAGAATATGTTAGAACATTGAAAGAACTAAAGCAGGCCATCTAGACATCTCTGCCCCTAAACTCATTACAAAACGGGGCCTATGTTTTTAGAAGTTTCTGTCCACAAAGACCAACCTGAGTGAAACCTTTCTTGGGCATCAAGATTTGGGCAGACCAAGTGATCATTAGAGTTCTGGAGCTAAAATCTCCTCAAAGTGACCACTTGCTATACTACTTCTGAAAAGAAATTGTTTGCTCATTACAGAATCCTAGTTGCTAGGATTGCATAGTATCATTCCTCCAAAGTTTCCTATAATGGGTTAGGTAAGATAAAAAGCCTCTAATAAGGAGGCTTCCACTGTTAAATAGAAATGACATCTAGTATTCAGAATTGTATTCACCTCTAGTGTGAGTGCCCTTCATGAATAGATTACTAATTGCCAGAGACTGGAATCTCTAATCTCAGCCCCAACACACTTCCTCCTATGCTAGCCAGCTCAAAAAGCCACCACCCTGGCTCCTGAGGAATATCATTTTTCCTGGTTCAGGACAAAAGGTTTGTCCTTGAGAATCCCAATTTTATTATTATGTCTCTGGTAGCTTGGATTAGGACCACCTCCTATAATCAGTTCCATTCTAGGAAGGGGCAGAGCTCTTCATTCCAAAGATTTCTTACATTTAAGCTCCAGAAAGACATAGATCCTCTTCAGTTAAATATCCTGAGAAAACAGTTCAGGTCTCCCTCAATTGGTAGATTTACTGCTCCACCCACCCCCACCCTGGTAACTCCTTCCAGAGAGGACTTGAGCAACCAAGGGATGGTATTGTTGGGAGGGCCTTGTCTTTGAACAGCGTTAAGGAGATGAAACACTCTGGCAAATAGTGAGTACACCTGGAAGAAAAGGAAGCTCCAGTTCACTTAGTGGTAATCCTGAATTCCTAGATAAAAGTAAGAAAGAATCCTTCTCTAGCCTGACATAATAAATACATTTTGTTTTACTTACTTATCAAGAGCAAGGAGGAAAGCTGTGAATAAGTGGATACAGGTTTTATGTAAGAAAAAGTATCCTAAAAATAAGAGCTATCTGAAAATGGATTGTGTAGCTCCAAGTCAGAAAGACTTCTCCTAAATGGAGATCTTCAATCAGAAGCTGGACTACCCATTTTTAGGAATCATTGAGAATATTTCTCTTTAGTAGGAGTAGGAATTAGATGCCTGTTAAACTCTGAGATTCTGTGATTCTGAATGAATTATTAAATAAAATCGGTAACCTTTTTTAAAGGTCGTACCTTTAGCAATCACCCACCCATAAGTTTCTTCCAGCTTCCACATTTTGATGCTCTTTAGTCACACTTTTGTGACTGTTTTGATGGAGTAGCCTTTCTTTCTAAAACATGAAGCAAGCAAGAAAAAAAAAAAATTCCTGTCTTCCATGGCATCTTTTCTCTCCACCTTGGACTGTCTCTTTTGAAAAATTAGTTCCTTTTCTTCTCCATCTAAACCCCTGCTTCTTTCCTCTTGCTGTTACTTCCTCTTACCACAGGAGACATCCTGGGAAATAGTTTACCCACAGAATGTCACACAGTACAAAATTGTATTGCATTCAAATAAATTATAGCCTCATAAATCAGGTTAATAATACTACCTCCCTGTTTTGCCTCTAGGACTGTGGTGAGGCTTAAAGGTGAAGATTAATGGGTTTACAAACTGCTTTGTATTCCTCAGATGAAAGATACTATTTAATCAAGTGTTATTATGACTGACTTTATAGCAGAACTTTTCTGTGGTCGAAAGTAGGAAAATAGAAATATCACAGCTCATGAGAAACAGAGATAGATTTGTCCTGGTTGGCCCTAGAAAACAGAATTAGGACAACTGGAGGTGGGGGTGAGGGGTAGAAGGAACTTTAGGCTAGAAAATTTCAGCTCAGTATTAGGGAGTTCTTCCTAACAATTCTAGTTTTCCAATTGCGAAAAGGGCTGCCTTGGGAGTCAATGAGCTGTCTGTTAATAGAGGTTGTTATAAACCCACTCACACTCCACTTGGATGTTCTGGCTCTGACTCTGTTCACAGTGCCCAGGGGCACTCTCTCTTCCCAGGCAGAGACTTAGAACTGTGCCATTCAGATACATCATCTGTCAGGACTCTTTTATCACTGTCCTCAAAACTCTGAATGGGAAACACTGAGCCTTTTAACACTAAATACTAATAATTTAGGTGTCTGGGGCAAGTGTAAGTGACTTTGGGGAAAGACGACTTAGGAAGATAATTTAGACTTTAGGATGCAGAGTGTCATGGTGTGATCCCATCACATAAACTATAGTAAAGGAGAAAAGATCATGGAGTCCCAGAAGGGAAGGAAGTAGCGCAGGGAAGAATTAGAGAGAAGGAGCTCACCAATAGTGAGGGAAGCACCTTAGATAGTTTATATTGACCTTTGGGACACCACAGGGGACATTCATGTGAGCTACTCATGATCTGATGAAGGATTACCTGAGGAGGCACAATTACTTTCCCACAGAAAATCTAGACAGTCAGCAAGAATAGGAAAGATAAGGGGGTGGGGAGGAGTGGGGTATATGTATATGTGTGTGTACATATGTACATATAAATATATATCCTTTCATAATTACAGCCTACTAGGAAGTGGGAAGGAATAGGGGAGATGAAAGGGAGACAAAAAAATAAGAGTAAAAAAGGTACACAATAGAGAACAAAAGAACAATTTACAAGGAAGTAAAGAAAAAATGGATACTCATGAATATAATGTCTTCTACTAATATATATATATATATATATATACTTTCTTGAACTGTATGTTGTTGCATATTTTGAATCCTCCCTGATGCTCCACTGAGCATATGACAATGTTCTCTTTTATTTTATTTTGTTTTGTTTTCATTTTCTGTTTTCCTTTTTTTTCTTATTTTTAAAAAATAAAATAAATTAAAAAAATGTTAAAGACCCGTTCTTTGTGATATACATCTAGGGCCCTATCCCTTTAGAATGAGATAAATAGAGGAAGATAGCAAGCACAGCAAGAGGGAAAAGACACAATGGTGGTCACTTCTCTCAACCTCAGGATGTGAAGCTGTGAGCTGGGTTCTAGGAGGAAGATATAATGTAAGAAGAAAGAGGGTATAATATGGCAGTCACGAACTGGTTAAAGGACAGATGCTGCAAATGCTGAGAGCTATGGTCCAGAGCTGATCGTATCTGCATATCAATCACTTTTGGACCAAGCCCCTGTCATCCCACTCTAGTTACAGCTATGCTAGTATACTCTTGCCATCTGGATAAAAAGCAAGCTGCATCTGTCTCTGTGTGCTGCCTTAATTCTCCATGTTTCTCCTGCTCTCTAAATCAAGATTTGTCCTAGAGACAATCCCAATCACTTAGGGATGCAAGCACCCAGAGGCACCCATAAAGCTCTCAGAGAGCCATACCCGAGCACACAGTCCCTCCCAGTACTCTGCATCCTTTCTGATTCACACTGCCACAGATACTGAGGTATCAGGGCAAACCGGAGCATCCTTTTTGCAGAACGATCCAAGGCATCAGACCCAAAATCATGTCCACGCCACCTGCTGGAGATGCTTAAAACTGCAGGAAGAGCACAAGGCATTGCACCTGCTTAGGAGTCCTATCAGGCACGCCATTGTATGATGGAACAGACTGAACGGATGTTTCTAGAAGACAGACATTCATTTACTGGTGTTTGTTTTCCCTGATTTCTGTCTTCAGTTCTTTTGTTTTCTGCTATCCGTCAATAAAATTTTCCTCTTTGAATTTTGTGAACTGTGTAGTTATCAGGGTCATTGCTGAGGGCACACTGGATGGGTCCCAAAGTGAGTTTCCCAGATTTTTCCAGAGGGGGATTCTAGGGGCCAGAAACGGGAAAACTTTCCCAAAATGTGCCTGGGGGCTTCAAGTTTTTAACAGCTAGGCTACAGTCGTCTTACTATTTGTCATGTGCTTGGGGGAAAATCATTTTTCTGCCTCTTAGTCTGTTTCCTCCTAGTCTATAGATGATAGTCCAGTGCTAAGGGACCCTTTTGGACACTGTACTTTCTGCCCGCTACGTTTTGAGACCCCTCCTGGCTCTGAGAGGGAAATAAATATAAAGCAACTGTGAGAATCAGGTGGAGGATGTTCAAAAGAGGGAATATAAGCTTGCTCCTAGAAGCTAAACATCTCCAGAACCAGGGAGGGCAGCCCTTGGATGCTCTTGGATGCTGGCCAGAAGGGCAGAAAGGGAGGATACTGCAATGATTTAAGCAGGCTCATGGAGCCTCGGGAGTGGGGGCGGGAGGGGGAAGAAGGAAGGAGTCACGCACCAAGTGCCTTTGCGGCCATTATCGGGCTGGCCTATATTCCTGGCTACCATTTCGCCTCCAGCTCAGCCGTGCCTTCCCCATTTGTGGGTACACGCAGCCACAGAGCTCATAAAATTCTCCTCTGCAGTTGCATGCGCCGGGAAATTTTATCAGCCTTGCGGCTGGGGAATCTGTTGCCATGACGACAGCGAGGTTGTCTCCTCTCATAGCTTTCAACCAGCAGCGATTTGCCTTACCTTCTCTCACCATCATCTGCAGAAGAATAGGATAGAAAATGCATTTAATGGAATTGTTAAATCAAAAAGGGACCCTCTTAAAAAAAAAAAAACAAGTATGTTGGATGTTTTGTAAAGGGGGAGGGGGTTCTAATTAAATTCGCTTGTTTGGTTAGTTGGGGTTTTTTAAGTTTATTTTAAAGGTTAAAATGCAACTTCCCTCTTTTCCTCCCTTCAAACATTTATTAAGCACCTACTATGTTCAGGGAATAGTGCTCAAGGCTAAGAGAAATATACACACATTCTTTATCTTGTAAAATTAATATTTCATTGGTGCCTTTTATTTTTTTACATCGTTATCATTTCCAAGTGAACCTGTACCCACTCCATGAACCGTCCTTTGAACAGTTAAGTAAACCAACTAAGTCTACAAAGTCTGACTAAATATGCTATGGTCCACACCCATACTCTTCCCCATCCCCCTCATCCCCCAGGAAAGCAGGGAAAGCTACTTCCTCATCTCTTCTCCCGGGCAAAAACTGACCATTACAAGTGCACAGGATTGAGCTTCATTTTAGTAAGGATGGGGTTGTTTTTTTTTTTTATTATTACATTGTTGAATCATTGTGTTCACTGTTTCTTGGTATTGCTTTTTTCACTCAGTTTATATTAATCTTCATCTTAATTTATTAATTTAGTCTGTCACAATTTGCTGGGACATTTCTGAATCTATGGGCACTCTCTTTATTTCCAGATTTTGCTGCTCCTCTTCCAAAAATGCTTCTGAGAATACTATTTAATGGAACTTTTCTGTCTTTGACCTCTTTGGAATATATGCATATTATATACACGCACACACCTACACAGAGTTTAGTGACATTGTTTTCAAGAATGGTTTGACCAGTTTGCAGCTTCACCAATAGTGTGTCTATCTTTTCAACATTCCTTCAACAATGGCTATTTCCCTCTTTTGTCATTTTTGTCCATTTACTGAGTGTGAGAGAAAGCCTCTCTCTCTATGTTGATTTGCATTTCTTTTATTATTAGTGATTTGGAGCATGCTTTCATATACTTGTTGATAGCTTGCAATCAATCCTGTGAAAACCAATTTTTTCCATATTTTTGACCATTTATTGGTGAAGTATGAGGGAGGAAAAATTTCTTCCTCAGAAGAAAACTGAGGAAATCATGGCATTTTCTCTAGCTGATCCTCATTCTTAGAACCCTCTCCTTCTTAATGGTTTCCATGGCTTACTTTAAGTCCCAGCTAAAGTCTCACCATCTACAGGACATCTTCCCAACTCCTCTTAATTTTAGTGCCTTTTCTTTCTATTGTTTTGTATTTATTCTGTACATAGCTTGTTTGTATATATTCGGTTGTTTGTTGTCTCTCCTCAAAGATTGGGAGCTCCTTAAGTGCAGGTACAATCTTCTCCCAGGAGGTGAATTTGAGACAGGATTTTTAAAATGTATCTCATAAATCAATAACACAAAGAATCATTCCCCAGGCAGTAAGTGGCCAAAGAAATTGAACAAAAAGTATTAGTACTTTTACAAATTGGTTGCAATTCTGCCAGTAGAGACAGGGCATTTCCTCCTGGCATGACAGCAAACATGATGAGATTGTCTCTTTCACAATCTGCCACCAGCAGCTCAACTGAATTTGCCTAGATATTAAGATATTAAGGATGACTCTTATTCTAAAGAATGATGATGAGGATACAAAGTTGCCATTAAGAAAAATACCTTTAGTTCTGGATGAAGGAATAAGAAAAAGAATCAAGGTTGGGTGACTCTTTGGTGAGGGGATTTGAAAAAGCTACAGATCCTCCTGACTTGGAGGTGCTCATTCTTCCCAGAGTGCATATTTAGTCAGATATTAAACATCTATGAAATATTTTGACATGTTATATGCCAAGCACTGTGCTAAGCTCTGGCAAAAAAATAAATAAATAAATAAAAAGAGACAAAAGATAGAACCTCCACTTGAGGAACTTCCAGTCTATTAGGAAAGACAACAGACAACCTGATATATAGAAATAAAGTATACACAGAATAAGTACAAAACAATTAACAAAAAGGAGGCACTAGAATTAAGAGGGGTTGGGAAGTTGTCCTGTAGTTGGTGAGAAGCACTTAACTGGCACTTAAAGCAAATAAGGGAAACCATTAGGAGGAGATGAGGAAGGAAAAGGGTTCCAGGAATGGGGATTAGCCAGAGAAAATGCTCAGAATTGAAAGATGGAATGTCTTGTTTATGGAAAAGCCAGGAGGATTGAAGAGTACATGGTACATCACGAGAATTTCTTGAAACTATCAAAGCTAATGACAATTGCTTCTAGTGATCCACTATGCATAAATGATACCACCAGGAAAAGCCTAGAAATCTTGCTGGATATTATAATATCTTGAGCAAGCACCTGAAAACATTAGAAGCATAAGGGCTTTTCCATCATTGCCTTATTAGACTTTGTTTTTAGAGATAAGTAACTCTGGTAAGTCTTTACTCCAAGTCCAAAACTCATTGGGATTAATATGAAATTTAGGTAAAATACATTTATTACCTTCCTGGAGCAATTAACTAGTTAAGTAGAGAAATAAGACATAAACATTAGTGAAAACATAACGTATGGTATTCTTTTTTTCCCTTTTGATAGTCTTTTATTGTTCCCAATTACATGTAAAGATAGTTTTTAACACTCATTTTTGTAAGATTTTGAGTTCCAAATTTTTTTCTTTCCCTTTCTTTCCCCTTCCCTCTTCAAGACATAGATTTAAGTTATATATGTACAATCATTTTAAACATAGTTCCATGTTAGTCATGTTGTGAAAGAAAAATCAAAATAAAAGGGGAAAACCATAAAAAACAAACAAAAAACATGAAAATGATGTACAATATTCTATGATACATATATTATTAGAGAGTTACAAAGTGTGATATGAGGTCTGAGATTGTTCCGGGGGTGGGGGGAGGAGGGGAAAGGGAAGGGGGATTAGGGAAGCTGTTTGGGAGGTTTTTTTATAGAGAAGGTTGTATTAGAGATGGACTTCCCACAATGGACTTGGGAAGAAGAAATTCAGGGGTGAAGAGATCAAGAAAGGATCTTCCACACACAGAGATTGTTGTTGTTTTTTGTTCTTGAAGAGGCCCAAAATGACATTAACTATGTTAGAGTCAAGTTAGTATGTCTGACTATGGCTGACCAGATAATATAAGCTCAGAATGCCCTGCCATAGGTCAGACACAAACAGTCCCCATGAACATTTGGGATGGTTTTCCAAACACATCTTGCATTTCTCCTGAGCTAATTCAATTCTGCTTTGCTCATAGAGCAGAACATCTTCTCTGATGAGGGCACACCATGCTGGATGGGCCTGTGCCAGTGTCTCCCATGTCATACAATCAATTCTAAAGTTCTTAAGAAAGACCATGAGAGTATTCATGTATTGCTTTTTCTGAACACCTTGTGAGTGCTTGTTCTGTGTGAGTTCTCAATAAAATAGTCTTTGGGGCAAAAGCACATTTGGCACTCAAACAATGTGGCCAGGCCAAAGAAATTGTGCTTTCTGCAGTAGAATGGGACAGGATAAACAAAGACACAGAAGGAAAGTGGTGAAACAGGCTGAGAGCACAGAGAATTGTCTATTTTCTGGAGCACAAAATATGTAGAAAAAAATAACATGAAAGAAGACTTAATCATTCCCCAATTGATAAATGGTCGAAGGATAATAACAGATCATTTTCAGATGAATAATTTAAAACCATTTCTAGTCATATGAAAAATATTCTAAATCACTATTGATTAGAGAAATACAAATTAAGACATCTCTGAGATACCTCTTCATACCTTTCAGATTGGCTAAGGTGACAGAAAACAATTATGATAAATGTTGGAGGGGATGTGGAGAAAACTGAGACACTAATTCATTGTTGGTAGAGTTGTGAAATGATCCAAACATTGTGGAGAACAATTTAGAACTATGTCCACAGGGCTATAAAATTGTGCATACCATTTGATTCAGCAGCATTACTACTGGATCTGTATTCTAGAGATCAAAAAAGGAAAAGGACCCACATGTGCAAAAATGTTTGTAGCAGCCTTTTTTGTAATGTCAAGCAACTGGAAATGTAGTGGCTGCCCATCAACTGAAAAATGGTTGAATAAGTTATGGCATATGAATGTAATAAAATATTATTTTATAAGAAATGATGAACAGACTTATTTCAGAAAAACCTGGGAAGACTTACATGAACTGAAGCTGAATGAAATGAAGAGAATCAAGAGAACATTTTACATAGGAACAGCAAGATTATGTGATGATCAACTATGATGAACTTGGCTCTTCTCAACAATGCAGTGGTTTAAGGCAATTGCATTAGACTTGTGATGGAAAATGCCATCTGCATCCAGATAGAGAATTATGGGACTGAATATAGATTGGAGCATAGTATTTTCACCTTTTTTGTTTGTTTTTTCTTTTTTCATATTTAGAAGAATTGCACATATAACATCAGATTACTTTCTAACTTGGGGAAGGAAGAGGTAAAAGAGGAAGGGAGAAAAATTTGGAACACAAAATTTACAAAAATGAATGTGTACATGTATTTGGAAAAATAAAATACTATTGAAATAAAAGAGAAAGAAGCCTTGAAAGATATCTTATGGCAAATGACCTTTTACTTCTATCTCTTAACATTCTATGATTATATGATCTCCAACACTTAAAAGCTTCCCAGCTTAGCATTTATAGCCCATCTCATTATAACTTCAGCCTACCTTTCCAGGCTTACCTTTTACCCAGATTGCCCTGCTTGCTATTCCCCAAACTTGTTATTAGATCTCCCGAATCTGGGCTTTCACCATAACTCAAAATTACTCCTTTCTCTCTTGCTCCTCCTAGAAGACTTACCTTCCTTCTTAATTCAATCATCTCTCTCCTCAGATACTTTCTCCAAGCCTTCCAGATAATTTTCTCTTCACCACACATATTTTCTATGAAATCAGAGAATAAGAGTTGGAAAGAATCTTAGATTCTATCTAATCACAAATCTTCATGTTACAGATAAGAAAATGGATCCATGGACAAGTTATGGCATTTGCTTTATGAGCTTCTTAAACTTTTTCCACTCACGACACTTTTTCGCCTGAGAAATTTTTTACATGATCCTAGGTATATAGGGGATCCCACATGAGATCAGGACTCACAGTTTAAGAAGCAGGGCTCTATATCATACACATAATAAGTCTCGAAAGTGGTATTTGAACTCAGGTCCTTTGACTCCAAAGCTAGTTCTTTTTCTTCTTTACCTCAATTTTTCCAGCATTCATCAGTTAAACATTTAGGGAAAGAAAAAAGTGGTGGGGGAAGGAATCGTACATACTGTACAGTGCAATAGGGATGAAGATAATGAAGGGGTAGTTTAGTTTGAAGCTTATGGTTAGATTAAAGGTATTTATTGAGAATCACTGTCAGTTGGTGATTGTGGCTTCTTGTCTTGAATAGATAAAGAAGGTGAGTGGGATGAGGCTGGTGAAGAAAACAAACAACTGTATTTTTACATAGTGTGGGGAAGTTGTTAGTTTTATGTGGGAAAATAATGTTATGGATTAGAGGAAAAGTAAGTATGATAATAGATAGTGAGAGTGAAGAATTTATTATTAAAATACCAAAGTGAATCTGCTTGTTAATATGCTAAACAAAACCTAAACCACACCCAGCAGATCTTAGCTCAATGCGGCTTACACAGAAACTTTTGTTTCTTATTCATCAACAGTTAACCAGCTAAGCCAATTTCGACATCAATTAAAGATGATGTGATGTGTGGTAAAGAAATCTGTTCAGACATGATTCTCTGTGAATTGAAGCTGATGAGGCAAAAGAGGGTTTAACTTAAGCTCCATCCTGGAAGAAGCCATATTTTATCAGGAAGTTAAAGAAGAAATTTAACATTTCAGACAGGTTGAGAGGGGAAGGAGGTTTAGCTAAAAAGAAGAGAAATTTCCAAAGTCAAAACTTGGAAGGGACAGCTGCATGTTTGAGTAAGAACAATGATGCAGGAGAGCTGCTTCCAGAATATGGCTTTGATATATCTAGGCAGTCACTTCTCTTCCCAGAGTGTCCCCTCCCATAAAACAGGGATAATCACACCTGCACTCCCTATCACCACTGGGTGATTTTTTATAGAGTATAAATCCTACAACATTGTAGAAATATGAATTGATTTTGTAATTAATATTTGAAAGAACACTGAATCTGGGGTTGAAAGACCTAGATGTGAGCCTAGATTCTGAATTCTTTTAGTTATGTAAACTTGAACAAATTGCTTAAACTCTCTGAGCCTATATTTCCTCATCTGTCAAATGGAGGATCATAGTAAAACTTGTATTGTCTCCTTCACAGTATTATCTTAAGAGTAAAATAAGTATGAATTGTAATATACAGATACATGTGTTTTTTAAACATAGATTTAGACTTTGGAATTCTGATCAGTGTCATATTATACCCTGAGTGAGTCTAGAGGACTGAAAATGAAATTCACTCTCTCTCTCTCCCCATATCTTTCTTTCTCTTTCTCTGTTTCTGTGTCTGTTTTTTTTTTTTTTTTGGTTATTTTTTAAAATTTCTTTACTACATTATCCCTTGCACTCACTTCTGTTCCGACTTTTTCCCTCCTTCCCAATACCCCCTCCCCCAGATGACAAGCAGTCCTATACATGTTAAATATGTCTTTGTTTCTGTTTCTTAATCTCTCTCTGTTTTTGTCTCTGTCTCTCTGTTTCTCTGTCTCTGTCTGTTTGTGTGTCTGTATATCTCTGTCTTTGTCATACAATCTCTATCTCTTGTCTCTCTCTCTTCCTCTGGCAACATGCACACATCTGCCAGAGGGATGATACTTCAGATGCAAAATGAGACAATACTTTGGGACACAGACAATTTATAAAGTCACTGCTTTGCTGGGTTATGCATATTGGTTATAAAGATTTTATTTTTTTATTTTATTGTTGTTCAGTTGTTCAGATCAATGAGAGGGAGAGATAAAAATGCTAATATAAGTGAACTTTAAAAATAAGCATAGATTTAAAGGAACATTTTTCAAGGGAAGAAACATTGTGGGAGGAAAGAAAAAAAGACAGTTCAACCAAAAGAATTCTATATTCTTATATTCTAAATTCAATAACTCTTTGAGGAGTTTACAATCTCATTGTAGAGTTGATGTTTAGACAAAAAATTACTGATACAAAGGAACATTTGATGAATACAAAAGTGACATTGGGATTTTCTTTGTGAGATTATCTTCCTCCTGACTTTAGTCTTCTGGTTCTGGGCCCATAGAAGGAGCATATGCTGGAGAGCATGCAGAAAATAGTGATAAGGAAAGTAAAGGGCATCAAGGTCAGGCCATATAAGAGTCATTTAAATGGACAGGAAAAGAGAAGACTGAGGATGGGAAAAGAGAAGATTGAGGGCGGTATAGGATAATAGCCTTCAAGTATTTGCGATTTTACTACGGGCATAAGGATTATATTGGTTGCCTTTGATTGCCCCAGAGGACAGAACTTAAAACCATGGAAGTCACAAGGAAGTATACAGGCTTCTATTTGATGTAAAGATAGCAAATCAAATCAAAACTGCCTAAAAATAGAATGAGCTGCCTTATGAGATAGTGAGTTACCCACTACTGGAGGTACTCAAGCAAAATCTGAGTGTATTCTTGTTCATTGAGGGAGATGGCCTTCAACAGTTCTTGCAGCTTGGAAGTTCTGATTCCAAGGCTGTCTCAGCTCTAGTTCCTCTTATATATAAGTATATATCATTTACTTCTGCCAGATAAAGCTGCTAAAAGTATAGTTCTGATCATATTACTTCTGTTTTCATAAATCTTTAATAGCTCCTTCCTGTCTACTAAATAAAGTCCAAGCTCTTTACCTACCACAAAAGTCCATTCAGTTTAATTATTTACTAAGCACCTATTATGTTCCAGGCAGTGTGCTAGGCTCTAGAGCAGTGTTGACTAGGTACCTCAAGTATTCCCCAAGACTGTCTCAGGGAATCCATAAAATCAAAACTATTTTCAGAATGAGCTCCTGGAGAACTGGGACTAATTTTTTTGCCTTTTTTTTGGGGGGGAAGGGGAAGATATCATCAGCATTTAGTATAGTATTTGGCACATAGTAGGTGCTTAATAATTGTTTGTTTATTGACTTGATTACAATACTAAGATGTTTTAATTTCGAATAAGGTAAACATCAATAGCTATAGCCTATATAAGCCAAAATCTTGGAGACTGCTCACTAATTTTTTTTTTTAATTTTTATTTAATAATTACTTTATATTGACAGAATCCATGCCAGGGTAATTTTTTTTTTTTTACAACATTATCCTTTGCACTCATTTCTGTTCCAATTTTTTTCCCCTCCCTCCCTCCACCTCCTCCCCTAGATGGCAAGCAGTCCTTTATATGTTGGATATGTTGCAGTATATCCTAGATACAATATGTTTGCAGAACCGAACAGTTCTCTTGTTGCATAGGGAGAATTGGATTCAGAAGGTATAAATAACCCGGGAAGAAAAACAAAAATGCAGATAGTTCACATTCGTTTCCCAGTGTTCTTTCTTTGGGTGTAGCTGCTTTTGTCTGTCATTTATCAATTGAAACTGAGTTATGTCTCTTTGTCAAAGAAATCCACTTCCATCAAAATATGTCCTCATACATTATCATTGTTGATGTGTATAATGATCTCCTGGTTCTGATCATTTCACTTAGCATCAGTTCATGTAAGTCTCGCCAGTCCTCTCTGTATTTATCCTGCTGGTCATTTCTTACAGAACAATAATATTCCATAACATTCATATACCACAATTTACCCAGCCATTCTCCAATTGATGGGCATCCATTCATTTTCCAGTTTCTAGCCACTACAAATAGGGCTGCTACAAACATTTTGGCACATACAGGTCCCTTTCCCTTCTTTAGTATTTCTTTGGGATATAAGCCCAATAGAAACACTGCTGGATCAAAGGGTATGCACAATTTGATAACTTTTGGGGCATAATTTCAGATTGCTCTCCAGAATGGTTGGATTTGTTCACAGCTCCACCAACAATGCATCAGTATCCCAGTTTTCCCGCATCCCCTTCAACATTCATCATTATTTTTTCCTGTCATCTTAGCCAATCTGACAGGTGTGTAGCAGTATCTCAGAGTTGTCTTAATTTGCATTTCTCTGATCAATAGTGATTTGGAACACTCTTTCATATGAGTGGTAATAGTTTCAATTTCATTATCTGAAAATTGTCTGTTCATATCCTTTGACCATTTATCAATTGGAGAATGGCTTGATTTCTTATAAATTAGAGTCAGTTCTCTATATATTTTGGAAATGAGGCCTTTATCAGAACCTTTAACTGTGAAGATGTTTTCCCAGTTTGTTGCTTCCCTTCTAATCTTGTTTGCATTAGTTTTGTTTGTACAAAGGCTTTTTAATTTGATGTAATCAAAATTTTCTATTTTGTGATCAGTAATGGTCTCTAGTTCATCTTTGGTCACAAATTTCTTTCTCCTCCACAAGTCTGAGAGATAAACTATTCTATGTTCCTCTAATTTATTTATAATCTCGTTCTTTATGCCTAGGTCATGGACCCATTTTGATCTTATCTTGGTATATGGTGTTAAGTGTGGGTCCATGACTGCTCACTAATTTTTAGTATATAGAAGTCCTGAGACCAAAAAGTTTATGAACAACTGCTCTAGAGATAACAAAGAGAAAAAAACAAACAGTACCTGCCCTCGAGGAACTTATATTCTATTTTTTAAAATAACTTTTTATTGATAGAACACATGCCAGGATAATTTTTTACAGCATTATCCCTTGCATTCACTTCTGTTCCGATTTTTCCCCTCCCTCTTTCCACCCCTTCCCCCAGATGGCAAGCAGTCCTTTACATGTTGAATGGGTTACAGTATATCCTAGATACAATATATGTGTGCAGAATCAAACAGTTTTCTTGTTGCACAGGGAGAATGGGATTCAGAAGGTATAAATAACCTGGGAAGAAAAACAAAAATGCAAACAGTTTATATTCATTTCCCAGTGTTCTTTCTCTGGGTGTAGCTGCTTCTGTCCATCTTTGATCAATTAAAGCTTTCTTTATCGAAGAGATCCACTTCCATCAGAATACATCCTCAAAGAGTAACGTTGTTGAGGTATATAATGATCTCCTGGTTCTGCTCATTTCACTCAGCATCAGTTCATGTAAGTCTCGCCAGTCCTCTCTGTATTCATCCTGCTGGTCATTTCTTACAGAACAATAATATTCCATAACGTTCATATACCACAATTTACCCAGCCATTCTCCAATTGATGGGCATCCATTCATTTTCCAGCTTCTAGCCACTACAAACAGGGCTGCCACAAACATTTTGGCACATACAGGTCCCTTTCCTTTCTTTAGTATCTCTTTGGGGTATAAGCCCAGTAGAAACACTGCTGGATCAAAGGGTATGCACAGTTTGATAACTTTTTGAGCATAGTTCCAAATTGCTCTCCAGAATGGCTGGATGTGGAACTTATATTCTATTAGGGAAAAGTAGCATGTATACAGATAAGCAAATATAAAAAAAATAAAGTAGTAAGTGACTCTCTTCCACTCTTCATATTCACCATAAAGGATCCTTGGAGGCCACCTTGAAGCCATTCTAAAAGTCCACTGATTGGCTTCTAAGACCCAAGAGACTTTTTTTTTCTCTGAAGGGAGAGTTTCTGGCTGGTCTTCCTGTTTATCATTATTTTAATGTTATATCAGACATAATGAGAATGAAGAATGGAAAGAGGCAACTTTCCTATCTCAGTGTCATGGTGATTTTGCTTTTTGGACCAGAAGACTTAACCAATTCTGCCTAAGCAGAGGCTCCTGACTGCCTAAATCTCTCACCCCTTTTTCCTTTTTCTTCAATAGGTGAGTGGTTTAAGGAGTGGTCAGAGAAGGCCAAAGAAAGAGATAGTCTACCAGAACAATTATCATTACAGCAGCACTAGCAGGATCTATTTTGAGACAAGGAAAACATCAAAATCAAAGAGAGGCCATCAGAAAAATCCATCTGGACTCTTTGACTGGGATATTGCCCAGTGAAGAGACAAAATGTGAAGCTCCTGATCAGCAGTCTTGTATTAATTAACATGTCCCAGTGAGGTTGGAATAACTCATACCTGACAATGCTATTGATTAAAACAGCTGTTAAACTTGGTAATGTCTACTATGATTCTCTTGTACATATCATGGCTTTCTTCAAGTAGGAATAAATCACTAGTCCCATATACAATTTATATTTGTGCATGGAATGTCTCTTTACTTTCTTCCTATTGGAGGGAATTGTAGGCTAGAAACAAAAGTAAGATAGCACAACAGGGATGTTAACCCAATCTATTCAAGAAATAAAGAACTAGCTTCTCCACCTGAGAGCTCAGATTGCCCCTAGCAATAAGCTGAAGCAAACCCTAATGGTTAGGTAAAATCCAGCAACTCTTAAAGGTCATCAGGTCTGGGGTAATAATCAGGGGTCCTCAAAGTATGGCCCACGGGCCAGATGCTGCAGCTGAGGATGTTTATCCCCCTCACCCAGGGCTATGAAGTGTCTTTATTTAAAGGCCCACAAAACAAAGTTTTTGTTTTTACTATAGTTTGGCCCTCCAACAGTCTGAGGGACAGTGAACTGGCCCCCTATTTAAAAAGTTTGAGGACCCCTGATAAGTGATTGTCTCTAGCTTATGTGTTAGATATCTACAAATTAATTTCAGACGTAGATAGTACAAAAAACTTCAGAGACCCAGAAAGGCCTTATATATAAATTGACATAATTTGGTTATTGTAAAGAACTAGGAGTTCTAAGTAGGTAGTATTTCCAACAGGAGTATTCATTTTTAACACTATATAAAATGAAAGAAACAGAATATTATGTATAAGGAGCTGCACATCAATCAATTTCACTAGAATAGTTTCTGAAGAGCAATAGGAAGCCATGTATTTAGATTGGAGCCAGACAGAGAAAGGCTTTAGATGCCTTAAGAAGTAGTTTTTATTTAAGGGCATATACTATGACCTAGTCTCCAAACAATTTTGTAACCTCATTCCCTACTGCCCCACCCTCTAGCCATACTTTATATAATATATACCATCCACCAATTATGTATCACATGTGAAATACAAGTCCTAATTTCAAGGGGCCTACAATCTCTCTTTTTTTCTTTTCTTTTTTCTTTTTTTGGTAGCTTTTTATTTTTCCAAATACATGCAAAGATAGTTTTCAACATTCACCCTTGCAAAACCCTGTGTTCCAAATTTTTCTCCCTTCCCACTTCCCCTTTCCCTAGACAGCAAGTCATCCAATATAAGTTAAATACGTACAATTCTTCTAAATATATTTCCATATTTGTCACACTGTGCCAAAAAAATCAGATCACAAGGGAAAAAAAATCGAGAAAAAAAATTTATGAGGAGATAAGACAGATGCAGTACCTGTTATTTAGGGTATATACTAGAAGAAAGCATTTGAAAACCAGCATATGATTCTGGTGGCATCTTTGCATGAGCAGAAAATTCTGGTGTTCCTTTGTTCCTGCAATGCAGGTCAGTCCAGGCCAGAGTACTGGAAATGATAGAAAAGGGTTGAGAGGCTCTGAAAGCAGAGACCCTAGGTCTTTGTGAGCTTTCCCTCCTTCAAACCCCAAAAGGGCTCAGTTTGTACCCCTCCTACAGTACACATCACACACTGCATGCTATCAGAGTTGTATATTTGCATATTATATATCCATACAAGGGGGGAATTCTGTGTCCTCCCTCTTCACAGTCTTCACAGAACTCAGCCCATGAAAAGCTTTCAATCTGTGATTAGCAATGAGAACTGTGCAGGTTCCCCTGAAAGGATGTGACTCTGTGAGCCATTCTTTCTCTGTATGTGAGCAACTATGTGTGTAAATCTATGTAATTTGTGTGTGCATTTCTCTTCTTATGTATTTATCTGTCCGTATAATCAGGGACTCTATGTACCTCTGTATATCCACTTGTATATAAATGCACATGCTATATGCATGTGTTTGTGTGTACTTATATGTGTGTGTTTACATAAATTTATGTGTAGACACTTATATTTGTGTGAATACATATATATATATATATACATGCTCCATCTCCACGTATTATATACATCTGTGAGTAAACACTTTTGTATGTACACATCTCAAATTATGTACTTGTGTGTATATATGTGCATTTAAAGACACATACACACATATATATACATATACTGTATATTCAGATAGTTATGTGTATACTTATGAGTATGGATCTGTTTATATGCATTTGTATATTCACATCTCTCAGTATGAATATCTATTTTTCTATAAATGTGTATTTTTGTGTATTGATTTGTATGTGTCCACTTTTGAATGCAATATCTCTATATGTGTGTATGTATACATGGAAGAGACATAAGAGACCGTGTCAATCAACCTTCTCATTTTACTGAAGCACAGAAGTCACTTTCTTGAGATATATCGTGTCTACCTCAGTGTGTGTGTGTGTGTGTGTGTGTGTCCATGTGAATAGTGTGTACGTACTTTTGTAGATAAATGCGAACATGTGTTTGTGAGTGTGTGTGTATGTGTGTGTGCACATTTGTACCTCTCTCTCTTTGTGTGATTTTGTGCATAAACTAACAAGTAATGACTGGCCCCTTCCCTGCACTAAAGAAAGAGACTTTGGAATGTATAGGCAATGTGACCTTTTGTTAATGCTTTTCAGAGAGAGGATAGGTACAAGGGTTCCCCTGAGAAAATTCAGGAAAGGAGGCAAGATCAGAAGATCCCAGTGGGGGATTACTGCGAGTGCCTGGATCTCTGCAGAAGGACAGTTCTCCTAGGGATAAAGATGAAAGAAAAGTCCCTTGCTTGAAGGAAGAGTAGAAGGGTTTTAAGAAAAAAAATCACTTTACAATCCCTGCTGCTGAAATAGACATCTCAGGGGGAGATGCTCTGGATTGGAGTCAGGGAACATGGATTTGAATCCTGGCCTTGATATGGCAAGTGTGATCTTGAGAATGTTATTTCTCTCTGGGGCTCAGTTTCCTTCTTTTTAAAATGAGAGGATTGGAGTAGCTTGCCTCAGATTTCTCCCAGCTTTAAATCTGAGTTCCTGTGTTTCAGTGATCTCTAAACTCCCTTCCAGCTCTGATATGATGGGATTCTTTAAATTCCAGGTCCAGTCCTTAATCGGATGCTTGACCAGGCTCTGTGCATCTATGCCTGGCTCCTTTTACCTCTCCTAGGAGATTCCCGGGCTCCAGGCTCCTCCTCTCCCATCCCCCAGCACATCCCCCACCCCCAATCTCTTTTTTTTATTGTTGGCTTTCTTTCCACTCCTCCTTATTTGCCAATAATGTCCATGCATTGTGGCCTCCTAGCTGTTCATTGCCTTCTCTTTCACAGTCAGAGGGGAGAAGGTGAAGGGCCTGAAGGCCAGATTCCCATCTCTTAAGACCCTGCTCTGTGACTGGCTGGGAGGGAGGAGGAGGAGGAGGACACCCCCTTCCCCCACACACATGCACACAATGCCGGAGGTACCCAGTTTGGCCCCAACACTGGGATTTCCACTTGGAAGACCTCTTTATTCTGCCCTGGGAACAGAGAAAGGCTAGGGGTCAAAGTGCAGGTGTCACCATGGAAACCAGGACAGAAATGGTCATCACAGAGACCTTCAAGCCCTCACAGCCTGAAATTATAACCAGGCACAGTTGGACACAAGTGGGAGGGGGATGCGTGTGGAGGCAATGTGGGAGGAAGAGATAGTTCTTATTCAAGGCTGGGTATGCTCTATGTAGCTGAAGGAACTCCCAGTATGGGTTGAGAACTTCCTAGGCTGGAAGAATGACAGGGGCAAAACACCCTACCGCAGCATAGCCTGGGAAGGGGAACCTAGGAGAGGCAGAGAGACATTGGTCACTGAGAGGCAGGGTGAGCCAAACTCCCACGATGTCCAACTTCCCTCAGTCTGACAATGGTTAAACTTTGTCTGGATATTCCTCAGAAGGGCCGTGGGTAATATCCAGCAGTTATAACCATCTGTTCCATTTGTATATTGCCTCATACTTTCTAACACACATGGCTTTTCTACATACATTTAATACTTTCAATAATCCTTCCAGGGAGGCAGGTGAGGAATTCTAGCTCCCAAAATGATTTCCCTCCTCCCCCAATTTAATAGCGGCTTAGAGAGGTTATTCACATCATAATGCAGTTATAGAATTACTAAATAAAATTGTGCAATTATATGAGCATAAAGCTTAATAGCAATAATTATTTCAATACAACCAAAAGATTAGCCCATGATGTCATTGGTAAGGATACCTCTTCCATTATTTTAAATGGACATCCTTTTTATAGCTTAGAAGATGGCCTTTTATCAGTGGGTGCAACTGAAAAATTCATGACTAGTCCCATTGCCAGTCTGGGAATTGGAACACACTCAATCTTGCTAGGCTGGCTTGGGAATTATATAGGTTCTCACCAGACTCATGCTTGGAGCTTTTGCAGTCTGGTTAAGGACAATGGGAAGAGCAGATGTATATTCTGAGGAGTCAGAAAAATGTGAGAGCTTTGAGGGAATCACTTCTCAAGATATCTGAAAGAAACAAAGATGCTAAATGCTGGGAAGGAGGCAAGAATTATAAATGCTTTACTAAAGAATGAAAAAAATATCAGTCAATTCCAACTCATGTGTTTGCTTTCCCATTCTCTGCAAAATCCTTATGAGAATTATTTACAGGTTTATGAGAAGAGTAAGCTTAATGAAAGTATGAGATGGCAGATAATTAGAGCCCTTATTTTGCTTATTGTTTATTGATTAGGACTTAAAAGCTTTCCTCCAACAAGACAGTCTGTCTTTCTGATATGTGAAGATAATGCAAGATTCCTTTAAAGAGGTAACATCAAAGTATTGCATTGTCAAAAGTTAAAGTACAAATGCCTTCTTGCTGTTAATAATCAACAAAATTCTTTAGGGAATGTTCTCCATAAGAGGAATGGCTTAGGTGTTTTAGGGGAGAGTTGTGCTGTGTAAGAACAAAATGTCTCAATTTCTTTTTCAAGAGCACAACAGTAGATAAAATATTGAATGATCTGTTTATTAATCTATAAGAAAGGTCTGTCTCATTTGCAGGCCTTATCAATTTGCCCCACTGATGTAACTTTTCTAGGGAGCTTACTTCTGGGTGAATCAGGATAACCCATAAGGGAAATGTCTTGGAACATTATGGAGTTTACCTAGACATTTCAAAATCAATTCCTTGAAGAGATTAACTCCATAGTGAAGAAGAAACCCTCTGTTAGGCTCCAGAGGCATTAAAAAGACCTACCAGATTCCCTCTTTCACTCTTGAGGGATTTCAGAGATTATTTCTCTCCTCAGGGAATCTATGTTGCACCAGTCTGGACCCAGAATCTGAAATGCCAGAAGGCCAAAGTCTGAACTCTGTTAAAATCACAAGACCACAGAGGATCTACTCACTTTATCTAGGATGGAAAAGAAGAATTAAGATTAAGGTCTCAGAGAAGAGAAGGTCCTAAGTCCTTTTTCCTTCCTACATGGTTTCTTACCAGATACTGTGAGCACCAAGAGTAAATGAGGTCAAAGAGATTGTACCTGAAGCTGCAGTAGCCCATGAAAGAACTTCTCCTTCACCACATGGTAAGTTAACTAGAACCAATTACCTAACATCCACTCATGTCCCATAGTCTCTTCAAGGTACCCCCTGTTCATGTTGTCACGGTTCTCCCAGAAATAAGCTTCCTAGGATCTTCCACGTGAAGAAGCTGCATCAAATTGATAAATGCAGATAATATTACAAATAAATTACCAAAAAGGGAGACAGTTCTCCAGGGATAACCCAGGAATGAAAGATAAACAGTGTAAAGTCCAAATAGAAGGGGAATTCTGGTCAGATTGTGCAGGGGTTTGTAGTGATTTCTCCTCTCTAGGAACAGTGAAATGTGGGGAAACCAGCACACAGAACCCTTTTTTTCACCACTGGGGGAGGCTTCCAGTCTCCTCCCTGGGATGCAGAGAACAGAGAGAACCACTGCAGTCAGACTGAAGCTCCTAGTTCACCTTGTGGGGGAAAGCAGCTGTTAGGAACAGCTTATGACCTGTAGTTCTATCCATAGTATCTGGAACCAGCAGTGGAGAGGCTGAGAAAAAACTGTGGGCCTTGATTGCCACTTGTCCAGACCAAGTCCAAAGCTGCAATGTTCAGTGCTCAAATCAGTGCTGAAGAAGCACCAAACTCAGAACAGAAACAAACCTAGAAGAAGGCCTGAGCCCCTGGAGACTGTTATCAAGAAGACCTTTCTCCCATGCTTCTTTTATTTTCCTATCACCCTAATTCCCAGGATCTTTCCTCAAATACTTCAAGGAAGGTAGTCGGAAAGAGTTCCAAGGCAGTGGGGAAATAGGCTACATGTTGTGAATGCTTAGCCATTTTCTCTTTTATTTTTACTTTCCCTAATACACTTTATGACTACAGTACATTATTATCTATTGTTAAAATTACTTATTAGAAAAAGAAAAGTCCAAATACAGGGAAAGGGAAGAGCCATAGGTTTTCTTATTTTAAAATAATTATGATCAATATGCTATCTACCTCTAGTCTAAATTTAGAATCAAACCAATAGAGGTTTTAAATTCCCCAAGTATGGCATAAAAAACCCAAAAGAATCCAAGGTGATCACTTGGCTGGTGGCTTGAGAATGGCACCATCTGGTGGATATCTTTTAAGTTACACTCCCTCTCTGGATAATTAATATAGTGACACACTGCCTTTCTACAGGCTTAAGGAAGGTGGCACTGGAGCTGGTGAACAGCTAGGGCTACTGCAGGACCACATATGTCATGTATGGACATTCAATGCAGCATACATAGGTTATCATAATGGTGAAGGCCATCAGATTCTATTATTCTCAGATGGCCTAATTATCCACACACAAACACCAAATGAATGAAGAACATATAGATTGATGCTTAATAAATGGTTATTTCCTTCCTTCTGGATCATTAATGTGGATCAATAATATTGGAGGTGCTTTTTTGGTACTGTGTACCTTCAGGCACTGTGCTAAGTGCTGGAGATTCCAAAAAAGGTAAAAGACAGTTCCTGCCCTCAAGAAGCTTATAATTCTGGCAGTGCTACAGTAAATCACGGTATCTGAAGAATTTGAATTTTAAACTAGCCTAATCCTAGCCTCCATATAAATGGGTAGAACAATAATGAGTATAACTGAACTACTGTCATGTGGGAGAATAAAGACATGAATTTGAAATTAGAGGATTTGTGTTCAGATCTTGTTTCTATTGCTCATTACCTGTGTCACCTTCAATAAATTATTAGGCCCTCATTTTTCTTTTTCTTTTTTTTAAATTAAAGCTTTTTATTGACAAAACATATGCACAGATAATTTTCAATATTCACCCTCACAAAACCTTGTGTTCCAAATTTTTTCTCTCTCCCTTCCTACTCACCCACTCCCCTAGATAGCAAGTAATCCAATATATGTTAAACACATGTAATTCTTTTTTTGTGTCTATTTTTTATTATTAAAGCTTTTTATTTTTAAAAACATATATATAGATAATTCTGCAACATTAGCCCTTGCAAAACCTTGTGTTCCAGTTCCCCCCTTCTTCCACTCTCCTCCCCTAGATGACAAGTAGTGTTATATATGTTAAACATGGTAGAAATATATATTAAATCCAATATATACATACATATTTATACAATTATTTTGCTGTACAAGGAAAATCAAATCAAACCAGAAAGAAAATGATGAAGAAAATAAAATGCAAGCAAACAACAAAAAGAGTGAGAATGCAATGTTGTATTCCTACAGTCTTCTCTCTGGGTGTAGATGGTTCTCTTCATCACTGAACAACTGGAACTGGTTTGATCATCTCATTGTTGAAGAGAACCATGTCTGTCAGAACTGATGGTCATATAAACTTGCTCTTGCTGTGTACAGTGATCTCCCGGTTTTGCTCATTTCACTCAGCATCAGTTCATGCAAATCTTTTCAGACCTCTCTGAAATAATCCTGCTTATCGTTTCTTATAGAACAATAATATTCCATAGCATTCATATACCATAACTTATTCAACCATTCACCAACTGATGGGCATCCACTCAGTTTCCAGTTTCTTGCCACTACAAAAAGGGTTGCCACAAACATTTTTGATATGCATTTCTTCTATATATATTTCCACAATTATCATGGTGCACAAGAAAAATCAGATCAGAAAGTTGAAAAATGAGAAAGAAAATAAAATGCAAGCAAACACAATAAAAAAGGTGAAAATATGATATTGTGATCCACTCCCAGTTCCCACAGCCCTCTCTCTGGATGCAGATGGCTCTCTTCATTATAAGACCATTGGAACTGGCCTGAATCTCTTTGTAATGTTTTCCTGGTTCTACTCACTTCACTCAGCATCAGTTCATGTAAGTCTCTCCAGACCTTTCTGAAATCATCCAATTGATCATTTCTTATAGAACAATAATATTCTATAACATATATATATCATAACTTATTCAGCCATTCTCCAACTGATGGGCATCCCTTCAGTTTTCAATTCCTTGCCTCTACAAAAAGGGCTGCTACAAACATTTTTGCACATGTGGGTGTTTTCCCCTTTTTTTAATGATCTCTTTGGGATATAAGTCTAGTAGAGATGCTGCTGAATCATAGGGTATGAAGCGTTTGATAACTTATTGGGCATAATTCCATATTGCTCTATAGAATGGTTGGATTAGTTCACAACACCACCAACAATATATTAGTGTCCCAGTTTTCCCACATCACCTCCAACATTTGTCATTATCTTTTCTTGTCATCAGAGTCTCATTTTTCGATGAAAATCTGAAATATGAAGGAATTAGACTAATGGATCTCAGGCTTTTTCCAGCTTTAGATATATGATCCTATTCTTTGTCTTCCATGTAACCTCCATAAACTATAATCTCCCATGTTTTCCCAGTCCAAAACCTCTTCTCTGATCTGATTTTTCTCCCTTCAAAATCTTGTTGCTACAGTCATCCATTTCCCTTTAAAACTGTCCTCCAGTATTCCCTATCCTATCACATTTGTTGCCAATTCAACTTTAGGATATCTCAATATCTGCCCTCTCCACTGATATTCATGAGTTAGTGAATGATGCTAATGATAGTTACACAGATGCTAATGATAGTTACACAGTCATGCTGACAGGATCCAAATTCACGCTATCTAATCTCAACTAAACCCTCACTGCTGCATGGCAATTTGCCTTTTCCCTAATTGACTTCCTATCACATTTCCCATGGCATCTGTTCCAACATCTTCTCTCCTCAAGCCACCAACATCATTTCTTCGCCTCATCACTCTCAATAGAGAGGCTATTATTTAATCTCCTGCTTCTACCCCTGAAGTATCCCCAACACCATTTCTCACTCTCTCCTTTTTTGTCCCAATAGAAGAAGAAATGGTCCTTTTCCTTACTAATACAAATCTCTTGGTCTGTGCCCTTTGTTCCCATTTTCTTTACTCTCTTATATTAGTTTATCCTTTTAGTCACCTCTTTACTCTTTTTTCCCCCTGAGGCAATTGGGGTTAAGTGACTTGCTCAAGGTAACACAGCTAGGACATGTTGTGTCTGAGATCAAATTTGAACTCAGGTCCTCCAACTTCAAGGCTGGTGCTCTATCCAATGTGCCACCTAGCTGCCCCAATACTTTTACTCTTTATAATTTTTAAATCTGTCTTTATACATGGACTCTTTCCCTACTTCATTTTAAAAACCAAACAAATCCACATTTGACTGCATTATTCCGTTAAGATATCATTTTATGCCTTCTTTTCTTGGCCAAACTGGTTGGGGAAAATTTTTTTTAAATAATTTCTCCCACTTCTTCACCTCCCCACTTACTTTTCAATTTTTTGCAACCTAGATCCAGATCCCACCACTCAAGTGAAACTGTTCTTTCTAAGGTGACCATTAATTACCTATCTACTAAATTTAAATTTTTTTCTCAGTCCTCATCTTTTTTTTACCTTTCTTTGATATTTGACATTATTTACCATTCCCTTCTTCCAGGTATTTTCTCCTACTTGGGTTTTCTTCCTTCTTTCTCTCCTTCTTTCTTACCTTCCTTCCTTTCTTCTTCTTTCCTTCTTTCCTTCCTTCTTTCCTTCTTCCTTCATTCCTTTTTTAGGCAAAGCAATCAGGGTTAAGTGACTTGTCTAGGACTATCAAACAGCTAATATATATGTGTATCTAAGATCAGATTTGAACTCAGGTTTTCCTGATCCATCTAACTGCCCCACTTACTTGTATTTTTATGGCATTATTCTCAAAAAGTTCACTCTACCATTTGACCTCTTGTTCTCAGCTTCTTTACAATCTTTAAATATACACACACCTCCCTTATCCACATAAACTTCCATCAATGAGGTGTCCCAGATTCTTTTTATATATTAATAGGTTCTCTTTCCTCTCTCAGCCAAACTCCAGAAAAAGCTGTCTACATTTTCTGCTTCTCTTTCTCTCTTCTCATTTCTCAACCCTTTGCAGTCTGGCTTCTCATCTTATTATTCAACTGAAACTGCTTTGTCCATAATTACCAAGGATCTCTTAATTGCCAAGAAAAGTGACTTTTTATCAGCACTTAACCCATTCACTCTCTCTACTGTATGTGATAACACTGATTACCCTTTGCTCCTGGATATTGAATAGATACTTCTCTAGGTTTTCATGACACTAATTTCTCCCAGTTCATCTACTACCTGTCTGGCTGTTCTTTCTCAGTTCTCCTGTTTGGTTCATCATCCATGTCATATCCTCTAAGAGTGTACCCAAACTTCTAAAAAGTTGGCCCTCATCCCCAATACTCTCTTAGAATTTAGAATCTTAGAACTCAACATGAGGTCCAGTATACAGTAAATATTTCCTAAATTTTTGATACCTATTTGACTGATGGATTCTTCTTCTTCTTCTTCTTTTTTTTTTTTTTTTTTGCTGAGGCAATTTGGGTTAAGTGACTTGCCCAGGGTCATACAGCTAGTAAGTATTAAGTGTCCTCCTGACTTCAGGGCTGATGCACTATCCACTGCACCACCTAGCTGCCCTTAATTGACTCTTTTTAAAAATAGCTTCCTGTTTTCAAAATACATGCAAAGATAGTTCTTAACATTCATCCCTGCAAAACCCTGAGTTTGAACCCCTCTCCCTTTCTTCTCTCCTCTTCCCACAGACAGCAAGCAATTTAATATATGTCAAACATGTGCAATTCCTCCATACACACCTCCACATTTATCGTGCTGCACAAGAAAAATCAGATCAAAAATGAAAAAAAAAATATGAGAAAGAAAACAAAGAGCGAGCAAATAACAAAAGTAAAAATACTATGTTGGACCCACATTCAGTCTCAACAGTCCTCTTTCTGGATGCTGATGGCTCTCTCCATTACAAGTGATGGATTCTTCTTCATGATGAATATTTTGGTCACAGTAAATCATAAAACTATCTACCAAGGCATGTAGGGATTGTGATCTTTATTGCTAGGTGAAGTAACCTCATTGATAATGCACTCCCACAAGGTTCTGCCCTGAATGCTCTTTTCTCTCTCTGTACTCTCTCAATCCTTTGATCTCATCAACTCCCAGGAACTCTGTATAATTGCTATACAGATGGTTCCCAAATTTATATATCCAGCTCTAATCTCTCAGAATGCAGAATTGAACTCTACTCTTGCATTACCCGCTTCCTGCTGTCATTTCCATCTGTATTTCCCATAACCATCTCAAACTCAACAAGTCCAAAATGGAGCTCATTATCTTTCCTCAAAACCCACTTCTCCTGACTCCAATTGCTGCTGAGTGTTTTTTTATCCTGCCACTCTACTTAGTATTTCAATCTGGAGTCAACTCCCATGTACAATCAAATGCCAGGTTTTATTGATTTTATTTTCACAAGATCTTTCACATTTGAACTTTTCCCCCTATTCATATAGTCACAACCAGATCCTTATCATCTCTCACTTGAATTTCTATAATAACCTCTTAACTGGTTCCTCTACTCCCAGTCTCTCCCCTTTTCCAAATCCTCCTCCAAAAAGCTGCCAAATTCATTCTTCCAAGCCACAGTTTGACCTTTACTCTCCTATTGAAGAATATTTAGTGACTTCCTACTGCCTCTAAGATATGACACAAACTCTTTCCCTGATACTTCATAATCTGGCTCCCACCTAGTTTTTTTACATTTGTTACATAGTACCTTCTGGAAAAAGATCTATACAAACTGTCTCAACAGTTTTTTTCAACAAAGATATTGAAATCACCATTCTTAGACCCTAATATCAGTCCCAGAGGGGCTTACCACAGAGGTAGAAATAGCATTAAATATTGGAAAAGCAGCCAGATTAGATCATATCTATGTAGAGAGAAATGTGTGGGGAAATATTACAATTGTGAAGAAATTGATTCATAAGAACTAAGTTAAAAGAGAAGGGAAATATACCAAAGAGGAAAAATATTAGACCTTATTTATCCCCCGAAAAAAGAAAACTGAGAGAACATTAATACTACTGACTAATGCACTTACTTTCCATTTGTCCAAAACTTTTATAAGAGGCACCTATATACAAATTGAAGATATCCTGGATGAAGATATTAAGAAGGAACAAGCAAGCTTTACTAAGCAAAACTCAATGATGGGTCAAGTTTTTACCATCTCACAGTTGGCTGCAAGATGGAGAGAACATAAGCATATAATAAGATCTCTTTATGTTTTTATTTGTTGATTGTGGGAGGGGAAAAGCGTTCAACTTGAAATTTTTTTTTTTACAACTAAGTTTCTCTCATCCTTATTCAAGATCCATTGGAAGATACAACAATATCAATAGCCTCGTTCAATTATCCTTAGATAGTATTTATCAGACAAGGCCCCAACTAGAGAACCATGTTCTCACCAAAAGTATTCATCAATATGATGAAGATCTAGTCATAAGTCAAGAAAAGCTCTTCAGTGAATGGTGAGAACTTCCAGGTAGTCCTTTCTGTGTATGGCATTATGTTGATTGCATCAAGTCCCAATATATTGGAAAGAGTTTCAAAGTCCATCTTCTTCACTCACACAGGAAAGAGCAAGTAGATGAAGAATATCTATTTCTCAGATTTCAACATACATCTTTCCTAACACTTTGAAGCTCATCCAGCAGTTTGTATATCTAGAGTAATCAAATCAAGTTAAGTCAACAAGCATTTGTTAAGTATTTACTATGTGCCAGCCACTCTACTAAGCATTGGGAAGACAAATACAAACAGAAACAATGCCTGTCCTTAATTTATATTCTGTGCGATGGGAATTTTTTATTTTGTCTTTCATTTTATTATTTGGAACTCAGGGCCATTCCTCCTTCTCAACCTCATCTGGACAAAATATAATTCATGAAATAAGGGAAAACTGTTTGACATTCTTCACATAGACGCCAAAGTGATTTTGTTATTTTTTAGTTCCCCTAGTTAATTGATAAAGGAAAGATTTTCCTGATACCCAGAGTTCTTGATTTTCTTGGTGACATGTGAATATTCACTCCCAACTAGCCTATTTGTGAATCCTAGTTTAATTTGTAACCTGGCCTAATTTACTTGTAAAGTTTGTTTGATGTGGTTTGTTTCCTTAAAGGATATATGAAATTATAACATAAGGTATATTATAATTATAAGATATAATAATTATATGAGATTATTTTATGACTCTTCTTAACTGTTTGTTCAATTTTTATGATATTGAATGCAATATGCTATTTTGGATCTACTCTTTATTTAACTTTTATGATCTAAAAGGAAGGTACAAGATCACAATCTATATACATGAACTGATGCTAAGTGAAATGAGCAGAACCAGGAGATCATTATATACTTCAACAACAATACTGTATGAGGATGTATTCTGATGGAAGTGGAGATCTTCCACAAAGAGAAGATCTAACTCAGTTCCAATTGATCAATGATGGATAGAATCAGCTACATCCAGAGAAGGAACACTGGGAAATGACTGCGAATTGTGTGCATTTTTGTCTTTCTTCTTTTGTTGTTTGCTCGCTTTTTGTTTTCTTTCTCATATTTTTTTTTTCATTTTTGATCTGATTTTTCTTGTGCAGCACGATAAATGTGGAGGTGTGTATGGAGGTGCTTCTTTTGTCTTGTCTTCTTCAGAAGTTATTTTTACCTTCTGAATCCAATTCTTCCTGTGCAACAAGAGAACTGTTCGGTTCTGCACACATATATTGCATCTAGAATATATTGTGACATATTTAGCATGCATAGGACTGCTTGCCATCTGGGGAAGAAGGTGGAGGGAGGGAGGGAAAAAGTCAGAACAGAAGTGAGTGCAAGGCATATGTTCTGTTAATAAAAAGTTATAATAAAAAAGATCACAATCTATAAAATATCTATTTTTCCATCACACTGATATAATTTTGCCTAAAAGAGTACTTATTAAAGTCCCAATAGTGGGTCAGGTTTTCTCTGAGACCTGAACCAATGTTTGAGCATAATAAATAAATCTATGTTTTTACTTCTGTAATTTCTGTGTTGTGGTGAATCTTGGCAGCAGTTACCTGCTACATGAACTCAGAAAGAAGCTATTTCTCCCATAACAATACTAACAGAGGAAGAATTTGTTGGGTGTTCCTTCCTTCTATGCAAAGTACAATTTATCCATGCTTGTCCAGCCCTGTGACTTCCATCCATATCTTCCCAAAAGGAAGCATTTAGCAAACATATAACTGCCATTCTTTGTCCTGAATTCCCACATCTACTCCTAGATTAATTACTATTTTTCTTTATAACTTGTCTTTGTTCATATTATAAAGCTCATTAGTAAAATGTAAGGTCTTTGAATGCCAGAACTATTTCCTCTTATTTTTTGTATCTCCGGAATCTTGCATTGTACCTTTGCACACTATAGACTCTTAATTAAGTGTTTGATCAATCCGATTGAGAAGCACATCTTTCCATATCATCTCTTGCATCTAGCCATTTCATTCCTTTCACGTGGCCTTTCTCCTAGTTCAAACCCTACATTCTCTTTCTCCTGGACTGTTGTAATAACCTTCCTAATGGTCTCCCTGCTTCGATTTTCTACTCTCTCCAATCAACCCTCCCCACAACTGCCAGATCGATCTTCACTGAACATGTCAGCCATCCCTTTATCCATTCCCCTCCTCTGTGCCTTTGAATAGGTGATCGTTCCTTCATGTTTGGCAGTCACTCCCTCCTTATTTCTGCCTCGTGAAATTCCCAGCTTTCTTCTCAGCTGTCCCTTCTTAAAAGGAGTCTTTTCTAAGATCCCCACTGCTAAGTTGTTACTACTCTGTTCCTCTTAAAAATTACTTTGTACTCTTTGTATACACTTTGTATTTACTTTTCTTTGTCCTTGTTTTGTCTCCTAAGTAGAATGTGAGCTCCTGGAGAGTATCCTTTTACTTTTGTCTGTGAATCCCCAAGTGCCTAGCATAATGAATTAAATCTAATAGACATTTTAATTAGATATATTAATAAATACTTATTGGACAAAACAGAAGCAATGTGGTATTAGATTAAGATCACTGGATTTGCAACCAGAAGAATGGGCTTTACATTCAGCATTACGGTTTTGCCATATAACATCTTTTGCAAAAAGAGGCAATTTTTAAAAACTGCTTTGAATTTCAGTTTTCTCATCTATGAGATAAAGCTTCATCTCTGGAGCTCATTTAAAGAAAATGCTTTGTAAAACTAAAGGTGCTGTGGAAATATTGGTTGTAAAACTAAACGTAAAGCCTCATCTATGGAGTTCGTTTAAAGAAAGTGCTTTGTAAAAGTAAAGGTGCTTTGGAAATATTGGCTATTCTTTTTGAAGTATTTGAACATTGTGTGTGTGTGTGTGTGTGGGGTAGTATTTCTAATGTCAAGCTCCAGGAAATCAAGAGTTCTTACTTTGTCATTTTATTATATGTGTGATCTTGAAAAAGTTTCTTCCTTTCTAATAACATCTCTCAATTTTCTCAGCAAAAGAAGGGTTTGGAGAAAATGATTTCTCTGCTTCTATAAGAAGTCGGTTCATCCTTTATTAATAAATGAGTTTCTGCATAGCACCAAGTTAAAGGATTTCAGGTTAATTTTGTAGACTATGTAACCTTTAGAAGAGAAGTGGTTCTTCTCTTAATGAAGTCCATAGAGTAGCTCCTTGGTTCCCACTGCTTCCAATGACTAGGAAACAAAGGCAGAGGGGGAGCTTTGTCCTCTCTCCTTCTACCCCCCACAGGGCATGCCACTTAATCCCCTCTCCTCTCCCGGCCTCTCCTTTCAGTCTGCATTGGGAATGAGCTCTGTGCAAGATGCGGATTTAGAAATCAAAACCTCTCCCTGCCAACCTTTGTAAAGTCAAAGCCCCTCCTTGAGTTTTTGCACGGGTTTGGGCAAAAGCACACTCAAAGCAAGTGGTTTGAATTCAACTGTTGTACATTTAATAAGCCCACTAGGAATTTGCAGAGATCCTCAGCCACCATCCTGGTGCTCTGTATAGTCTGGCCCCAGACTTGGAACGGGAATCCAAGAGGATTTCAAAAGATTGGCTTCAGTTGTAAATCTGGAGAAGTTCAAGCTTTTAACAGAAAAGTTTCATGGGCCATAACTCTCTTCAAATGATGTTAGCTCAGGAAGCAAGGGGGGAAAGAGATCAGGAAGATGCTGAGTTCTATTTGAGTTACCTCCAAGCTCTTGCCCAGCAGCCCAGCCTGTTGCATTCCTGAAACTTTCAGTAGCCCACCATCAGACAGGGGGTCACAATGGTTAGGGCAACTGGCTTTGGAGACAGGAAAACATGGGGTTAAATCCTGTTTTAGTCACTTGCTCTGGCTACATGATCTTTGGTAAATCATTTAAGTATTTTAATAAAAAAAATTACAGCCAGAATACACTAATTATCAGCATAGGAGCTTTGACCTGCTCTATTTCCAGTAACAGAGATTTTCTCTTCCCTAGGCAGCCTGGAAAGTGGGATGCCTCCCATCTCCTGAGGGCTCACCATTTTGATGCTAGGCTTATGATGAACATACCATTAGTTTAATCCACTACAAGTCAGAATTCCAGAGTTTAAGTGATCTCAGTCTCCCAGAGATGAGATAATATATTAAAAGCACATAGAAATGTCAGCTGTCATTACAATTTAGATTTCTTACGGCTCTAAACTCTGTGCTTAATCCTAGAACTTGTAGCTTTCTTTACATTCCTATCCCAGAACATAGGATCTTTAAAAAATTTTTTTAAGCTTTTTATTTTCAAAACATATGCATGAATAATTTGACAACACTGACCCTTGCATAGCTTTGTGTTTTGGATTTTCTCCTTATTCCCCCCTACTCCCTCCCCTAGATGGCAAGCAATCCAATATATATTAAACATGTTAAAATTTACAACATAGGATCTTTTGCAGGCATTTGATAAATGTTTATGCAACTGAACATCCAAGTTGTTGCTTTTATTTTTTAAATGAAATGAAATGGTTTTTAAATGGAATTTAAGTGAAATCCACCCCACAGTGGGGTGGATGAGATTTAAGCTTTCTGGAGGAAGAAATAAATTAGATGCTTTCTGAGGTCCCGTCTAACTCTAGAAATCTATGATTCTTTTTTTTTTTTTTAAACAAACAAAATTTGCAGAGCTGTGCAGCTTAGTCTTGGGTATCTTTATGGACCCACACAAAAATAAACAAATGATGAAGCACCTGCTGATTTTGATGAAATTACTGTGGCTTTATGCCCTTCAATACAGTTAGAATGACTTTCCTGTTTGCCAGAAAGGAAATTTGGAGGAAAACTCAATCTTCTCAAATATTTTCCACATGGTTAATGGGCCCACTTTGTTTGGAGTTCACTGGCTCAGGATTGTTTTTGATGGCCTTGAATTTAATCCTATTTACATACTACCACTCTAACATCTGGGTTAACAGGTACTTCTGGGCTTTCTCAAATCAGCCAGGATATTATACAGAAAAATTGTCCAGGGCTGGAAAAAGACAGCTGGTCCCAAATGAGACAACTACATTTTTCTACCACAAGAAAATTCAAGAACACAGATTTGGTTGGCATTAGCATGCATTTGCATGTTGATTTCAGCAATTTTACTGTGGTATGGGGTAGAAGAGACCAAACTTTAAAAATGAAAAGGCAATTCAAATAACTTAGTTCGGCTTACTACGATTAAACTAGGGGGCTCTAAAAGACCAAATTAAAAGAAGCCAGTGAGTTACTAGACCAGATTCTACCTTTTATTCCCATACTCCAAATTTCAGCTCTCGTGATGAAGAAAAGAATACCTTGCAAAGCAAATAGCAGTATTCCAAAATCTTTTTGGAATTCATGAACAGATAATTTTTGTACATCTGATATTAGATAAGTCTGCCGCAGGCCTCAGTCAAACTGAGAACTGTTAAAGACCTTAGCTTCAGAAGTCCAAGGGCTTGGGGCAGCTAATTGGTACCATGGATAGAACACCAGCCCTGAAGTCAGCAGGACCTGAGTTCAAATCTATCCTCAGACACTTAACACTGTTAACAGCTGTATGACCCTGGGGAAGTCACTTAAGACTAATTGCCTCAGAGGAAAAAAAGAACAAGGGCTACCTCCAGTCATCTTGATCCATATCTTGCCATTGGAGGAGAAAGTGAGGCAGATGACCTTGCACAGCTCTCCCTCCCTCAAATCCAATTCACTTGCATGTTGTGGCATCCCCTCCCTGATATCATGGTCCTTTATAAGAATCTACTATTCCTTTCAATTGGCTCCTCAATTTCAACCATCTAGTCTCAAAGTCTTACTCTAGAAGCAAGCAGGCATCTTCTCCCATACCTGAATCCATATGCTAATTAGTAACTCCTCTAATTCCCCAGAACCACTTCAATATGGAATATATCTTTCCTACGTTATTCCTTTTATAATCTGACTCTTTAGTTGACAATCTGTTCCATATTTTAGCTTTTCAACTCCTTCCATCTCCTCAATTTAATAGAAATCTGGTTCCCCAGTGAGGGTATCATATCTTTTGTAATCTTTTCCTGGTGGCCCTTCCTCTCTAATCATTCCAAATATACAGGTCCAGCAGGAGGGGTGGTTCTTTCTTGCTTCATTTCCAGATGCTATTTCCAATTATTTCTGAGCCATTTATTTAGGTTTATCCCTCACTGACCTTTCTTTTTTTTCAAAATCTATGCAGTCTATTTGCAAACCACCAATTACCATCTCATTATCTTTGTTGTTGTCATCTACTTATCTCTAGATCATTCCCCCAGCTTTCTCATTGGCTTGATTTATCCATTTATGGTCTTCTCTTCCACATCATTCCTTGCCATCAGGAATTTATATTCATGCTGATGACTCTTTTCACAATCTGACTTCTCAATTCTTCAGCCACTTCAATTTCAAAAACCATCTTCTCTTTCTCACTTCAAACACATCGATTTAGTCAAATTTCTGACTTGAGACACAGTCTCCTTTCTTTTCATATCTTCCACTCTCTGAATTAAATGAAATTTACTCTTCATCCTTCTTGGGATCTTTAGTCCCCTGACCCATCCTATTTTGAAAGTCCTTACAACCCACTCTAACTTTACTTGGTTCCACCCAGCTCTGATCCCAGAGTGTGACATTAACCTAGCTATTACCCTAGATTCTCTAGCCCCTGGAACTGCCACTCTTCTCTCCAAAGTCTAGGTTTTTTTTTTTTTCCTGCTTTTATTCTTAGACTTCTGAATGTCATTGAAAAAAGTCAAGAAATTAATCTGATTTCACCCACTACAAATTATTTATAATCCCCAGTGGGTACTTGCTACTTGACACCTCTCCTATTTTGCTTTTTTTGGGGGGAGGTCCAATCTCATCCATCACAATAAACATTTCAACCTTCCCACGCCCTGGCTCTTTTTATATGAAGTTGTATGACTTTAGACAATTTACAGAATATGGAATCTCAGAGTCAAGATTGAGATCTCCTATGTATCTGATTGTTTTCTTTTCTTTTCTTTTCTTTTTTACTCTCTTTCACGCCATGAGTGTTCCCAGAAACTTTGTCCTGGGTCTTATTTTTGTCTCTCTCTCCTATTTCACTTGGGAGATCTCACTACTTCCAGTGGGTTCAATAATCATCTCTATGCAGATGATTCTCAGATTTATCCAGTCCTAATCTCTCTCTTAACCTTCAGTTTTGTTTCTCTGAATACAAACTTAAACTGAATGTCCTGTAAATATTTTGAACTCACTTTGTCCAAAACTGAACGTATTATCCTTCCTTCATATATTCTTCTGTCTTCATGACTTCCTTATTCTTCCTATGGAAGTTATCACCATTCTCTCAGGTCCCAGATGCACAACAATCTTTGACTCATTCTATTTCACCCACCATTTCCAATTAGTTGCCAAAGTCTGTGATTTCTACCTTTATAACATCTCTTGTATATATCTCCTTCTCTCCTCTGATATTTCCCACCCTGATGTTGGTTAGTCTCTCTGTCTCAAATCTCTTCCTACTCTACTCCATCTTCTAGTGAGCTGCCAAATTTATCTTCATAAAGTGCAAATGGGACAATGTTACTATCATTCCCTCCAATTATTCAATTCCAATGGATCTCTCTCCTCTCCAGGATCAAAAATAACACCTTCAAAATGCCTTTTAACCTTTTAACCTCTATAATCTGATCTCTTCCTAGCTTTTCAATTTTCTTAAACCTTACTCTGCAATCTAGTGACAATGATCTCATTGCTATTCTTTGAAATAGACATTTTATCTTCCAGCTCCATGCATTTTCACGGCCTGTTTCCTATAGATGGAATACTTTCCTACATTATCTCTGCTTTTTGGCTTTGATTTCCTTTGAGTCTTATCTAAAGTCCTACCTTCTAAAAGGACCTGATCTCTCTTAACATTAGTGCCTTCCCTTTATTGATCATCTCTAATTTATTCTGTATGTATCTTGTTTGTATATTCAAGCATATCTCAAAGAGATGCAGGTTCAGTTCCAGGCCACTGTAATAAAGTGAACATCTCAATAAAACAAGTTACACATTAAATTTTCCTAGTACACATAAGTTATCTTTATACTCTATTATTATTATTATACGCTATATACCTATTATTATTCTTATCTGTGAAGTGTACAATAGATTTACATCTTTAAAAATGTGCATACCTTACTTTTAAAATATTTTATTGCATATATATATATATACATACATAAATATACTGTAATCTGAGCCTGCAGCAAGTCATAAACTTTTTGCTGGTGGACGGTCTTGATGTTGATGGCTATTGACTGATCAGGGTTGTGATTGGGGTTGTAGGTTGGGGTAACTGTGGCAATTTCTTAAAATAAGATTACAATCCTCATGGATTGATTCTTTCTTTTCACTTAAACACTTAGAGGTCATTGTAGGATTTTTCACTGGTCTAATTTCAATATTTTCATGTCTCGGGGAATATGAAGAGCAAATAATAGGGAGAAAAATGGGGATGCTGGTTAGTGGGGCAGTTAGAACATACATACATTTATTTATTAAGTCCACAGTATTATATGGGTCATTTTATAGTGTCCCCAAACAATAATCAAAGATTCCTGATCACAAATCATCATAACATATAATAATAATGAAAAAGTTTGAAATATTGAGAGAATTATCAAACTGGGACACAGAGATATGATGTGAGCATATGCTGTTGGAAAAATGGCACTGATAGACTTAAACATTGGAGAATTGCCACAAATCTTCAGTTTATTTTTATTTTTTATTATAGCTTTTTATTTACAAAATATATGCATGGATAATTTTTCAGCATTGACCCTTGCAAAACCTTCTGTTCCAACTTTTCTCCTCCTTTCCCCCACTCTCTCCCCCGATGGCAGGCAGACCAATCCATGTTAAATATGTTAAAGTATATGTTAAATACAATATATGTATACATATCCATACAGTTATTTTGCTGCACAAGAAGAATCGGACTTTGAAATAATGTAAAATTAACTCGAGAAGGAAATAAAAAATGCAATTGGACAAAAACAAAAGGATTGGGAATGCTATGTAGTGGTTCACACTCATTTCCCAGAGTTCTTTCCCTGGGTGTAGCTGGTTCTATTCATTATTGAACAAATGGAACTGAAAATTCTTCAGTTCAAAAAAAACCACCACCATCAACAAAAACCCCCATAATATCTGTAAAGAGCAATAAAATGAAGTATGCCTGTAGTTGTTTGAATGTTGTCTCCCTTATTAGACTATTAGTTCCTTGAGAATCAGGACTATCTTTCTGCTTTTCTTTATATCCCTGATTCTCAGCCCAGTGCCTGACACATCATGGGTATTTCATGCATGCTAGTTGACCTTTGCCTAAAAACCTGTAGTAAGGAGGAACATACCTCAGGAAGGACTTAAAGGAACTATATTTGCTGGCAGCCCCTTTACTGTTTTCAAAAAGCTCTGATCCTTAGGAACTTTATCCTTACATCAAGCCAACCTGACCTTCTTGGAACATCTTCTCATTTACTCTAGTTCTGCCTTTTGGGGCTAACAAAGCAAATCTAACCCCTCTAATTCCTCTACATGACAATCTTTCCACGACCTATCATGCTTGCTTTTGGTCATGTGTTTCCAAAGTCATTTCTCAGTAAGTGGTAATGTTGGATTTTAATTCAGGTCAAAAACTCCTTCTATTATATCACACATCCTAGATTAGATACAAATGGAAGGAAATGAAGATCAGAAAGTGGAATTTCAGAATACAAGATCATGGCATAGTGAGATCTAAAGCATGACTACCATCTCTGTGATTGATTGAAGTGAAATCAGAAAAAGATCTCAGAAATTGAAGGGGTTAACACAGTAGTGAGAGACTAGATTGTGATTGAGGAGTTACCAAAGTACATATTGAAGTCCTCAAGTAGGCTAGAGGTATAAGAAAAGAATATAAACCAAGTTCTGAATTACTTGAGAAAGTAGGCCATTATATTACAGAATTAAAGATTTGGAAGAAGGGGTTAGGAAGAAGTAGGGATAATCCGGAGAGGGATAAAAGGTCATGGAGAAGTAAATGGGAAAGGTGTTTTCTTTTAGGAATCATCAAATCTAAATCACAAGGATTAAGAGGGCAGCAGGTAGGAGCATGTCAGCCATAAAATGTCACTATCTATAATTTCTTACTCTAAACACTGGGAATAAGGGCCAGAGGTCTGGAAACATTTAGGCTTGGTGTCAGAGTCAATAAATACTTGGTAATCAACTCTCCAGGGACAGGATAAATTCACATTCAGTACAATTCCCCAGTCTTAGTCCATGCACCAGGAGATGAGACAAATCATTCAGGTATGAGGCAGGAGTATCAGACACTATTAAGCTTTGGGCATGTAAGTAAAAAAAGAAGCACCCTTTCCTTCAACAATTGTAAGCAGCTATGGCCAAAGTCTATAAAAGGAGACCACTAGACTAAATTTTTACCTCACTATTTCCTTTCACATTTGGTAGCATTTTTTGTTTTTGTTTAGAGCTATGATTTCACCTGTGTAAAGATCTTCCCATGTTGAAAATTCCTTCATTGAGCAATTTGAACCTGTACCTAAAAGGCAATCAGACCCTGAATATTCTGATGATCCAACAGTGTCTCTACTGGGTTTGTATTCCAAAGAGATCATAAAAAAGGGAAAATATTTGTAGCAACCCTTTTTATAGTGACAAGGAATTGGAAACTGAGTGGATCCCCCTCATTTGAGGAATAGCTGAAAAAAAATATGATATATGAATGTAATGGGATATTATTGTTCTATTGTACACAGTTACAACTAGATTATATGATGATCAATTCTGATAGACATGGCTGTTTTCAACAGAGAGGTGATTCAGGCCAGTTCCAATGGTCTTATGATAAAGAGAGCCATCTATACCCAGAGAAAGGACTATGGGAACTTAGTATGAATCACAATATAGTATTTTTACTTTTTTATTGTTGTTTGTATGTTGTTTTCTTTCTCATTTTTTGTCTTTATGATCTGATTTTTCTTGTGCAGCATGATAGTTGTGGAAATATGTATGTAAGAAGAGCATTTGTTTAATATAAATTGGATTATTTGCCATTTAAGGGAGGGGATGGGGGGAAAGAAAGGAAAAAATTTGGAATACAAGGTTTTACAAGGATGAATGTTGAAAATTGTGCACATATTTTGAAAATAAAAAGCTTTAATTAAAAAAATGGAATATTATTTTTCTATAAGAGATCTGGCTTCTTCTCTTCCCCCCCCCCATCTAGTATGTCATGGAACTTCTCAGTAATAGATTATGGACAAGTTATGCATGAGTAACTTCTGCAAATAGTTCAGCCTTGAGGAAGTGGCATTTCATGATACATATACTCTGTTTAATTTATTTTGGCATAAGAGTTAACTATCTTTAATGTAGGTCAGTGATAAAGAGAAAATACTTTTATTTTTCAAATTGTTTTCATGGAATCCTAGACTATAGTATGTGAAATCTGGAGGAGCAACAAGATTTTTGGACCCAGCTTCTTAGGGAGCAGAAGAGAAACTTCGCACAAAGGGAAGAACAAACCCATGGAGGAAGAAACCTACTTTGATTAATTTGTGCTTTAATACTCCTTTTAATGATACAAGTTATGTATCACTCAGGTTTGCCCATTCTGTGTAATTTCTATTTGTGTCCTCCCATAAGTCTGCTATGGAGAGTCTACTCAGTGTGTTGGGGAATCCTTTAGTTCTCAGGAATTATTCAGATTGTGTAACCCTGGAGGAGGGCCTTAGAACCTAACATGTCATGGCTGAAAGGGACCTTAGAGATTATCCAACTCCTTTATTTTATGGATGAGGAATCCAAGATTCCAAGAATCTAAGAGGAGAAATGATTTGTTAGTGATTATATAGAAAGTGGGACTAGGAATGGATACTTTGTTATTGATCAGTCTTGTCCAACTCTTCATGATGCCATTTGGAGTTTTCTTGGCAAAGATACTGGAGGGGTTTGTCATTTCATTCTTCAGTTCATTTACATGGGAGGAAACTGAAGCAAATAGGGTGAATTGACTTGCCCAGGGTCAGGCAGGTAATAGGTGCTTGAGGTCTTTTGGCCTGGCACTCTATCCATTGTGTCACCTACCTGCCGAGTAGTAGTCTTATTAATAGGCCAAGGTGCTCTCCAGGGTACATTGTAGCCTCCAAAGATCTGGCTCCTATTTTCTTTTTCTTTCTTTCTTTCTTTCTTTCTTTCTTTCTTTCTTTCTTTTTTTTTTGTTTGTTATATACATGCCAGCTCTTTTATTATTCTCATCTTAATTATTATTACTCTTGTTATTTTGTCTTAGTCACAGTATAATTGGAATACAGGATTCCAATTGCCACATTTTTTTTGGAGGGCCTAGATTGATTTTATTTTAAAAATTTTTTTCTTTTTTTTTATTATAGCTTTTTATTTACGAAACATATGCATGGGTAATTTTTCATCATTGACCCTTGCGAAACCTCCTGTTCCAACTTTTTCCCTCCTTCCCTCCACTCCCTCCCCTAGATGGCAGGCAGTCCAATACATATCAAATATGTTAAAGTATACGTTAAATACAATATATGTATATATATGTTTATGCATTTATCTTGCTGCACAAGAAAAATCGGATTTAGAAAGAAGGTAAAAATAACCTGACAAGAAAAACAAAAATGCAAGCGGACAATAACAGAAGGAGTGGAAATGCTATTTTGTGGTCCACACTTATTTCCCAAGTTCTTTTGCTGGGTGTAGCTGGTTCTCTTCATTACTTAACAATTGGAACTGATTTGGATCATCTCATTATTGAAGAGAGCTAGGTTCAATTCTGATGGAACTTCATATAGTATTGTTGTTGAAGTATATGATGATCTCCTGGTTCTGCTCATTTCACTTCATATAAGTCTCTTCAGGCCTTTCTAAAATCATCCTGCTAGTCATTTCTTACCAAACAATAATATTCCTATTAAAGGAATAAGAATAGGCAATGAGGAAACCAAATTATCACTCTTTGCTGATGATATGATGGTATACTTAGAGAACCCCAGAAACTCTACTAAAAAGTTATTAGAAACAATCCACACCTTCAGTAAAGTTGCAGGATACAAAATAAACCCACATAAGTCATCAGCATTCTTATATATCACTAACAAAAGCCAACAGTTAGAGTTACAAAAAGAAATTCTATCCAAACAATAATATTCCATAACATTCATATACCACAATTTATTCAGCCATTCTCCAATTGATGGGCATCCATTCAATTTCCACAATTCTAGACACTACAAAAAGGGCTCCTATTTTCCAAAAAGATTGTAAGTTTTTTGAGGGCAGTTTCTTGTGCAGAGCATTTTCTTGTATATTTCAAACTTGGTGGCTAAATTTCATAAGAATTTATCAAAAGGATTTAAATCCTCCCTTTTATTGCCTTTCCTTTGCCCACAGAGCCTTAGGTATCCAATCCCAGGGCACCCATATCTGTGCTGCCTTAACGTTAAGGTCACCAAATTGAGCCTTTCAGACTAATCTTTGGAGGAGAGCTTTAGGTCGACTTCTACCCCTGGCTAATTATGTTTTCCTAACCTTCCCTCTTTTAAACTTCTCATCCTAAAATGTAGAGCTAGAAACACCTTGGACATGGCAGAATTTATCCTTTCCTCTCTGATTTCACAAAGAAGGTACTTTGCTCACCTCTCTTTGATGTTTTTATCTGATCTTAGCACGTATTATAATTATTTGTGTTTGTATCTTTTGCCTGGATAAAACATGTAAGCTCTATGAAGACAGAGGCTTCTAAACTTGGTGTTTCCTCTGAAGCTGTGTACTATAGTTTGTGTGTGATAAGAGCTTTTAGAAATGTTGATTGGTTTTAATGGAATTAAAACTGGCAAGGAGATTACTGTCACATAGAGTCAGGATGATTGAATCCAGCTAGAAGCTGAGACTTAGTGAAAGAATCGGGTTGGATGGTTAGGGAAGCAGATCACCGTGAGACCTGGCAGGCCAAGCCACAGGGTTTCTCATGTGATTGGATGCCTGCAGTGACATTTCACTCTGTAAATCTCATCTTGGCAGCTCTGAGAGCCAAGCCAGAAGCTTTGGGCAGAGGTGCTCACAAGCTTATTACATTGTTGGCTCTACCCAAGGTGACTGCAGACATAGGAGCTCACTAAAAATACCAATCTATTTCCCTTCTATCACCTGGGGAGGAAACCCCTCAAATCTGCTGCTCTCTTTGTGGATAAGAATAACTTTGTTTTTAAGAGAAACTACTTGAGAGCCAGGAAGGCAATATATACAATGGTGACAACAATGTAAATGAGAAGAACCCCCAGACTAAACTTATACTGTAAGTGACCAGGCTCAGCCTCAAAATTGTATTAAGGAAGGGTAGCTCCTTCCCTTCACTGCAGGGAGAAGAGGGACTGCTTGAGGGAAGGAGACAATAAATCTGGAATATTGCTTATACAGTCAGCTGTGGCTGTTTGATTTTTCTAAATCTCTTTATTTTTCTCTTTTTTATCCTTTGTTATAATGGATAGCTTTTTCAATAGGTGGCAGGAAGAAGGGATATATTAGGAAATGAAAGTGATGTAAAAATAGAAGACATTAATATCTTTAAATATATATATATATATGCATATATATATAGATTTAAAAATTATGCTTTAGGGGAGGAAGTTGTAAAACTGACTCTAATGTAAAACCAAAAAGTGATGATAAAATCTATTAAAAGAAAAAAATGCAAATCTAAGAAAATTAAAATTTCAATTATTTATTGGAATTCTTCTTAGAGAGAGCACAGATATTGTTGATAGCCCAGACCTCTGCTTTCAAGAAACTTTTAGGAAATATTCAGGTTTCAAAACAATGGCTGAGAATAAGCACTAGGTATTTTTAAAAAATAGGTTAAAAAAAAAGAGAGAGTCTATTTTTCTTCTCAGGCTATTATCTTAGGACCACATATTTGACCTAAAAAATGCAGCTGGGAAAGAAAGCTACTTGAAAATCCTCCCATAGAAATAAACAGTATTCTGATATTGCCTTTTAATTGAGTCTCAGAGACAGTCATTTTACAGAGGATAAAGCTGAATCCTAATGCTAGAACCTTTCTTCTGTTAACTATCTCCAATTTTTCCTATTTACCTAATATTTGTATGTAATTGTTTACATGTTATTTCTTCTATTTGTTTGTGAGCTCTTTGAGAATAGAGGCTGAACTTTGCATCTCTGTTTTCTTAGAACTAAGCATAGTGCTTGGCACATAGTAGATGGTTTTATTTTATTTTATTTTTAATTTGTGGAATAAAAATTCCATAATTCCATAATATAATATAATACAAAAGTAAATAGTGTTTGTTGACTTACTGACTGTAAGACTCTGAGGGTCAGAGAAAGGAAGAGACCTAAAATGCTAGAATGTTAGAGCTGAAAGGAACTTCAGAAATTACCTAGATCACCTTTCTCATTTTACAGAGGTCTCTGAGTCCCAGAAATGGAAAGTCCCTTGTCTATAGTCACAGTTCTAATTAGAAGGAAAATCTAGGACCACAGCTGCCCAGTTCTGTCACTTAATATCTATGTAACATAAGGTTTCCCTGAGCCTCAATTTCTTCATTTGTAAAGTGATTTTTCTTTGATCCTATGACCATCCCATTGCCTTTCTCTTACTCTTACCAAGAATCTTAAATACATGGCAGCCTGAACTAAACACAGTACTCTAATTGTATTCCAGTAGGGCCAAAATGCAAAAAGGTTCTACCTTCCCTAGCTCTGGACATTATATTATGCTTCTTGTAATGCAGCTTCAAATTTAATTGACTGTTTTGTTTGCCACATTGCACTAGTGATTCATATTGAGTTTACCATGCATGAAAACTCCTAGATCTCTGGTACTATATAATATATATATGGTCACATAGCTAGGAAGTGTTAAGTGTCTGAGGCCAGATTTGAACTCAGGTCCTCCTGACTTCAGGGATAGTGCTCTATCCACTGCACCACCTAGCTTTCCTGTAACTCTTTTTAAAATTAAAACTTTTTATTTTTCAAAACATATTCATGGATAATTCTTCATTTATCATGAATTAATGAGTAAATGAATTGAAAACATTTATTAACCACATATGTGTGCACAGTGCTTGAAAGTAGATATCTGAACATAAAACCAAAGATAATCCTTACCCTCAAAGTTCACTATGGAAGGGTAAGTAGAAGAGTAGTGATGGTCAGGAAAAGGAACTTAAATCAAAAAGTCCCAAATGTGGTGAATAAGAGAATAGACTGATATATCCTATCTAGGAACAATGTCTGAACTTATTTGATCACTGTTCTCGGTTTAAGAACTGCACATGAGAGGGAGTACATCTTTGAGGGGTAGTACAATTATGAAGGAGAGATGACTGAAGAATAGGAGTGAAATGAAATATAGCCAGGCCTTCCTGAAATGAGATGGAGATGAAGTCACCAATCAGGCCAGTGTTGTCTCTGACAAGGAATTTCTGTAGATGAAAAGAGTTGAAGCTTTTATCGAATGGTCTTTGGTGTGGTTAGGCTTTTGGCAGGGCTGTGAAGGAGATGGCTATAAAGTAGTATCATACAAACTGCTAGCTCATTAATGTCTTTCCTATTTTGTCCTTGTAAAGCTGATGATTTGAACCCAGAGATAAGACTTTATATACATTTCTGTTAAGTTCTAGATACAATATAGACTAGTGGATATGGAAAGCTGTTTTCAAAGTCAAAAAGACCTGATTACCTCATTGAAGAAGTTTCAATATTTCGTGGGTTCATTGTCTCTGCCAGAACTGGTCCAGGAAAATTTCTTCATATCAAAGAATATTTCTTGTATCCTAGTAATACTTCCCCTAAATATGACAGTAGAGTCACTATCTTATGCATAGCTCCAAAGACATCTCAGATATAGAAAAACTTTTATTTTACTCTACATCAAATGCATAAAATACAGAGGACTCACAAGTGCTTACAGGTAGAATCAGAAATATATAAAGCCCACAAATAGTTCATCACCTCTCCCTAAAAAGGAATGGAATTTATGGATGCTACCAGTGCAACTCTTTGATATTCCAATGAGTCTCTCTTTCCCACAGTCCTACACAGATTCCCCAAGACTCATAGTGCTAAACTGGTTTAGATTTCCCTCAGAAGGTAAACATGCTTGGAGGATTGCCAAACAAGCAGCTTCCCTTTTCATCTCCCTGAAATTGGGAACCATTGGAATAATTTGCTGGCTTTGCCCTCCTATAGAATACTGTTCAAGAACTATACAGATTCTTCTTTCTCCAAGAAACATGCTACACCAGGAGATCCCTTTTTCCTCCTAGAAGATGCAATCCCTCAACTCTTACACTTGGAAACTCTTTTTTAATTTTGTTTTAAATTTAATTTAATTTATTTTTTGGCTGAGGTATTGTAGTTAAATGACTTGCCCAGGGTCACATAGCTAGGAAGGGTTAAGTGTCTGAGGCCAGATTTGAACTCAGGTCCTCCTGACTTCAGGGATAGTGCTCTATCCACTGCACCACCTAGCTTTCCTGTAACTCTTTTTAAAATTAAAACTTTTTATTTTTCAAAACATATTCATGGATAATTCTTCAACATTAATCCTTTAAAAACCTTGACTTCCAATTTTCCCCCTTCCCCTACTACCTCCCCAGATGGCAAATAGTCCAATATATGTCAAACATGATAGAAATGTATATTAAATCTAATATATGCATGCATCTTTATATACAATTATCTTGTTGCACAAGAAAAATCAAATCTAACTGGAGAAAAAATAAGAAAGAAAATAAAATGCAAGCAAACAACAACAAAAAGGGTGAAAATGTTATGTTATGATTCACATTCAGTTCCCACAGTCTTCTCTTTGGGTGTAGATGGCTCTCTTCATCACAAGATCATTGAAACTGCCCTCAGTCATCTCACTATTGGAAAGAGCCACGCCCATCAGAAATTATCATCATATAATATTACTGTTGCCGTGTACAATGATCTTCTGGTTCTGCTCATTTTCCTTAGCATCAGTTCATGTAAGTCTCTCCAGGCCTCTCTGAAATCATCCTGCTGGTCATTTCTTACAGAACAATAATATTCCATAACATTCATATACCACAACTTATTCAGCCATTCTTTAACTGACGGGCATCTGCTCAGTTTCCAGTTTCTGGCCACTGCAAAAAGGGCTGCTACAAACATTTTTGCACATGCGGGTCCCTTTCCCTCCTTTAAGATCTCTTTGGGATATAAGCCCAATAGTAACACTGCTGGATCAAAGGGTATGCACAGTTTAATAACTCTTTGGGCATAGTTCCAAATTGCTCTCCAGAATGTTGGATCCATTCACAACTCTACCAATAATGTATCAGTGTCCCAATTTTCCCACATCCCCTCCAACATTCGTCATTATCTTTTCCTGTCATCTTAGCCAATCTGACAGGTGTGTAGTGGTATTTCAGAATTGTCAACTTGGAAACTCTTATACCAGGAATTACTTACAAGAAATTTATCTTATCTGATGAGAAGGCTGATGAAGATAACAGAATACTAATTAAAGAATTAAAAATCCCCCATATACACACACATATCTACAATAGGGGTTGAAAAGCATGATGGTTATCCATGTTTTTATTTGCTCTGTGCTTCTGCAAGAAATTATCAGGGCATTAGTTTCTGCCATTTCTAAAGATGATAGTAATAACTAACATTTGTATAGTGTTTTAAGCTTTACAAATATTTCCCATATATTATCTCAAGAGAAGAAAGTCTAATCTTTAGAATTCTTCTCTCAGATCACTTATAAATTCACATACATTTTGGCCATATACTTCTATTACAAATTGCTAGCAGCCTACCATCAGGAATTTCTTTTCACGTATTAGGTGTCTATGTGACATGGTTCTCTCCAACCTGACAGAATATTTGCTGTTATATATAACACATGGTAACATACAGAGTAAGAATTATGGTTTAATGGTGAGGCAGCTAGTGATATCATAGTGGGCCTGGAGTTAAGAAGAGCTGAGTTCAAATCCAGCATAAGGCACTTACTCTTCACTTAAACTTCTTTTTGCCTGAGTTTCTTCAAGTGTAAAATGGGGATAAAAAGAGCACCTACGTCCTAGGTTTCTTGTGAGGGTCAAGTGAGAAAATATTTATAGAGTGCTCAGCACAGTGCCTGGAACATATTAATAATATGCTTGTTTTCTTTCCTTCCTTCCTCTCCTTTTCCCATTTCTCCACCTATAAGCTTAAATGATTTCCCGATCTTCACACATCATACAGTAGTATATACCAGCTATAGTACCTGAACCCTTTATTCTGATTATAAGACAGAGCCTCTGTTGCGCCACATTGTCTTTTGGGAGTTACTGTTTATGAGTCCCTTCAGAATCATTTCCCTCTGCAAGGTTGGCTCTGGATATTGAATTTCTATTCTTCTGAGAGGAGTAGTGAATGGTTTGTGGGATGGAGATATCTTTGCACTTTTCATTCCTGAAAGGCTCTCTGCTCAGATTTCCAAGATGGAGAAGAGTCAGGATTCTGAACATACTGTATTGCAATATTGTGTTGGGGCACAGAGCGTCACTTACTGCTAACTCATGTCAAAACACATATGGTGCTTACATGCTGAAGTCTGTTGAGAAAAAAACAGTTGTATTCGCCATTTTTTCATGGTAGATAAAATTCCAAACCTTCTAGGGAGAAAAATGAAAAATGACCAGCCAATAGTTTCACTTAAGAATGTCAAATCTGTCAGACTTCTCAGCTGTAAAATTCTTTGGAAAGCATCTGGGGTGCTAGCATTTATTCAGCCTCTCTCCTGGCCCCCTTTTGAGATTCAAAATTAATCTCCATCTTCCAGATGGAGGAACGTGTGTTCTTAGAAATTCTGAGAGACACAGAAAAAAAAATCCATAAGTGAGTATCGAAGGAATATCATTGTCATCAACCCAATATTGAATCAATCTCGTTAGTGGAAAGAACACTAAATCTATAATATTAGGATGGAGGTTTATATCAGATCTGCTACTTAACATCTGTTTGACTTTGCATTACTTCCCCTCTTAGGGGTTTAGTTTTAAACATTCACAAAATAAGAGAGTTGCAGAAATCCCACTGCTGAGCAAAGACTCTAAGGATGTCAAAATCAGAAATAAAGGCCTCATGTACACCAAAATAATCATAATAACACTTTATGTTATAGCAAAGAACAGAAACCAAACAGACGCTCACTGGGGAATGACTGAATTTGGTATGTAAATATAGTGTTATGTTATTGCAATATACAAAACAACAAATATGAGGAATTCAGAGAAACATTTGAAGACATTTATGAACTGAATAAAATAAGCAGAATGAGGAGAAAAGTATACATAATTATAACAATAATGCAAGTGATTTTTTTTCTCAAGTGATTCTTTTCAATAAAATGAAACTTAACACCTTACAATTGCAATAACCAGTCTTGGTTAGTTAAAAGATCATTTTCAGATAGAAATGGACTTCACTCCTGTCCTTGGATAGATGGAGGATTTTGTCTACGAAATGTTACATACATCATCAGACACAATCCCCACTCTGGTTGGTTTTGCTTAATTGTTTTTCTCTGTTTCAAGGAAAGATCGTTGGAGATAAAGATGGAGATATGCATCCAAACATGAAAAGTGATATAAAAAGACATCAATAAAATTTAAAAGAAAATGAAAGGATTGAATTAGGTATGAAGGTGCTTTTCTTCTACCAATTTTATAAACCTTTAAATATTTGTAGAGGACATTTCTCCTGTATGTTCCACACAATAAAAGAGCTACATAAGAAGTTTAAGGCATCTCTACCTGTTAGGCATTTACAAGTTGGGGAAACAAAATGAATACAGATAAAACAACCAAAAAATGCTAAATTTCTTGGTAAAATAAATTAGCAATTTCCATTTTTAAATAAATAATTTGTTAGAATTTTAAAACATTGATGTCCCTGTCCAATAACTCCTGTTGCCAGAGAAACCTTATCTCTCATATCTAGTCAGTTATCAAGCACTGTATACCTCATTGGCACCCTCCTCTCCTTTCCATTTCTATTGCTATGTTGTTGTGTCTGGGTCTCATTAATCCTAGCTCAGACTATTCCAATAGTTGACTATGGCATTTTGCCATCCATCCCCCAACTCACTTCACTTCAAACACATCCCTTATAGATCCTTTCAGACATTTCATAGTTCTACCTCAAATCTTACACTTGCTTCCTGTTGGCTGTGAAAAGTTCAAACTCTTCTGCCTGAATTCAAGGGCCTACCTGAGCTGTCTACACCCTGTTTTTTATAGTCTTATCTTATAACATTCCTCTCCACCCACTTTACACTCCAGCCAAATTGGACAACTCTGTTCCTCAACATTTTACGTGCTTGGAATGTCCTCCTTTTTTTTTTCTTGCCTGTGGAATTCCTACCTATGTTTCAAGCTCAATTCAAATGCCTCTTCCTCTAAGAAGTCTTCCTCCTCTATATTCCTGACCTACAGTACATAACTCTTTCCTTATACTTATTTTTACACTTATCATTTTTGGAGTGTTATATTTATTTGTATATGTGATTTGTTGTATATATGTATATATATTTATTTATATGTTAGATTATTATCTCTGGGAGGGCAGAAATCATGTTTTATCTAAATTTCCTTTTTATCCCCAGTGCCTTGCTCAGTATACAAGTACTTAATAAATGTTGAATTGGGTACCATGCTCTATCATTTTCAGCTTAAGGCAAAAGGGCAGAGCAAGATATTAGCCACAAGAAGATGAAGAGATTGTAGACATTTTCCCCCTTATCCAGAAATTTATATTTCCTGACTGGAAAGGACCAATCCTAGAGCATGGCTAGCCTGTAATGCTCATAATGTCTGAAAGACCCTGATCCAGAGCTGTGGCTGATCTTGGAATAATGAGAGATCCACCAATGAGTTCCCGTCTTCAACTCATGTCCAGTGTACCTGCTGATTTCAATCTGACACATGGAATTTGGGGGAGCTTTCTTCTAGCCACAAGTGACTGAGAGGTTTTGAATTTTCTGGTTGGTTTCAGAGTTGGAAGAATTGATAATAGAGCAAGAACTGTATTTTCCATGTAATGATTGCTATATCTTCCCCTCCCCATGTTTTGTACTCCTTTCTTCCCTAGCAGCTTTTGAATGAGGTAGAAAGATGCTATGAGCCACCAAGCAGAAAAAAAGAAGTCTGTTCTACTTCCCACTGTGTCATCATGTGTCCCTGAATGCATGGAGTCTCCTCTCTGTCTCTGTCTTTCTCTGTGTCTGTCTGTCTCTCTGTTTATTCTTCCCTGATCTTGGTTGAATGAGTATTCTAGAAAAGTGCTCAGGCCACCAGTGAGACAGGGGGAATCAATCAGACCACCAGAGAGGTCCCAACAACTGGATTGGGGAATAGCAGCAGCCAAATCTAGTGAGAAGCTTGTTTGCTGCAAAGAGCCAGACTAAAACTTGGCTCTAAGGTAAACTTGTTGGAGACTCTAAGGAGATAGAAAAGGACTATCGGGATCCAGTAATCTTTTTACTTAAGGGTATTTTATTTATTCCCAATTGTTTTCATCATTCATCTTTATAAGATTTTGAGCTCCAAATTTTTCTCCCTCCATTCTCATCCTCCTCCTCCCCAAGACAATAAGCAATCTGATACAGGTTATACATGTATAGTCATGTTAAATATATTTCCACATTAGTCATGTCATAAAAGAAGACTGAGAACAAAGAAGAAAATCCACAAGAAAGGAAAAAACAAAACAAGACAAAAGTGAAAATAGTATTCTTCCATCTATATTTAGACTCCATAGTTCTTTCTCTGGATATGGTCACTATTTTCCATGATGAGTCCCTTGGAATTGTCTTGGACAGGATCCAGTAATCTTGAAATTACCTCTAGTACCACATGTTCTCTATATGTGGGATGACCTAACATGGAATTTAATTTTAAGTCCATTCTCTTTGGGGATTCTGTGTATAGAAAGGGAGAGCACAGGATCAACTTAGAGGATATTTCTGTAACTTCTATCTTTGCTATACTTTGTGAATAAATATTCTCCTGTAAAAAGCTGGTTAAATCAGTATTGAGGGAATAGCCTCGATTGGGTTGTAGGAGTGATAATCATAGAAATGGAACCCCACAGAGTTGTCCCAGAATCTAAAGATTTTGTCATTTGTTGCTTTGATACTCTTCTCACTAGTTGATATAGAAGCTGAGTGAGCTTGGAGTGGATGCCACATCATTTTACTGCACCTGTCAAATATTGGCACTTCTAACTCATTCTCTCTGTTTTTTGACTAAATCTGTTCCTAAAATATCAGTGCTAAAAGTCATTTTACCAGTGGAGAACAGATTAGGTTTGGAGGTGGCAAATGACCAAATTGGATAGAGTTACCAGAGGATCTTTATACCTGCCACTTTGAGGAGGCAATTTCTTTTTTGAAAAAAAAAATCGAATTTGAAATATTGAAACCATGTTTTCTCTGCCTTCAAATTTTGTAATGGGTCATAAGAACATGAGATTGTGAAACCAAGACTCAAATATGATCCAGTCGTATCCCCATCATCTAGCCTTTCTAGGCCTCAATTTTCTCATCAGCAAAGTAGGATAATAATATTTATAAAATCTTTTAGGGTGGTTGTGAGGAAAGAACTTTTAAAACCTTTTATTGGTTTATTGATAGGAGTATTATTCTTGATTTATGGTTTATTCTTCCTTTCTTTTATAAACAAAAAACAAAATACTCTTGGGATTTTAGGGAAAGAATTAAACTAGGTCACTTAAAAATCTCTGGACCTGAGAATTCATTCATAAAATCATCCATTCATCTATTCATTCTACTAGGATTTATTTTGTACATAGAATAAAAGCTTTAGGTTGAACTTGGTGCAGGCAGGAAGTGTGCCAAGATCAAGAAAGAATAAACAAAGAGGGGGAGAGACAGACAGACACAAAGAGACAGAGACAGAGAAAGTGTGCTATGGTCTTTGTGGTCTTCCTATTGTTTCAAAGGTTGCTATTTGAGTAGATATTGTGTGTTTTCTACGAGCCTAGCACTGTGCTGAGAGTACAAACAGAAAATAAATCTGATTTCTCCCCTGAAGCTTACAATATAGTTGGGTTGGGAGAGGACAAGATGAGATATACACTATTTAATTATGATCGAAGACAGAATATAGTCTATGTAAAAGAGAGATAAAAAGCAAAGTGTTATGGGAAATATAAGAATGAAAAGATAACTTTTAGCTAGTCTGAATCAGAGGAAAGTTTCATGGAGGATATAGCCCCTGAGCTAGTCTTTAAGGAATTTCAAGAGCCTACTGTAGGGATAGGGGCAGGTGTTAGCACAGGTGTTGTTGGATATAGGAAAGACAGAACAAGAAGTGGGGGAAGAGAATAATCTGGGTTTACTGAAATGTAGCAGTGAGTTAATGATCTTGTAAAATAAGGTTGGTAAGATGGGTTGAAACCAGAAAGAGACTATTTCCTACCAGGTTGATGAGGAGATAGTTGGTAGGGTAGTTGTGTGCTGAGATAAATTAGGAGATTGTGTCTAGGATTAAGCTGAGGTTCAGACCAAGGGTGTTTTCTTTGTTGTTGTTGTTTTTTTTTCATGGCGGATTGAAGTTCCAGGTAGATGCTTCCTATGTTCCACCTTCCCTAGACAGCTAGATGGAGCAGTGGATAGAGAGCTGGACCTGGAATCAAGAAGATCTGAGTTTAAAAACTAGCTTTTTGGTAGACACCTACTAGCTTTGTGTCTAGCTATGTGGGAAAGTCTCAACTTTTGTCTCAATTTTCTCATCCTCCAAAATAATAGTACCCACCTCTTATGGTTATTATGAGGATACAATGTGATGATATTTGTACTTATATAAATCTATTATTGTTACTATTGTTCATTCCCTGGCCCCGAAACACTAAGTAAAAACAGTAAGTGAAATGTGTATAACATTTTAACAGTTATAATGTACTTCACATGAATTATCCTAGTAAATCTGTTATTATATCACATGTATGTCATAGGGCATATGTTATATTATACTATGTGTAATAAGACATATTAAGTCTATCATTCTCACTTTCAAGAGGAGAATGGAAGGAATTCAAGGAAACTGAGGCTCAAACAGATGAAGGGATTTGCTTAGATTCATCCTGCTAATAAGCGTTAGAAACAGAATCTGAACTCAGGGCTTTCTGACTCCCATTCTACAACTTTATTCATTAAGGTATGCTGCCATTGAGAAATTAAGATTACAGGTCAGGACCATTCAAGAAGGTGAATTGGTCCATGCAGAGCTCACATTTATGAGCCTGGCTTTATAAATAATGCAATCAAAATAACTAAGGTAACCATACTGGGTCCCCCTTAAAAAGCTTACAGGCTGCAAGGTAATACATGTAAAATGCTCTGCAAACCTTATAATGCTGTCTATAGGTTAGCTGTTATTTAAGTGAAAAAATTCTTTTGATTCCTTTAGAATTTATCTAAGCATCCTAAGACTTGGTGATCTCCTCTAATGGTTTCATGTAGGATCATAGGATTTAAAACTGGGAAAGACCCTCAAGATTATGAAAATAAAGACTCCTATCTCTTTAGCACTTTACAATAACCTTGGGACGTAGGGACTGCATTATCATTTCATAAATAAGGAAATTTAGAAAGGCCAAGGTCACTCAGGACAGGAATTTAATCCTGACTTCAAGCCCAAAGTTCTTTCCAAGACAGCATCCTGCTTGTGGGCATTTGTCTAAATCCCTGGGGAACAGAAGCTACTGCTTCTTATTCTAAAGACGTAGCTTTAGGCTTGGCACCTACTTGTTGATAATGGATTCAATAACAAAAGCTAGCATTTAGATAGCTCTTTAAGTTTATACTCCTCTTTCTCTCTTTCTCCCCTTCCCCCTCCCTTTCCCTTTCTCTCTCTTCCTCCCCCTTCTCCTCCTTTTCCTTTCCTCCTCCTCCCTTTCCTTCCCTCTTTTCCTTTCTTGTCTCTGTCTCTGTGTCTGTCTGTCTGTTTGTTTCCCGCACCCACCTTCTCTTCATCTAGGCCTTCTTGATACTATAAAAATTTCTCTACAGCTTTTCCTATGGCTTATGTGCCTTTTTAAGAGACTATGTTCTATGTAGTCAAGAACTAGTGTCTAAACTACATTGTGCACATTTTCCAACCCTCTAAGTGCTTTACAAACTTTGGATTTTTCAGAATTCCCCCAAGCATATGAAGTCTGAGAACAATTAGGGGACAAAGAATTAAAGGTATTGAAATTTTAGCTTGTGTAAAATCTTTTTCTGGTCTTTTTTGGGGAGTAAGAAGGGGAAGGAAGAAATAATAACAGCCTCTGAAAGGGGCTTTCATAAATAGCAGGGCAAGGGGGTCACGATTTTTATTCCTGGACCCCTTTGATAGTTTGGTAAAGCCTTCTCAAGAATCATGTTTTTAAACAATTGAAAAAAATGCTCAATTTCAGTTCCAACCCAAGTTTCCATGGACCTCCCCTTCTCAAATCTCTCTCTCTATATATATGTATGCACACATATACATATGTATACATATTTACATGTATATGTACACACACATCTGTGTGTGTGTGTTTGGAGGAGGTAAAAATCCAAATCACCAACACCTTGGTGGGAGAAACCCTGAAGCGTGTGAGGTAAGGAACCCTTAAGGGGAAGTACCAATCAAGAGAGATTAATTTGGGATAAGGAGACTCTCTTTGAAATTTAACCTTCCTCCCCCATCCTTCTTCCCTTCCTCCACCTACCCCCAGCTGAGTTAATGCACTTCATTGTGAATTCAATTCCTTTGCTTCCTCCTTAAATCAGATTGAGATCAGCCTAGTCTATGGTCCTGAGTAAAGCATTGAAATGGGAGAGATTTGAGCCGGGATAGAGGAAGCAGACAAGCACTGCACACCTGGGGGGCAGTGAGCAAAGGGCAGCATGAGGCAGGAAGACACCCCAGGTGGGCAGAGTTTACTGCAGACTACAGTTGAAAGCAGGTTTTTTATTCACAGGGTTCAAACAGCTAAGGAATTAGATTTTTCTTTTCATAAATTATATATACATGTATATATATATATTTAAAACAAGTGTGTGTGTGTGTGTGTGTGTGTGTGTGTGTGTGTGTGTGTAGCTAAGTAAGTACCTAAGGAACTCATAAGCTCAGAGAGTTGCACTCAGGTCTTTTTGATTTCAGGACCAGCAGACAGGCTACAGTCATATTACAAAGTGTTTTAAATGGTGTCCAAGCCTAGAGGCAAGAAGGGACCAACAGACTCTTTAAAAGCCGAGTGGTGTGACAAGTTTATCTCCTTTTTTTTTTTTTTTTTTTGGCTTTAAGACCACCTTTATAAAGCACTTAGCCCAGTGCCTGGTACATCTTTGTTGAACGGTTGTTTCAATCCTGTTCAACTCTTCATGACCCTATTTCGGTTTTTCTTAGCAAAGCTATTGGGATGGTTGGCCATTTCTTCTCCAGCTCATTTTACAGATGAGGAAACTGAGACAAACAGGGTGAAGTGACTCAACCAGGGTCACGAAGCTAGTAAATGTCTGAGGCTGGATTTGACCTTGGGTCTTCCTGGCTTTTCCCCCCTTTTCTCCCCTTATCAGAAACTGGGAAGTTAAGAAGACTGGTGGGGTTGTAAGGAAAAGATGAATTCTTTGCTAGCACACATTGAGTTAGAATTGAGACATTCAGTTTAAAATATCCAACAAGTTTCTGGTAATGTGAAATTGGAATTGAGGAGAGACATTAAATTTGGATATATTGATCTGGAAGTCATCTGCATAGCGATAGTAACTGAGCCTATGAGAACTGATGAGATCAGTGAGGTAGAGATGTTGAAAGGTCCACAACAGAGCCTTGGTGACCACACAGTTAGGAAGAAAAGTATAGATGAGATAAAACAATGCTGCGTTGGTTATCTCCAATTTCGTCTGTACATCTTATTTGCTTATAATTATTTTCATGTCTTGTGAGCTCTTTGAGAAGGACTGTCTTTTATCTTTGTATCCCTAGCATTTAGCTCTGTGTCTGGCACATAGTTGATGCTTAGTAAATGCTTGTTGACTGACAGGAAACAGTGGCAAAAGTTATGTGGCTTTCTTATGGATGTATCCTTGATTAGTGAAACTAAGAAATCTCATGACAAATATCAAGTGGAGCCCTTTTGGTTAATGCCTTTGAAAACTTCTGTGGTTGTTGCTTCCATTTCACAAGAAGCAAAACAGGGCAAACCTCTTTTGTTCATGCTATCCACCCAGCTTCCTGTACAGTGTTTCCTGGAAAGAAGCATTTCTGAGACCAGATTTCAGATAGTTCTGAAATTCCATCCTTCCTGAAGGCAGGGGCATGAACTAGATGACCCCTTGAAATCTTTTTGTAATACAATGATCCTAAGTATGGGCAGCTTTGGTTTGTCACAAACCACATTATAGAATATGGCCTATTATAAAAATTGGTCCATAATAATGATGCTGTTCAAATGACTTAATTTCATATTATTTTCGATCACTAATTCCTAGAAGGATTTTGTTTTACTTGTAAATAGAGCAGTAAGCATGGTGCCATTCATTCCTAGTGTCTGATTGAGGGCCAAGCTCACCAAAGTGATTGATCTTGACAATTGAATTCATTGCATCACCACCTCCAGTCTATAATTATCAGTTGTCTCATCTATTTCTTGTGCTGGGATCTAGACTTCTGACTTCATTTGTGAAGGGAACTCATACAGTCTACGAACTCTTTCCACCTTTGCAGATTTACAGCTGATCTGACTGTACAGAATGCTGGGGTTCTTAACCTGGAGTCTGTGAATTTAGTTTTTAAAAATACTTTCAGATTTTAATGGAATTGGTTTCCTTTATACTACTATAATTTATTTTATGCATTTAAATTCATGATTCTATGGAAGAAGCCTAAAGGCTTCAGTTGATTGCCAAAGGAAGGAAAGAAACAAACATGAAGCACCTACCATGTACCAGGCCCTGTTTTTAGAGCTTTACAGATATCTCATTTGATCTTCACTACAGCCCTGGTAGGGAGGTGTTATCTCATTTTACCCTAGAGATTTATGGCAGGCAGAGGTTAAGTGACTAGTCCAAGATCACACCATTAATAAAGAAGTGCCTGAGGCTAGTTTTTAATTCAGCTCTTCCAGACTCGGTGTCTGAAGCTCTATTCCCCAGCCCTTGAGCTGAATCTAAGAATCAAACTAGGTTACAAACCCTGGTTTTAGAGGGCCTTCTGGAGGTACTGAGAAGTTATGTGACCCAGTATTGTGTCAGAAGCAGCTTTTTTTCTATACATTTTTACAATGTATTTTTAAAATAGCCTTTTATTTTCAAAATAAAAGATAAGTTTTCAACATTCACCCTTGCAAAATATTTTGTTCCAATTTTTCTATCTCCTTTCCCCTCCTGCCTCCTCTAGACAGCAAGCAATCCAATATGTTAAATATGTGCAATTCTTTCATATATATTTTTACATTATGCTGCACAAGAAAAATCAAAAAGGGGAAAAATTTAAAAAGCAAACAACCAAAAAAGGTGAAAATACCATGTTGTGATCCACATTGTTTCCACAGTCCTCTTTCTGGATGCAGATCTCTCCATCACAAGTCGATACAATTGGCCTCATTGATGAAAACAGCCACATCCATTAAAATTGATTATATAATCTTGTCTCTGTGCATACCTTTTCTTGGTTCTACTCAGTATCAGTTCATCAGAATCTTCCCAGGCCTTTCTGAAATTATCCTGCAGATTGTTTCTTATAGAACAATAATATTCCATTAAATTCATATACCATAACTTATTCAGCCATTCTCCAACTGATGGACATCCACTCAGTTTCCGGTACCAGAGGCAGCTCTTGAAATCAGGCCTTTAGTTTCTAGGCAAGTCTTCCTACTCACCACATAACAATGCTCCTAGCTCCTGTCCCCACTCTGCCTAGGGTTATTCCTGTATATATTACAGCTTGCCGCAATTTTGGAATCGAATGGAACTTTAACCTAAACTCTCCCAGAGCCAAGACAAATCTCATTCTTTTTTTTTTAATTTTATTTAATAATTACTTTATATTGACAGAATCCATGCCAGGGTAATTTTTTTTTACAACATTATCCCTTGCATTCGTTTCTGTTCCGCAAATCTCATTCTTTATCCCCTCCTTTACCCTGCTCCAAGCCCCAAGTGCTTAGTAGTAGATGAAATAAGTTTGCATCATTTGTAAAGGATCTTTTCCAGGGAGACTCCATTCTAGGGGAATTCCTTCTTTTCTTGATCTACAGAGACCCTCAGCTAAAGAAACAATCTAAAATTTAATGAAGTGAATCAAAATTTTCTAGGTATTCCACCAAAATTCTCCCCTGATAACCCGCTGTGTCATAAAGAGGATTCTGGGCTCTTCAGGGTTTTGCCAAAGGAGTACCTTTGAAAGATACTATCAAAACTGAACCTGCACAGGCCCAGGGACAGAGATCTCCAGAAGTTTGACCACTATTGATGAATTTCCTGGGCCTCAGAAGTTCAATTAAAGTCATTTTCCGAGGTGTAGATGGGGTGCAATCTACATGGGGTTACTGACCAACCATCTGAGTGAAATCACAGATTTTTTGTTGGCAGAGGGCCATGGGATTTAGCATTCATTGTCCGGGGATTTAGAAGCCATGAGTCCAATGCTCTCATTTTACAGATGAGAGAACTGAGGCTGAGAGACAAAGTGACTGTCTTCCCCAGGAACACATGGATCTCGGTTTCCAAATCTGTAAAATGAAGGCTGACTTCTAAGGTTCCTTCCGATTCTAAATCTTTGACATTAATACCAGCTGATCTCTAGCCTCCCTAACTAGTCGGAATTCTATCATCCCGTTTTAAAGAATTTAAAAAGAGCTGTGATTTCCTTGGAGTGGAAGTTCCTTCATCTGTAAATGAAGGGGTTGGCCCCAGCTTTAAATCCTATAATCCGGTGCTGGAAGGTGTTATATTATCAATCCACTAGGCTGCATTGCCTGGGACCAACATTCTTAAGGACTTCTTTTGCTGCTGGCCCTCTTCATTTGCAACTTCCTTTTGAAATGAAATTGGGTGCTCAGTAGGTGGAAGCGGTCCTTTGCTGGTTAGAAAAAAAGAGAACCAGGCCCGAAGCCTACATCAAACAGCCACGGACTCGCCCAAAGAGTTCTTTTTTTTCAAACTTCAGGGGGCCACTTTTAAAATTCCAAGCTGCCATGTGGTCTTCCTCCGGGAAGCTTCCTTTTCCCTTCGGAAGGAGTGTGATTCTTGGAGCCTCTCCTCCCGGGGGTCGGGCTTTCAAGGTTTCCAAAATGTTGCTATAAATGACACCGGGATGGGGCTGGGGGGGGGAGGGTGGTGGCAATGAAACAGTGTCTCAGAGGAGTGTGATTTGGGTCTCGTACTTAACCAGATTCGGTCCTGGGGACAGCCCCCGGGTGAAAGTCGGGTGCTCTGGCTGTCAGCGGCTGATCCGCCCCGGAGGATTTCACTTTTCGCCCTCGCCGTCCCGCGGCCAGCACCTGGGATCTGGGCTGCAGCCCGGGCCGCAGCAAGCAGCGGCGATTCCTCCAGCAGAATTCCCTAGGCATGGAGCGGGCTGCCCGGCTCGGCTGGGGGAAGGGGGGTATCGGTGTAGGGGGAGCTACGTCACCGGGTTCCATTCAGCGCGCGCGAACTCAGCCCGGCAGCGACAATCGCCCGAAGGAGCTAGGGCTGGTGCGATTCCGCCAGGCGGGGGAACCAGGGGAAGGAGGAGGGAAGAGGAGTTGAGGGGGTGAGGGTGGGGGTGGAGGAGAGCCAGGAGGACGTTGCTGATTGGGTGCAGGGAACAGGACGTCACCACGTTCCAGAGCTCGTTCTCATCTCCTAGCTACATTCCCCATCCTTTTTTTTTTTTTTTTTTTTTTTTTTTGCTGCGTTTCCTCGAGGACTCCCCCCATCTCTTCCTCCCCCTTTTTTTCTTTCCTAGCTACCTCCGGACTCCCGTGCGCGCGCACCGGCCTTTCGCGCTCCGGGGGGGGGCGGCTGGCGCGCGCATTGCCCTTCCCACCCCTACCCCAGCCCCTGCCCCTCCCTCCCCTTCTCCCCCGCAGCCCAGCACTGAGGGGATTTGAAAAGCCCGGTCCGCCTGCAGCGCCAGGCTGGCAGCCAATCAGAGGCGCGCACTTTTCCCGCTGCTTCTCTCTCTGCGGCAGCCGCAGGGCGAGGAGCGGGAGGCGGGGTCGGCGCCGGCGCGCGCGGAGCAGCCTCAGCCTCGGCCGGCGAGCCGCTTCTCCCCCCCCTCCCGCCCCCCCCAACCACCCACCCACCCCCTCGGAGCGCCCGCCGCCTCCGCCGCCGCCGCCAGTCCCCCTCCCTCCTCCCTCCCCCGCCCCCGCCCCGTCCGTCCGTCTGTCGGTGCCGACCCCTGCAGGAGCCGCCGCTGCCGCCGCCGCCGCTCTCCTTCCAGCCGACCGCCCGGGAGCCTGGGCTCCCCTCCCTCCCGCGGAGCCGCCGCCTTACAGCGAAGCCGCCCCCTCAGAGGATGCGACACGGCACAGGTCATTGAGAACCCCGCACCCTGGCCTTCGGCCTCTAGCCCTAGTTACCCCCTCCTCACTCTTCCTCCCTCCCCCCTCCCCGGCCTAACCGACTTCCCCAACCGCCGCGGCCCGGGCAACGGCGGGCGCGCGGGGCGGAGCGGGGGGAAGGGGCCGGCGGGCGCGCTGGGGGTTCCCGGCGCTGGGGTGGGGGCCGGGGTTGTCTCCTCGGGGCCTGGCAAGGGGCGGGTAGGTAGTGAGGGGTCGGGGGTGGGGGCAGACTGTGATCCCACCCTCCCCTTCTTCCCTCCTAGCCACCCCTTCCATCCCTCCCTTCTCTTCCTCCCTTTCTCTCTCCACTCCCTCCTCTCCCTGCTTCTCCCCCCACCCCCAACCTCCCAGTCTTCTTCTTGGGGAGGCTGGTGGAGTCCTTCTATTTGCCTGCAAAATCCCGAGGAGGCTGTAGGTTGTGCCTGGAGTTGCCCTTACCTCCCCTCCCCCTCCATCCCCCCATCTCCCGCAGGGCTGGGGTAAAGATTGGGGGGAGCAGCTGCGGGATCCAGCGGCAGTACCCCCACCCCCACCCTCTAGCGGGCTGCTAGTGCACACGCCGTGTGCCGACATCTCTTCGAGTTTGGGGAGGGGGCTTAGATGCCTTTCTCCTCCCCACCCCCCATGAAGCGGTATGGAATTGGGGAGGGGGGTGGTTAGGGCGTCGTGGAGGACGGTCACTTCCCCCTTCCCAGAGTTGCCCCAAGGAGGGCGCGCACACATGTTGGCGAAAAAAAAAAAAAGCCCTAGGTTAAATGAAATGATGAGGGTAGGTAATTTTCCTGCGCGTCTCCCTCCCCCCCCCCCCCCAGCCGCACATCTCCTGCCCGCCCTCCCCCGGCGCTTTGTATGACCCTTTCTTATATTTATTGCTATAAATGAATTGGTTCCAGGGAGCCCGGGTGCTGCCTTTTTATACTGGATGAGATTGGGGATGATCTGGCAGCAGTCAGGGAAAATGTAATTCTCTAATTCTCGCAGCCTGTATAGAAGAAGGGGGGTGGGGTGGGGAAGCAGCCATGTTAGATCCAGATCCTTTATCCCTACACCAAACGAGGGGATGATCCTCTTCTTAAAGCCTCAATTTCGGTCCGGCTGCACCTGTGTCACTCAGAATCACGAGCCGAAGGGTGTGGGTGACAGAAGGAATCTGAGCCTCTTTTAATGTGTATGTGTTTTACTGACCTTTATTTCTAACAATGATACTGAGTGATAGAAAGCTGGAGAGCTCTGCAGGTATGAGACTTATTTCCAAATCCTTCTAGGTAGTTGTTCCTTGGCTTGAATGATAACTTGTCTTTCTCCTTTGAGTAAGGAATAAGTAAAGAGCCAAATCAAATCGTTGTTGAACGAGTATGCATAAAATTCTTAATGTCTATTTAAAAAGAAGCACATTCTAATTAAAAAAAAAAATCTACATGAACACATTTTGCTGGTTCTAAATGAGCCTAGAAGAGAATGAGAGGTTTGTTTCCTGAATCTATTTGGCTTTGCCATTCGTGTTTGGTTTTATAGCCATTTGTCGTCTGAAGGGGGAGTTAAGGGCTGCTGCTTCTGCTGAGCATTTTAATTCACAGGAAAAGAAAATAAAGCAGGGTTTTGAAAGATTTCTAGTTTATAGGCCTTGGAAGTTTTTAGAATAGCTTGTCATATGTAGTTCAAAGTCTAGTGGGGTATTAGTTAACATTTTTGTTTTTATCTTCAAAGTGTAGTGTGAGGCTCTTCCTTTGTCAAACTGAAGTTAGCTAATACTGACTAGTGAAATTTTTCTGACTTGTTGGCTCTAGCTGTTAAAATGTCATTTTAAAAATTATTTTGACGAGTTAATGTACTCCATTAGTATTTATTTTAAGGGATCTTTTTATCCAATTACAGACATTGTATTTTGATTCTGCAGAAATTAGTATTGCTGAATCAAGATACTAAAAAGGTATATCTGGTTATGTTTGACTGAAAGACTGAGAATAATCATGTACAATATTGTCATAGAAATGTGTTAAAATATTCATATTTGATATGCCATTTGTATTGAAACACAATGTAAAGATGAAGTACATTGGTAACTCAGTAATTTAGCCTATTGGCATTTTAGACTTTGGGGTCATTGTGATATAAAAAACACAATTTGGGTTGGTTGGTGGTGTTGCATTCAAACATGGTTCATTTTATTCAGTTAATTAAGATTACAGTTTACTGCTCTGATATAAAGTGAGTTTGCATATGAATTCAGGTGACAAACCAAGAGAGAACTACTTCAATACTGATAAGGAATTCTCATGAGCTTGTTTAAAGTGCCATTAAACAGTAATGTGTATTTCTCTTTAATTGCTATTCATGACCAAATCTAGAATGTAGTTGCTTAAATACATTTAAGATATTCTTTGTTTTTACACAGTGCATATTCATGATTTAAAAGGAGTATACTGTCCTTTTTCTTAGTATGAAATTTAAAATTATATCCCTTATTATATATAGTGATAGTAGCTGCAAATTAGATTTGGAAACAGAGGATTACCATAGTTTTGAGTCATTTCCTCTTCTTTTTTTCCATTTTAATATTTGCACAGCACATATTTTAGGTTGAGGGTAGCAGTAAGAGCATAGAAAATTGTGAAATCGTTGCATGATTTTTATAAAGAGCATATATTCAATAATAAATCTTTCAGTAGCATTTTCATGCTTTCTTGTAGACTAGGTTGATACCTAATTATAAAAGTAAACATAAAATATATGTACTCTTTTCTTTAAAGAATGTAAGGAAGTCCCAGAATGATTTGTAGAGGGTCTTCATGCTTGAACTTTGATTTTCCTTTTAACCACTGAGGGAAGAACTTTATTTAAATATAAAGATATTGGACCAAGAAGAACCAACAAGTTTTGAACTGAAGTATTAACTAAAGAATGAGGTGTTTTTTTTTTTTTTTAGTTGACTAAAATAGGTAAGCGTGTATATCTAATTTACAGAATGCATTTATTCCAACCTATATTCTGCAGTAATCCTTTCTATTACAGGATCTACCTTGTTAGATGTTAGTCTTTGCTTAAAGAATTCTAGTGAGGGAGAATCCACTGCTTCCATCCATGCCACTTTTGTATAGTTGTAATTGCTAAAGGCCTTTTTCATTGTCAAATTTTTTCTTTTCGCTTTCTCATTACATAGGTGGTACTCTGTTTTCTCCTCAGGGGCCAACCAGGACAATGCTGTCCCTTTATATATTTCCTGATAATTACTCTTTCTGAAGACTGAACAATCCTATTTGCTTTACCTGATCTTCATATGACATAATCTTGGCCCCTTAACCATCTTAGTTGTTTTCTGAATATTTTGCTGATGAATAGCCTTTCTAAAATGAGGCTCCCAGAATGGAATACAATATTTAACATATAGTCTCTGACCAAGACAGAAGAATTGGCCTCTGACACCTAGTAGTTTATATGACCATATCATTTCCTTTTTCTAAGCCTCATTTGCTGCATTTGTAAAATGACAATAATAGTACTTTGATAGCCCAGTTAGATAATGTATGTAAACTGTTTTGTAAATCTTAAAAGTATTAATAGATGTCAGTGGTTATTACATACTGATGATTCGTCTTAAGCTTGTAGTCCGTACCCAGGTATTTTAAAGACAAATTATTTATTGTTGTTCAGTTATTCATATCTTACTGTTCCTGACTCCTTTGGGGGGTTTTCTTGGCAATAATACTGGAGTGATTTGCCATTTTTCTCTCCAACTCATTTTATAGATGAGAAAACTGAGGCAAACAGGATTAAGTGACTTGCTTATGATTATACAGTTAGCATCTATGGTCAAATTCCAACTCATGTTTTTCTGACTGTAGGCCCATAATTATCTCCTGTGCAATCTAGCTGTGAAAGGATCAGTGTCTTCTACCATCTTGTGGAGTTGTTTTTTTGAACTTGAGTGCCTGACTTATGTTTATCCCTATTAGAGCTCCCCCAAACCCAACCCAAAAAGCATTTTCTTGCAATAAGTAGTTAAGCTGTGCCAACCAGGGCAATGCAGGTACCGATAGTGTAACGTGTAACACTCTTGGTTTCCTTTGACACCCACTAACAAAGGGAAGTAGGTACTTCCTTTGTCCCTTCTCCAACATTTAATTCATTTCATGGCACATAGTAAGCATTTGATAAATGTTTGTTGACTGACTAGCCTTCTACGGGGGATCAAAACTGGGTTTTTATAATTGCTTAGCATTTGACTTCATTTTAACATATATTTTTTTCCTTTTTATATTGTCATTTATATTTCCTTTATATATTGCTTTACAGGCTTCACTCCAATTAATTATCTTGGTAGGCCTATTAATTCTTTAGGTCTGACCATGTAGCTGGTTTTGAATAGACTCAGTTCTGTCATCCAGCCTCTGTTTCTTCATGTTTTCCACAAGAGGAGAAATTGTAAAATGTTTTGCTAAAATATCAGATGTCTTTTAAGTTAAGGCTTAATGCTGCAGAAAGACTTTGGGAAAATGTGTAAATTTAAAGCTTCTTTCGACATACCTCACTAGTAGCTCTAGGGATGGGTAGTGGACTTATAATTTCATTATTATTGTGAATTCTTTAAAGAGCTGTTTGGGACTTTGGGAGTTAAGTGGCAGGTCCAAGGTCACACGGTTGGTACATAGCAAAGGAAGGATTTGAGCCTTTTATCCACCAGGCTAATAGTAACTCTAGTAACTGGCAGACTGGAAACCATTCTTGACAACACTATGGTGGCTTCTGTGGTCTTTTTACTTCTCTGGATATTGAGTAAAAATACCGTTAATTATGTGGTGGTGTATTTTGTCAGAATTGTTCACTAGTTTCTGGAGTGGTATGGAAATCAAGACCAATAGCAATGGAATGCCATAGTATACTTGGTGCTAGTAGTTGAAGACCCAGAAGGATAAATAAATTTCTATAGGCTTACTAACTAAATTAGGTGCATAGTTCTTTAAATTAATATGCTTTACTTAAGTTATTTCATTTGTTCTTCTCCATAAACCTGTAAGTTAGATGTGATTATTATCCCCATTTTGCAGATGAAACAAATTTGAGAGGTGTTAAGTCTTTGGTCCAGTGTCACAGAGCTAGTAGGCATCTGAGATAGAATTTTAACTCAGGTCTTTGTTACTTACTAGTCTAGTGTACTACTTTAAATCATAAATTGATAACACCTATTCAAGTGTTGAAGATTTCTCTTAAAACATTTAAAAACTTTAAAATGTGTTCATAAGAGACAAATTGTAAACTGATGGTTTAGGCTGAACAACTCTGAAATATAAATAATAATTTATTTTTAGGATTAAAACTACTCATAAGAAAATAGAAAATACTCTTAAGTCAAAAGTTGTGAGTCAATGTGTAGTGTATACAAATGCTGCCAAGAAAGTGATCCACACTTTTTGTTGCCTACATTTGATCTGGGAGGGTATCTTATCAAGTGAAACCTTTAAATTTGATGACTTGAGAGCATGACTTGAAGAAGTTTGGTTTTATAATAAGCATATGTTTCTTTTTATGTTTAAATCTACTTAGAGTACATAGAATTACAATTTAGGATAAATGTACTAATAGTTATATATTTCAGGATTATGTTCATAAAGTATGCATGCAGAATAAAATGAATTAGAAGCCTGTTTCTTTTAATAGAATTTTATGACAAGGAAAAAACTTGAAAGTAAGTCATTTATATGGCACTTTTAAAGCTTACAAGGTATAATTTTCTTATAGCTGTGTGTGGTAGAGGAAGAAAAAGAGAAGCAGATACTGTAATTGCTCATAGTCATAGAAGGCTAGAATTTGGACCTAAGACTTCTGGCTTGGAAGTACAACAGGCTCTTCATTAGTGCACAGTGTCCAATCCAGCCCTTTAATTGTGCCGATGATGGAAACTCCTCAAGTTTGTCTCCTTTTTACAGAAAAGAACATTTCTGGGCCTTTAGGAGTTCAATGATTAATGTGGTCATGTGTCACATAATAATGGCATTTTAGACAGTTCTCCAGATGTCTTTCCAATGCCATTTTGTTTTATTATCAAATCAAGAGTATGAAAAAAATAGTTAGAAAAATACTGAGAAATTATTTTATGTAGATAATACTCAACTTCGCATATTCTTCTTTTTTCTCCCTCCTATAATAGCCTGTAAAATTGGGTTTGATTAAATTTTTTCTTTTTTTAATCCTTGAGATCCTTAGCAATTGCCTTATTGGCCAAACAAAAAATGAGATTGTTTTACATTGACAACTTGACAGTTTGCATTTGACTCTTTGTTTTACCATTATAAGTTTTGGAGGAGTTGATTACTTTTCATGAAGTTTTTAATGCTGATTAAGAATACCAGGAATCAACTCTAAATCAGATTTGTATTTCAGATTTCTATTTTGAAGTGATATAGTAGTGGACAAATTTTCAGATGCCTATACTTTTTATGATCTTATTGAAATAGATGAGATGTATTTCTTTATGAAATTAATATGCTTCACATAGCTGCTAATGCTTGCTAGCTGGTATTCAATAAAGACTTGATAATTTTGTATTTCTAAAATCATATTAAGATATAGCACGGGCATTAATATCTTCTCAGTTTCTGTATCTCAAGGTCAGTATATGTAATGTTATAAGTACTAACATAATCAGTGAATAGTGAAGAGCAAGACTGGATGTAATATTAAAGATTTAGAGCTAAAAATGTCCTTAGAGATCATCTAGTCCCTACCTTCTTTTATAGGGGAGGAAAATAAATCATAAGGTCAGAATTGCCTAAGATCATTCAGGTTAGTAAGTGACAGAGAGAGGTAAGATTCAAACCTATCTCTAAATTTAAACCATTATTTATTTATTTATATGGTACCACTCTGCCTTGTTAGTTGTCTTCAGATTTCAGTAAATCATTATGTATCTTTATATTTGAAATCAGAGAAATCAATTGTCACATGGAATCAAATTTAATTTAAAGTTAAACATTTTGGTAGTTGAATGTAATATTTTAACTTTATTTTTATCAAGTCATTAAAAATTCAAGATAGAAACTTGATAAAAGTCCTTCAGGAAAATCAGTTTTCGGTGATAGTTGACCAAATATCAATAGTATATTATGGGGTATAACATGTGTTTTTCTCTTACTTTGTAAGTGGTATGATTTGTTCCATATTTTAAAAAGGCAATTCTTAGTTCATTACATAACTTTAATTTTCAGTTCCTCCAAAGCCATTTTAGTTGCTCAAGTTCGGAGCATGTTCATATTGGTGAACGTTAAATTTTTTTTAATTATAACTTTATTTACAAGATATATGAATGGGTAATTTTTCAGAATTGACAGTTGCAAAACCTTTTGTTCCAATTTTTTCCTTCCTTCTCCAGATGGCAGGTAGACCAATACATGTTAAATATGTTAAGAGTATAGAACATTAAATTTCTCTTGAGCACTATATAATGGGAACAATCACAAACTCTCAGAATTAAGAGAATCCAGAGGGTATCTATTCCAAAGATTTTCTCCATAGTGGGCTGCTTTTTGGTCAGCAACACTCCCAAATATGGCCAGAACCAGATTAAAATGTGATTGGGAAATATTTAAATAAAAATAATATAGAACATAAAATAATGATAATATGTATTTTTCAAGCATACCTGACAAGAAGTCTTCCAGCTTCCAGATAAATACTTAAAAAAAATTATTTTTAACAATTCATTTTTTTGAGTTCTTGATTTTCCATCCCCTTCCTCACCCATTAAGAAGGCAAGAAATGTAGTATCAGTTAGACATGTGAAATCATGAGAACATTTATGAGTACCTTCAATGCAATAAATTCATGTTTCCTTTCCTCAAATCCACTCTTTTTGTGAAATTCCATTTTTGTTGAGAATACCATCATCATTTTTGTTATCCAGATTTTCGTGCTTAGTATCACCTTTGATTTCCTGAATCTCCCTAAACCCAAGTATTGTCACTTGACAAATTTAACAATTCTTCTTCAATATCTGTCGGCTCCCTTGATTTTATTGCCTGGCTACACTTTGAACTCTAGTTCAAAGCCTTCTTTCTTGCTTGAAAAAGATATATGTATATGTGTGTATGTATGTATACTATATGTATCAAGAGCTTTCTCATTGCCCTCTGTCTTTTTAATTATTTATTCATTTTGATTTTAATATTTTATTTTTCCAAATACATGCAAAGATGCACTTTTGCAGAATCTTGTGTTCCAAAATTTTCTCCATTCCTCTCTTTCTCTCTCCCAGGAGAGCAAGCAATGCAATATAGGTTAAATATGTGCAGTTCTTCTAAACATATTTCTATAATCATCATGCATACACAAAAAAGCCTAGATCAAAAAGGAAAAAAAAAACTCAAGCAAAAAATAAAAAAGGTGAATATATTATGCTTTGGTTTATATTTAGTCTCTATAGTGCTCTCTCTGGATGTAGGTGGTACTTTCTATCCCAAGTCTATTGGGATCATCTTATTGTTGAATAGAGCCAAGTTCATCACAGTTGTTCATCACATAATCTTGTTGCTGTATATAATATTCTCTTGGTTCTGCTCACTTCACTTAGCATCAGTTCATAAAAGTCTTTCTAGGCCTTTCTGAAATCAGCCTCTTGTCATTTTTTATAGAATAATAATATTCCATAACATTCATATACTATAACTTATTCAACCATTCTCCAATTGATGGGCATCTACTCACTTTCCAGTTTCTAGCCACTACAAAAAGGACTGCCACAAACATTTTTTGAACATGTGGGTCCCTTTCCCTTTTTTATGATCTCTTTTGGAGATACTGATAGATCAAAGGGTGTTGGTAGCCCTTTGGACATAGTACCAAAGTGCTCTTTAGAATGGTTGGATTAGTTCTCACAACTCCACCAACAATATATTAGTGTCCCAGTTTTCCCATATCCCCTCCAACATTCATCATTATCTTTTCCTGTCATTTTAGCCAATCTCACCTTCTCCTGTCTCTTAAGACATTCAGATCCTGTCACAGACACCTAATTTTCTTTGCGACTTTGGGCAAGTCGCATAATCTTTCTGGGCTTCAGTTTCCTCATCTGTGAAATGAGAGAGTTGGTCCTGATGGTTTCTAAAGTTTCTTCTATCTTTAACTATATGATCTTAGAATTTTTCTGAAAGGGTTATGTGTTTCTTCCTACTTTAATTAAACTCCACTAGTGCCCTCTTACTTTTAGAATAAAATATAAGCCCCTCTTTCTACTTAAGTCTTTCACACCTGACTCTAACCTTTCTTTCCAGTCTTATTTGATGCCACTTCTTTCATAGCCAGACTGGCCTTTTTGCTATTGCTCTGAAACAACACTCCATCTCCCATATCAATGAGCACAGTAACTGTCCCTTGTCCCTGAAATGCCCTTATCTTTTTTTTTTTTTTAGAAACTTGTATTTCCTTTACAACTCATTTCAACTACCAGCTTCTACATGCTTCCTATCTTGATTTCCCTCCTCAGCTTTTCTCTCCAAAAAACTTATATTTTATTAATTTTACATATATTTATAAATGTACATATAATCCTTGATGGCTCTTGGGAGAGAGACAAAAAAACTATTTTATTTTTGTTTTTATATTGCCATCACCTAATCAAATTTACATAGGTCTTCAGTTGTTAGTCAGTTTTGGTTGATTCTTTGAGACCCCATTTGGAATTTTCTTGGCAAAGGTACTGGAGAGGTTTGCCATTTCCTTTTCCAACTCATTTTACAGATGAGAAATTGAGGCAAACAGGGTTAAGTGCCTTGCCTGAAGTCACACAGATTGTAACTTTCTGAGGTTGGATTTGAAAGCATGAAGAAGAGTCCTCCCGATTCTGGACCTGTTATTCTATCCACTGCGCCACCTAGCTATTCCAGTGTCTGATATATAGGCATGTAATAGATATTGATTTAGATACAATTGATATCTAATTGATAATTAGATGAAAGAGAACATTATTAGTCATCTCATTCCATTTTTGGATAGCTGTAACTTTTTATTTTTTGTAATAGCGTTTTATTTTTCAAAATACATGCAAAGATAGTTTTCAGCATTCATCCTTGAAAAATTTTGTGTTCCAAATTTTTCTTTTTCACTTCCTTCCTTCCTGCTCCCCTAGACGACAAGTAATCCAATATAGGTTAAACATGTGCACTTCTTCTAAACAAATTTCCACATATTTCATGCTGCACAAGAAAAATCGTATCAAAGGAGAAAAAAGCAAGCAAACAACAACAAAGGTGAAAATAACTATGTTGTGATTCACATTCAGTCCCCACAGCCTTCTTCTCTGGTTGCAGATGGCTCTCTCCATCACAAATCTGTTGGAATTGGCCTGAATCACTTAATTGTTGAAAAGAGCCAGATCTATCATTACATACACTGTTGATCATTATATAATCTTCTTGTTCCTGTATACAATATTCTCTTGGTTCTAATCACTTCAGTTAGCATCAGTTAGTTCATGCAAGTCTCTTCAGGCCTTTCTAAAATCAGCCTGTTGATTATTTGTCATAGAACAATAATATTCATTGCATTCATATACCATAACTTATTTCGTCATTCCCCAACTGATATGCATTTATTCAGTTTCCAATTCCTTGCCACTAAAGTAAGGATTGCTACAAACATTTTTGTACATGTGGATTCTTTTTCCTTTTTTATGACCTCTTTTGAGATACAGACCCAGTAGAGACATTGCTGGATGAAAGTGTATGCACAATTTTAATAGCCCTTTGGACATAGTTCTAAATTGAGGTAGCTCAATTTAGAGAATTCCTTCCTTACATGAACCCTATATCTGCCTCTTTGTAATTTCCACCCATTGTTCTGCCATCTATAAGTAGAATAAACTTCTTTACATGATAGTTCTTCCAGTACTTAAACTGTCATGGTTCCCTTAAGTCTTCTGTTCTCCAAGTTAGACATTCCCAGCTTCTTCAACTGAGTTTCAAATGGCATGGTTTCCAGTCTCCTGTTTGATTGCTTTCCTTTAGACATTCTCCAACTTAGCTTTCCTAAAATATGGTGCTTGGAACAGAATAGAATACTTTTCAGATGTGGTCTGACAAAGGCAAAACTCAGTGGACACTAACATTTTATAAAACCCTCAGTTTTTCAGAAAAACTGTTGAATTGTTAAGTATATGGCTTAAATTTTAGGGCAGGTAAAAAGGGGAGAAGGAAGTATGAGTGAGGAGTAAAAAAGTATTGGGTCCAAATGAGTAAAGTCCTTAAATGTTACATGAAATTAGAATGGTTTCATGACATTCTTTAGCCATGTTGTCAGAATTGAACAAAGACACTACCAGAGATAGAAATGTGCAAGTTAGGTATGAGTCCTAGAGGAGTGGAGATTCAGGGGCTAAATCAAGGAGGGACACAAACAAAAAACTAGGAAGAGGGGTGTGTGTGTGTGTGTGTGTGTGTGTGTGTGTGTGTGTGTGTGTGTGTGTGTGTGTGTGTGTATAATTAGAATGAGAATGGAGTATATGGAGAGAGGAGTAGAAAAAGGATAGGTCAGAATAGAGCTTAGGATGTTAGGAAATAGGAGAAGTACAAAGATAATAAACTGGTTGGAAAAAAGGAAATTTTAGAACTTAGGGTCTTAAAGTTGGAATAGTTCTGGAACATAATTCTGCTTGTAGGTACAGAAGAAAAAAAAAGATCAGTAATAGAATTTCATTGCTACAAATCTATAATTCAAAGGTAAAAAATTTAATATAATTCAGTCAAGTACAATAAAATTATCAAGATAATTAAGACATTTACGAAATTACTTTATGATAGTCATTGAGAAATAAATACAAGCAAGCAAGGACAATCGTTTATCTCAAGGAATTTACATGCTAATAGGGGAAGTCATTACATGGGAAAGGGGAAATAAGAAAAGTGGAATGGAGAGGTGTTAAGAAAACATTGGCTTGACCTTTACCTGAAAGACAAAAAAGTTGAGAAACATAAGCAATAGTGGGAGACTAAAAGGTCAACTAATACCACCTTCTTTTAATCCTTCATTCTCAGGGTTTGACTGGGAAGACATTCCTGTCTCCAAGCTCATTCGAATTAGAGCAGTTTGCTTAGAAGTTGATTGATCCTGGGGAAGTACTTTGAAATGTACACTACAAAACTTCTTCCCAATATCTAGAGATACAGACTAGGATTTTCTTAAATTGTTGCTACAGCATAATAGAATTGTATAACTAATTATAACTATAACTAGTACTCTAGTACTAGGCTTGGAGTCAAGAAGACATGAATTCAAATCTAGCCTCAGACAGTTATTAAATTGTGTGTGACTCTGGACAAATCATTTAACCTCTGTCTGTGTTAGTTCCTTCATCTGTAAAATGGGGAGAACAAAACCATCTATCTCCCAGTGTTGTTGTGAGGCTCAAATTAAATATTTGTAAAACATTTTTGTGAACTTTTTAAATGCCATATAAATGCTAACTTTTATTACTGATGAAAAAAAGTTATGATTCAACCAAGCTAATACATGTCTAAGGCAGGATTTTAACAAATGCCTCTTCAGTCCAACATTATATATATTATATTGCATCATCTGGCTGCCTGATAATCTCTAGCTTCCTTTTTTTTTTTTTCTTTTGGATTTTTCCATCTTTTGTGGCTGGTCAAAGACACTGCATCCATTTTGACACCTAATCCTAAAATGAATATATATATATATATATATATATAGTTAGAAACACTTGGTGCGTGCAGTATGTCAACTCAATTTTCAGAGGTCCATGAGTAGAATCAAAATGAAGTATCAGAAGAAGCAGAAACTCAATATTAACGGTTTAGAAAATGAAACTTAAAAAATATTCCATGTAGTATTTTTTTCTCAGTTTCTTTTCTCACTGGGTGATCTCTGTATCTATTCAGTATGGCAAACAACAGTATGAAATCCAGATAATCAAAGTAACTTTTGTTTTGCTATAATTATCAATAGTAATTTCTATTTTTGTTTTACACTTAATTACCTCACAAACCTGGCAAAAAAAAAATAAAATCTGGGTTCTTTAAAGTTCAGGTCCTTGTAGTAGGCGTTTAATAGTACACATAAAAAACTTGTATTTAAAAAAATAAAAATAAACTACTGTAGTAGCTTTAGATCCATTCTATCTCCTCTCTATCCCACCATCCAAAATCCTATGATAATTTCTTTGGCATTAAAATTTCTATAAATTTTCCATTTTCCAACTTCATTGAATTGAGAAAGCCTTTCTAAGAAGAACTTCCTACTTTTAAGACAAGCTGTTCTTATACGCCTAAAAAAGTAATAAGCATTAAAGCTTCAGTAAATGTGTAACTCAATAGTAATAATAATAGCTAATATTTATGTAGTGTCCACATTGTCCCAGACACTATACTAAGCATTTTATAAGTATTATCTTATTTGATAGTCACAATAATCCTAAGTGGCTAGATGCTATATTTTTATTCTTATTTTACAGATGAGGAAATAGAAGCAAATAGGTTGAGTGACTTGCCCAAGGTCACATAGTTGGTCTCTGACACATACTCTCTGAGGCTGAATTTGAGCTCAGATCTTCTTGTTTCCAAGCCTGGCACTGTACCCAGTGTTCTATTTAGCTGCCTCCAATTAATTTAAGTGCTTTTTTTTTTAACCTCTTTGTTTCACAGAGGAGAGAACATTAAACTATTCTCAAAAGATGTTGATGAGAAAATGGGATGATTATTAAGAACATACATTAATATTTAGACACAGCTGTGTTATAGTCCCTTTCTTACTACTTAATTTGCTAAATTCTGGTATCTTAGTTTACTCTATTCTGATTTATTCCAAGCTCTTTAGTGTTGGTACAATGCTAGGCATTGGGGGAAGTGGACAAGAAGATGTAAAATACATACAAAGTAGTTTCCTGGGAAGGGGGCAGTAATAGCTGGAAGTGAGGCATCAAATTGGACTTAATGCTGAAGCTGAGCCTTTAAGAGGGCCAAAGACTAGGAATTCTTCAAAGCAAAGATCTGAATGTATTCTAAGAATTGGAAGTATCCTGTGCAAAGACAAGGAGGTAGGAGATGTAGTTGTGTACAGGGAAAATGCTGGGATGAATAATTGTATAATGAATCTGGAAGGAGAATTTAGATGAAACCAGATTCTGAAGGACTTGGTACCAAACTGAGGAATTTTTGTTTAATCCTGAAATCCAGAGGAAGTTACTTGGCATATTTGAGTGATGTAATCAGACATGTGTCTTAAAAATATTACTTTTGGTTGTGGGATGGGGTGGGGAAAGGGATTACAGAAAAGCAGGGTAGCTTTGAAAATGTTGTCTTGAATTTATTGCATAGTGGGGTTTTTTTTTGTTTGCTTTTTCTAAAAATCTGTCAACTAGAAATTAAGGGTTTTATGTGTGCATGAAAATTTTTTCTGGCCTTTTGTATTTAAGTTAAATGAATAAAAATAAAAGAAATATCATTTTGGCAGATGATGATGGATTGAATATGGGAAATATTAGAAGCAAAGAGACTGTTTTGGAATCTCTTGCAATATTGCATGTGATTGATAAAGATTCTAAGTATTCTGGAGCCTCTGTCTACTGTAGTGAAGGAAAGAGGGAATGGAGGTTAATGTCAATCATTTTTAAAATGTAGGGAACTTATGATGAATAGGCCTCTATTTTCTCGGTAACACCGGAAGCTATGTACTTTGCAGAAGAGAGGAGAGATACAGGAAACTTAAGAAAGGAAGAAAAAGTTTGAAACAGCTGCTTTAAGGAGTGCAGTATAGCTAATTATGGAAGAATAGAAGAATTGACTTGTCATATGAAGCCCAGTTAATAGATGTAACAAATTTGGATGACACCTAGTAAGCACAAATTAGTGATTTCCTCCAATGTGTTTAACAAAATGTAAAAAGAAAAGGTGGGTCTTGAGATCTGAGGTCATGATAAGCTAGGGTTGGAGTTTGATAAGGAATGAGGAATGATAGTACCAGAGGCAAAGGATTTGAGTGTAGAGAACAAGATATAGTTGAAGTTATTAATTATAGAATTGAGATTGGGAAGGGAGAAAAGAGTCAAGTGTGGTGAGAGCACTGAATTTGGAGTTGGAGGAATTGAATTAGAATGACCTTGCTTTGTATAACATTGGTCAAGTCACTTAAATCTCATTTTCTTCTCATGTAAAACAAGAGAAACTAGTGTACTTTTGAGAATTCTGTTGTATAAATTCTTTCCCTATTAAAATATAATCTTATAGAGAGCAGGTACTTTCTTAGCTCTTTGTATCCCCAATACTTTGCACATAGTCAATACTTAATGTTTTATTCATTGACGTCACTTCCAGCTCTAAATCTGATCCTGTAGTTGACTGTTTGCAAGAATTTCATCATAAAAATAATTGCAGATTATTTGCTAATATCTGTTGCAAAGGACAAGGTAGGAGAGAAATCCATTCAAGAACTCTGTAAGATCTTCCAAAAAGGTGGGTATGGGAAAGGATGCAAATCCCCCCCCCCCTTTTTTTTAAAGGAAATACTGTTCAGAAGTGAAAACGGAAACCTTTCTAGATGAAAGTCTCATATCCCATAGATCATTAAAACTTTCTTTGAGAAATGAACTGGACATGGGGAGTACCAACTAATATCACTGACACTCCTAAGTTGGTTATCTTTTGTAGAATCAGAGCACTGACTTGTTAAAGGACTAATACAAAACTAGAAGGAATAACAAAAAATAAGAAAAAGATATAGCATGCAATTAAAATGATTCTAATGCTGATTTTTTAACAAACTATTGATATTGAAGAAATGGAAGATGGAGAGAGGAATGGATACCAAGAGAAATTAGTACTATTGCTTTAAGTTTAATCAGTGTAAAAGTTAATTGTCATAAGACTAAAAGAAACTAGAAATCGCTGGTGACAGTAGAGGACAATATTGGCACATAAAATAAACTTGCTTTTGAAATCTTAATGCTAAGTATAGTAAAGGATCATGATGTTTGACATTCACTGGCATTAGGGGCACAGAACCCCTGAGAATATTAAAAGCTGTGAATAACTCTTGGCCCCACTCTAAATCTTTATTTGTAATCATACTGATCATATTTATTTAATACCCAAAATAAGTAAAATGGTACACTATTCCCACATAAAAAAGTTACAATTTCTGTGTGAGAAAAATTAGTATTTTGCACACTTTTTATAGTATAGAGTTCTTGAAACATGTTTGAGAAGTTGAAGCAAGTACTTAATGGATTTCCTTCTACAAAAAGCACAAGATACAAGGATCATTGTGATTGAGACAAAGAAGAGGCATTCCCAAAGACAGTGATTGTCTGTAGCTCTGAAACTTTTAATAAAATTCAACTCTAATTTATGAATGTATATTTATGGAAGCAGATGATAAAGTACTATTAATATACAGTATTTATGATTTACAAAATTTTTTTTAAAGTTTTCTTTTCATGTGTGTATTGTCTGTGATTATCCACAGTACCACAAATCTCCAAAAATTCCCATTTAATTATTGATGGTCAATCCATAAATAAACAAAACCACAAATGTAAAACCCTTGAATGTTGAGAAAAGACTGTACTTCATAAAGCAGCTAGACACATTGGAGGGCAAATAAAATTAAATAGAGCTTGGCAAGAAACCTAATTAAACAGTTGTCCTGAGGGAATTTAAGAATTCAACTAGGAGGGTAACACATGAAGAGAAAATGGAAAAGATCTATAAAAATTTTTGTAAAAATTTTTTGAAAACTTTTACCCTCAAGGACAACAAGCTACCACATTTGGATTGTAATTTCCAGCATGCTTCATGAGGAAGTAGAATAGATGAGGGGAAAAAGATGAAAACTGATGGACTTAAACAGTATGAGCAGAGCAGGTTCATAGGCGGTCCTTGCTGCAGGTGATACCATTTTGTGAACTTTTCTAGGGAAATTTTTTTTCAAGCATCAAACCTAAATTGACCTCTTGATAACTTCTGCCCATTATTTCTGTTTCCAATCTCTGGGACCACTCAGAATGAGTTTAATTATTTTCATTTGACAACTCTTCAAAGCCCTATTAATTATTTATCCTCTAGTAGTCCTGCTACTTACTTCACCTGATAAGACTCGTTACAAGATAACCACAGTCTTAATCTCTAAATTAGATGGTCTTTTTTTTTCTTTTAAAAATTTTTAAAAGTTGTTTTATTTATTTTTTTGCTTACACATGTACATTAACTTTTTTTTTTTTTTTTTTTCCTGAAGCAATTGGGGTTAAGTGACTTGCCCAGAGTTACACAGCTAGGAAGTGTTAAATATCTGAGACCAGATTTAAATTTGGGTCCTCCTGACTAAAGGGCTGTTCTAGTATATTAACTTTTAAAATACACATTTCTTTATGAATCATGTTGGGAGAGAAGATTCAGAACAAAAGGGAAAAATCCCAAGACAGGAAAAAACAAAACAGAAAAAAGAAGTGAGCAGCATACTTTGTGTTTTACATTCAAACTCATAGTTCTTTTTCTGGTGGCAAATGGCATTTTCTATCCAAAGTTTATTGGGATTGCCTTGGATCACTGAAGCACTGAGAAGAACCAAGTCTTTCATTGTTGATCATTGCACAATCTTGCCGTTAATATGTAAAATGTATTCCTTATTCTGCTTGTTTTGCTCAACATCGGTTGATGTAAATCTTTCCAGACCTTTTTAAAATTAGCTTGTTCGTCATTTTTTATAGAACGAATATATTCCATTACGTTCATATGCCGCAATTTATTCAGCCCTTCCCCAATTGATGGGCATCTTCATTTTCTAATTCTTTGCTAAGATGTATCCTTGACCTCCTGGCAGCATTTGAAACTATTGACCATTTGCTTCTTCCAGGATGCTTTCTCATTCCTTGATTTTTTTTGTCACAATAGAATTTTTTTCTTTTCTTACATTCCTTCACAGTTCCTCTGCTGTCTTACTATCTGTATCCTCTCACTGTGAATGCCCTCTAAAAGTTCTGTCCTGGATTTTCTTCTTTTCACTTTATATATCCTCTCCCTGTGAGCAGTTTCTAGTCTTGTGAGTTCAGTGATCATTTTTATGCAGATGAGACATGGATTTATTAATACAGCCCTACTTTATCTCCTGAATTCCTGTGTTATTTCCCTAAATGCCATGTAAACATCTCAAACTCATTCAAAATGGAGCTCATCTCCCTTGCTTTCAGTCATAGTCTTTCTTTAACCCTTCCCTATTTTTCTTGGCAAAACCATACTTCTAGTCATTCTGGTCCCCAAAAAAAAATTTGCTTTGTCATTCCTGCTTCATTGTTTCAGGGGCTGAATCTTGTCAATTTTACCTATTTAGCATCACTAGAATCCATGCTTTTTTCATTCACTCTTTAATGGTCATGTTCCTAGTTTAGACCTTTCTGTTAAGTATTGGTAACAACCTCTTAATTGGAATAGCCTGGTGTAGTAGAAGGGAAGACTAGATTTAGAGCCCAAAGACTACTTCACATTCCAGCTCTGTGTGGCCTTAGTAAGCAGAATACTTTAACTTTTCTGACTACACTTTCCTTATATGTAAAATGAGAAGCTTAGGCTTAGGTGACTTCTATACTGATTCCAGCCTTCCTAGATAATTTGACATATTCCCTTTCATGAATTCAGCCTTCTACCCAAATTGATATGCTTGTCAATCTCTGATTATTTGATTCCATTTTCTGTATCTGTGGTAGAGCTAAGATCCTCTATCTGAAATAAAGTCCTTCTCCATCACTTCTGCCTTCTAGAATTCTTGGAGTCTTTCAAAACATAGCTCATTAAGACATATTCTATGGGAAGTCTTTCCTGGTACCTTTAGTCTTTTTTTCCTCTGTTTACTGTCTGTTACATGTCTTTACTTTTTCCTCTCCTCCAGTAGAATGCCAAGTTCTTGATGGTAAGATCTGTGTTTTGTTGTATCTTTGTATGTCCAGTGCCTAATGAAAGTTGAGGAACACTCCAAATTCAGAATAAAAGTATATTGTGAGAGAGAACAAGCCGTAACACATTGTAAATAAAATTAAACAGAAGTAAGGTAAAGAATATAATTAGGAAAAAATGGGCTTATCATGTGCTAAGAGCCAATAATAACGTGTAGATTTGTGTAGTGTTGAAATAGCTGTTTTAACATTTTTTCTCCAATTACATGTAAAACTCATTTTTTACATTTGTTTTTAAAACTTTTAAGTTCCAGATTCTCTTCCTCCCTCCCCACTACCTCACTGAGAAAGCACATGTGAAGTTATGCAAACATTTCCATAAAATCATTCTGTGAAAGAATACATAGTCTTCCCCCAAAAAACACTCAATAAAAATAAAGTTTTAAAAAAATATGCTTTATTCTGTATTATTGTGGAGATATTTCAAAGAAAGCCCTAACCCTATTGAGGTGGACCTCATGTGGTATATATTTTTATCTATAATATTGACTTACCAGCTTTTTCTGAAATCAGCCTGCTTATTTCTTATATAACTATTTCAGTACATTCATATGCCATAACTTATTCAGCCATTCCACAAGTGAGGGACATAACACTCCATTTCCATTTCCTTGACTGTATAAAAGTGGAGGAAAATGCACACACAAACACAAGTATCAGTGAAGAATCTTGATAGTTACTGAAAATCCAATACTGTTTCCATCATATTATAATTGTCACAGCTTTTTTTTTCTCAGTAGCATTTTGTTTTTCCAATTATATGTAAAGGTAATTTAAAGCATTTTTGTAAGATTCTGAGTTTCAAATTTTTTTTTCTCTTCCTCTCTTATCTCCCTCTCCTCAAGATAGTAAACAATCTGATATAGGTTATACATGTACAGTCATTTTAAGCATATTTCCTTATTTGTCATGTTGTGAAAGAAAAATCGGATCAAAAAGGAAAAAAAAAACTGAGAAAGAAAAAGGGGAAAAAAAGGTGAAAATAGCATGCTTTAATCAGCATTCAGTCTCCATAATTCTTCTGGATATGGATGGCATTTTCCATCCCAAGTCTATTGGAATTGTCTTGGATCGCTGTATTGCTGAATAGAGCTAAATCTATCATAGTTGATCATCATAATCTTGCTTTTACTCTGCACAGTGTCTTTTGGTTCTGTTCACTTCACTTGGTATCAGTTCATGTAAATCTTCCCAGGCTTTTCTAAAATTAGTCTGTTCGTCATTTCTTATAGAAGAGTAACTATTCTATTATATTCATATACCATAACTTATTCAGCCATTCCCCAATTGATGGATAGCCCATGTGGCATAATTTTGAGAGGGAATAAACTCACATGATTAGAAGTAAGGGATGAGTTAGATTCTGCTTTGCCTGAGTACCCGCATAGGTAAAATTAAAGATGCATCAGACAAGTCACTGTAAACTGTTTTCTTATTTTCTTATTTTCTCTGTTCCTAGTGGTGCTCTTCCTCTTATTGACTTCTGTGAAGCTAGAATAGTGTCCTGTCTCCTCCCAATCACATTTTTGAATTTACTTGTTTTATTCCTCCATGTTTTAAAATTTTTCATGTTCTTTACCTTCTGTTCATTGTGACCTCTAGAATGCTCTTGATAATTTTGTTATGAATGCTGGAAATAAGTTTTGATTTTTCAAAACTAGGGGCAAACAGGAATCATGATTTTGGGGAATAGGGGAAAAACAGAGTGCTGTAGAAAATATAAGGATAAGCATGACATGAGGATAAAATAATTAAATTTTACCTTCTATTTCTTTGTTCTTAAGTGTATTAGGTTTCTTGGATCACACTTTGAACAGGAAAAGACTTCTATTTATAGATGAGGAAATTGAGGCTGAGAAAAATAAAGGTAAAAAGCATAGCCAGAACTGAAATGCAGGTTTTCTAGTGCCAAATCCAGTACTCTTTTCTATTTTATCCTTTGCCAGAATACTTTAACCCTTAGATTGTTATACTTCATACTCTGGATATCTGTCTTTGTTTTAACCACTGAAATTGGCCTTTAAACAATTCCTTAATGCAAATCCATCTCCAAATATTAAAAAAATTTACTTTGCATTATCACATTTTGAATTGACATAATCTTCCAGGTCAAATATAGTTATAGTGAGCTCAGTGGATGTCAGAATTATAGATTATACTGAAATTTATCTCATAGAATGCAACTTAAATGATCTGTTTAACACTGTTTTGTTCTTTGAGTTTTATAGTTGTATTCTAATGTAATGGGAATTGACCTGTATCTGGAAGAATAGTATTGTTGCAAAGGAAATTTGTGGTGACATTTCTCTTAGCCAGAAAACAATAATTAAAAAAAACAGTAAAACAGTGCATGAAATAAACCACCTAAAAGTAAAGAAAAAGAATTAAGTGGAGTTTGTATGTGCTTGTGGAAACTTCTTTGGGTAATACAGCTTTGAAAATTATGCCTCCTTCTTTTTATAGTATGCAAATATGCAAGAAGGGACTTATTTTAAAAGAACAAAAGAGAGAATTTTTGGTTCATTTTTGGCCTGTATGATGTAGATAACAAGAAGTGCTCAGTCAGGGGCATCTCACACTTTGCAAAGCCTTTCATTCTTCTGTGAAGAATATATATTCAAATGGGGAATAAGTACTGGATTTGTGATTTGAAGAAAATCTCTCTGCCAATGCAGGGATGCATCTCCTCAGCAATTTAGAAGAGATTCTTAGAGATTTGCTTAGAGTGCTAAATTGTTAATTTGCCTGGGTTCACGTAGCATCTATCAGAAGTCAGACATTTTTCCAGGTCTTCTAGACTGTGAAGTCAGCTTTTCATTCCTTATTCCGGACCTAAAGACATACGAAACCATGAGTACTTCACATAGGAAGTACTGAGTGCATTGCTACAATGATTGAGAGTAGGAGTTATGTTTGGTAAAGTTTTTAAAAGGTTTATTGAACTTAAGGGAGTCAACAAACATGGTTTTTAAATCCCAGACTGTCATTAGTCACCTGGGCTTTTAGACAAGTTTAGACCTAGTTTAGACCTGGGCCTTCAGTTTACCTATATGTATAAAGATAATTGTCTTAAGAATGTGATGAAGATACATTGAGATAATTAAAAAAGCATAACAGTGTGATAATAAAATAATGCTAAGAAAACCTGCATGACTCAGTAGATAAAGTCCTGGGCCTTGAGTCAGGAAGACCCAATTTTATGAGTTCAGATCTGGCTTCAGATGCTAACCAGCTGTGTTATTCTGGGCAAGTCATTTAACCCTATTTCTCTTAGTTTCTAATCTATAAAATGAGCCAGAGAAAGAAATGGCAAAGCACTGCAGTATCTCTGCCAAGAATACTTTATTTTTTTATTATAACTTTTTATTTACAAAACATATGCATGGGTAATTTTTCAACATTGACCCTTGCAAAACTTGCTGTTCCAACTTTTCCTCTTCTTCCCCTGTCCCTCTCCCCTAGATGGCAGGTAGTCCAATACATGTTAAATATGTTAAAGTATATGTCAAATCCAATATATGTATATTGTATGTATACATGTATATCCTGCTGCACAAGAAAAATTGGATCTAGAAAGAAAGAAAAAAACCTGAGAAGGAAAACAAACATGTAAGCAAACAATAACAGAGTGTAAATGCTATGTTATGGTCCACACTCATTTCCCATAGTTCTCTCTAGCTGATTCTCTTCATTACTGAACAATTGAAACTAGTTTGAATCATCTCATTGTTGAATAGAGCCACATCCATCAGAGTTGATCATTGTATAATATTATTGCTGTGTATAATGATTTCCTGGTTCTGCTCATTTCACTTATCATAGATCTCTCTAAACCTCTCTGAAATCATCCTGCTGGTCATTTCTTATAGAGCAATAATATACCACAATTATTATATTAATTATTATACCACAGTTTATTCAGCCATTCTCCAATTGATGGGCTTCCATTCAATTTCCAGTTTCTAGCCACTATAAAAAGAGCTGCCACAAACATTTGCACATGTGGGTCCCTTTCCCTGCCAAGAAAACTTTAAATGGGGTCGCAAGGAGTCAGATCTGACAAACAATTGGATGAAAAGAAAACATCATTACTCTTTCTCATAACTTCTGTATCTCCAACTTTTCCTTTGGTGTCTTTGACTCTCTTCTGCTCCAGAAGATAAGTCTTCTTTTATCATTGATTCCTTTCTTTTTTTGTGTACTTTCCAGAATTGATTTTAACTATGTCGATGAGTCAGATTTTGATCTTTAGTTGGTTATCTCACCTGAATTCTAATTTCCTATTAACCTATCCATAGGGTATATCTTAGAGTCCTGTCTTTAATTTAAACTCATTATGGTCCAAACTGAATTTATTCCCTACTCAAATTTGTATGCTTTTCTCAGCTTCTCATATGTTAGTGGCACTGTTATTTTCCCCCTTAAATGACTCAAAAACCCTAATTTCATCTGATTGTTTCATCTTTATACATTTATATATATTATACATTTAGTTAATAGATTTTTTGATTCTTGAATTATCCCTATTTTTCTATTGATATTTCTCATCAATTCATATCTAGAAATAGTATTTGTTTCATTTAATGTTATTTTTATTGCATGTTTAAGATCTCTGTAGGTATTCTAAATATTGTAACACATTCCTAACTTTATCTGAAATCAAGTAGCCTTCAAAGATCAGAACCTAGTATCTTTATGTTCATTGTCTCTACATGTTGGTGTCAAAATTAGTTTAGCAGAAACCTATTCAGCTTAGCCCTTTCCTATATAACTACGAACTCTTTAAGTTCCAGTGATCCACCAATCTCCCCAGGAGTGAGGATTACATGTAAGTAATGCCCCCTCTCCACTTCCTGAGCAGAGGCTATTGGGATGCATAAGGAGAAGTGAATTGGTCCAGCTTGGAAAAACAGTATACAGGTTACAACTTTCTTCCTGATCAGTTTTAGAATAGGCCTGTGGGTGGCCATTGGACTTCCAGCCTGAGTAAGAAAGGAATATCTAGTTTTAAATGACTTAATTTAGAATACTCAGTTTTTTAGAAATAGCCACCAAATGTGCAGGTTGTAGAAGGAATTTTTTATTATAATTATGCTTTATTATCACTAAAAAAAAAGGCATTATTCTTTTAGCTTAATAAGAAATCCAGTGTTTTACAATAACGAAAAAGAGGTCCACACTTTGCCCCCATATCATCACATAATTTTTTGCAAAGAGCTTTCCTTTTAATGGATTGCTTTCTATAAAGGGATTTTCTAAAACTTGAAAAACTTGTTATAGCCTTTTACTCATATTTTTCATTGTGAAGGATATACATTCTTAAAGCATTCGTTTTATTTAGGACCTGCATTTTGTCCATATGTTGAATATGTTTCACAAAATACAGTCCTCCCATATTAGATAACTTTTGAAAAATCTTTAATTACAGTGAAATTTTATCTTGAATCACTGCCATTAATAGAATTTTTATTAAAGGCAGTGATTCAAGATAAAATTTTCCATCTCAGTTTTTAACATAGGCAGTGCTTATTTCTTTATCTCCTTACAGGGCAAACTAGAAATATAGTTGTTTTTCAGTTAATTGGTTGTAAAGATCTTTGGATATAATGGAAATGATCCTTACTATCTTAATTATCTACAAATGGAATATTGTTAGTTACAGGGAGCACCAATGTTTCTATAATGAAATGATTAGCACTTAGCATTTCAATAAGCAACCTTATAAGCTGTGAAAGCAGTCTATTTTGTCACATTTCTTTTGAGAAGTATGTTTTTGCTTATTAAAAACATTTAATTTTTTTGGTTGAAAAATTAATTATTTTACCCATGAACCATTCATTTATGTTTTCAAGATGTTTTCATTTGGTATATTTCATGTTATTTACAGCTTAAGTGGAAGCAAATATGGTGATCTTTCTTCTCCATAATAATATTTTTAAGTCCCTATGATGCGTAAGACAATAAATCTAAGTAAATCTTTTTTTTTTTTTTTTGCTTTGTTTATTACTTAAATCTTTTTTTGCTTTGTGTTTATTTTTACTACTTAAAGCTGCTTTTATTATCTTGGTACTAATAACTGCTTCAATGGAATATCTCTTCAAACCAATTATGTATTACAAAAGAATATTTACTTAAGAAATTAAACATTGGAAAGTATAAATGCTTTTTAACAAACAGCATGTTTTATGGAGGCAGCATAACATAGTAGGAGAGGACTAGCTGTGGAAGTAGGAAAATCTGGGTTCAAGTTCTTCCTCTGGCATATTGGCTTAGAGACGCTTGTCATATGACATTTCAGTGTTTCAGTAGTTCTGTAAGCAGATAATTTAAAAGGAAGATATTGATCTTCAATGGTAGAGGGGATTTAGTCACCTCACATAAGGCACACCAATGAAAATAAAACTCCAGTCCCTGTTGCTATTTTTTTTTTTAATGTCTGTTTCTTCATCTGCAAAGTGATGGAGCTTCTGTCATTCTTTGAAAAAAAAAATTCTGTTTTCCTAGGTAATATAGACTGGAGAGCTCTCCATATATAGCTGCCCCATCTATTAAGTCTTATTTCCCATTGCCCTCCACTGTATGCTGTCTCATTTGTGCTGGCCTTTAAACAACGTTGCATTTGTTTCCCACTTTTACCCTTTTTTTGAAGAATTCCTGGTATTTTGCATACTTTTAAGAAGTAGTGGCACAGTATATTTTAGTGATAACTGATTTCATAATACAGTAGGACTAGAGACACTTAGAACTAAGCTAGACAAAAATAACTCCCTGTAGAGCTTTTGTCCCTGCCTAGTTGAATATAAACAGGACAGTCCAAGCCACAACTGAGTGGTTTATCTTCCCTATCCCATGATCCTTTGTCCCCCTAGGCTGACTACATTATTCCTTATTCCTTGTGATTTGTATTACTGACATACTCTAGAACCTGGAATATCTACATCTCACTAAACTAGTCCACTCTTACTTTCCTATTCCCATTTAAAAAAAAATTTCTATTCGATTACAGTAATAACCTCACGTGAACACGGCACGTTAAGCTTTGCAAATGTAGTCTTCATAATAGTACTATCAAATAGATAGTACAAATATATATATATTTTAAGTAGAATAGGATCATAAGTCTTATGCCCCTCCCCTCCATCTCATACTGGTCCTATTTTGTTTGGGTATATATGTGACATAGTAGTTGTTACATTTAACGGTATTTTCCTATTTTATCACTCTTACTTGACATGGAACATGTCCCGCTTTTTATTTCTAGTTAGGAGATTTGTGATAAAGAATTATATAACTGGGCAGCTAGGTGGCGCAGAGGATAGAACACCAGCCCTGAAATCAGGAGGGCCTGAGTTCAAATAATCTGGTCTCTGAACTTACTAGCAACCCTAGGCAGGATATTTAACCCCAATTGCCTCAGCAAAAAAAAAAAAAAAATACACACACACACACACACACACACACACACACGTATAATTTCAAATTTAGTAAAGGGACTTCAGTCGTTATCTTGTCTGATTCTACCATTCTACATCATGTCTAAAGTGCTCATCCAATGTCTGGTTGAAGATCTGTAGTGGTCAAGAAATCATTTTTCTTCTCTTACCTCAACAGTCCATGCCATTTTAAATATCTATCATTGTTACTAAGTTTTTTTTTATTTCCTTCCTTCCTTCCTCCCTCCCTCCCTTTTCTTTGCTTCCTATGACTTTCTTTTTTGTTTTAGCTTCTTCCCAATTTTATTTTGCATTCTACAACATATTTTGTTCATATACTTTGTTCACCTTGCTTTTTTTAAAATATTAAACTTGGACTTTTATTACTGTAATTTTGAAACTTCTAGTACTCTTTGTTACTATAATATCTGCATATGCTGTGCTTGGGTTGAGCAGACTTTTTTCCACTTACTATCTTAATATCTATATGACCCCTTAAATTTCATGCATTATTTTCTGAAAAGATTTAGTGTATATTTGGAATGCATATTTTTCAATTACTTGTGCTAGTTTTGCCTTTGAATATACAAATTGATTGAGATTTTAATCACATTTTCCTATATCATGTCTCAAATGTGACTGAGACTTGGCTTCATATAGTAAATTTTCTCACATATATGTATTCCCTCTTTTGAAATACAAGTGTTTTTAAGGTGATTAAAACAATGCAATTTTTATTTTAAAAATATTTTTGTTGACTTCTTAAAAAAAATTATTCCATTCAGGGGCAGCTAGGTGGTGCAATGGATAGAGCACCAGCCCTGAAGTCAGAAGGACCTGAGTTCAAATGTGGCCCCAGACACTTAACACTTCCTGCATGTGTGACCCTGGGCAAGTCACTTAACTCTCAGCCAAAAAAAAAAAGGTGTGAATGATGAAAACTATCTTTGCATGTATTTGAAAAAATAAAATGCTATTATTTAAAAACTCTCCCAAAAAATCTTATGTTCTCTACATTTGGAGCAGCTAGTTGTGGTGCACCAACCCTGAAATCGGGAGAACCTGAGTTCAAATGTGACCTTGGATACTAGCTGTGTGACCGTGGGCAAGTCACTTAACTCTAATTAATTCAGCAAAAACAAAAAAACCCAAAAACATTCCATTCAATTCTGAATATTGAAACTTCTCCTACCTTACTTAGGAAGCTCTCTCCCTTGTAACAAATAATTTTCTCTTTTCTCATTCTTCTTAACCTTCTGTATTTGACACTATTGACCACTCTCTTCTCTTAGCTGTTCTTTCCTCTCTGGATTTTTATTACATTATTCTCCTGGTTCTCTTTATTCTTTTGGCTCCTTCTCATTCACTTTTCTGGAACATTATTGCCATTATTGCTCTTCAAAGCTCTGACCTGTATACTCTTTTGGGTTCCCTTATCAGTTTCCATGAGTTTAATGATCATTTCTTAACTGACTGAAAGTTTCAGTTCTATAGTAACAACTGTCTAGTTGGCGTTTCAAACCGAATATCCCATAGACAAAATAATCAGCATGTACAGAATAGAACTCATTATCTTTCCTACAAAACTCACCTATCATAATTCTTGCTGTCTCTCTGGCTTAATTTCATTATTCTAGGCTCCATGCCCATCACTGCTCAAATTCAGTTATCAAATGATGCCATTTTACCCCTACAAGTATCTCCTATCTGCCCCTTTCTTTCTATTTATGTGGTCACCACCTTAGTTCAAACTTTCATCACTTCTCACCTAGATTATTATATCAGATCTCTTCACACAATTTCCAAAGTAGGTTTCCATAAATATATGATTAAGTGACTCTCTATTGTCTTTAGGATACAAGATAAACTCTAGTTATTAAAGTCTTTTGCAACTTTATCCCAACCTACCCATGGTCCCCACTCATTACTCATTATACATTACAAATTCCTTTCTCATAGTCTGTGAGAAATATTCTTCTGGAGCTCTTTCCCTCTCCCCTGCTCCTCCTCCCCTCCTTCAGGGCCAATCTTACTAATTAATTTATATAGCAAGCTATCTATACCCAGAGAGAGGACTGAATGAATTGAGTGTGGATCATGACATAACATTTTCACTCTTTTTGTTGTTGTTTGCTTGCATTTTCTTATTTTTCTCATTATTTTCCTTTTTGATCTGATTTTTCTTGTGCAGCATAATTGTATAAATATGTATACATATATTGGATTTATCACATTTTAAAAAACATGTGTGCATATATTGAATCACTTGCCATCTAGGGAAAGGAGGCCAGAAAAAGGGGGGAATTTGGAACACAAGGTTTTTGCAAGCGTCAGTCATGCATATGTTTTGAAAATAAAGATCTTTAATAAATTTTTTTTAAAATCAAAAATTATAAGATTACATGGTTTTTCTCATTTTTCATTTGTTATAGCCATATATGTTGTTTTCTTGGTTCTTATTTTTATTTTGCACTTGCAAACTAATTCACTAATGCACTAATTCATGCAAGTTTACCTAAGCTTTTCTTAATTCATATTTTTCATTCCTTATGATATAATATCAATTACATGAAATTCACAATATATTTAACCATTCCCCAATCACCAAAGGGAGGAGGAGAAGAAAGGGGAAAGAGGAACAAGTATTAAGTTTTTATGTGTCAGACATTATTCTAAGTGCTTTACAAATATTTCATTTGATTTTGAGGTAGGTACAATTATTATTCCTATTTTACAAGTTGAAGAAAAGGAGACAGACAGGAGTTAAATGGCTTGCTTAGAATCACACAACTAATGTCGGACCAGATTATTTCTCAGGTCTTCATGATTCTTGTTCTTGAAGTTTATACATGGTACATTGAATACCACTAGTTATCTACTTTATTTGCTACCACTAAAAGTAGTGCTATAAATATTTTGCTTTATATGGGAACTTTCTTTTTGTCATTGCTCTCTAGCTGTGGGATCTCTTCAGTTGGCGGGTACATAACTTGGTAGTCCTACTCCTTTTGGGCATAATTTCAGATGACTTTCCTTAATTCACAGCTCCACTGATAATATGTCTAGTTTCCCATGGCCCTGACATTTATCATTTTAATATTGACTGATTTCAATTCTTACTGATCTTGGAGTTCCTGTTTTTGAAATAAAGTAACTCAACATAGTTGTACTATGTACTAAACTTAATTTTTTCCTCAATTGCCATTTAAATCTAGTATTAAACTCTAAATATTCTTAGTCCTATAAGGAACTCAAAAGAATCAGTTGTCTGTTTCTTTGTCCACAAAGATCTTAGTATTGGGATTACAGCATACATACATTTAATTCAACAAACATTAAGCACCTACTATATGGAACAGTGTGTTGGGCACTGGAGTTTAAAAAGGTTTCATAAGGCAAATACCTCATTAAACTCACAATCTTTTATATAGATATTCAAGCACTAAAATGTGTGGTGCTAAAAACTGCTTTGGAAAGTTGGAAAATAAGAGAACTGTGGTTATAATATCTGAGACTTAATGGGAGATTTGATCTGATTCTTTTTTTTTTTAATAGTTTTTTATTGACAAAACATATAAATGGGTAAATTTTTAACATTGACCCTTGCAAAAACTTCTGTTCTAACTTTTCCCCTCCTTCCTTTCACCCTTTCCCCTAGATGGCAGGTAAACATGTTAAATATGTTAAAGTATATGTTAAATACAATATATGTATACAAATTTATACAGTTGTCTTGCTATACAAGAAAAATCGAATTTAGAAAGAAGGTAAAAATAATCTGGGAAGAAAAACAAAAATGCTGGGCAAAATGTTTTTCCATTCCAAAAGTATTTTCCTAGATTTTTTTTTAACTTTTTAATTTGCTCTAAAGATGTTTACAACAGCCCTCTTCCTCCTTTCAGTGTGAGCTATTAATTTTTATATAGCTTTGTGTTTCATTAATAATACACAAATTTTTGTTAGAAGAATTTCCAAATATTGTATGGTCCATTTTATAGTTCTGAATGAGTACCTTAAGATTGGCATTGTTGATTGTTTTAAACTTGTTCTCTCCATTTAGCTTGAATTTCAGGATACCAAGAAGTAGTTTAATGTATTCAATTATAAGTTTCTCTTTGATATCTTAATATATAAATATCTTGCTTAGAAGAGACAGAGCTGTAAGAATCTTCATCTATGATTCATTGGTAATATTTGAATTCAAATTCAAAGCCTTTTGCTTTTATTTTTCCTTGGAAGTATTTTAAGAATTTTATACTTGTATGCTAGAATCACTGAAAGACATCCTTAAAACATAAAGTTAAAAAAAAAAAAAACAACTTAGAGAAATTCTTTTGGCATAAGGAAACATTACTTCACGTGACAATAACAAATACATGCTATTGGATTTGTCAAAAGTAATTAAAAGTAGGTTACCTCCAGATGGAGTTTACAAACTAACTAAGATCCAATTGACATTTATATAATTGGGAAAAGATGCATGTCCTGGTTTCATTTGGCTTTTAAGTGGAAACATAAAGTTTGTAAAAGGTAGAAAGTGTGTTATGGGGTTTGTGCAAAGTAAGGAAAGGGACTTTTAGTGACAGGGGTTTTAACTTTTTTGGTTGTGTTCACTGGACCCCTTTGGTAGTCTGATGAAATCTATGGATCCCTGATCAGAATAATCTTTTTAAATGATTTTAAATGAATAAAATAACATACTTAGAAATACAAAGGAAACCAATTATGTTGACATGTAATTACTAATTTTTTTTTACATTCATCCACCTTAGATAGAAGACACCTACCTAGCACAGGGATATGAATGATCTGATAGGCAAGGGGATTTCCAGGGATCTGTGGATGTTCTTCCTGTCTATGGCAGACTAATTAGACCTAAGTTATAAAATAACTGGTTTTAAAATAATGGGAACCTTGAATAAAAGTGACCATTTTGTTTTAGGATCTGTTAAAAGAAGAAAGTTGGACATAGCCTGATCAGTGTCTTAAGACTATGGAAGAGAAAATATTTTTATAAGGACCAGAGATAGGATAGTTTAGCATTTCATGGTCAGTAGTCAGTAAGTATGTATTTTAAGCATCTGTTATGTGCCAGAACTGTATTAAGTATTGGAGATACAAATATGAAAAAGACAGCCCCTGCCCTGAAGGAACTAACGATCTAATAGAGAAAGACAACACAAAAGAAAGTGGAAAAGGAGGGGGAAGTCAAGGGACAGGAGGGTATCATGTTGGATAAAGGCAAAGAAATTCAAAATTAAGTATTTCTAAGTAGGAAATGATGAGGTGTTGAGGCCTAGAATTCCATTGGGCAAGCTGGCCTGGATGAGGTTAGGGAACTCTCACTAATGAAACTGTGAAAACACAAGGAAATAGTTTTGAAAGTTGTTGGAAGAGTCACATTAACCAACTTGGACTTTTAAAAATGTATTCAGAAAATAACTGCAAGTTTAAGCAAAAGAAAATGATGACAAAAACATGTTCTATAGAAAACAGTTTCAATACCACTAAAGCTCAGCATGGCCTGAAGCTAAGAAAAAAGTTAAGGACCACAAAAAGCTGGTTTCCTTTTTAATTATTGTGTTCTGTTTTGTTTTTAAAGGAAGATCAAAGGAAGATATAGTATTATGCAGTGAAAAGAGCCTTAGATTTGGAATCATAGCGCCTAGGTTCACTTTCCATCTCTGCTACTTTTATGATTTGTGTGATATTAGACAAGTTATTTGACCTTTCTAAGTTTCAGTTTATTCATCTGTAAAATACTAGTTTGGGTTGGATGCCCTTAGATCCCCTCATTTCTAAATATGTGAAACTATATGAAATCTTTAAAAGAGTTTTGAAATAAGTTTTAAAATCTAAAAGAATGCTTCAGAGGGCCAATAATTTGGATTATGTTTTCTGTTGCTATTTTGAGAAAGTAAAATAGAGTAAAATAAAATGTAATAAGCTTAAAGCAATTTTTATTTCCCATCCTTAAGTTTATATATTATGCTTACAAAATAAAAGTTCAGTAGTGAAGGATGAGGGAATATGTTGCATTATTTTATACTTTGCTTTATTTTAGAAGTAATTCCACATTCATATCTTTCTGTCCCCTTTCATTTTGCTATACCATCTAAGTCTTTGATAGATACTTTATATTAGGAATATATTGTATCCTAAAACAAGTGTTCTTGTTAGGTAGCTTAGAGGCTTCTGCGAGTGAAATATTTCTGTTCTGTAGAAATTTTTACATGTTACATTTGGTTGAAAAACAGATAAATGAATCATTTCTTATAGCTCTTCCCTGGGACTTTGGTAATGGCTTCTTAAATAAAACCCTGTATTTAAATGGCTACAGAAATATTTCTTTAAAAGCCTTCTTAAATTTCTTCATTTTCATTTAACTGAATGCCATTTCCTGTAGAGAAAGAATTCTTAATCTTTTTTGTGTCATGGAGTGTTCTGGAAGTCAGGTGAAGCCAGTGGACCCTATCTCAGGAGGAAAAAAAGTTTTAAAATTCATTGTATTAAAAAGGAAACCAACTACCTTAAAATACATTTGTCAAGGTGTTTTTTTTTTTTTTTTTTTTTTTTTTTAACTTTGTGGACTTAATTTATGGTTAAGAATCTCTGGTCTAAAGCTGGTTGAGTGGTGAGTTTATCTTAGCCTTGCCATTGCATCAACAAGTCTAAAAATTAGAATGTGAAATAATTTTTCAAACATGAAGATTATTTCTTTAAGTGAACTGTTAAATTCTTTATAAACAGATTTCTGTCTTAGAGATGAAGCACTATTGTTTTTAAATTGAAAGATACTTGGTACTAATATTTCCTAAAGTATTTTGAATTAACTTTATTTCCCTTTGCTTTTCATTATTTTTTCCTTATTGTAATGTTAGATTTATAAAATACCTGGTTAAAATACTTGAAGAAGAGAGCCAAGGACTGGCATTGTGGCAAAGTGTAATTCATAATGCTCTGTTCTTTTTTTTTTTGTATGACTTAGGGCAAATTATTTAGGTTGTTATGAATAAGAGGAAGGTAAATAAGCAATCATCTAATGCAACCTCTTTGTTAATGAGGAAACACTCACTTCTCTATAGACTATTCCCTAATGTCTAAAAGAGACATTTGATAACATGATGTTGATGACAACAGCTTTGAATTGAAGTCTTTTCATTTGAAGCAAATTAAAGATAGGTTTTGGAAAGGTAATGTTTAACATATGAATCCCTAATCTTTAGAAGATTGGATTCTTTAAGATGGAAATGTGTATATAAAAGTGATTACCCTGTCAATGTACTTGCTAATTTTAATATGATATTTATGTACCATATTAAAACCAATTTTTGGTTTTAATACTGTACCATATTAAAAACCAATCGAATTTTTATTTATCGGACAGATTTCATGAGAAATTAGAGACTATAGACTAATAAATCTAATGGGTTAATTTTTCCTCAAACCAAATATTTGTTGATGATCTTTGAGTATTTTTTAAAATACTTTTTGAGGGGGATTTTTTTTATTATAGCTTTTTATTTACAATAAAAATACTTTTGATGAGTTATCTTAAAAATTCATTTAACAATGTACCATTTAGAATGCTACAATAAATCATTTGGATTTAAGTTACTAAGTTGCTTTGTTGTTGGCGTTCTATCCTAGTGCATATTACTTTGTATATATTTTGGATATGCTTTGTATTTACTGATGAATATTTAAGTTAAAATCGCCATTTCCAATCTCCAAATAGCAGTAGAATTTAAGCTTGAAAGCAAGGATGATGATTTTTTTGTATCCCTCGCACAGTGACTGATACATAGTAAATGCTTGATAAAATGTTTATTGAATTGAACCCAATCATAAAAATATAACATATCCCCAAATGTGCTCATCTTCTCTCCTAAAATTATGTCTTGTTGACTATTTCTGCCATGACTACCACCAACCCATCAATAAATGCTAAAACAAAACTTGTTCCCTTGTGCTGTTAATTTTTCTTTCTTAATATCTGAATGTTCTTTTCTTTCACATTCACCTACTCTATTGTAATTCAGGCCTTCATTTCTGTTGCCTTGAATTTTTGCAATAGTTTCTTGAGAGAATTGCCTTTTATACACACAAATCTTACACACAGATACCAGATTAATTTTTTTGGGGTATTTTTTTAAATTAAAGTTTTTATTTTCAAAACATATGCATGGATAGTTTTTCAACAATGACCCATGCAAAATCTTCTGTTCCTAATTTTCCCCTTCTCCCTATCCCCTCCCCTATATGGCAAGTAATCCAGTTTATGTTAAAATATGTTAAATCCAATATATGTATACATATTTATATAATTATCTTCCTGCACAAGAAAAATCAAGTCAAAAAGAAAAAAAATGAAAAAAACAAAATGCAAGCAAACAACAAAAAGGTGAAAATGCTATGTTCTGATTCACCCTAATTCCTATAGTCCTCTCTCTGGGTAGAGATGGCTCTCTTCTTCACAAGATCATTGGAACTGGCCTGCATCATCTCATTGTTGAAAAGAGCCACGTCCATTAGAATTGATCATTGTATAGTATTGTTGTTACCATGTACAATGAACTCCTGGTTCTGCTCATTTCACTTAGTATCAGTTCATCTAAGTCTCTAGGCCTCTCTGAATCATCTTGTTGATCATTTTATAAAATGATATTCCATAACAGTCATATATCATAACTTATTCAGCCATTCTCCAACTGATGGGCATCCACTACAGTTTTCAGTTTCTTGCTACTATAAAGAGGGCTGACACAAATATTTTTGCACATGTGGGTCCCTTTCCCTCCTTTAAGATCCCTTAGGTTAGATATAAGCCCAGTAGAAACACTGTGGGATCACAGTTTGATAACTTTTTGAGGATAGGTCCAAATTACTCTGCAGAATAGCTGGATCTGTTCTACTAACAATGTATCATTGTCCCAGTTTTCCCACATCCCCTCTAACATTCATCATTACCTTTTCTTGTCATCTTAACCAATTTGAGAGGTATGTAGTGGTATCTCAAACTTGTCTTAATTTGTATTTCTCTGATCAATAGTGATTTAGAACACCTTTTCATATGAGTAGGAATGGTTTCAGTTTCTTCCAGATTAATTTCTTAATGCAATAATCTGATAAGCAAACTTCCCTTCTTTAAAACCTTTAATGGCTCCATACCATGCCCTCTCCCAGCCCCTATTGTTTTGGATAAAATTGAAATATAGCCTGATGATGCAAATAGGGTCAGTTCATATAGATAGTAGGTGTTTCAGGCCAGATTTGAACTTGGACTTTTCAAACTCTAAGTCTGGTTCTTTATCTACTGTGGAAATATTACATCCTAATGTGAAATCAAATCCTGGTAAAGAATTGAGGACAGTAAAATGTGTGTCTTGGGACAAGTGAGCAAAAGCTTGCCTAAATGACAAGATAGCTAATATAAGCATATCAAACCCTTTTTGAGAGAAGGGTTTTATTTTTAGGTCGATGAGTAGATTTTTAAAAAAATCCATATAAAATAATTTTGTCATTCAGATACTGAGGACTTTGACTTGGTTTTAAAGAAAGTGTAAGAAATTTCATTTTGGTCAGTTACTGTTTTTGACTCATCCCAGTCTGAGGTAATATTTTCCCTTAGATTATTTCTCATTTTTAAGTCTAACTAATAGTACTAGTAAAAAGAAAATCCAGTAAAGGAAATGAACTAAAACACAAGCATACATTAATCCTTTTAAAACAGATGAAAAAACATTACTAATGTTTTAGAAAAACCCCTATTAACTGCTATCTAGGCATATACCAAAAATTACTAAAGGAAATGAGAATGGAGAGGGAGCATATGTTTCTTGACAAATATTCTCGTATACTTGTTTTCAAGGAGTTTGGGCAACCTAAACCATCCATTTTAATCATTTCATGTATAAAAATGACTTCTCCAATTCTGTAGCATTTTAATAGCACACTGAATAAAGTTTTTAAAAATTTGCCCCCAAAGGTCTTAAATTTTTTAATAATCCCTTTCCCTGATCTAACTTTTATTTAAACTTTGTAGTAAGTGACTGTTAAATGTACTTTGACCTACTTTCAATTCATTAAGCATCTATTTTATTGCAAAACTTCTAAACACATAGTAAGCTATAATATGATGCTTGGTGGGGGTAGGATGTTTAGTTAAGACACAAAACTGAAAACTATCCAGCTTTAGAAAATTGTAAATACATCTTAATGCCGAAAGGCAAAGGATACTTTTTATAGTTGTTTAAAAACTGAAGTATAAGCATTTAAAAAATAGATGCATATATTTGTATCATGTAATTTTTATAAGTGCTCATATTTATGGTTTTTATTAGTGAACACTAATTTTTTAAATTATAGACTGGTCTGTTTACAATTGGCTTTGATTAAATACTAATTTTCAGTTCTATTCAACAAAGCTTAAATACATGCTAAGTATATAAGGCTCTGTAGAAGATAGTAGAGGTTGCTTCCAACTCTAAATCTATTAAATTATATTCTTTAGTTTTGAAAGCTTTATTTTTCAAATATTTGTGTGAAAGCTGTTCTATAAAGGCTGCCCAGTAAGTAGTGTAGTATATATAGTGCCCAGTCTTTAGTAAATGTTTGTACTACTAGCAACTAACCCAGTGAGTGTTTTTGAAGACATATTTTTAATGATTTTTTTTGCCTTTTGGTTATATTATTTTAATATTTTACTTACAAATGGGAAATAATCTAAGGGAAAAGAAAGATTTCATAGCCTAATAATCCACTAGGTTAGAAGAAATTCTATTGTCTCATGTAATTGTTAACTACAACCTTCACTGAATCTCTTGACATCCTTTAGTATAGACCATTGGTGTTTCCTGAAAAATATTTGACTAGAGACTTTAATCAAAGAGGACCTTTACAGGATTTTCTTTTTACTACTATCAGTAGCCAGATAATAAATAAGTATTTATTAAGCACTTATGTGCTAGACACTGTGCTAAGCACTAGAGATACAAAAAAAGGCAAGAGACAATCCTTACTTTGAAGAATTTCAAAATCAAATGGGGAAGACAACCAAACAACAAATATATGCAAATGAACTGTATATAGAGTGAATAGGAAATGTAAGAGAAAAGAATTAATATTTGTTGGGGAAATTTTCTGGAGAAGATGGTATTGTAGTTGGCACTTAAAGCCTGGGAAGGCAGTAGGTGTAGATAAGGAAGAATGACATTCTAGTTATTGAGGCAACCACAGAAAATTCCTAGAATTAAATAATGGAGTATCTTGTTGGTGGAACAGCCAGGAGGCTACAGTTACTACATTGAAGAGTTCTAGTCTCAAGAAAAAATCGTAAGAAGAGTGAAAAACAGGAGGAAGCTTGGTTATAAAGGGCTTTTGAGTGCCAGAAGATTTTCTTATTTGGTTGTGGAGAAGATAGGGAACAATTGGAGTTTATTAAGTATGGGAATAAAATGATCAGATCTATACTTAAGTTAAATTACTTTAGTAGCTGAAGGGGAGAATAGATTGAAGTGGGAAATCTTAAGGCAGTAAGACCCACCATCCTACCATCAGGGTATTTCTTGCAGTAGTCCAGGCAAGAGATGATAAGAGATAGGAATGGAGGGAGAGCATATATTGAAGAGATGTGGCAAATTAACAGGGGTAGTGAGAGAGAGAAAATTAGATTTGGGGAATGAGAAATAATCAGTATTTTGTTTTGGAAGAGGATCAATGATAATTTCCAAATCACATAGTTTCCAGCATTCATCTTGTAAGATTTTACATTCCAAATTACTTCTTTTTCCCTCCCTTATCTCCCCTTTCCTCAAGACAGTAAGCAAATATAATACAAGTTAACTATGCACAATTCTTTTAAATATATTTCCTTATTTGTCGTGTTATACAAGAAAAATCAAACCAGAAGGGAGAAATCCATAAGAAAGGAAAAGCAAACAAAGGTGAAAATAAATGCTTTGCTCCACATTCAGTCTCCCTAGTTCTCTCTCTTGATAGGGATGACATTTTCTATGCCAAGTCTATTGGAATTGTCTTGCATCACCACTTTGCTGAGAAGATCCAGGTCCATCACAGTTGATCCTCACATAATCTTAGTGTAATTGTGTATAGTAAACAGGACTTATTCCTAGTATGCTTTACTGCCTTTCTTTTTCCTACCAACTTTTCAGTATTCTTCTTGGACTTCAGTAAAAAGTTCCTAAATTTGGCACTATTTGCATAATAATATTTAATTCATTTTATCAGGTTTGTTCTAGTTTCCAAAATTTCTCCTCTTGAAACTATCCCTCCTTTTGCTTAAAAGAAATGTGATCTCATCCTATTCTTTTAAAATCTTGTTTTGCGAGATTACTTTAGCTTGGCCTAAAATTATCTTCAAATATACCTTAGTACTTCAAAGAGTTGAGGTGGGTATTTATTCTCTTTAGAGATTGTACCCTTTACCTACATATCATCTTATTTGTCTTCTAAAATTTTCTGTAGATTGCTGTCACTGGAGACTTTTTTAATGTTTGTGCTATGGATCTTCACATATATAAAGATTTATTACAACCTTACTTATGTAAAAAATATGTTGTTACCTTGCTTAATTAGATAATAATTATAAAAAACTTAGTACACTGCCTGGCACACAATAGGGATTTAATAAATGCTTATTCTTTATATTAATATTGTTTATATATATTCTTTATAAATGCTTTTTCTTCCTCACCTCTTTCTTAGATAAAATTCTCTATTTTACGACTTAACTGGGAGTAGTGATAAATTATTTAAGATATTATTGTCTGTCATAAAGTTACTGATAGAAAATGAGCACTTAATTGATTTTTTTTTTGAGAGAAGTGTTTCTGATTAAAAATGAGTGTGTTAATCAGTGAACACTTTTTATGATAGGTTTGAAAAGAAGGCTGGATGATTAATTACAATTTGTTTTAAAGTAGGAATGATTCTCATTCTAGGAGAATCAGATTTCAGACATTTTCAGCTAGTTAATATTTTGTTGTAATTTATATTGCAATTGAATGATAAATATGGCTTATTCTATATGTAACTCATTATATGATTCATAATAAGTGTGGTTTCTTCAAAATTTCAATTGAAATTTCACACTTTGTAAGAAGTCTGTCATGATCCCAGTTAATACTAGTAATGCCTTCCCTCAATCTATCCTGTGATTACTTGTCTTGTAAATATTTGGTTTTGTATACATAGGTGTTTGTTGAATTGACTCTTTTAGCTTGTGAGATCCTTGAGAGCAGGGAGCCTGCCTTTCTTTGGATCCTCAAGTAGGCACTTAAATGAAACTTGACTAGTTTGAAATATAATCTAAGCATAATAAAGGAATCTCTGAAAATCCTTTGGTATTAATATTATTGACTGCTTATTTATAGTTGTCACAACTGCAAACAAATTAAAATGTAAGGTCTAATAAGTGGGTAAATTTTCTTTTGTTAAAATGTCAAGATTCTTGTTTGAAGGTCTAAACTTTTTTTTTTTTAAACCATAGTGTTGTAATATTGGAAGAATCTGGACTGAATGAACTCTAGTATTATAAGAAATTCTCCATCAATAATTCATAAAATTGTAAGTCAGCTGAAAAATGAAGCAAGTTCCAGAGATCCTTGGAAATACCAATGGGAAGACTCAAAATTGTGAAGTTAATCGGGAATGTTCAGTGTTCCTCAGCAAAGCTCAGATTTCTACAACCCTACCAGAGGGTGTCATGCAAAAATTTAATGGCCATGAAGCGCTACCATTCATTCCTGCTGATAAATTGAAAGATCTGACCTCCCGAGTCTTCAATGGAGAGTCTGGTGCCCAAGATACCAAGCTGCGTTTTGAATCCCAGGAAATAAAGGGAATTGGAACACCCCCTCATACTACTCCTATCAAAAATGGCTCTCCTGAGATTAAACTGAAAATCACCAAAACATACATGAATGGAAAACCTCTCTTTGAATCTTCTATTTGTGGAGACAATGGTCCAGATGTGTCCCAATCAGAAGAAAATGAACAAAAACTAGAAAACAAGTCAAGAAGGAATAGGAAAAGGAGCATAAAGTATGATTCCTTACTTGAACAGGGCCTTGTTGAAGCAGCTTTGGTATCTAAGGCTTCAAGTCCCTCGGAAAAAAAGGTAATTTTCAGGGGAAAAGAGGGAAGGGACAGGATTAACAAGACAGTCAGCTTCTCAGACGTGACCAAGGGCCAAGGCAAGAACTTAGCTTACATTAGTGAAAGCCCAGCTGAAGTAGGAAAATGGGAAGATATAAGTCATACTGGCAAAATGTGCTCTCTTCCAAACATACAGATGACTTTTTATGCTCTTAGGTTTATAAGGGACTTTGATATATTTTGAACGTGCCATTTTACCCTGTATTATCTGAGAGCCATTAGAATAGAGGAACTTTAATGAAAATTGTGTTGGTACATTAAAGTTGAAATTTGGGAGAGAGTACTAAACTGTCCCAAAAATCTGAAAGAATTTGTCTCCTTGTGACTTAAACATGAAGAACCACATCAACTGTAATCCTTTGTGGTACCTTAAATTGTTCCTAATGTCTAATTAATAAGAGTAGAAGCTAAAGGACAGACAGAAGTTGCTTTTCTTGGCCAGTGGAATTAAAGATAGAGACCAATAAATTCTTTCAATTCCTAGGTTTCTGGGGGGATTCAGTACTCATTCCTGTATTGAGTAGGATTTGCAGAATATTTTCTCTCTCCATTATTTAAAAGCACAAGTATTCATAATGGAAAGAAAAGGCAATAAAAAAATTAGATTGGGGATAGGGGAAAGCTTTTAAGTAGGTAAATCACAGAAGACACATTAGTACTTAGGTAAGATTGGATATAATGAAAAATTCTGTGGCAGTTTTGTGGTTGAAAACTTTACAAAAGTTTTTGATGGTTTAGTATTTATGCATTTTCATTTGTTTGTTTAAAGATTCTAGCTAAGAGAGAGTCATATCCAAACATCAATAAAGAAAAAGACCATCTGTTGAAGTATAATGTTGGCGATTTGGTATGGTCAAAAGTTTCAGGTTATCCTTGGTGGCCATGTATGGTTTCAGCAGATCCTCTACTTCACAGCTATACCAAACTAAAAGGTAGAGTGTATATGGGTTGTTGTTGTTGTTTCCTTACTTTTCTCATTCATTTCTTTCTTGATCTTTGTTTTCCTACTCTAATGTTTTTATATATATATTATAATCTCTTTTTGCTGTATAACCTTCGAATTAATGTTTCTGCCTTTTCTTAGGCCAGGTAGATGCTGTTGTTTATAAGTAGATGATTTATTTTAATCTATGTCACATTCACTTTGAGGAGCTCTTAAAATAGGGAATACATTTTACTTGTTTCTATGTACTTTAACTCATTCTATTTTCATATTTTTCCAAATCCTATTCATTGGATTCATTGTTTCTTGGAAACATTTCCTATGATTACTTAGTTTAAACACTCCAGAATTTTGCACTCCATTCATTATTATTATTTTATACTTGGTCATAAAAATTTCTCTCTAGTTGCTTAAGTCAATTTTCTTTACATGCATATATATGTGTATGTGTGTATACACACCAGAGAAACCCCAACTGAAATAGGAAAATGGAAAAATAATGCTGGCAAAATACATACAGATGACTTTTTTAAACTCTTAAGGTCATAAGGGACTCTGATAAAATTATGGTTGCATTACATTTGAATGTACCGTTTTTATGCTGTATTATCTGATAGTCAGTAGAATAGAGGAGCTTTTATAAAATTTTGTTGGTATATTAAAGTTGAGATTTGAGAGAGAACTAGACTGTCTCAAGAATCTGAAAGAATTTGTTTCCTTACAAATTAAATGATAAAGAATCACATCAGTTGTAATCCTTTGTGAGACCTTGTTGTCCCTTTTTTTCCTCTACATCAGTTCCTCTAAGACTATCTACATTCTTTGATATCTTTATATTCATTATACACTGACTATAAAAGTGTTTTATACTATTCATATATCACAATTTAATTTATCGTTCAATTAATGGGTACCTGTTTTATTTTTTTGGGGGGTAGGAGTGGTTCCTACTACAGAAAAGTGCTGTTAAGGATGTTTGGTGTATATAGTACTTTTTTGTCATTTACCTAATAGTAGAAGTTTGGATTCAAAAACTGATTGGTAACTTTTCTCATGATTTCATATTGTTTTTGGGAAAGATTATCAATTATAACATCACTAAAAGTGTCTAATTTGAGTAGCAAGATGAAATCTAAGAATTGTTTTCATTTTATTTTTGTTTTTAGATATTTAAAGCACTTTCATGTTTGTTGATAGACTATTTACAGGCTTTTCAAAATAATTCTCCATGTCTCTTGAGTTCCTGAAATTCTCTATTGTTATGCTGATACATCCAATCCTTGCCCTTTTTATATTGTCAATTCTTTTTTAACTTTTGTCACCATGATTATCAGGTAATTCTACCTATTCTTTGAGTAGCTACATCTCTATTAATTGGGTTTTGGACCAATTGGTTATTGGCTCTTTTTCAACTGTAAGTATTAGGGTTTAAAAAAATGACTATTGTAACACTGTGTGCTAGGTGCAATGGATCTATTTTAAGAAGTAAGTCCTTAAGGAACTTAATTGAGAACAAGACATGCTAAAAATTATATAGACTGATATTTTATTGTTAAATTATGATAGGTATAGATAAGTAGTTGGATAGGATCTTGTAGAAAGAAGAGATAGAATATTCAGGGAAGGGTTTAAGGAGGAAGAGCCAGGCCTGGTGACAAAAAACAAAAGGAGATAAAATGGAAAAACATTTCAAGTTAAGCACAAATGATATGAATATATCAAGTTTATTTTTAGATGGTTTAACATACAATTTATAATTTGATCTGCCATATTCTGTGTAAGTTTGCCTCGTCTCATTTCCATAACCTTTCTTTTTTATGAAAGATTTTTTCCCCCTGCTCATTAGCCATGGTAGGTAGGTTTATATATTGTTTCCTGCACACCTCAGACAACTTTTTCTTATGTCTAATGTTTAGTGTGCTGTTTTACTAAGACTTTCCTATAATATACATTCAAGATTCCTAACCCTTTTAAAAAGATGGTTTTGTCTTAATTGCGCTTTCCTAAAGCTGAATAATTACATGAGTCTTTGTTCTTTTCTCTCCTAAGAAGCCATTATTTTCTTCATAATCTTCCACTTTTATTCCTAAAGACTCTTCCAGTCTTCCTATTTCTTTTCAGTTCACTATCCTTTTTGTTAAGTTATCCAGCTCATAAGTATATGTCATCTTTGGCTCTTCTGATTTCCCTGACTTCCCCATAATTCAATCAGTTGCCAAACTTTTTTTTAACCTTTATATTCATTCCTCCATCCTCTTTTTTTCTGTTCATAATTCCATCCATTCTCATTCAGTTCATTTTTACCTCTTTCCTAGACTGCTGTCACAATGCCCTAACTAGTTTTCCTGCTTCCAGCTTTTTCTTTTGCCAATCCATCTTCTGAAAATTAACAAAATAATCTTTCTTATGACACAGATATATGATTATGTCCCCCTCGTGCTTAAAAATCTTTAGGAATTCCCCATTAGCGTTAGAAATAAATAGAAACTTCTCTGGTTGGTATTTAAAACTCTTTCCAGTCTGTCTTCATTCTATTTTATTTCACAGGCACACTGGCATGTTAACTTTTCCCCAAAGTTGACTTGCCATCACTGATCTCCATTACTTTGTACAGTCTTTCTCCCCAAGTGCTTGGAATGTATTTTTCCTTATTTCCCTGAAGATTCTTCACTTCTTTCTTTCTTCTATTTCTTAGGATACTTCACTTCTTTAGGGTTCTGTTTGTCATCTTTTAGAACTCTTTTCCTGATTTCTCTAGTTGTTAGTGTTCTTTTCCTCCTTAAATTGTATTTATTTATCAATCATATTAAATCCAGTAGATTATAAACTTCTTTAGTGCACAGACTGTTTTTAATTATTTCTTTTGTACTTTAGTATCTTTAGCATTAATTAAAGTAAACATTTTATAAATGTTGAATTAAAGTGTGACAGCTCTATTGTTTAATACTTTACCTGTCTTCCTATAACTTCTAGTGGCCTGGTGACATTATTTATATTCTTTTAAGAAAGCTCCCACTTGTTTGTAGCATTCTAAATCTCTTAATTTTGGATCATTATTCATTTTCATTAAATCTTGATTTGTAGCATCTTTTTAAGAACGGGAAATTTGCTTTTTAATCTCTTTCTCTTGAGAGTTTTCAAATTTTCCCTGCTCCAAATCTCTGGTTGATAACCAGAATCTATTTCTTTTAATGCTTTATTTTCAGATGGCAGCTTCTCCCTTTGAAATCCTATTAGGTAGCATTCTAAACAATATTAACTTTTTCATTTAAAATTGGTTAAATCTCATCTCTAATCTCCTTTAATGAATTCCCCAAATTACCTATATAGATTTACACATTATAGGTGCCTAAATAAAGGACCTCCAAAAGTTGCATAGATTGGTTTAATTCCTCAATAAAATTAACTTAATTCTATAGTATTGATCTAACCAGCAATTCAAGCCAAAACTTTATCTTTCACCTCCATTACTTATGACTATTTTATCCTTTTTAAAATACAATGGAATTTTTTTATTTGCCTTTTGCTTTGGTAAATAATAAAAGATCAATTGTACATTCATTTAATGAGAAAAGAATTTGTTAATAAAGTATAAAACAACTTGATTTTTTTCACTTATATAGGATAAAAACAATTAGATATTTTCCCAACTTCTTTCCAACATTTTTTTTTCTAATGTACATTTATTTTCTTTGTGAAAATAGGACAGAAAAAGAGTGCTCGCCAATATCATGTACAGTTCTTTGGTGATGCTCCAGAAAGAGCTTGGATATTTGAGAAGAGTCTTGTACCATTTGAAGGAGAAGAGCAGTTTGAAAAATTATGTCAGGAAAGTGCAAAACAGGCACCCACAAAAGCTGAGAAGATCAAGGTAATCAATGTTGCTAAAAACTTTTAGAAGAGAATTTTTGAAAATCTTGTGGGTTTTTTTTTTTCTTTCTTCAAGTCCCACTGATGCCCTTATTCTGGTGTGGAGAGATTCCTGGGTTCTAGAAGCCTTTGCCAATAGAGCACAACTCTTTTTTTCCTTTCTTTATAGTGATATTTTATTTTTTCCAATTACATATAAAAATAATTTTTAATATACATTTTTTAAGTAAAAATTTTTTGAGTTCCAAAATTTCCCTACCTTCTCTCCCTTCTTATTTTCCTTTATTCTTCTTAAAATGGTAACCAATTTGCTATAAGTTATATATGGAGCACAAGCTCTTGAGAGGTTTTGGGATTCTAGGCCTGGTGATACATCAATACATTATTTGTCTGTGGTCAGGTAACCAATCTTGCCAAGTTTGGAGAGGCTTATTCACCAGCTTATTCACTTATTATGGCTGCAAATAAATTAAGTTTTTATCTATATCCTCTCTCAAAAACCTTTATCCAATGAAAGTACATATCCTTGGAAAATTGCTATAGCTAGTATTTGTTTTAATCTTGTAGAATCTGCAAGAATTTTTAATCTTGTAGAATTCACGAATGTTTGAATTGTATGGTATAGAGGTTAATTGTGTTTTTTTTTAATTTTAGTCTAAAAATATTTTATTAATATCCCATAATTTCATAATATGCACCTTAAGAAACTTATCATAGACTCTGTAATTAACCCAAGGTAAATACATATTTTCTGGGAATCTTTTTCCTTCATATGTACAAAAATCTTTTTTAAAAAAAAATCATTATAGCTTTTTATTTACAAAACATGCATGGGTAATTTTTCAACATTGACCCTTGCAAAACCTTCTGTTCCAAATTTTCCGCTCCTTCTCCTCACCACTCCCCCCCCTTCACCTCCCCAGATGGCAGATAGTCTAATACATGTTAAATTTATTGAAGTATATGTTAAATCCAGTATATGAATACATATTTATACAGTTATCTTGCTGCACAAGAAAAATCGGATCTAGAAAGAAAGAAAAAAAACCTGAAAAGGAAAACAAAAATGCAAGCAAACAATAACAGAAAGAGTGAAAATGCTATGTTGTGATCCACTCTCATTTCCCATAGTTTTCTCTCTGGGTGTAGATGACTCTCTTCATTACTAAACAATTACTAAACTAAATTCATCTCATTGTTGAAGAGAGCCACATCTATCAGAATTAATATTTGTATAGTCTTCTTGTTGCCATATATAAAGATCTCCTGGTTCTGCTCATTTCACTAGTCATTTAATTCATACAAAAATCTTAAAATTTAGGGAGGAAAATAGAAAACTTAACACAAATTAGAGATGACGTTCTTGACTGTAAAATCTGTTCAGATGTTTTGCTAGTAAAATAAACTTGCCATTCTTTATTACTAATTTTGTGTCTCTTTTTTTTTTTTCCCCAGCTGTTGAAACCTATATCAGGAAAATTAAGGGCCCAATGGGAAATGGGCATTATTCAAGCAAAAGAAGCAGTGAATATGACAGTAGAAGAGCGGAAAGCCAAGTTTACCTTCGTTTATGTTAGGGACCGACTTCATCTAAATCCTCAAGTAGCTAAAGAAGCTGGTATTGCAGTGGACCCATTAGAAGAAGTAGATGAATCTTCAGATGTAAGTGAAGAAACCGCTCAAAACCCAAAGTATAAAGAATTAGGTGTCCCCAACAAGAGGAGGAGGAGATCAAAATTACCAACTTGTCCTGATAACCAGGAAAGTGATTCAGGGACTAAAAACATTACTCCTCAAAGAGCAGCTGAACAAGCAGATTCAAAAAGAGGATTGGGCTCTCCTATTGGTAGAAAGAAGGCTGCGGCATCTACTCCACGAAGCAGAAAGGGAGATTCAGGGTCTCAATTTTTGGTCTTCTGTCAGAAGCACAGAGATGAGGTTTGTATTCTATTGAATTTATAAATTTTATACTGAATACATAAAACTTACTATTCTTTGAATTTGGGAAAGTTATCTATAAAATTTAGATTATTTTCTATGTTTGAACATTTCCAACAAAAAAACTTTAGAGAAAATAAATTTTATCATTTAATGATGAGAATCACCAAAATTGAAATATTTTTATAATTTCAGTATTTAAAGAGTTATCAGCTTTTGGGTAAAAATAGATTATAACTTCTCCTCTTGCATGTTTGTCAAATTGGTACTTTGAGGTGTAGGTAGGTGAGATGAGGGAAACTGAAATGGAGGAGTTACTTCCTGGGTAAAACTTTCTTAGATTCAGGTAGGTGTTGAGGTTTTCTATATCAAAATAATATATTATTATTTTAAATTTTCTCATGGGTATTATTGCTTCTAGTAAATAAAAGAAAAATATTAATGTCAAGAAGTATTATTTTTTCTTAAAAGACTTTCAGGGTAGCATTGTCTGTATTTAAAATACCATTGTAATTTCACTAAGCTTTTATTTTTCCTTTCATTCAACATTTTTATCAACCACTTACTATTCTAGCCACAAGGAAAATATAAAAATAACAATACAATCATATAGTATTTCAAGACACAGTTCATATCTTCCTAAACATAATCATCTAGTTAGAGGTAATAGGATTTGTACCTAAATATTATGTTCTTTTTTTGGTGGGGGGGGCTATCATAAATAAGTGAATAATTTGTATAAATTAGGCACTATGAGTTTGCTAGATGAAAAGTTTACTTTTAGCTTTAGCTCTTAGGAACAATATTGTGGAGATGGCATTTAAGTTGAATCCTGAAAAATGAGAATTATTTTAGGAGACAAACATGTAGAGAGAAGAGTGCTTCCAACACAGAGAGTGGTATAAAGTCGGAAAAGTGCAACATGTGGTTAAGGGATGAAAAAATAGTCCTTTTTAACTGGAGAGTAGAATATATAAAAGGGAATCATGTAAGATAAGATTAGAAAGTTATGTTGGAAAGAGGTTTTGTCCTCAATCTCATTTTACTTTGAAGATAATAGCTGATAGGTAAGTATCATAGTTCTTTTGACTTACTTGCCGGATCGTAGAAAGTAAAAATATGGAAATGAACTGTTAAAAAATGGGGGGGGGAGTATAAATAATATATTACACTTGTTTGAATTATCAAACTTAAGAAATGGGATAAAGTAAATAAATTTAAATACATTAAAAGTTTGTCCCCAAAACAATCAAGAAAAATCTTAGATTTTGGGAGAATTATGACAAATATGAGAGAAAAAAACTTTTAACATCTAAAATTTGGAATCAGTAAAACTAAGAATAGCATGAAATCATATTGTTAGAAGAAAAATTGTTTTGAAAAACATTTAGTCTAGTTAACGCATAGAAATATAATTTCACACAGTTTTGAAGTATATTTCATAGCTACCAAACTGGCAGAAATAAAAGCAATAATATAACTTGCTGGAGACGTAGGCATAGTTATATGCATACCGGTACAGCAAATTAGCAGAATCTTTTTGGAGAAGTATCTAGTTGGATACAACCAAGTCATAAAGATCAAATCTTTTGGCCCAGTGATTACATTTAGCATCAGTTCATATATGTCTTTCCAGGCTTTTCTGAAATCAACCTGCTTATCATTTCTTATAGAACAATAATATTCCATAATATTAATAATATAATTTATTTAGCCATTCTCCAATGATGGGCATCCAAAGAGGGCTACTACAAACATTTTTGCACATATGGATCCTTTTCCTTTTTTTATAAATCTCTTTGGGATACAGACCTAGTAGAAACACTGATGAATCAAAGTTTTATAGTTTTACAGTTTTATAGCCTTTTCAGCCTAGTTACAGATGGCCCTAGACAATGGTTGGATCATTTCACAACTTCACCAACAGTGCTTTAGTGTCCCAGTCCTACCACATTCCCTCCATTATTTATCATTATCTTTTCATGTCATCTTAGCCTTTCCTAAACATTTCAAGAAATTATCTTTGCTTTTGTGTCCCCTAAGTTAGATTGCTAAGATTGAGCAGTTGTTGGAGCTCGAGCAATAGCCTAGGTAAATTGACTGTTTACTTTAGGGTAGTTTGAGTTTGAGAGTAGTGGATATTAGAATATTTGTATAATACCATTAAGTAGTACCCTTTCAGTTTTAGGGAGGAAGGGGGTTGAGGTAAATGATCTGAATTACATAGATGTAAAGAGAGATGGGTAACAGATTGTCTTTATCTTCTGAGGAAAAACCTTACTAAGTATGAGGATAATCATTACTAGTAGGATGGCCATTTGATAATTAATTCTTAGGCGGATAGAACACCAACCCTGAAGTCAGGAGGACTTGAGTTCAAATCTGATCTCAGATACTTATCTCCTAGCTATGTGACCCTGGGCAAGTCACTTAATCCCAGTTGCCTTAGCAAAATAAATAAATAAAAAAATTAATAATTAAAGTCTATCAACTTAAAATATTAAAGGAAATTTTTAGATGATCTTTAGTCCTGTGTGGCCCTCTTCTACTTCTGCAGTGACTATAATATAAAAAAAAAAGATGGAAAATATCTCTAACATTAACTTAACTATGGGTATTCTGTGTCAGATGTGTCCCTTATATATCTGTCCTTGATTGATGATGGACAAATGGACATGCTACTATAGGAAATGAATCACTTCAGTATTGGCATTTTAAGTATAAACAAAACCAGAAGACAAAAGGAAATTGTAACTAAATGGAAGAATGGTTCACAGGTTCTCCTTAAAGAGCAAATAAAGGACTTGCAAAATCAAGAAAAAAACATTGTTTCTTGGGACAATTAGCCATCTCTCAGTGCTGTACTCATGATAAATATTTGCAAAAAGACCATAAAAATAACAGCAGTTGAGGCATTAACAAATGTTTCAGAAGCAGAAAAATTTTTTTCTATGAAGAGCTTAATACTCTAAATCAAAATATAGTACATCTCCTACTTTGCCCCCCTCCTTCATCATGTTTAGGTATATCAGGGCTTTGGTTGCTACTAAAGAATGATATTGTAGAAATGATGAGATTAAGCAACATTGATGTGGTTCTGTAAACTGGCTTGGGAGGAAATAAGAGTATATGAATGGATCAACAGAAGCTTGAACTGAAGGCCCGAAGACCAGAGACAGAATTGGGTGTAGTAGGCAAAATGTCAAGTTAGATGAGTTTTTTCCCCTTATCTGGTCTGTTTTTTTTTTTTTTTAAATGTACTTTATACTTTGTTTTATATATGATAAGTTAAGTAAAATTAGAAGCATTCAAAGGCCCTGGCAGCAGCAATCTGAATATAAAAACACTCCAGCCATCAGCTTCAGTTCACACCCAATCCCCAAGACCATGCCCTTTTTTGAGGAGTCATGTGCAGGATCTGGCCTACCATTTTTGAGTTTTAGATAATAATCAGCCATTAAAGAATAGGTAAGTCCAACATTAATTGACTTATGTTTCTGGCTCCCCTTTTATGCATTCTTAGGAATGGTGTATCTAACATGCTAACATACCAAACTGTGACTTTCTTAGAACTTCTAGGTTCAGAGTAGCCTATATACAGTCTAGATAATTCCTGAATTTAGGAGTAATTGGGCATCCTTACATCTGGTACATATTTTATTATGTATTATTTGCTTATGCCAAAATAAAACTATTCATAATTGAGTATGTTCTGTCAGTTTCTGTGGAGAATGTTTCTATTATGACAAGCAATTTTAAAAATACTTCCTCAAACAAATTATACTCTTAGGTTTATCAGTCAGGAATTTGATAAACCTAAAAGCATAATTTGTTTGGGGAAGTACTCTCTTTTAGAAAACTGGAATCTAATTTGGCAGAATTGGATTTAAATCATCATCTTAGATTCTCTGCCACAATAAACTTAAAAGTGGGTGTAACCTGAATGTAACAGATTATACCATGGAAAAATATAAGTACAAGATGAGCGCTTTTCAGAGTTACAGCTAAGAAGGAGAACTCTAGTTTAAACAAGGAATGCAATAAATAATTATTTAAAATTAATTTTTAAAAACTAAAAATCTTTTGTATGAATAGAATGGGTGAAAAAATGAAGTTGTGGATTAAGGAAAAAATTTGCATCAAAATATTAGTGAATCTGATATATAAAGAATTGATAAAAATATTTTATACCAAATGCCATTCACAAGTAAATAAATGATCAAAGGATGTAAAGTTTTGTAAGAGAATTGGAAGCTATAAGTAACAACATGAAAACACTGATAGTGAAATGCAACTTAAAATAAAGTTCATAATATGAAAATTGGCAAAGATTGACAAATGGAATGGTCAATGTTGGAGGGTTATGGAGACAAGTACACTGATGTGCTGTTGGAATAGTGAAATAGTCTAGCCATTCTCAATTTCATTTTGGAATTATGCAAGAAAAATGACTTAAACTATCAAGTGAATCTACTACTGGACATAGGACCTTGAGAAATCAAAAAACAGAAACAAAGGTGCTATGTGGATCAAACTATTTGTAGCTATACCTTGTGGTAGAAGAAAATTCAGATTAAAATGTGTGCTAATAGATTGAGGAGACAGATGAAAAATAACATTTTCTTAATGTAATGAAGTATTATCGAATGACAAACATGAAAGCTTGAGAATAGCATTGAAACATCTAAATGAACTGACATAGAGCCAAGGAAACAGAACCAAGAGAACTGTTTACACTGTGGCTAAAACAATGTAAATGAAAAGATTATAAAGAAGTTGAATTCTGAGTAAATGAAAACAGATGGACTATAGTTATAGTACCTCCCTCTTCATAGTAGAAAGGCTGGCAGCTACTGTATAGAATGTTAATAGAGACTATTGTGTATGCTGCCTTGTATGAGCACCATATTGAATGTTTTACTTAAGTGCTAATCTTTGTCACAAAAAGTATTTAAAGAAAAAGAGTGGAATAGATTGAAGTAATGTGAGAACAAAAGAATTCAAAATTTTAAGACAATTTAATAAATCTACTGATTGATTTGGGAAAGTCAATGTTACACACGTATCAAATGTGTCCTTGATGATGATATTAGAAGAGGCAGACGTATGTTCTGTTGTAAACCACATAATGGCTATCACACAATTGACTGATAGAAATAAAGAATACAAGATCCCTTATTGTGCTTATTTTATTATAAAAATATTTGATTTCGTAGAGCAAAATACTGCCTTAGATGTCACCCATAATCAATTGTTAGTCAGCCCTCAGCATTTGATCATTTATGTAATTTTATTCATACTGCACATTTGACTATGCATGCAATAGAGGGGAAAAAAAAGATAAAATGTGTCAGGTTTATACTCATAAAAAAGCAAAACATTCATAAAAGTACTTGTGAATTCATTCTATAAAGTGCTAATGTAACCTTTCAAATGCATGATAAGGGAATTGAAAAAATGGAAAAATGATTTTTGTGGGAAAAAGAGAGAGTAATAATCTTAGTGAGCATCCTGCCTATCCCCTACCTATGTTATGCCTCTAGGCTCATAAGCCTGGTCCACTTTGATCCTCTGATGTGGAATCAGGGAATTAGGGCAATCATTTAAGTTTGGGCTAACTATATAAGAAAAGCCAAGTGCATGAATTATGTTACATACTTGGATAACCTATAACTTAAACTTGTCTTAGGCATACACTACAAGTAGAAAAAGAAATGGCCCAAGAATAAGGAGGGAGAATAGACTAGATTGCTTTTGGGAAATATTGAAGCTCTTCTAATGAACCCAAGGAAACAAGAAAAATACTATTAAAAATACATATGTTTATATGTGTGTATTTACAAATTTTTACATAAAATTCATATAAAATTTATGTAAATTTTTATATAAAATTTTTTTCACGTGAAAAATTTTATATTTTTTCCAATTACATATAAAAACAATTTTAAAGATTTTTTTTTAACATTTTGAGTTTCATATTCTCTATTTACTAGAGAAGGCAAGCATTATTTTCCCCTTATAATTCTATTTCAATTTTTTCCAATTACATGTAAAGATACTTTTCAGCATTTCATTTTTGTAAGATTAAGAATTCCAGATTTTTTCTTCTGGGACCCCTTCCCAAGATAGCAAGTTATCTGATATAGGTTATACATGCACAATTACGTTAAAATATTTCTTTATTGGTCATATTATGAAAGAAGCATCAAAACAAAAAGGAAGACCATAACAAAAAAAATTTGAGTAAAAATAATACACTTCAATCTGTATTCAGTCTCCATAGTAGTTTTCTCTGGATGTGAATGGCATTTTCCATCTTTTTAGTTTTTGGAATGACTTGGATCACTATATTGCTAAGAGCTAAGTCTATCATAGTTGAACATTGCATAATGTTGCTTTTATTGTTCTGTTCACTTTGTTCAGCATCAATTCATGTAAGTCTTTCCAGGCTTTTTCTGAAATCAGCCTGCTCATCATTTCTTATAAAACAGTAATATTCCATTATATTCATAAACCATAACTTATTCAGCCATTCCCCAAGTGACAGGCATGCCCTCAGTTTTGAGTTACTTGTCACCACAAAAAGAACTGTTATAAACATTTTTGCACATGTGGGTCCTTTCCCCCCTTTTATGATTTCTTTGGGATACAGTCCTAGTAGTGGTATTGCTGGATCAAAAGGTATTAGGTTTTCTAGCCCTTTGGGCATAGTTCTAAATTGCACTCCAGAATAGTTGGATCAGTTCACAACTCCACCAATGATACATTTATCATTTTCTTTTCCTAACCTATTAGCCAAACTGATAGGTATGAGATGGTACCTCAGACTTGTTTTAATTTGCATTTCTCTAATCATTAATGATTTGGAGTATTTTTTTTTTTGCATGGTTACAGACAGTTTTTATTTTTTATTAAAAAATTTTTTTTGTTGTTTTCATTTCTTCATCTGAAAACTGCTTGTTTTTGTATCCTGTGACCATTTATCAATTGAGGGATGATTTATATTCTTATAAATTTCATTCAGTTCTCTATATATTTTAAAAAATAAGGCTTTTGTCAGAACCATTGGTTGTAAAAATTGTTTCCCATCTTTCAGCTTTCCTTCTAATCTTGGTTGAATTGGTTTTGTTTGTGCAAAATTGTCTTCATTTAATGTAATTGGTATATTTGTTTTGCATTTCATAACATTTTCTGTTTCTTGTTTGGTCATAAATTCCTTCCATTGTTAAAGATCTGACAGGCAAACCATTCCTTTCTCTCAATTTGCTTATAATATCACCCTTTATGTCTAAATCATGTACTTCTTTTAACTTTATCTTGGTATAGATATGAGATGTTGGTCTGTGCCTAGTTTCTGGAAGGCAAATAATTTGATATAGATTGCACACATCGAATCATACAAAACATTTCCAAATTATCCAAGTTTCAAAAGACTTCCCTCCCCACAAGAAAAATAAAGTTTTTAAAAGAGTGTTCTTCAATTTGTATTCAGATTCCATCAGTTTTGTTATTTGTTTTTTTGCTAGGATAGATAACATTTTTTATCCTAAGGCCTTTAGAATTGTCCTGTGTTTTTTTGCTAGGATAGATAACATTTTTTGTCCTACGGCCTTCAGAATTGTCCTGAATCATTGTATTGCTTAGTATAAGAAGAAGATGGATCTCCTTCCATTTGTGTCCTTGATCCTGTCTCCCAAAAGTTTGCTCCAGGTTCATTCTCTCCTTCTCACATATTTAATCTCTTACTCCTTTCTCATTTCCTACAAATGTACACAATATTCTCTGTCCACTAAAGCAAAGCAAGGAAACTAATGGATGAATTGGTCAACTATGGCTTCAAGATTGTAAGAGGAATAGAAGCAATACAGTTCTTCATCATATAATAATGCTGTTACTGTGTATAATGTTCTTTTTGTTCTACTTAACTGTCCATTAGTTATGTCTTCTGAAATTTGCTCGTCATTTCTTAAGGCAGAGAATAAAACATGTTTAGCCATTTCCTAATTGATAGACATTTCTTCAATTTCCACTTCTTTGCCACATAAAAATAGTTTATAATTTTTTCTATATATAGGTCCTTTTCTCTTTTAAAAAAATCTCTTTGGGATAAAGATCCTAGTAATTGTGTTGCTGAATCAAAATGTTTGAAAATCCTTTGGACTTCCAAATTGTTCACCTAAAGGAAAATTCCATATTTTAATACGGCTTTTCATTCAGTGATGGAAAGGTGCATAGTGACTATGCAGGCTGCAACACATTGCAGAAAGAAACATTAAAAATTACGAAAAGCATGTCATCAAAGAAATGTATGATTGAAGAAGATAATGGAGCTTATTGTTTGGCAATAGAATGAAGAATTATTCATGGACAGCCTATGTGTATTTTATTGGTATCAAGGAGACTCCATGAAGAGTTCCCAGTACATTGGGTTGGCCTCTAGAGGCAGGCTGATATAAAAAGGCAGGATGAATTGTGTTCTCTGTTGGAGAAACTACCAACATGGATGATATCACAGATCCATTTAAAGTACTGGAAGAGAGAATAGAGAATGATAATCACAAAGCACTGGAGTTGTTTTCACCCTTATTTCTAGATTGTCCTTTTTGCCATTAAATAATCAGCAACCTTCCTCTCTTTAAGGGTCTACTCCATCTATTTTTATCATCCACCTCAATAACCTTGTCACCAATCATTTAGTGCATACTAGTCATTCTGTTTTGCTCAAGAAGCTTCAGTTCTCTACTCATGTTTTTCTACTCCCCTCTTCCAATCTGTCTTCATACTTCAGAACTTTAGAATACATATACTAATATTTCCTCAAATAACCTGCCGTCTTTTATCATTAGTTTCCAAACTCTGATGACCTTAATCTTCATTCCATTTCAGCTACATAAAATAATGTCACATTCTTGATCTAACCATAACCTATAATTTTTTATATCCATTATCTAAAACTTGAAGAATCCTTTTTTTGACCACAAATTTTTGCCTTTCAATCTCTTGCCTCATTCTTCCTAAACACATTCTTGATTGAAATCTTCAATCACTAAACTCTTTCTTTGTTGTATCAATTCATAACACCCTTCCTCTAACTTTATCTTTCCTTCTGTTATTGACCCCATAGTTGACTACTATCCATCAACTACTTTTGATTTGAATCTCTAGCTTTATTTTCCATCTTTGGTTATATCTTACCAAGACTGAACTTTGGGGGTTGGGGTTATCCATGCTATCTGACTTCTCTTTTCATTATCAAATAATATTGAATATATTTGGAGAAAGTCACACATGCTGACTATCTTCATCATAAATTTATTATCTAACCTTAAATGACCCTCTTTGTCATGTGACAGTCCTTTTTTTCTTCTCTATTCCAAATCTTCATTCTTCTTAAACCTCTTATGTGCCACTTCTTCCTTACTCTTTCAGCAGAAGACCTCACATCTTTTATTAAGAAGATAGAGATCATCTGTAGTAAGTTCCTTTTCTTCCTCACACTATACTTCAAATGCATTAAAAAAAAAACTTCTCTTTTCTCACTTGTTCCAGAATCTGATGAGGAGATGGATCTTCTTCCATTTGTGTCCTTGATCTTGTCTTCCAAAAGTTTGCTCCAGATTCATTCCCTCCTTCTCACATATTTAATCTCTTACTCCTTTCTCATTTCCTACAAATGTAAATCATCACTTCTTGTCCACTAAATCGAAGCAAGGAGAGCTCATGAATGAATTGGTCAACTATGGTTTCAAGATTGTAAGAGGAATAGAAGCAATACACAAGAATGATGCAAATGAGGACAATAAAAAGCATTAGCGAGAAGTCAAATGCTATTTCTTTAGTTTGTTTTATATCTCCTTTTTGCAATCAAAGTCCTAGAAAAATTTGGCAACATTTATTGCCTGAATTTCCCACATAGTTCCCATTTTTCAATATCTTGCATTCATTTTTTCCTCATCAATCAGTTGAAACTGCTTTCATCAAGATTCCTACAATTTCTTTTTTTTTTCCTCAATAGTATTTTATATTTTAGTTATATGTAAAGATAGTTTTTAACATTCTTTTTTTCTCCTTCCCCAAAGCAACAAGCTATGTATTATAGGTTATACATGTATAATCATTTTAAACCTATTTTCATATTAGTCATATTGTGAAAGAAAAACAGAACAAAAAGTGAAAATCATGAGGAAGAAAAAGCAAGCAAACAAAGTTGAAACTAGTATGATTCAATCTGCATTCAGTCTTTGTAGTTCTCTCTTAATGCAGATGACATTTTCCATTCCAAGTCTACTGGAATTATCTTGGATCACTGTATTGCTGAGACGAGCTAAATCTATTATAGTTGATCGTGACATAACTTGCCATAACTGTGTACAGTGTTCTTCTGATTCTGCTTACTTCACTCACCATTAGTTTAGTCTTTCCAGACTTCTCTGAAATCAGCCCATTCAGCATTTCTTATAAACAGTAGTATTCCATTATATATGCCATAGTCAACCATTCCACAATTAATGGACATCCACTCAGTTTCCTTGCACCAAAAAAAAAAAAAAAAAAAAGAGCTTCCACAAAAATTTTTGCACATGTGGGTCCTTTTCCTCTCTTTTATGATCTTTTTGGGATACAGACCTAGTGGAGATACTGTTTAGTCAAAGGTATGTACTATTTTATAGCCTTTTGGGCATAGTGCCAAATTATTCTCTAGAATGGCTAGATGAATCCCTAAATGCTAAGTTTAGTGTTCATTTTTTAGTGCTCATTCTCTTTGATCCATTTACATAGATTTCAGCATTGTCTTCTTTACATCCTTGTAGACATTCTTTGCTTTCTTGGCTTCTATGACATGCCTCTTGGTTTTCTTTCTCTGACCATTCCTTTTCAGGCTTTTTTACTAGATCATCATCTTCTGCATATTAACAGTTCTAGGGATTGAGGAATTTGATTTGAGTCTTCTTTCTGTATCTTGGTGAGTTCATCTCACTTGGGTTGAAATATCTTTATACAGAGAAATACCAAATCAATATATCTAGTCTTTGCATATCCACTCTTAGCTCCAAGTATATTAACTTACTGAATATTTTCCCCTAAATGTTCCATAGGCATCTTAAGTATTTCCTAAGAAAAATTCACATTTTCCTCCAAGGTTACCCTTTTCCACACTTTGCTATTTATGTTTTGTTGAGGATACTATCTATCCATCTAGTCCCTCATTTAGACTTCTTTGGTCCTTTGACTTTTCCCATTCCTTCACATTTACCTTCATAACATCTTTTATCTCTGTCCCACTTTATCCATTTAACTTCTACCCTAATTTAAACCCTCATCATCTCTCACCTGTACTATTAAAATGACTTTATAATTTATTTCCCTGACTCACCTCTCTCCAATCCATCCTTTTCATAATGCCAAACTGATATTAAAACATACCTATTTTTTGTCACCTCTTAATAATTTTTTCAATACTTTACCCAATTTGTTATTTAAAGACTTCCATAATCCAATTCATCTCCATCATGTTATTCATATTCTTTTTTAGCCACATTGACTTGTTGCTCATACATCATATTTTCTTTCATGCTTCCATACATTTGCACAAATGACTGCTATATCTAGAATATTCTCCCTCCTTACTTCTGCCTCATAAAAGATCGTGTCCTTTATAGTATAGTTCCATTTTTTTGTGTGTTAATCTCAAGTTATTTTCACTCCTCTCTTCTTGAAATTACTTGGTATGTATTTTGTATTTATCTTTATAATTGTTTCTATTATTTTGTATTCCTTGCATCTACAACAAGTGTTTGAATGTTACAGATGCTTAACAAATCCTTTCTTGGGTTGAATTGCCGATTAGTAAGATCTACATGGAAAGTTCCTTGCTACTAATCTTGTGGGAAATCTTCCTGAATTGTAAAAAAAAAGTCTCTACAGGTAGATTTTAGCTGTCAACAATGTGATCAAAATGAAATATGTCAAGTAGTGGCTTATATTCTGTAAAAAGATCTAGTTCCTAGCTATAAAGGAGGCTTAAGAACCCTACTTATAAAACAGTACTAATATTGTTAAGATGATAAAATTGAGGCTTATTTTCCATCACTAAAAATTAAAATGTTCTGTTTGAAGATAATTAATGACCCATGATCCAGAGGAACTTGCAGCTCATCTCATCTGAACAGAGAAGTGATATATTGAAGATACAAAATTAGACAAAAATTAGATACCATTGTGAAAGTTTGTTTTTCTTGACCATGAATATTGTTTAACATAGTTCTCTTTTTCTTTACTTTTTTTTTTTAAGTAGTTGAGAGCTATGGAGAGAAGAGAAAAATTATATAGTTGAATTTTTAAAAAAATAAGTATAATTGCAATATATAGAGTGATGGTGTTTTCAAAGACTTCTGTATTGTTGATGAAGCAAAATTTTTTTCTTCCCAATATTACTGGCTCACTAATATAATTATTTTTTAAAATTATAGTTTTACTTTTTTAAGTCTAAAGCTTATTAGAATTAATATCTATGGGGCAATAAATGCATTATTATTAGTTAAAAGCACAGTTTAAAAAATATTGCTTTTAATAAACATTTGTATTCACAGGTAGTTGCTGAACATCCAGATGCTTCATCTGAAGAAATTGAAGAATTGCTCGAATCACAGTGGAATATGCTTAATGAAAAGCAGAAAGCTCGTTATAACACAAAGTTTGCCATAGTGACCTCTCCCAAATCTGAAGAAGACTCTGGTAAACACAAAACTGTGCTAGTGTACTCTAATTAAAATTTATATGTATAGTGATGTCAAACTAAGCACATATATTTGAGATGTGTAGGGAAAGAAGTGGTTCACTGTTTTCCAGTTTTACTATGTGGTGTTTGTGCCAGTAGCAAAAAAAAAATACAAATGATTACAATAAAAAAGCACTCTCTGAAGTCTACATTTCTTGCTTATTGTTAATGAAGAGCTGTTTTATGTACATACACCTTCTGTTGTTTTGAAATTACAGGTTTCTCATTCTTCTTTTGCCTAAAAGCAGCTGCACTCTAGCCTTTACTATCTGCAGAAATATTTGAGAAAGGTTTGGAGAGGAAGAGTTGGGAAATTAAGATGTTTTCTGTGAGTGCAAATTCACGGATCATTTGGTGTATGAAAGATTTATAAACAGCAGTCATATCCCACTTTTGCAGACAACTAGAGCTATAATCCCAGGGAATATCTTCCAAAACCCTTAAAAATAACTTGTTTTACTCATGCTTTATATCTGGCAATATTAACAAATATAAATTATTCCTGGGAGTTGTCTTAATTGACATGTGTTTTTGATTCATCATTTGATGAATGTTTATTACTCTCTTGAGTAAGTTACTTGAAGAAAAAGTTATACAAAGCATATGAAGCTGGCCTGATCTTTAAAATCAAATGATCTTTGACCCCATTACTTCTTTATAGCACTCTTAAGAAAGAATTTTTCCAGTTTTTGAAAAATTTCAGTGTGACACTTTGCTTTGGGCAATGACAAGAATGAGGGTGTGTTTTACCAGATTTTTTTTTAATGTATAAAGATCATATTTAAATTGAATGTGTGTCCAAAATTATTTTGTTGGGAAATTAACAGTATTTTAAGAATCATATAAAATATTTGGATATCAGTTTAAAAAAACAAAAAAATTCTGTATCTCTCAAGGTTCATCATTGAAGAATATTGGAGAGACCAAACGTAAAGTGTTTCAAGATTCACCTAAAAGGAGATCAAGATCCAGAAGTAATTGCAATTTGTATTGTGTACAATTAGTTGACCATTTAAAAAAGTGATTGATTGTAATCACCCACATACCATAATATCTTCATTTTTTCTTTAGAAGCTATTGTCTTATTTTAAGGATTTTAATAGATCCAATATAAAATTTCTATTCAATCTGTGGTATTGAAATTGTTACTTTGGTCAGTGTCTTTTGCAAATAATGTGATTAGAATAGTGAGAGGGTTTTAGTAGTCAATAAGTGGAAATAATTAATTTTTAGACTTCTTCATGGGATAAATTAATTTCAGAAAAGTGTCACAATTTTAAAAGCTTGGCATGTTTGACTAAAACTAATAGAATACTTGATTCCCCTCCCAAAAAAAGTTAATCTTAACCCTGTAGTGTAAGCTGTGGATTTGAAATAACTAGCTTGATGATAACAAAAGATAGAAGTAACTCTTGCTTTTATCTTTGCTTTTTCAAAAAATGTTTCACAAATTTGTTTAAAAAAATTTTTGTGCTTAGAAAGCTAGTAGAATTTAAGTATTTGTTTGTAGTCCTCTTCTGCAAATGGTGTTTAATCAAAGTATTTGTTTTCAGCTGTCTTAATTTTAAAATTACTCTGGTGCTAATTAATAAAGATGCAGAATGTTCATGGCATTGACTATCTTACCTTGAGTATTAGTTTTTGAAAGTATTCAGAGAACCTATGTCTGGGCTACCTCATTGACCTTTAAAACTATTATAATTATAGGCATTTGAAATAAAATGTGATACATGAAAGGGATTTCTGAATAAATCACATAGTTTACTACAATCTAGAACAAAGATTGTTATTGACTATAATGGTTTAGTGATTGTAATAAGAGAAACATAATGGGGTGAGTGCTGGGCCTCTTCTTTAGTTTTAACTTTGTCAACAAAAGAAGTATGTGAATAGAGCAAGCCGGTTATCTATATATTATTTTGTGCATTAGAGAGGATAGGTAAATACAAGTTTGAAGGTTTTTCTTTGGGTATTTTTTGCCATCCAGCAGGTGGGTTTCTGGAAGCAACGTATAGTTATGGACATTTAATTTAACCAGGCATGCTTTACTTTTTAAGCTAATTTGTCCATACTTGATATGTCAATACACCTTGTGATTGTTGAGCCATTTTACTATTTTGTATTCTTAAAACATGCACTTAGTTGAGACTCTGTGCAATAGCTGTTTCTTTCTTTTAGTTTGATAGGTAGATAGATTATTCACCTGGATCTGGAAAACATATTTCTGATGCTCTGGGATTTAATTCTATAGTTATAGATACCAGCTGTTCTCAAAGAGTGGTATATTGGCAGAGGTCCCAACCTAGTGATGATTTTTAAAAAGCTTGGATTAGCTCTCTCAGCTAATGCTTTTTTAAAGCAATTATGTAAATGAAGACATTTTCTCCTTTAGTTAGAGAATATATAAATTTCCATATCAAGATAGGTCAACTGCTTATCAAGTTAAATGTCTGATTCCTTTATATGACTCTTAAATTGAATTCTTCAGGTTTTTTATATCCTAAAAGGATATAATGCATTTCAGATTCAGAGAAAATGTTAAGAAGTTGTTAACATACAAAATAAAAGGGAGAACACTTGTTATTTTAAGTAAGTCATTGAAATTCAAAGAATTGTAAAGAATTTGTATATGTATATGTACACACATACATATGTGTATACATACTTTTGTGTGTGTGTGCGTGTGTGTGTGCACATTTAATTTTAATGGGCCCATATTAAAATTTGTAAGATTCTGAAGTATTTTGGTACTGTTATAATAAAAATTATTACAAGATAAATCATCAGATAAAGAAAACATTCCAAAGCTTCAATAAATGACATAATAGGATGTTTGATGTTGTTCCTTGAAATTTTTGGTAAATTAATTTGGCCTGTAACAGCAAGGCCCTAGAGAGATACTATTATGATTAAAGAAACTTTTAAATGCATCGAGGAACATTTAAGTTTTTAAAATTTGCTACCCTTGATAGGTTCACAATACTTTTAATTGGGCTTTAAGAGTATTTTTTCATGTAAGTTTCCCCATCCCCCATTCCAAGGTAACTTACATGGAAAAAAAAGAAACCATACAAAGAGGACACAGCACCCTACAGAAGATTTTGAAGTTCAGGAACCAGCTAGGAAAAGACTCAGGATGGATAAACACAATAATCGGAAGGTAATTATATTATTGGATTGTTTGAATTGCTTATAAAAATACCAGTCACATGATTGATTAAATTTGTTAGTATTTTTATTTTTGATTCAATTCTGTGAAATTGGAATTTGTCATTATAATAACCTAGTCAGAAGATATTTATTTAGATATTTATCTTTGGGAAACAAATCTGATTAACCAAATGAAGATTTCACCAAGAGCATAATTAAATTGATGTTTGTGAAATTTGAGAATGTCATTATATAATACCTTATTTTATAATATTAATTTTGCTCTATAAAAGGGAGTCCTTCATAGATTGAGATTGATTTCCATTAAATCTAAAAGTGTACTAAATACAAAGAAACTAATGCTTTTTTGAAATCTGAGTTCATGAAGAGAGGAAGTGAAAGAGCAATGAGAGCTGATTTTGAAGTCAGGAAGACCTGTTTTTAACAAATATTGGGTCTGTGATTGTGGTCAAGTCCCTTAACTTTTCAGTGCACTGGGCAACTTTGTAATAATAGAGGTTACAGAAAAATTGAAGTTCAGCATTGGTAGGAGGACCTTAATCACTGGGATTTCTTTACACATCAATGAAATCACAGGTTTTGATTTCCTGCCTCAAAAATTAAATTCCTTACAGGTTTCTATAGGTTTTTTGAGAGGGAGTATAGTACAGCCTATTTGGAAATTATATCTTGGTTAAATCACAAACTCTTTCATTTTATGTAATTTTAGTCAAATTCTAGACATTTATTTAGTTTTTCAAAACTGTCATCCATGATCTTCAATAATATGTAAATTGATAATACAATATATGTTATATCTAAGCACTGATAAACTTTTTCCCTCATTATACAATACCATAGAGGAAAAGAATTGCCTTCTTTTATTCCAAGGATAAATCATCCATTAAAATAGGTGGATTATTTGTTTGATAAACCTAAACCTAGGATTTTACATATTTTGTGTATTGCAAATGTATTTTAACCTCTTGAAGTTTTTATTTCATGATATTATTTCCCATATATGTGTACATATGTTTATATATAAATTGTTTTAATATGAAAATATTTGAAAAGAATACCTTTACTTCATTCAAACACGGGGCATAGCATTATATATGAGAGTTGAATATAGGAGCAGCTAGATGGTGTAGTGGATAGAGCATGGGCCCTGGAGTCAGGAGGACCTGAGTTCAAATGCGGCCTCAGACACTTTAACACTTACTAGCTGTGTGACCTTGGGCAAGTCACTTAATCTCAATTGCCTCACCAAACAAAAGTTTTTAATTTATTTATACACATATGTGTGTGTGTATATATATGTTATACATATATATAAACTCTGCATGAAGTTCTATTTCTCACAGATCTGAAATAGTTAATGAATTTTTTTTTTAATCTTTTCTGTTTTTACTAGAATATATACACCTATTCTGAAAAATCCAGGGATGAAATTTATCATAAGGAACAAGAAGTCTTTCTTTTTTTTTTTTAATTGCATAGCTTATTCTTATATTTTAACTAATGTCTGTGCCTTTCTGGATGCTTTTGATTCATTGATAGACTGGATGGTTGGAGCAAACATCACTAGGTGGCACATTACTCCTGTTTGTTAGTAGTAGAGCTTAAATGTTTACTGGGTGCATACTTATAGTCCTTTCCAATTTTTTATCTTGAAATGAGACTGTTTATAAATCTTGATGTGTAAGGTGGCCCTAAGAAATGGTGTTCTCTTATGATATTTGTTTTAAAAGTCAATATTTTTATGAAATATTAGATAGTATTGCTCTTAAGGCATAATTCCTATTTTTAAATTTCAGAACATTGATATAAATGTATATCAGAAAGATTGAGCTTAGCACCTCATTGTAGTTCAGTTATCAAGAAGTTATCAGATGGAAATGGCTATTTTTAAGATAATGCTTCAAACATGCTGAAGCATAGTTCCACTTAACAGATTTGAAAAGGTATATTTTAAAATGTTTGCATTTTCCAGTCAACAATTTTATTTAATAAATAACTTAAACTACAAGTTAATTAACAGCCTGATTTCAATGAAAATGTTGATACTAACTTGATAATTACCAATACAAAAGAACAATGGTGTTATGGCAAAATTTAAATTAGATAGCTCAGATTCTGTAGAGAAATACTTTTCCCAATTTGTTCCTTTCTGAATTTTTATCTTAGTAGTTTGAAGGCTAACATGAATTTATATAAATCCAATAAATTTCAGATGACAAAGCATTATTGAAATTAAAGTCCTTCTGTTTAAGATATGTTGGGACTTAATCCCTTTATTCTTTGTCAGATATTAACACTTATGTATATATGAAGCTATTTGTTGAAAATTTGTTTTATTTCCTTTGAGGGTATTAAATTGTTCCTTCTGGATTATTTAAATCAGTCTTAATTTTGTAGGAAATCTATAAGCAACTCTTTTGCTCAGAACGTATTTGGAATTTCAAACAAAAGAAATTTATTTTTTTCAGTAACTCTCCAGAAATAATTTCTATATTCGCTCACAGTGGGAGTTTTTATTTTTATTTTTTCTTTTTGTAACAGAGGGAGACAAGCAGTGACAAAACAGCCAAAACAAACTCTTCTAAGGTCACAGAAACCTCCTCTTCCCTAAAGAACCAGTCAGGTAATATGGTCAGAATGGTTTACATTCTAATATTTAAATGAACCATTTATATTTAATCAAGTTTGTTTTAAATACTCAGCTAAATTTTGCTGAAGCTTTTTAGAAAACTGATCTTGAATTTAGGACCAGTAATAGGCATTTTTGTTATTAAGTTTTTGGAGCATTATTAGACTTTGAAAACAGCTACTTTTATAATTCCTCCTTTGAGGATGCCAGTTGTTGGCATCTTAAGCATTATCCAGTGCCTTACTTTACCACTTATTTAATGGTTATGAACATAGATAAAAAGAACAAGTTAAATTCAGATATTTGTGAAGTTGCTTAAATAATATTCTAGAGAGATGATGTCCAAAATGGGAAAAGTTCTTGGACAAATGGGATCACATTATTAGTCCATACCTCCTTGGATCCTTTTAATATGATGACTTGCTCTTGACACATTTCCTTATTAACCTTTCAAAAGTTATTAATACAGCATGAAAAATATTGTTCTTTTTTAAAAGGGGCTCATTAAAAATCCTAGTATCATTAAATTTCAGTATTAAAATGCTAAACAAAAGACAAAAATCAATCTCCAATTTACCTCCATCTCCAATATTTAAATATTTTAGAAGTTAAAACCAGGAGGACAAATGTAAATTTGTTGGAGATTGCATAATATTTTAATGTATTTAATCAAAGCACTGCATAGAAATTCTTTAACTTTGAATGTGAAACATTAAAAAATGGGAAATCTATGTGATGGTATCTTTAGTCAATCCTTGGTATACTGAATTCACCTTAAAAATAAAGTGTGCTTTGAGTACGACACAGGAACTGAGAAGACTCATCTTTAGAATATCTTCACTTGTTAAAAAATTGACTTTTAAAGCTGAAACGGGATAGTCAGCTATGAATGTTCCAAACTTCACTTTGTAAACCAAAATTATTTTACAGCAACGAAAAATCTGTCTGATGCATGTAAACCACTGAAGAAGCGAAATCGGGCTTCAGCAGCAGAATCTTCAACTCTTGCGTTTAGCAAAAGTTCATCTCCTTCAACTTCCTTAACTGAGAATGAGGTAAAAAAAAAAGTGGCATTTACATGAAAGCCATTTAGTTATCAAAAGTCTGTGATCAAAAATCCATTTTTAAGGAAAAAACAATCAGACTCAATTTTAAATTTAATGCTTTCTTTAACTCAGTATATGAGTTAAAGTTTTTTGTCTCTGTAGCTCTGTTGAATTACATGCATTGTGACAATACATTCACTGTAGTGAAGATCAAGTTGGGTACTTCAAGTATATATGCATATCCATATATCAATGCAATTTAATTGTACTAAAAGTATACATTTTAGAGATGTAATTTCCAGAAAGTAAAATGTTAATGGTGTGCATTTTCTTCTAAAACTTATGTTTTTTATTCATCTTCATGTCATAACTTTTTCCATATGGAAGCAAGTCTATTTTTTGTTTTATGTGACATAGAATGGTCTTTTGGTCTTGAGCACAAGCTCTGTACTCTCATAATGGTGATATATGTGGATGTGTTTGTGTGTGTGCGTATGTATGTGTGTGTACATACGCACATATATAGGTAGATATGACATCAGGTTCTTAACATTTTGTTTTTAGATTCCTGTTTTCTGCACAAATAGCAAATAATGTAGCTTTTTCATAACATAGTTTGGCAAATTTTAAGTTTCAAATACTTAAATTTTAGTTTGTTGTGAATATAATTAGATTATAATCCCTTGAACTATTAAAATATTGGGCAGAAGATAATGACTACATGAGGTTTAGATATATGTTTTCTCAGATAAGATATAGACAAAAATGCTTAAAGTCTTTGACCTTGCCAGGAAAAAATAAATCACTCAGAATTCAGGAATGGCATAATATATTTCTAGCTTGAGAAAGGGAAAGATTGAGTCCATAGATTGCTAAGTGATCTCTTATCCCTCCCTTTTTTTCCTTCCAAATGTCTTCCACTTTTCATTGTAGTTCCAGTTTTTCCCACACGGGTACCTTTCCATTTTTTTTTTCCTCTGTGAAAAGCATCATGTTATAATATTTACTGTTGATTTTCTCATTAGTTCTAAGTAGTTAATTGAAGGCATATTCCATTGAGGGTTGGGTGAGAGTGAAGAAAAAGAAACCATTTCCATATTGCCAGTAACAATAAATGTTTAAATATAGAACAAGTCTTATTGGGTAGTGGGATGGGGGGAGTGGGGTTAGATGGTGTGATGGCTATTGTTGAATGGGGATATTCAATGTTTTATATAAACTAAAAGGAATCCTTGGAACTAAGAAACTTAGTTAAGTTGTCCCATATCTGTATATAATATTGACATTGTGATGTTTCTCCTATGGTTTCTAATGGAATTATGAAAATATAACTGAGTGTAAAACTTAGCAGTTAGTGCCACAGTCCTGTGCGAGGGTACTAGAGATACAAAGACAGAAAATAAGTTGCTGCCCTCCAGGAGCTTATATTGTACTTCTAAATATAGAAGACTAAAATGCCAAGTCTAAGAGTATACTCTAAACATAGGATTTTAAAAGTACTTAATAATAGCAGTTAAGATATAAATTTAGGTACTATAAGAGAATTATGGTAGAAATTTCCTTCTGTTCTGTATTGAGTTCACACAAAAATATTAAAATGTAATCTTTCCAAGTTCCATAATGTCATTTTCCCATTTTTTGTTAAGAGTATAGCTTTTTTTAGACAAAGGGAATTGGGAAAAGCACCTCCAATTTACAAGATAATATTTAATAGTTTTACTTAATGTCATCTAAATGTATTTCCTATCTTTAGTTAATCAAGGGAAAGGGAAATCTTTAAACCGCACCTAATTTTTGGCTACTTTATAACTTGAATCTACTATGTCTCTTCCAGTAAAATTTGAACGTTTGACATCAACATAGAATAATTATCCTGGCCATTTATTCTTAATCAAGAATTCCACAGGCTAGATATTTATATAATAGAAAAGTCAGGGCTTTTAATATACTAGAAAATATACTAATTTTTGGAGTACCACTACATCAGCATACACTTTTTAAGTAATACCTTGCTAATATTTTGACATGTTTTTTTTGACAGTAATCTTATTTTCCTGGATTTAATATTATGTGATTTTCTTTTAATTCATAAAGAACTCCTATTTAGGAAGAGAAAACATACCAGATAGTCTTGATATTAAATTCTTTGTAGAAGAAATAGAAAAGTAATTCACAGATAAGAAGAGGCATATCAAGTATCTTTGATTATATAGTTATTCTGTTCACTTGGCCTTTATATTGTTACTTTTGTTGGGTTTTGGAAATTCATCATTAAAATACTTTTTTACTGAATTACATTGTTGTAATTAAAACACTGTTAAAACTTGAATGGAATAGAAGTCTTGTATACTATGTTTAACAATATAGTATTGTCATAAAAGTATGATATTTGTGAAAAGCGTTTAATTGTTGTGTGCTTAATATTCTGGCTTATGAGGCAGAAAGTAGTCTGCACCCGTCACCTTGAAAAAAAAAAAAGGGAGAAAAAGTAAGTGGGCCCACTTTTAGTCTCAAATGCATCATCTCTCTAAATAATTATGTTGTATTCAGTTGTAGATTTTCTTTGAAATATTTCTTCCTTATGTTTAAGGATATCTTATGATATATAGCTATATATTTTCATGTCTGTGGCTGAAAACACAAAGAGAAATAATGATAAAACCTAATATTTATATAGTGCTTACTCTTTGCTAAGGCATTATAAGCCCAACGAAATTTTATTATCTCATTTGATTCTTATGAAATCTAGCAATTAGGTGTTATTATTATCCCTGTTTTACAGATGGGGAGACTGAAGTAAATAGTGACTTGCCCAGAGTTACACACCTAGTTAAGTGTCTGAGGCTGAATTTGAATTCAGGTCTTATTGAATCCAGGTCCAGTGCCATCTAGTTGCCACAGTGGGAAATCTTGTTAAAACAAATACTTGAAAATGCTACCAAGAAAAAAAAAAATGTATATTTACTTTTTAACATTAACAAAGAAAATACCAAATGGTAAATATGCAAGCTCCATGTTTGCCTGGTTTTTACTTTTGCACAATTACCACTTTCACAAAAAGAATGATAAATTTCCACACCTGCATGACAAAGACCTATGAAGGAATGAATGTTATTTAAGTGCTTTCATAACATTAATACTTTTTCCCTTAGAGAAAATTTTTATTTTTTTCACCTTCACGGGTAACAGCTTTTATTGGAATCAACATCAGTCAAGTTGGACTTGAGCTCTCCTGCAATGTACTGCACATAAAATGATGTTATATTCCAAGATGTCTGCTGCAAGTTGTACTATCATCGTATACACTAAAATGACATTTCTATCACAATCATTTAATGGAAGATGTATGATACTCTGTTTTTACTGGTATTAATAAAACACACACAATGAAGAAAACAGATACAAAAATTTTAAGACCAAGGTAAGATGCCTAATGAAGGTCATTTAATCAACCACATTCATCTCATAATAAAACTGCATTCATTCCAATGATCAGCATAACATTCAAACTGATTGAAGTGATACCATTAGATTGTGAAACTGTCTGACTTATAAATGTGGATGTAATCCCACATTAAAGACAGTTAATTTTAATTAAAGGTCAACTTCTTTTAGTTCTTAGAGATTTTTGTATTAGAAAAATGTCCACAAATATATTCTGTTTTTTTCTCTCTCTCCAGCAGTATATCTCAAAATGAGTAATTTTATTAGTCAGTTCTATACCAGTTTAACAAGTGAGATATATGCAATACTAAAAACATAAACTAATACTCCACATTTAATATGCAGGAAATACTTTGTTCCTAACCTTTTTTATTGAACAACTTAAATAAAACATTAAATGTGGTATATTTTGAGTTAGTTAAATCTTAGAGAACCATTCATTTTGCCTTAGCCTGTTGATTTCATTTATAAAATTAGCCAGAAGATGCCATAATTACATTAGTTAGCTACATTGCCCCATACATTGCTTACTTAAAATGATATTGTATACTGTATTCCAGTGTTTTAAGCATTATTTGCTGTGATATTTTAGCATGTTTGCATGATGAAAAAAATTGCTTAGCCCCTTCAACTGAATAACATAAGATAGGACATGGTAACATGTTACATGCTATTAACATGAAATATTTCAGTGCTTATATATATGCCATAGTTTTATCAGAACAATATTAACTTTCCTAAAAGCCTTTAGCTGGTACATAGGGACATGTAGAATATATTACCCAAACCATTTTCCCTTTTATTGAAAAGTTTTAAAAAAATTGGGGGCATATAAATTATATGAATTGAGAATAAAAAGAAAACAAAATCTTATTGAACACAGTTTTTTCTTCTTCTGTAATATAAGTTTATGAGAAATTGTGATGTTGGGTTAAATTAAAATCAATAACATAAACATATCACATAAAAAAACAAACTTAAGACATAAACACCCTGATCTCCCACTGACATTCCAAAAAGCTCAAGAGTAAATTCATGGCTCTAAAATGAATGACAAGTGTCACTGATATAATGAAGTTCTTTTTAATGTTGACAACTATATTGATAAAAGGTATTTGAAATGACAAGTATTGAATTATATTTATAAAAGATGTTCTTAAGTAATAAGTAGGATAAAGTTTTTTCATCATCCATCTACTGCTTTGTATATTCAGAGTACTAGTAGCAATAAGGGCTATTAAAGAAACAAAACTGTGGTCTAGTTGAAAAAGTTACATATATAAAACATGAAGAGTTGCTGTACCAACCCTCATGAAATAAAAGTTTTAAGAAGAGATTACAGAATTATATATGATGGAAAGGAAAACATCCAAATCATGAATAGGTTCAATTTGGAAAATAGCTAAAGGTTTCTGCATTAGGTGAGTTTGTGTTCATTAGAAAGCACTATACATATACCTATATACTTCCAATTTTAAAAAAAAAAAAGATTCATTATGCTATTCAGCCAAAGTGATATGTCATTCTGGAAAAAAATTGTTACTCTGATGTGCTAATATCTGTAGAAATGGAATTCTTTTTATACTGTGGATTCACCATGTAAAATCTGTTTGAAGAATCGACTACACTTGATTTTTTTTAGAAACATCTATCATAAAATTTGTGCCCCAAAGGACTGTAAATATATTAGATGGAGGTATGATAATACCTTAGTAATTTAAGCTTAACAAATTAGAAGTGTTTTTAAAAATCCAGTTTATAATTTTTTAAAAGGAAAAGTAATTTTTATTATTTTGAATATTCAGTCATAACCTGCATACTTGAATAATGTGAAGTAGAGCATCTGTCTGGACTTCTTTTCTGAATGGATGTTATTTAGTATATGAGTTTTCTCTAGTAGCCCTTATGTGTTTTAAAATTTTGCTCTGGAGTTTTACTTACTAGACGATAGAAACAATATTTTTAGTTTGGTGTTTTATATGTGCTAGGCAGTCGAGGAAATTTGAGTTCAGATAAAACAGTACTTGTCATTTTAGAGCTTACAGTTTGATTAAGAATAAGACACTGACCCTGATAATGGTGATACATTGATAAATATTTTAGACACTTGTTAAGTAAAGTTAAATGTTTAGCTCTTAAATTCCTAAGTAGCTCTGGGAAGGTCTCAGGGAGGAATTTAGCTTTTTTCATAGATAAATTACAAGTCACACTTTATCCAGATATATCATGAATATTTAATAGTGTGAGAATACCTCATATATTGTTACCCTAATGAAGTACATTATAATTAAATCCCATCCTAACATTATGAAACTATTCTAGAATGTTGTTTGATTATCCATTTATTCCTATAGAACTGTTTAATGTTTATATTATCACTCTTGTGAAAGTTTTTTAACATTAAAATATACAGTTAACAGATTTAACTCATTTTATTTTTCTTATAGGTCTATATCCTAAGGAAAAAAATTGGCTAGTTTACATTATACCTAATTTAGTTTAAAGAAAATAATGCTGGAAAACAAGGACTTTTTTTTTTTTAAGTAAAAAAAAAAAAGTCAAAAAACCCCACATCTACAGAGTGTAAAGTGTAGGAGAAAATTCAATTGTCAAAAGACCTGCATTGGTAAATATTACTTTGCCCTTGCCGAATGACCTTTGACATATCGCGAGTCTTATTCATATCTAGTTTATCTTTGACCTTTAATCTATAACTCTTATGTATTGAAGTTTAATTTCATGAAAAAAGAATTAGAGAAACACAGTCCCTTCATAGATAATAGTAATAGTGTAATGCAGCTTTGTTTTACAAGTACTTTGAAATAGCAAGATTTTAACAACTAGTCAAGCAAAAGGGTTAGAGAGAAAGATGCCACAGTTGCTTAGAAAATTTGACTCATTATTTATTGTGCCATTACTGCAAACATGTTGATAGTATTTGTTAGTAAAATTTACTACTGAAATGGTGGTAATATTATGGCTAAAGTAACAGCTTGAAAAGACTTTTTTTTTTTTTTAATGTGGCTAATTCTACCCTCATCTTCTTCCAAAACCAATATTAAAACCAGTGATTTAAAGTTCTCCATGAAAAATTTCACTTAAATGTAAAGATTTTTGCATCCTCGCTTAATTACCCAGGATGGTAATACATCAAAAAAATCACACCAAAAACTGGAAGAGAACTAAGAGGCCTTTTTAGTCCAACCCCTTCATGATAATCAATGAAGAAACTGAGGCCAGTGGAGGTTGTGACTTGCCCATATACATCATATGCATCAAATGTGAGAATCAAACCCAAGTATTCTGACTTTAGGGGGCCTCTAAGTTTTTCATATGTGATAGTGACTCCTTCACTGAGTTTCAGGTGCCAAATATAGACAAAATACATGGACGTTAAGTGGTAAATTATCCCACTCTCCACTCCCAAATTTTTAAAAATTGTTAAAATGATAGTATTATGGCAAAAATAACAGCTTAAATCTAATTCTTTAAAAAAATGTTTACAGATATTACATAAGTCCTATTCCAAAAATTGATTGGATGGCTACATGTTCTAGTGCCCTTGTCCTTTTGCAGTGATCTTGTTTGTAAATGATGATTTCATTTCTTTCCTCAAAATCAATATAAGGAAAACCTTTTAAAGACTTTATTGTGAAGAATAAATTTTGAAAAACACTTTCTTTAAAAATGTAAGGCAGTTTTTTTTTTTGTATTCTAGATTGAATGCCTCCATAGAAGCTTAAGAAAAAAAATTTTTTTAACATTAGGTTTTCATAGATGTCTTCCTTTTTTTCTGCCTATTAATGGTAGCTGTAGAAAAAAAATTTAGTGTTTTTTAAATAGACCCATGTTACATTTGTTTTGTTTATTTACATATATATAATTAGGTTTTTCTAATTCTAAATTAATATTTGAGTTGGCATAAAGTTTATTTTAGAAAATCCTTGTAAAGAGTTTATAGAATTTACATTTTTGTTAAGAGTTACAAAATGAGATAACATTTTTGGTTTTCCTTGATAGCTGCATTTTTTAATCGTCCATATTTTGATCCCAAATAAATCATTATTTGAAGTTTTCAGGAATAGTGTATTGAGTGGCAGTGAACTAAAAAATGCTGTTTAAATCATTCTCTACTGAAATAAAATGCCTGCTTTTTAGAAAATTGATGAAAAAGTAAAACTGGGGGAAAAAAGATTGCAGAATCTAATTAGTGGCTTACAACTTTTGTCCATCAGCATTGAATTAAAGGGCCATAGGAAAAGCTAGAGGTCCTTTTTCCCATGAATCTTATCTTTCTCAAGAGAATTGAAAAACTTTGATAATTTAGAGTTATGATTTCATAATTATGGATATTCTTTCTGTTTGTTTAGATTGCAGCCCCTTCTACTTAAATGGAATACTTGTATTTCATTAATACAGTCTTATATGTGATTTTCTAGGATATTTATTAACAACACTTAGGATACTGGGAGTCTGAATGTAGTTTCCACCAAAAAGAAAAGCTATTTTTTTTTCTGCCCCATTCTCCCTCCCCAAAGAAAAAATATAGTGCATTTTCTTTTGGGACCCTTGATTACTGTATTATTCTATTTGATCTAGTTTAATAAATAACTGTTATTCCTACTTGTCCAGGATAAAAGATTGGTTTTTAGTAAGTGGAAAAGATGTTTGATGTTTTTGTTACACTACCTTGTGTATCTTTGATGTGATGTGTAAAAAAAGAGGCCCTGCTGGGCTTTGTTTTAGGATTTTATGTATTTCTTTAAAGTTTCATCTAGTAATTCTTTTTAAAAGTTGTCCTGCAATCTTACTAATGGAACTTGTTTGTTAGCCTTTTCCAGGGTTAAATTTGAGAGCTTCCTCAATAGTTACTACCATATATTTTTATTTATATGTGTATGTATATATAGACACATGTCTATATTGAATGGTCAGATATAAAATTTAATCTCTTTTCTCTTCATTTTTACATTTATGAAATGACAGTAAATTTTGAAAAAATTTAGGTAGATTATTTTGAAATACAGTTATGAATCTGGTATGCAGTACCTTTTTGAAATGATTTTTCACAAGTTTTTTTCTTTTTTCCTTTTTTTTTTTTTTTTTACATTAATAAAATTAGACAATTTTTGGAGAGTTTCATGCTGTAGGAAATTTTAAGTGTATTTCTTTTTACATTTAAGGCTAATATGGAATGTGGTTTTTATTTGCTAGATAAGCATGTCTTTTTCTGAGTCTCAAAAGTGGTTAGTAATCAGTGAAAAGTATTTGTCACATATTTTTTGAGTTTTTTGCTTTTTAGAGGATAATAAAACATAAATACAATATTTTTATTAGAGATTTTCATTTGTCCCCATTATTCAAAAGCTACTTGTAACTTTATTGCTTGTAAAAAGAAACAAGTAGCAGCTGATTAATTTGTGTATTTCCCCAACATTCTGTTAGTACCCTGTTATGCATATAGCCTATATTTTTCACAAAACCTGGTTTGTATGATATCAGAATTCTACATATAGATCAGGGTTTGGTTTGATTTTGTTTTTCTTAATAAAAATTTCATTTGGAGATATTTGGACCAGTAAAATGTTATCTAAGTATTGTTTTAGATGTTAGAGAAGCAGTGTGTTGTGATAGTGAGTTAGCTTCAAGACCTAGAAAACCTGGGTTCAAGTCTCACCTCTGACACATTGGTTGTGTGACCCCAGGCAAGTCATTAAACCATTCAATGCTCTAGGCATTAGGTGAGAAAACACCAACCTGGACTGGTAGAAAAAATAAGTCCATCCCTGTCCTTAACCCTTCTTTATTAACCTATATTTTCTGAAATATGATCAGTGACTTTAAGTACTTATTTGCCAATTTTAATAATCAGATTTATTTTAAAAATAATCTGCAAAAGACTTATTTTAAGTATAAAATTAGTGTGAATCACTTACCTGAATCTTAAGAATGTTAAATTATTAAACTTTTTAAACTTACATTCCCAGATTCAATCATAATTTAGGCAGAGATTCAAGAAACTTAATTTGTCAATATGTTAATAATTTACAAATCTTACAGTTAATTGTGACTCAGAAAATGATAATAGTCCTCATAAAGAGGTTTGTCAAAAATTTAAATGGATTTTAATTCTTTAAGAATGTAGATAAAATGTTTTTCCATTAATATCACACTGTTACTTGCAAAAAAAATTTAATATTTTAAGTGGCTCTATTGCTTTAGGATAAATAAATGTTAACTATATTCTTTATCAGATTGGTCAGTTTATTTTAGAACATTTAAGTTTTTTTTAAATTCTCTTCCCACCCCAAAAAAGTTTTAAAATTTTTTTAAAAATTAATTTGACTGGTTGACATATCACTAAAAAAACAGTTAAGGGAAAAGTATTTCCTGTTTTAAGAAAATTGATAAAAAAAAAGTTTTAAAAATAAGAGCTACAAAATCTTAAGTACTTAAAAGAATTTTGGTAAATATGAAAAACAACTAGAATAGTCTTTAAAGTAGTCTTGTGTCCATTCAACTACTACATTTTTCTTTTTCCAAATGCATCATATTGGATATGGAATAGTTCATATATATCGTATACTGGGATTTTGGGACTGTGTTCATAGGATCCATAAAGGTGAATTTATCGTTTTCACAATTGACATCTCTGAGTAAGTAATGTTCTATGATAAAGTAGAAGTGAAGTCTGACTCTTTAGTAAAGAAACTATATCCTGTTATCTGTCTACATTTGCTACTACATTTGCTAAATAGTCTTTGGAATACAGTTCCCATAAAAATGAGTGAAAAAAGAGAGTTGAACATATGGTACAAGTCAGAAAATCCTGGAATTGTACTTTTACTGATTGTAACTTTGTAAGGTTTCATTTTTATATATTAATCCTGTATGTATATCCCCTTCCAAATATTAGAAAATTAACTTAATATTTTGTCTTTTAAAGTTTATACATGCATTAAAAAAGTGTATTCAGTGTTCTTCCTTAAACACACTTTGTTAATTTTAGGAAATATCTTCTCCAAGTGGAAACATGCTAACTTTTTCTGTAAATTTTAAATAAAAGGTGCTTCTTCTTCCTCTGTACCAGGACTGATGTGTGTTTTCTGTCTCTATACCCACCCACTTTTTTTTTTTCTGCTTTTAAATTTGTTTGAAACTAGTATCAACATGGTTTTGTGGATAAAGCATTGCCAGTTGGTTTATTTGAGTCTAGATTCTGGTTAAAATCCCTTACTATTCCTTACTATATTTCAATTAATGTCTCTAAAATGGTTTGAAAAGTGTTTTGAGAGCCTTTCCTACCCTCCCTGAAAGTTGTCTAGTGTATGAAATGATAGTAGCACATAATTTTGCTTGTGTTTGGAGAGGTAGCCCCAATAAGAAAAGGCATTTTAATTTGTACCAACATAAACAAGACACTCGTGTCTATATGTCAGAATACTATTAAGTTCTTTTGGAACTCTTAATATAAAATTGGGACTTAAACTCAAAAGTATTTTTTAATTGCTGCTTTTTCTATATCTGCAGAATACCAAAATAATTCTAATGGAATAATAGGGAAAAGCTTGTTGTGTAAAATATTGAATAAAAGCACATTTTTGTTAGAACTACAGCTTTAGATATAACAAAATATTTAAATGTGGCAAAAATCAAAATTATATTTTAAAATTTGGAGTTAGAACTCTTTTTAGTTCTATTCCCATTTTTCTTGAAAATTGATGGTAGAGTCAGGACAAATAAATTACTAGAAAATTTCTTTTAATACTGATTTAAAATCAAGAAAACACTTAGCAACATCCTTAGAAATTGTGTTCAGTATATTCTATTAAATAATGTAAATTACATAAACATACAAGTTAAATGATTTGCTAGAAGTCAATAATTGATTAATAAACCTATATAAATGACCAATTAGCTAATATTTTTGCATTGGTGCACTTAATTGTAAGTGATAGTTTTTTTTGTATTAAGTTTCTTAGATCTACTACTTTACACAATGATAAATTTATCATGTAAAAGCTTCCACATATAGAGTCTAAAGTTTTGTTTTTACAAACATCATTACAAGTCTTTAACAGAAGCTAAATGGCAAAGGGTTTCTCTGTTTTCATTTAAGCATATAAGAATTTAATTTGGAAGTCTTACTATTAAAAAGATTCAGTGGTGGGTGGGGAAGTATTAGCCTAAACTAGTTGATCTTTGATAATAAGAAGCTGGTAGGTATAGTATGGCTAAACAAAACTTCCAATATCATTATTTGGCCAAGAGTTTGAATTTCTTCCTCCCAAGCTTTTTGTTTTGTTTTGTTTTGTTTTGTTTTTAAACCAGAATTGTTAAGTAAAATGGACAGATTTGACTTCACCTTCTCTTCACCTTCTCTCCCTTCAGCTACCCACCCTCTGGGGGAGGTACTAATGAGCTGTGAAATGTCCCAAAGACAAGCATTGGGGAGAAGAAGAAAAACAGAGGACATGGATAATCCACAAACTTGATAATAAGTCTCAAAAATTAAGTTTAGTGAATACTTTTAAGAAATATTAGAAAAGGAGTTTTGAATATTTTTGTGGACCCCTTTAAAGCTGAGTTTTGGCACTAAAATAAAATGAATAGGAGTACATTTGTGGGGCTTGAACTTGTGTTCCAAATTTTACTTATATAAGGAAAAAAAAAACAGACACTTGGTATTAACATCTTTTACTTTATACATTTGAATTTGTTTGGGATTCAAGTGGTTTAGTGGGGTAAGTCAAAGCCCCAAAACTTTAAAACATGTTATAGTTTTCAAAAATAAAACATTGATATTTTTGTTATTGAGTATAGTTAGTTAAATAAAAGGTTATTTAAGAATGTTGCTAAATCTTAGGCATAAGACAACTTCTATACTTGTAGGTATAAAAGTTGTCACATTTAAATTCAGTAATAAAGGGAAATGTTTATGAAGTATTCTTTGTATATTAAATCATTTAACAATAACTAGTATGTTTTTTAAAGCAGAATACAATCCCTTGTTTTTTCTCATGGCTATAGTGAAATATAATCCATACGCTTCATCTTCAGATCTCAGATGGTCAAGGAGATGAACCTTCAGAATCCCCATATGAAAGTGCAGATGAGACTCAAACTGAAATATCTATATCTTCTAAAAAGTCTGAACGAGGAACTACAGCTAAAAAGGAATATGTTTGTCAGGTAAGCTGAAATCTTTCATCATTTTGTAATCATTCAGTGATTTTTGGCTATGCTTAAAATGTCTCTATTTTGCTTTTTTTGAACCCTTGTATTTTGGATTACCAAAAAAAAAAAAAAAAAAAAGATATAATCTACTGTAAAACATGCAATTAAGTTGCCCTAACTTGTTGTGATTGTTAATTTGTGTTTGAATCATTCTGAGTAGAAATGTGAGAGGTAAAAAAATAAAAACTATTATGATCCAAGTATGACACAACTAGTGTTTTGGTCCATAGAAATGTCTTGTGAATTAATCATTAATGGCTTTAAGCCAAAAATTTATGGTATGATATTTTCTATGAATATTTGATCATGTGTTTGAACTATAATTTCCATATAATTTTAGTTAAATTTGAGATTGGCTAGTCAATGTCTATGTTTATAATTGACTTATGAATGTTTTATAATCTGTAGTATTTGGCGTGTGTGTATTACCCCTAAATAACAAATTGTGCTTAGGACAGGAAAAATGGGGAGAGATCTTTGTAAATGTTCAACATTTCTGCTTTCTATTTAAAAGCTTTGTGAAAAATCTGGAAATCTCCTACTTTGTGAAGGACCCTGTTATGGAGCTTTTCATTTATCCTGCCTTGGGCTTTCTAGAAGACCAGAAGGAAAATTCATTTGCAGTGAATGTACTTCAGGCAAGTTTTTTGTTCAGAGCTTTTAAAAAAAGTTTTTAATTTTAAAAAAGAGAAATTAAGAGGATTTTTCTGATGATTGTATTTGAGATCGTGTGTGTGGACACCCTGTATATTTGAACTATTTTCAATATTGTTATGTCTAAGAAAATAAGTAGTACCCTTTCCCTTTCATGTCATTGCTACCTATTTCTTTTTTTCATTCCTGAGAATTTTCAATCTATCAAAATACTCTAGATGCTATTAAGTTTGCAGAATTTTCATCCTATTTCTTTTCATCTCTGGACAATAATAAAAAGCAGTAAATAATGCTACATTTAAAAAAGTAGTTTCTTAAACAAAAGTTTGAGATGATACTTTTAAATTGTTAAAGTTGACTCATATATGCTTTTACTTCAGTCTTGAATTTTTTGCACAATCATTTAAATTGTCCATTTAAAAACTAGAATGCTAAAGTATCCTTGACTTACATACCTAAAGAGAGAAAAAAACTATCTGGCTATACTAAAATTGTGATAAATATTATTTTAATCAATGGCCTATTATTTTAAATGAAGAAATCTTTCTTAGAAAATACCAGTATCCCTTGCAGTAAATTGTCATGATGATCAAAATCATCCATAAATGATTATCTCAGTTCAAACTTTTTGGCCCACTCATTTCAGATTAGAATATCATAAAATTGTAATACTACCAGAGAATTTGGTGAGATATGACAGGTTTTTGATGGAACATTTTCAGAAAATTCTTTTTTAATTATGGTGAAACTATGTTATTTCCAGTTGTACAGTTTTGGAATTTCTGATTAGTATATTTCACTTTGGTTGTATTATCTATGAAGAATGGGTTCAATGAGGTCATGTGGCATAGTGGAATAGAGAGACCACAAACATATTGACTATATAACTAAGGAAATATTTCTAGGCAGTTATCTAAGAAATGAATTGAGGGCAGGTATTGTTCTTTATTGGTAGGGGGAATTTCTTTGCCAGAAGATCACTCTGTCAATGAAATTGCTTCATTCCCAAATCATAGGCAAGTCATGCCTACCTACCTTCCTTCCTCCTAAATTTATAAAGGCAGGAGATTCTGGAAAGGTGGATGAGTAGGTCAGAAAATTCTAAACTTTCCAAATTTCCTCCACAAATGACAAAATAGCATATCATGGTGAAAATTGGGGAAGAGCAGTGGCCCTCCTAAAGCAACTGGAGAAGACCCAAAGAAAGACCTTTGGGAAAGAGGTTTGGCCTGAGTGAAGAACAACCATCTTCAGACTTATCTCGACTGAAATGACAAACAAAAAACTTGAGGGGCAACTGGGTTAGGAGGTAGTCTCAGGCACAGGTATTCTCACCTCATGCTGTGGGCAGGGGAGAACTGAAGGACCTTCAGCTGCTAAAAGATGTCAGTCTTAGCTGTGCTGCTGAGACGCAGTCCTGAACTGAAGTGAGTGCAGAAGCAGTAGGAAAGAGACTTTACTATGGCACTTAGTGGAAAGGTGAGCTCTTGGTTTCAGGCCCAGGATAGAGGGAAGAACTAAAGGTTTTAACTAAAGAACACTGGAGGATCCTCAGGGAGCAAGAGCATTTCCAGCATTGTGTGACACGAGCCCCAGCTGTGGCTTGAAGGGAGAAAGGAGTGCCGAAGTTGAGTCCTGGACAAATCTCAAAAAATAACTTAAGAAGTATCTGAAGTCAGAAGCACTAGTCTCTATACCCCAAGACTACAGGTTACCATAATAAACTGCTAAAAATAAAAATAAATAAAAGTGAGCAAGCAAAGAAGAAAGAACTCAACCATAGAAAACTACTATGAGAATAGAGAATAGGGTTCTTTTTCAGAAGAGAATACTGAAACATTTAAAAAAGCTTCTCTTTTACCCCAAAGAGTAAATGTCAAATAATCAGCTGCCCAAAAATAATTCTTGAAAGAATTTTGGCTTTTTTTCTTCCCTTCCCCCTTCCCTCCTGCAATTGGGGTTGTAACTTGCCCAGGTTCACAAAGCCAAGAAGTATTAAGTGTCTCAGGCCACATTTGAACTCTCAGGTCCTTCTGACTTCAGATGCTGTATCCACTATACCACTAGCTGCCCCAAGAATTTTAAAAGGCCTTCAAAAATCAAATGAGAGATTGCAGAAAAGTTAGAAAGGAAAATAGGAACAATTCAAGCAAGTTATAAAAGGAAAAGAAAGTCAACCAATTGGAAAAGGAGATCCAGAATCTTTTTTTTTTAATAATAGCTTTTTATTTTCAAAATACATGCAGATAGTTTTTAATATTCACCCTTCAAAACCCTTTGTTCCAAGTTTTTCTCCTTCTCTTCTTCTTTCCTGCTCCCCTAAATAGTAAACAATCGAGTTAAACATGTGCAATTCTTCTGTATATATTTCCCACATTTATCATGTTGCACAAGAAAAATCAGACCAAAAAGGGGGAAAAATGAGAAAAAGCAAGCAAACAACAAAAAAGGTGAAAATATTATGTTGTATGCATTTTTACTCTTTAAGTTGTTTTTGCTTGCATTTTATTTTCTTTCTAATTTTTTTTTCCTTTTTGGTTTGATTTTTCTTGTACAGCAAGGTAATAGTATAAATATGTGTGCAAATATTGGATTTAATATGTTTTAACATAAATTGAATTACTTGCCATCTAGGGGGGAAGATGGGGAGGGAAGGGAAGGTGGGAAAAACTGGAACACAAAGTTTTGTAAGGGTTAATGTTGAAAAATTATCCATGCATATTTTGAAAATAAAAAGCTTTAATGTTTTAAAAAAAAAAAAAAAGAAAAAGAAGAAAATATGTTGTCATCCATAGTCCTGATACATCTTTCTGGATGCCGATGGCTCTCTGCATAACAAGTCCATTGAAATGGCCTGAATTATCTCATTGATGAAAAGAGCCAAGTCCGTCAGAGTTGATCATCACATAATCTTGTTGCCACAATGTACTATATTCTCTTGGTTCTACTCACTTCATTTAGCATCACGTCTCTCCAGATCATTTTGAAATTATCTTACTGGAGATCTAGACTCTTAAGGAAGAAAATGACTCCTTGAAAACTAGAATTGAACAAGGGAAAGAAAGTGACATTACGATACACCAAGAAATAACAAAAGAAAATAAAAAGAATGGAAAAAAAAAGAGAATGTGAAACATCTCATAAGAAAAACTGATCTAGAGAACAGAACAAGAAGACAAAGCATAAAAATTAAGAGTATTTAAAAGCTATGGTTAAAAAAAAGAATCTTTATACAATAATTCAAGAAATAATGAAAGAAAATTGCCCTGAAGTTTTAGAACAGTAGGAAGTAGAAATAGAAAAAAAAAAAATCTACTAATTCTCATATCCCAGGATGAAAGCCTACAAGAATTATCACAGCCAAATTCCAAAATCCTCAGGTTAAAGAGAAAATATTAGGGGCAACAAGAAGAAAACCATTCAAAATACTGCAGAGCTACATGCAATCTAGCCTTTTGGTAGCAACTACTCTAATAATTCATGGGTCTTGGATTATTATATATCAAAGAGCAAAAGAACTTGTGTTGCAACGAAGTTTGATTATAATCCTGAATGAAAAAAAAAGAATTTTCAGTGAATGGACAGGCTTTCAGGACTTTATTGTAAGAAGACCAAAATGTAATAGAAAATTTGACATAGAAGATCAAGGAAACATATAAAACAAACATCAAAAACAAATTCCAAGGGCTTCAAGAACAATTAGTAAGACTGTTATTAGTAATTAGGTAGATTGAAAGAAAAATGGGGAAGAACCAAGTATCATCTGGTGATTCTAAAAAATAAAATTGTGTAGGAAAAGAGCAGTTAATCTCATACAAATGAGGTATGAGAGGAAGAACTGATACAAAAGAATCAGATAAGGGTAGAGGACTGGTAGTGCTGGAGCCCTACTGTCTCATCAGATTTGGATTATAGAGGGAACAATATATACATCTAGATAGGGTATAAAAATTTTTTCTAAGTTTATAAAGAGATAAAAGTGTGAGGAAACAGGATAAAGGGATGGTATAGAAGGGTGTATAAGATTTAGGAGAGTGGGGGAAGAAAAAAAGGGAGGAACCTTTAAAGGAGTAGTTAAAAATAGGAAAAAGGAGGGTGGGAGAGAGAATATGGGAAAGATTCTTTTAAAGGTTGTGGAATAGAGAAGTAGTGGTTAGAAATAAACTAGAGGGAGGAATAGAGTAAAAAGAGGACAATAGAGAGGAAAAATAGGTGAAGAGAAATATACAAATAGTAATTATGTTTTTGAAAGTGAGTGGGATGAATTCACCCATAAAATAGAAATGGATAACAGAATGGATTAAAAATCAGAATCTGACAGTGTCCAGCTTATAATAAAAACGAAATATACACAGCAGAAGCATCTGAATTATTTTTTATGTGGTGCTCCTAATATTTTCTCCTTAACCTGAGTTTTTGGGAATTTGGCTATCATATTCCTATAAAAAATTAGAGATACACACATTTTAAAATGAGAGATATGGAGTTAAAATAAAGGAATGGAGTAGAATAAATGTATTGAAAAAGCAGATGATTAGTTAAAAGAAACTGCATTATGATAAAAGGTAACATAATGAAGTAATATTAGTACTACACTTATATGTACCAACTACCATACTGTCTAGATTTTTAAAAGAAAAATTAAATGGATTATAGGTGAAAATAGGTAGTAGTACTATAAATAGTGAGGGACTTTATTTCTAACCAAAAAATAAATAAGAAAGAAGTTAAGGAAGTGAATAAAATTTAAGATAAGCTAGACATGATAGATATTTTAAGTGAATGAATGGAAATAAAAAGGAATCCACCTCTTTTTTAGTGATATATGGTACTTTTACAAATATAGAGTGTATATTAGGGCATAAAAATTTTGTAATTAAAAACAATATTAAATCCTTTATTTCCATACAATGTTTTATACAATAAAAATTATATTTAATAAAACTAATTGGAGCCTGAACAACCTAATCTTAGAAAATTGTTTTAATTAAAGAAAAAATAGTAGAAACAAATAGTAATTTCATTAAAGAAAATGGCAACAATGAAACAACATATCAAAACCTATGGGATACAGCAAAACTAGCAATTGGAGAAAAATTTATCACTAAGTGCTTATATTAATAAAAAAAGAGTTGTAAATAAAAAGCTATAATAAATAAAAAAGAGAAAGAACAGACCCAACAGAAGTGGGTATGCAATTTAAAAAGAAAATTTTTAAAAAGAACAAATTAAAAACCTCCAATTAAATATTAAATTAGTAATCCTAAAAAAAGGTGAAATTAATAAAATTGTGTAAGTAAACCATTGACTTAATAAGTAAAGCTAGAAATTGTTTTTACAAAAAAAATCAATAAATGAACTCATTAATAAGATTTTTTAAAAAGAAAAGAAAACCAAATTACTAGTATCAAACATGAAAAGGGTAAATATATCTTATACAATTATAAATTCTAATGATTATTATGTGAGATTTTTATTATCACTTGGAACTTTTTCTTACAGTATTGCTAATGGTTTTAGCTAATCTGTGTCTTTATTAGGTATAAAATTATATTTCTTCCAAAATATTATATAATAAAGACTTTATTCTAATTTAGTTAAGCTTCTTCCTTAAGCACACTGTGAAATCTGACAGAATAATTAATTTAAAGCTTATTTTTATCATGAGTGATAACTAGATCTTTTTTTAAAATTGCAAAAGACTTCTTCAAGAGGTTTTTATTTTCCCTTCACCTAGGGATCTTTAAGCAAATTTTGAATGACTGAAAATTGAAGTTGTTTTAGAGTGGATTGTTATTAATGTTTGGGTCTGAATTATGTGGTTTCTTTGATTCCCTCCTAACTTGAATATTCTATGATTGTATGAAAAAATAAGCTGCATTATTACATTTAGTGTTTTTCCAGCTGTGTGTCTGTGTTCAAGCTCAAACTTCAAAGAATGCTAACCTATTAGTAGGCTTTAAAGTAGTAGTTAACATTTTTTTCTCCTCTTCCCTCCCAAAAAGAACTTGAAAACTTGATCCCTTTAGAGAAGAAACATTTCTAGACTTAATTTTAGAATGATTTAAGTATTTAAACTGTACTTTAACTTAACACTAATATTTCTCTATACTCAACTTTCCCTTTAATCATTATTAGGGATTCACTCATGCTTTGTTTGTAAAGAGAAAAAAACAGAAGTGAAACGCTGTGTTGTATCCCAGTGTGGAAAATTTTACCATGAAGCATGTGTGAAAAAATACCACCTTACCGTATTTGAGAGCCGAGGATTTCGTTGTCCCCTCCACAGCTGTGTAAGCTGTCATGTAACAAATCCTTCAAATCCAAGATCATCAAAAGGTATTTTGTTATTTTTCAGTTGTTTCAGTCATGTCTGATTCTTCATCACTCTCTTTGGGGTTTTCTTGGCATTGATACTGGAGTGTTTTTCTATTTCCTTCTCCAAATCATTTTTATAGATATAGAACTAAGGCAAACACAAGTGTCTCAAGCCAGATTTGAACTTGCCAAGATGAGTCTTATTGACTTCAGGTTTGGTCTATTCACTGAACCTTTTTTTAGGTTTAGAGCCTTGTAAAATTAATTTTTATTAAAATGAGATTAGTATTTTTCCCGTCCCTCCCCCCAAAAACTAAATTCATAGGCTTTTTCTTTTGAACTAGACAAATTCAAATGATAATGACACCCCTCCAAAAAAAAAACCAAACCTTTTCACCTTGTTTTTTGTTCTCAGTGTTAGAGAAGCTTTATGGTTCAGCATTCTTGAAAGAAAGTTTAAAGTTTTGATTGATTGCTTTCCCCTTAAAAATTACTGATGAATTTTTTCCATTGAGAATTGTTTTCCCTACCTGAAGACCTAAAAAAAAAAAAGAAAAAAAGTGTGACATTTCTTAAACAATTTAACAAAGTAAGGGTACTCTTTTTTTGGCATAATTGAGTGTCTTATCTCATTGATAATTTGCAGCTTCTCATTTTTTGTTTCTGGGTTGTTTTTCTGTTTTCAATCAGATATATGTCCCAACTATATTAAATATCATTAATACAAGTTTGAAATGTCCCAGTGTAATTTAACACCTCTCTGCTCCCTGGTCCCAGTCTCTGATAAATTTATTTATTTTAACCAGTTGGGGCTAAATTCCATATTAGCCTATTAGGCTTAAATACCTTTGTAAAGCTTTGCTCCAGTAATGGATTATGGCATGAAAATTATTCTGGATATTTGAAGTTTGCCTTAATACAACACCAGGTTCAACAGCCCCATCTGTTTTTCTGTCATTTAAATATAGGCCTGATTGATAGACTTTGTTTATTTGTTGAAGGATCAGCCTCACTGAATCAGAAGAGATTTATCACTAAACAGTTGGTTCTACCAGGTGATGAATTATTTTAGCCATATAGGATAACTGTGTTCTAAGGCATGAACAGGTTGTGATTAGTACTGGGGGGACAGAGCACCTGCATGGATTAAATCAGAAATCTTGAAATATTGTTGCATTTAAACATTTGTGTACTTGATAGGTAAAATGATGCGATGTGTTCGCTGTCCTGTTGCTTATCATGGAGGAGATGGCTGTTTGGCTGCAGGTTGTTCAGTGATTGCATCTAACAATATTATTTGCACTAATCATTTCACTGCTCGGAAAGGAAAAAGTCATCATGCTCATGTGAATGTGAGCTGGTGCTTTGTGTGTTCAAAAGGTAAGGGGTTTTTGGTTTGTTTCATTTATATTTAATGTATTGTTTGGATATTTTTTAAAAATTATTTTACTGAAAGTAGTTTTTCAGTGCAGTCATTTTATAGTTATCACATTTTAAAAGTGCTAAAATTGCAGCAATAGGGTATGAGTCCTTTGGTGACTTTTCACAACTATCAGCAGGCAAATACAACATAATAATAATTTTGCAATTGTGGGTTGTATGTAAGAAAATATTTCAAATTAAAATTAGAGCAAAATATAATGATGGTCTGAAAAGTTAAACCTTCAATATATCAAGATGTCAACATTTACAGTTTTATATTTTTCTTAAATTAATTTTTCAAAGTCAGTTATGTCACCATGAATTTTGTTACACATTTTGAGAAGTTAAATGAACGCCTGAATTGCAGTAAACAGAGGCTAATTAAAGTTTTTCATTTCATATAGGAGGAAGCCTGTTATGCTGTGAGTCATGTCCAGCAGCGTTTCATCCAGACTGTTTGAATATTGAAATGCCAGATGGGAGTTGGTATTGTAATGACTGCAGAGCTGGAAAAAAGCTTCATTTTCAAGACATCATTTGGGTCAAACTTGGAAATTACAGGTCTGTTTGATGAGTAAAAATTCTTGCTGATTATATATGCTATTCTCTTTTTTAGTCTGTTCCAGTTAAATTACATTAAATTCTGAAAAACATTTAATATTGGCATTCCTATCCATGAAAGATTTTAAATATATAATTCTTTTGTTTGTTGTATAGATGGTGGCCTGCAGAAGTTTGCCATCCAAAAAATGTTCCTCCAAATATTCAGAAAATGAAGCATGAGATTGGAGAGTTTCCTGTGTTTTTCTTTGGGTCTAAAGATTATTACTGGACACATCAGGCACGAGTCTTTCCTTATATGGAAGGAGATCGGGGAAGCAGATATCAAGGAATTAAAGGAATTGGAAAAGTCTTCAAAAATGGTATCAAAATATAAAATATGTTGTTTTGCTCTTTTGTAAAATGTATGTCTTTTGTTCATTCTATTAATTGATAATCCTCTATCTTTTTTCTTTGAAAGTATACAGAGAAAAGAAATAGAGCAAGCATGTTACATTTGCATTTTAAGAAAAACTAAATTGTACATACTATGAGGAGTTTAGAATAGTGATACTTTTTTAGTAGAGGAATAGTTTGCATAAAGCTATATCCTGGGATATTACATATTACACATGATCATTATTTTCAAGAATTAATTATTTTAAATGTTTTCTGTATTCTTTTATCTTACATAAAAATTTTATTTACTTTTTAATACAGAGAATTTGCGGTCCATAAAATACATTTTCATATTCTGGTTTTATTGCAAAGGAAAAAGGAAATTTGATATATTGTATCTATATCACTGCATCTATAAAGAATATAGTTTAACATATTGGATTACATGCCATGTAGAGGAAGAGGGGGTGGAATTTGAACACAAGGTTTTTCAAGGGTCAATGTTGAAAAATTATATGTTTTGAAAATAAAAAACTTCAATTAAAAAACTTTTAAAATATAAAAAATAAGATTAAAAATAGTTTAAGCTGAGATATAGTCAAATTCATAAATTCAGTAAAATCTTTTATTACAAAGTTTTACTGCAATTGTTTTTCTTCAAGCTTTGATATTGGGCATAGTGTGCTTTGATCCTTATTTAGCCCAGTAGGAGCATAGATTTAGAGCTTAAAGGGACGTTAGATGTCATGAAGTCCCATCCCTTCATTTTACAAATGAGTAAAGTAAACATAAGAGAGGGTATTAGGACTTGCCCAGGAAATGGAGTCTGTGAGAGCTAGGATTCAAATTCCTGTGCTGTGGTTCTTATCAGGACTCTTTACATTGTATTACTTACCCTGCCTTTCATGTTCTATTCTTAACTATGTTCACGTATTCAAAATCTGTTGCAGGACTAATCTGTAATATTCTTTATATTTGTTTTAAAAATTTAGGTTTTCTTTCTTTCGTATGTTTGGATTTATTTTTAGGATGAGTACAAAAATATCCTTCATAACCCTCATGGGTGACATCACTACCTAGCTTTCATCTATCTTCTTAGCTCTAGTTCCACATCAACAATTTCCTGCTGGGCATCTCAATTTGAATCTCTTATAAACGTTTTTAATGTATTATGCCTAAAATAGAACTCATCCTTTCCCTAAAATCCAGCCCCTCTTCTAATTTTCCTATTTATATTGAGAATATCATCATATTTCTAATCATCAAGTTTGTAATCTATTTCATCCCCAATTTTTAACTTTCCCTCACTATTACTCCGATTGATAGTCAATTGCCAAATTTTGTTTCTACCTCTGCATTATCTATTGTATCCATCTTAATGTGTCTGTTCACAATATCATCCTAGTTCGTGCCTTTTGTACCTCTTACAGTGGCTTTCTAATTGGTCTGTCTTCTACATGGCTGCCATATTGATCTCCCTAAAACAAGGGTTTTATCATGTCATTTTCCTCTTCAGCATGTTTCAGTGGCATCTTATCTCCAGGATAAAATTAAAAATTAATGCTTTTTATTTAAAGCCTTTCCTAATCTAATTCCATTGTACTTTTCTGGATTGATTTCACCTTATTGTACTTCACCTATACTAAGTGGCCAGTTTGCTTCCTTCTCAAACATAACATTTCTCCTGACATGGCTTTATTCAGCCCTATTGAGGTACTTGGATGCTTTCTTTCTTTAGCTTAATAGAACATCTATAGTCCTCAATATTCTTTGCCTCCTGTCAGAAAAAGGCAAAAAAAACAAAGAAACAAACAAAAAAAAAAAAACTCACCACTCTGGTAGACTTTGTGTAAGATTTTTTTATTTGTCTGTATTTTTTCTTTTCCCTCAGCAAAATGTATACTCCTTAAGAATAATTTTTTTTGACCTTTGCATTCCTAACACCTTGCATAGTGCTAGTATCTAATAGATACTTAATAATTCCTATGGAATTAATTTTGTTTCAAAATTATGGATACAAATAGGGATGGAACCTATGATTTCATTGGTACTGGGAAGTTCAAAGGGAGGAAAACTCCCTCTACCAATGCAGATGGGCACTTTTCTCTGTAATTTGTAGTAAGAGTAGTCTGCAGTTCTGAAAGATTGATACTTTCCCAGGGTCACACATTTAATAGGTGTTCTAGGTAGCTCTCTTGCTTCAAGGCCAGTGCTTTTCTATATACCATATTAATTTCAGAATTAGATTTTAATATTTGTCCAAATTTATGAACTATTACTGAGTTGTCAGATGTAACTAAATACCTGGGTTATTAAATAGAAGAGTTGTTTTTAAAAAAATAGAACATCATTAATAAAAACAGGAATTTAGACAGGTTTTTTTGTTTAAATGAAAGTTTAAATTATGAACAACATTCAGAATAAGAAAAATGCAGGCTAGGAAACTTTGTATTAAGCACATTTGATAAAATTCTGGCATTTAAAATCTATAAGAAATTTGATGTCAGAGCCATTTTTAACAAGTAAATGGTCGCAGAACATAAACAGAAAATTCTCAAAATAAATAACAAACTTACCAGCAATTATTTGAAAAAGAAATCCAAAACTGTAACAATCACAAAAATGAAAATTAAAATAGCTCTGAAAAATTACCTTAAAACCATAAAATTAGCAAAATCACTGTTTGATAATAGAATTTGGTCAGTGCTTATGTGACTAGAAAAACCGATGTGTTAATATGGCTTGTGGTACTGTGAATTGTTTCAGTATTTTAGGGAGTAAATATTATATAACAAAAGTTATAAAAGTGTTGATAGCCTTCATTCCAGCAATGCCACTTTATATTTTATACAGGGAGCAGGAAGGGGTGGGGTGGGGAGGGTAGGTAAAGTACAGAATGTCTGATCTGTGGGTTGTATGAGGCTTGCAGAATCATTAGCTAAAGAAATCTCAGCTGATGATGAAGTGAAAGCTAAGTACAGCAACCTTCCATTCTTTTAAGTTTTTAAGATGATAATTTTGTATGGCCTACGAATGATGTTATAAATATCCAAATGGCCCCCTTGGCAGAAAAAAGGTTTCCTGTTCCTTTTTTGTACCCTAAATATGTTACTGACAAGAAAAAAAGATCTATATATGTAAAGATATACCTTGTTGCAGCATTTTCGTAGCCAAACAAATCCTAGAAATAAATAGTACCTAACAACTTGGAAATTATTAAGTCTAAATTACAGTGTATGAGTGTAATGGAATATTATTATGCTGAAAGAAAATAGAAATAGGAAAAAAATGCTGTGACTTAGAGAAGGAGAAATTAAAAGAAAATGTAATCCAACTATCACTGCTATGTAAATACTAAAAACATTAAAAAACAATAAAATCCATATTACATAAATAAGGTAGTTTTGCTTTGTCTGAATAGTGTGTATGTATGTGTGTATCTTTTTTTTTTTTTTTTTAAACAATTAGTGTATAAGTTTTTATTTACATTTCTAATCTCTTACAGGCAGGTCCTCCTTATCACCTCCTGCCTGGTCTTTTGCAATAAATAGCCTTCTAGTTAGTCTCCCCATTATTTCCCTCATGTTTCTCTCCATTCCATTTGATCTTCCACACAGCTATCAATATGATCTGCTATAAAGCAAATAGGCAGTGTTCCTATTCAATAAACTCTAGGGGCTCCCTGTTACATCCAGGATCTGCCAGTCTATCATTAACTGCTTATTAAGTACCTACTCTGCCAGGTATCTTGACACTGGGAATACAAAGACAAAATTTAGTCCTTTGCCCTCAAAAGATAGTCCTTTCCCTCAGGAAGTGGAGTGTGACAGGGGAGACAATATGCAAACAATGATCTACAAACAAGTTTTATACTGAACAAATAGGAAATTATCAGTAGAGGGAAGGCACTAGAATCCATAGATATTAAGCAGATTTCCTACAGGAGATGGAATTTTATCTAGGAAGTCAAGGGACAGAAATGAGGAAGGAGAGACAACTAGTGAAAATACTCAGAGTTAGGAGAGAGGGAATATCTTGTGTGAAGGACAAGAAGAAGAACATTGTCAGAGTATGTGTGGTGAGCAAGGTATAAAAAGACTGGGTAAAGTGGAGGGGTTAGTTATGAAGAACTTTGAACACTAAATAGAAGATTTAATATTTTATCTAGAAAGTGACAGGGAGTCACTGGTTTATTGCATATGGGGGGAGAGAGTGACATGACATGATCAGACATGCACTTTGGTGGCTAAAATGAAAGATGATGTGGAGAGAGGAAATATTTGAGGCAGACCAACTATTGTAATAGTACAGATTTGTGGTATTAAGGCAGTCTTAGGAGAGAAGGGGACATGTTGAAGAGATTACAAAGAGGAAATCCATAACCTTGGACATCAGATTGGATATGGGGGGAGTCAAGGATGACACCTGGATTGCAACCCTGGGTGACTGAGAGGAGGATGGTGATAAGGAAATTTGGGGAGAAAGTAATGAGTTCTGTTTTGAATATGTTTAAATTGTCTATAGGACATTGAGTTCAAGGTCTAATAAGCATTGGAGATTGTAGAATGGAGGTCAGCTGAAAGATTAGAGCTGTATTTAAAAAATTGCAAATCTTTAGCAGATAAATGAGAATTGAATCCCTGGAAGCTGAGGAGATCACTAAGTGAAGATAGTGCAGAGAGAAAAGAGTCGAGGCTTTGGGGGGAACTAGACCATGACTGGATATGACCTAAATGAGGATGCAATAAAGGAGACTGAAAAAAAGTGGTCACATAGGTTGAAGGAGAACCAGGAAACTAGTGTCACAAAAATCCTAGAGAAAAAAAGAGTATCAAGGAGAAAAATATGTTCGATTGACCATGCTTACTTTTGGCTTTTAAAACTTCATAACCAGACCTCTTTTCACCTTTTCATTTTTTCTGGGCTTGGCTTCATTTTGCATCAGTTTATATATGTCTTTTCATGCTTCCTTGTATTAATCATTTTCATTTTTTTCTCCATATATTCATATACCGCAGTTAGTTGATGTGTTGATGGCATCCACTATAAGCTAATGTTTGAAATCAATTTAGCCAAAAAATAAACAAGAGAAATTGTAAGGAACATAGCATAAAAGAGAGATGAGCTATTTCTATTAACAAAGCTTTTTACCCATATTTCCTTGCTTTTTTTTTTTTTTTTTTTTTTTTTTTTTTTTTTTAGCACTGCAAGAAGCTGAAGCTCGTTTTCGAGAAATAAAGCTTCAGCGGGAAGCCAGAGAAACCCAGGAAAATGAACGTAAACCTCCACCTTACAAACACATTAAGGTGAGACTTCTAAATATAAATGTTTGAAGAAATAATTAGAGTATAATATTAAACTCAATATTGATAAATTGGGTGACTACATATTAATGTTAAGTTTCAAATGTTAAACATTTGTGCAACTGTATAGGGAATCTCAAGAATAGACATATAGCTAGCATACATTTTTTATGGTGTCATCTTCAGTAAATAATAGCCATGTTAAAAAAAATTATTGCAAAGCAATACTGTGGAAGTTAGATCATACTCTAGACAAATAGAAAAAAATTGAACACCAAGTGGTATGTGAAAAGTGCAGTATGAACAATGTGGGTAATAATTTTTGGAGAAAATCATTGAAAGAAAGAGAAAATCATTTACCTGGATAAAAAGCAAATTTGGGTCATTTTAGAATTGTGTACAGGAATATCTCTTATAAGATCGACATTGCATAGAAGAGATAGATTTTGAGCTTTACTTGCCCTGGTTTGGTAGGATTTCAAGAAATATAGGGATGAACAAAAAACATTTTAAACAGACAGGGAATTCACAAATGTACTCAAGGCGACAAGATATGCTTATGAGGGGAAAAGATAATTCAGTTAGGGTAGAGGAAAATGGGAGCTGAAGTGTGAATAAGGTAGATTACAGTCAGACTGTGGAAGACCTTGTTTTTGACCTTGGTGTCTGATCTAATGAAAGTAGTTGCAGCTTGCATGGGTTTGATAATTAAAGTTTCACATTTGAAGATGAGGATCTAGGGATTGATATTAATATTAATACTAGGGGAAATGTAGGTGTACAAAAGAGATAAAGCAAAAAAGATATTTAAGTAACTTATTAGATATATTTGTTCAGCACTAGTTAATGATGCACCAAAAAAACAAAAAACATGTGCTTTCTGTTCTCAGATAGCTCATAATATTGTAATTACAGTCTAGGTATTAGGGCCAGAAAGAGCATTGAAGATATTTTTGTTCAGCACTAGTTAATGATGTACAAAAATCCCCCAAATAAATCATGTGCTTTCTGTTCTTAAATAGTTCATAATATTATGATCACAATCTAGATGTTGGGATCAGAAAGATCATTGAATGAACTTTCTGTCCCCTTCGTTTATTGTTTCTTTTCCATTTCAGTGGCCCATTGACCAGACCTCAATCGTATGTCACTTTTCCCTACAACTGATAAGGTGTTTAATTTTTATTTTGCTAGGTCTGTGATTCTCCTTAAAATAAGTAAATATTTACACGCATAATGTATTTTACACGTATGCACATTCATGTGTGTACACACACACACACACACACTCTATAAGCACCTATTCTGTTTTTTAATAAGAAAGGATCCATTAAGGCTCTTTCCTCTTATATTTGATAATACTATACTTCTAGATCCTTTTGGCCACCTTCTGTTTTATCATACAGATGAGTATGCAATTGAAAGTAGAGGAAGATTCGTTTTCATAGAATACTTTTCAGTTTTTCTCTGCTTCTTCCTCTACTGCTTTCTTTATACTGTTATTACTTGAATTTAGAAAATTAGGAATTACCCATCTAACTGTTATTGGTAAGCTTTTTTACCTAATGATGTCCAAAATCTTATTCTTTAGTCTCGGAATAGAAGGCAAATGATTAAGATTAATAATATGTTAGCTGGATTTCTCATTTTGGTTATATCATATAAAATCGCTAGGTTTCCTACTTTTCTTTAAAGTAGTTTCATTTTCTATGCTCAGGTGAATAAACCTTGTGGAAAAGTTCAGATATATACAGCTGATATTTCTGAAATTCCCAAATGCAACTGCAAGCCCACAGATGAAAATCCCTGTGGTTTCGACTCAGAGTGTTTAAATCGGATGTTAATGTATGAGTGCCACCCTCAAGTTTGTCCAGCAGGAGAGCAGTGCCAAAATCAGTGCTTTACCAAACGTCAATACCCAGAGACGAAGATCATTAAAACTGATGGCAAAGGTTGGGGCCTAGTTGCCAAGAGGGATATTAAAAAGGTATGTGATATTTTTTCATTGTAAGAAAATCAGAAAAGAATGCTCTTTTCCGAACTTTATTTAGTTGTCACATGATCTAAAATTGGGAAACTTCTCAAAGTATGATTGTACTACTTATTTTTAAAATTTTTATTCTGAAGCAAAAGTGGTAGTGTTCGGTGTTAATGGAAAAAGAAATCTTAACTCAAAAAGGCAACACTGCCCTTTGGAAGAAGTAGTCATTAGTTGTGAAGAATTGTTCTATTTCAAGTGATATTGGAAAAAAGTGATATTTTAGTTCTATGCAACTACAAGTAGTAGAATTCAGACAATATTTTTAGTTTCCCATTTATCCTACTACTTTAAAAATGTGTTTTATCAGTGTTTTTTAAACGTATATCTGTCTTGGTAGCTATAGTTTTCCAGAGTTCAAAAAAGTCTGATGACAGATGAGGCAATTGATTCTTTCCTTTTAACTAGTAGTAAATGAATATCTAGTCTGAACCCAATGGTAGGTTAAAAAGCAATCTTGTTTGTATAAGAATGATAAATTGAGCATGTGTATTTTTTTCTTACCTTTCTAAATTTCTATTTTTTCCAGTCCATTTTGCTGTGTTCTTTTGAGAGACTATATAAAAATGGAAATGTAATGGTCATTTAAAAGAAGTTATCATTCTAAATATAGTTTTCTTACTTGTCTTGGGTATCAAGTTTGCTTCTGGATGTTTAGGGGCATTACCAGTGAATATTCTGAATGGTTAAAGATATATCATGTGTGGTGAGAGGGTGTAAATAGAGGAATGGCTTATGGGAAGTTATGCTTGTGACATATACTGACCATGTGACCCTGATCAAATCACTTCTCAATGCCCGTGTTAACTTTCCAAGCTTATATATAAGCAGGTCCCAATCTGCACTGGTACAGGAGTTTCTTCCATCAGAGTTCTTTATATTGGTAAAGTTACCTATGTAGTCTTAATGAATTACTCAGAAATGACGCCTAGCGAAATTGCTGTGTCACTCTCTTGGAGCCTCTAAAATTTCCTAAATCTTAGAAAAGTTAGTCTGGGGGTAGAGCCAAAAAGCAGATTTGAGGTATTCATGGCTCATTAGCAGTCTCTGCTAATTTTCTCAGCTTATCCTCTTGTTTTAAGGAACAGACTTGGGAGAAAGTTTTCTTACAGAATCAACAATTGGTTAAAGAAAGAATTGGGTTAGGAAACTTTTAAAGCCTAAGTGGCACATCCTTTGCAGTCAGTCTCTATTTCAGCTCTTCATTCTTAGTATATAGGAATTCTTACACTGTCTAGTAATCAAAAAAAAAAAGGTTAAACTTGTGAGCTGGTACAGGTGATTTTTATGTTTCAGTCAAGTCTTCTAAGCCCTTGGCCTTCGATGACCAGTCTAAAGAAAAGAATTATAGCTCACAGAAGATCTTTGATCAGTACTTTAATATTTTAAATATGAGACGCTGTTCCTGTCCTACTTGATAATGATGTAGGATATAAGATGTTTTCTTTGAACTGTGTGTGATATATTATTTATTTTAGCTACGTTCTTCTGATCTACAGGGAGAATTTGTGAATGAGTATGTTGGTGAATTAATTGATGAAGAAGAATGTATGGCAAGAATCAAATATGCACATGAAAATGACATCACACATTTCTATATGCTTACTATTGATAAGGTAATGCCAGATGAATTTACATTATAAATTTGAGGGTTCTTAATGTTTTGTATTATCATAGTATTTTAACACAGTTTTTCCATTGTGAATAATACATTTCTTTTATGAAATTATAGCTTTTCTTCCTTCTTTACTCTTAAGCACAAGGCAACTAGGTAGCGAAGCTCAGAGCCTGGAATCAGAAATTCAAATGTGTCCTCAAATATTTATCAGCTGTGTGACCTTGATCAAGTTACTTAACTTCGGCCTTAACTGGAAAATGGGAATAATAACTCCTACCTCCCAGGATCATTATGAGAATCAAATGAAATCATATTTGTAAAGCACTTAGCACAGGATCTGATATATAGTAGACACTATATAAATGCTTATTTATTTCCTCTGCCTCTTTATTAACCTTACCCTCAGAGTTTTAAAAAAAAACCAAAAAATTTGGATTCAAATCCTTTTTTTCCCCCACATTCTAGCTGAGTGACCCTTGACAGGTCATCTGATGACTCTGTATTCTAGGCTACTTTCTAAGACAATGAACTACAGAGCCTGTGCCAACTTGAATTGGAAGAGGAAGTTTTTTCCCAAGAGTTCCTTAAGCCAATTTAAATGACAGGTCCAGTCCTATCCAATTAACATCATGTTTCTTTAGTGTTTTATTCTGCATTGTCTAGTGCAGTCCAGCAGCATAAATAAAAGGTTTGAATTTATCTTCTTTTGAAGCAGAATATTTCATCAGCTCCTATTAAGTACTTATTATGTCCAAAGTATCATGGATACAAAAACAAAATCTCTAAAGTGATTGACATGGGTTAGTAAGGCAGGTGTAAGAAAGAAAGAGGAGTTGTGTAATTTTCAAGACCTTACAACAAGAAGAGATGAATGACTTACCAGTGTTCAGCCCCATATATCCTCCTTTCCTTCCCCCCTGTTCATGGCCTTGAAGTACATAGCACTCTGCTCATATGGTAGAGTGAGCCATGGCAATCTCGGTTTCTGAATGTCAGAGGTTTTTTGGGGGATAACCATAGATGTCTGATGGGTGTTAGATGAACTTCCTTTATGAAATGGACAAAGGAGGGTTGAATACATGCACACAAAATTTGGTGTAAAAATACATTAAATGCAATAAGGAAACAAGCAAGAATTGGAGTGGGGTGGGGACCAAACACTCAAGAGAGGATAAAACAGGAAACAGGAGTAGTTACAAGCAAAACTAACTTCCTGATCCTAAAGGTTAGAGTAAAAAAGAGAAAGGAGGAAAAAGAAAAGTTTTTTAAAAATGAAGCTAAGGGGTGGGGGTGCTGAAACAAGATAAAACTTGTTTCAGACATTTGGAGAATGGCTGAACAAATGTGGTATATAAATGTAATGGAATGAGATTATTTCATAGACTCTTAGGCAGAATAACAATTTCTGTAAGGACAGCAACCCTGTAATGAAAAGCTGCTTTGAAAGAATTCTGATCAATGCAGTCACCAAATATATCCGCAGAGAGGTTGGTGAAATTAGTGACCTTTTGGTGGAGAAGTAATGGCCTTGAGATGCAGCAAGAGATAGGCATTTCTGGCTGTGAATTCATTTTGTTTGACTGCTTCCTTGTTATAAGGCTTTCTTTTATATTTTCTTTTTTAATTGAGGGGAAAAATTAGTAAGAATGATGCCAAAAAAAGAGGGCCACTGAAATATTTTTCAAAAACAGCAGAAGAAAGCATATAAGTAGGACAATTTGGAAAGTAGCATATACACACTATATATCTATACAATTGTGTATATTTGTTTATTTATATTCATATATAATATACATATGTGTGTAGATAGGCAAGAGAAAAAAGAAAATTTTTTACCAGTTAGTGGACAGACATTGAAGAAAATCGATAGCCTGCTTATTTAAAGGGGTTTCTGGTCAAGAGAGCTGTGAACATAAGCTGTTTTAGAGGAAAATAATCCAACCCATACTAGGACCTAAGAGGGCATCCTGCTCTTGTCATAGCAGACATTGTTGTTAGAATATGAGCTGCTTGTCGGCAGGGATTTTTTTTTTTTTTGTCTTTCTTTGTATCCCCAACACTTAGCATTATTAGTACCTGGTACATAGTTTGCTCTTAATAAATGCCTGTTGACTAATTCACAGCATTATTTCATGATGAGTATCATCCTGTTTTAATAACTTAATAGTCATTTGTCATTTTGTTTTCATGTGCAAGTGAATCTTTAATGTCTGAGAAACCAGCATCACTATTTCAGAGGCCAACCTGTCAACAAATCATAGCAATTTAACCTGTATCAGGGTATGTGTTACAGATCCCGATACGGTGGACCATAACAAGAAAGATAAGACAAAATCATTACATTTTAGGACAATGGAATTTCAGTGGAGAAACTCAATAATAGAAAATGATTAAAGCAAGCTGACTTTTTCTAAGCCTCATCTCAATGTTTGGCTTGTTAAGAACATATCAATACAAAGCCACATGGAAAGGATTTTAGAAACAAATTTTGTTGTTTTTGAGTCGTGCCTTTGGGACTCTTATTTGAGGTTTTCTTGGCAAAGATTCTGAAATGGTTTGCCATTTCCTTCTCCCACGTATTTTGCAGCTGAGCAAAGTGAGAACAGGGTGAACTGACTTGCCCGGGGATCACATAGTGTTATGCCACAGTTTTCTTTTATTGTCCTGACTCAGTTTCCCTAATTATCCTGACCCAGGCCTGCCTCAGTTTCTCTAAGTGTTTGCTTCAGTTTATAATTGTCCTACAAAACCTCTACTCCCTCTTTATCAGAATATTTGATAAGGATAAAAGAGCTTATGTTTTAGAATATCAGAATGCCTCTCCCCATCCCAAGCTATCAGAATATCTGATACTGTCTTATCAGGATGCCTCTCCCCATCTCTGGGGTACCTCCCCCTATTATGTCATCCCCCTTTCCGGAGGCTCATCCCACCCTGTCAGAGTCCTATTCCTGCTCTCAGCACCCTGCCTCTGCCCTTGCCTTGGTCTACCTCCTATGTCTGAGCTACCTGTATATATGTCATTGAGAATATACATTGTTTGCTGGATTCTTGGAGACGATAGTCTCATTCAGCCCTGGGACCAAACCATGGATCCATTTGGTCCCAGTAAATCTCTACCTTTTAATAAATTATTAAATACTCTTTAATCTCTATCTTGCCTCAGTTTCTCTGGCATTACAATAGCTCCTATGTTATTTGAGACTAGACTTGAACTCTGAAGAGGAAGTTTTTCAGACATCGCGCCTATTGCCATATCCATTATGCTTCCTGCCTGCCCAAGAAAAAAAAGATGTGCACATGGCTTTTCCCAATTACTTATATCCAACCCCTGTACAATTTAGATAATCTTTGAGAGATTCTATGTGTGGAAAAATTGATTTTTTAAAATATATCCAATAGTTTTTCTATTTTATTAAACAGAATAGAAAAAAGAAAAACAAAGGAAAATAAAACAAAACAGAACATTGTCATATTCCCAGAAGAACATCAGGGAGGATTCAAAATATGTGACAATAAGTTCAAGAAAGGATATATAATAGTAGAAGAAATTATTTATATTCATGAGTGTCCATTTTTGCTTCCTTATTGGTACTGCATACTCTACTTTATTCTTTTTTCTCATCCTCTCTTCTCCTCCCCCAAATAAGCTACTGTTAAGCGCAGATACACACACACACACACACACACACACACACACACACACACACAGTATGTGAAAAATTATTTACCCAACCCAGATGCCATGCTGTTGACAAAGTTTCCAGACTTAATCTAACTGATTGCTAGATGATTGGTCTTCAGTCAGAGATTAGACTTATATTCAAAACTTTTTCTAGTTTGGGGCAAGATCTGCCAGAGTTCACACCTCTAATGGTATATGTTTCAGGAATCCAGGGTTGTCTCCACACTTATTTAAATATTGGAGCATGATTTAGTGGAGGTCAAACATCCTAGCCCTCAAAATTAATATATAACATTAGCAAAATCCAGTGTTGCATTTAATTTCTCATTTTTGAGCCAATGTTATTCTATTTCTTAGTTTTAACTTTAGATGCATTGTAGATTCTCTGTGTAGTTATTTTTAAAAATAACTTCTATAATACCATATTATCTGAGAGAATACACGATTCTGTTGCCCAGAATGGGGAAAAGGGATTTCACAGAAATGGAAAACAGAGCTAGAAATGAGATAGTGTAGTCTTTGGGACAGAGAGTGATCATTTGGACCACATGGTAATTACCAGATAGCATTGCTTCCATCTTTCTCCCATAAATAAATATTTCTAAGATTGAGATATAGCAGAAAAAAAAGGAAGATGAAGAAAGAGGTATTTAGGCAATAATATGGGAATTGGTAAGAAGGGAGTTCAAAATTGGGACTTCAGAAGTTTTATCTCAATAAAGAAACCCTCAGAAGGAATAATAGACTGGAGTGGAAAGTAAATAATGAAGAGAAAAAAAAGAAAGGAAGAAAAGAGAAGGAAAGGATTTTGAAGTAACTTTTATTGAGATGGGAAAGGGCATGCACGGAAGAGAAGAAATGGATAAATGTGTAAAATAAAGAATGAATTCATTCAAGTAAACGCTAAAAATGAGGAGGAGGAGAGAGAGAGACTCCTTTGATTATGGATTAGCTTCAAACTACTAGCAACAGAAGTAATCTCAGGGATAAAGCACTTATTTTAAAGGGGAAAGGGATTAAAAACAAAGTCATATTAAAACATCCAATGAAGAAGAACTTAGAAACCTAAGGATCATAGTTTTAAGAATGAATGGATTAAGTAATCCAACAAAACTTTTAAAAAGAGTTCCAGAATAGAACACAGGATCAGTTTTCCAAACATATTGTAAACCCCCTGCAGCAGGGGATTGTAGTCAGACAAATGTAATCATAAAAAAGAAATAAAAACACAATATCAACAGAAATAAACAATGAAACTATTGTGCTTAAAGAAACTATTGATAGTAGACCAATGTTAGTACTAAGCATATATAATGCTTATATTTAAACTGGCATAATATTTAAATTCATTGTGGAAATTTCAACTGAACTGCAAAAAAAGATGGATAATAATACAATAGTAAAAGGAGCCTTGACTGTTCTGAGTAAACCTAACAAAGTTGAACAAAAGGGAAAAATACAGAATTACATAAAACTGTTACAGAATTTACAAAGGAAGACTTAAGGATCCTTCTAAATATAATAATTTAACTTTTTTTAGTACCACATATTAACCATTTTAAAACTTTTTTTAAGTTTTGAATTTCAAATTCTGTCCCTATCTCTCCTTCTCCCTCTCCTAGAGGTTATGAGTGATCATATATAGGTTATGCATATACAGTCAACCACATTTTATCTTTACAAAAGATGGGAACAGAGAAAGTATAAATAAATATTTTTAAAAGGTTTTAAAACTAAATGTACTTTAAAAGATCATATACAATAAAAATTGTAATCAATTCAGGGAATACAAACAAATGACCAAAATGAAGACTTAATATCATTCTACATAATGACTAGGTTAAAAAACAAAACTTAGAAACCATTATAAATGATAATCGTGAAAGTTTATGGTAATGACGAAACAACATGCCAAAATTTCTGTAATGTAGCAAAAAGCAGTCCTCAAAGGAAAAATTAATTCCTTGAAAACATATATTAACAAAGTAGAAAAAGAAAGGACTAAAGAAAAATATGAACTAGAATAATTATGAAATCAACAAATAAACCCAAAGCCCAAAAGAGGATTTTGAAAATAAGAAAAAACAGCTAAATTGAAGAGCTATAAAACATAATAAACCCAAAAGGCAAACTTATTAAAAGGAAAAGGTAGAGAAAATAAAATTAATAAAATTTAAATTGAGCAAAGTGAAAGCACAACAAAGATATTTCTAAAATGATCATTACCATAATTAAATGCCCACAAAAAACAAAAAATTTTAAAGATATTAAGGTTTTTCAAAAAAATATATATATGGGGGCAGCTAGATGGCACAGTGGATAGAGTACCAGCCCTGAAGTCAGGAGGACTAGAGTTCAAATCCGGCCTCAGACACTTAATACTTGCTAACTGTGTGACCCTGGGCAAGTTAAATAACTGCTGTGCGTGTGTGCGTGTGCGTGTGTGTGTATGTGTATATATATATATATATATATATATCCAGTCCAGTTGCCTCAGCCTGTGTGTGTGTGTGTGTGTGTGTGTAAGTAGCAATACCAAATAAGGAGCTTAATTAAATTTCAGAGCAATTGAACTAATTTTAAAAGGATGAGAAGGTCCAGATGAATTTACATAATTCCATCAGACTTTTTAAAGTTACACAAAATATTATCAAAAATGAAAAAAAAAGCTTCTTTTATGAGACAGATAATCTTAATATGTTAACCAGAAAAGGATAAAGGGAAAAAAGAGAATTTATAGACCGATATTACTAATTAAGATTGATTTTAAAAATTTAAATATAACCCAGGGGGAAAAAAATCAACTTTGATTTATGATTAGCATAGTTCAGATTAGGAAAATAATTAGAACCATGGTTTTCTAGAGCTAAGCTTAGCTTAGTATATAGTAAGCATTTAATAAATGCTTATTTACTTTGTGGTTCAGTAATTTCAGTCATATCCAACTCTGATCCTTTTTTTTTTTTTTTTTTTTTTTTTTGGCAAAGATATTAAAGTGGTTTGCCATTTCCTTCTATAGGCCAAATTTGAACCTTAGGTCTTCTTGACTCCAGACTTGGCTCTCTATCTGTCAGGCCATCTTGCTGCCCTTTGTTTACTTGGTTAGTTAGATGATTATGATTAACTGTCTAACCAAGTAAATTAGTCAGTTAATCATATTCCTCAATAAGTAATCATCCTTAATATTAAATACCTGTGTGCCAGTCTTTGTGCTAATCACTGAGCATACAAAGAAAGGTAAAAGGCTGTTTTTTAAGACTCAGTCCAATGGAGAGAAGACAATGTAACAGTAATGTACAAACGAAATGCACAGGGAAGAAAGCTCAATATGTGCTATGCACTTAAAAGATACAAAGAAGGACAAAAGACAGCTCTTGCCCTCAATCAGATAGAGAAGGTGGTTATGTGCAAATAAGTTCTATACAGAATCAATAGGAAATAATCAACATAAGAAAGGTTTTAGAATTGAAGGATTGGAAAGTGGAATTTTAGCTTGGAACTTTAGGGAAAGCAGGAGTTGAAAGAGGAAGAGGGAAGAATAATATTTTAAGAATGGGAACAATGGCGACCCTGAGTGTGAAGATGCAATATCTTGGTTAAGGAACAGCTAGGAGGCCATTGTGACTCTATCATTGTTGGGGAAGGAGAGGGAGTAAAGTGTAGAAAACCAGTAAATTGAAACTACATAATTACATATGGTGGTAAAATACTAGATTTCCTAATTAAGTACAAGAGTAAACTAAAAATGCATATATATTTTTAAGAAATGTTTTTTTTTTGCTAATTACATTTTTAAACAACTTTTTAAAAAACATTTTAAAAAAGTTTTTGAGTTCTAAATTCTATTCCTTCTTCCCTTCCTGAGATAATAAGCAATTTGATATACGTTGGATATGTGCAATCATGTAAAACATTTCCATCTTAGTCATTTTGTACAAGAACACTTGAATTCAAGTATAACAAAAAAAGTGACAGTGTATCTCAGTCTGTAGTGAGACAATAAACTTTTTTTTTTTTTTTGGTCTGGAGGCAGACAGAATGTTTCATTAAGAATTCTTTGGGCTTATTCTGAATCATTGTATTGCTTAGAGTTGCCAGGTCATTTACAATTTCTTCATCAAACAATATTGCTGTTACCCTGTACAATATTATCCTGGTTCTGCTCACTTGACTTTGTATCAGTTTGTGTAAATCTCTCTGTTTTTCTGAAATCATCCTGCTTGTTATTTCTTATAGCACAACAGAACTCCATCACAATCATAAACTACAGCTTGTTCAGCCATTCCCCAATTTATGAGCATCCCCTCAATATCCAATTTTTAGCCACCATAAAAAGAATTGCTATTAATCTTTTTGTACAACTAAGTCTTTCCCCTTTTTAAAAATTTTTTATCTCTTTGGTGTAGAGATCTAGTAGAAATAATATTGATGGATCAAAAGCTATGCAACAGTTTTATGATAAATATGCCTTTTGGGCATAGTTCCAAATTATGCTCCAGAGTGGTTGGATCAGTTCACAATTCCACCAGCAGTGCATTAGTGTCCCCTAATTTTCCCAAATCCTCTTTACCATATTAACTAATCTGATAGGTGTGAGTTGGTACCTCAGAGTTGTTAAATGTATGTATTTCTAGAAATGCTAGCAATAGCAACAAGATACCCAAAAGACACATAAGAAGTGATAAAATATAACTCTTTCCTGTCAATATGATGGTTTATTTAGAAAAATCATACAGACTCAAGAAAAAAAACTGAGAAACTAGCCTTCATTAATCGATCAGTATAAAAAATGAACCCCATAAAATCTTTACATTTTTGTTTAGTTAATACAAAATTCAGAAAAACTAACATCAAAGAAAATCCCTTTGCAAATTTAAGCAAAAACAGATAAAATGTCAGGGGCTTAATTTACCAAGAATATAAAAAGGAATTTAACTAGAAGAATGACAAATACTTATGGCTGGATCATTATAATATAATAAAAATGATAATACTATCTAAATGGATTTACAAACCCAGTGCAATATCTATGAAGTGACCAGAGTATATAATATAGAACTAGAAAGAATTATTTTGGAAATATCTAGAAAGTTAAGGGAAATAAGAAAAGTGGGAACCAAATAGAAATAGCACTTCTAGACTTCATATTATACTATAAAGTAATATTCAGTTCAGTTCTGTGATTAAAAAAAATTCAAAGTAGGGTAGAGTAACAAGTAGAAAACAGAATCACAATCAGTTAGACTTGATAAAACTACAGGACATTAATAACTTGGACAAGTTACCTACTTGATAATTGCTGGCTTAAACTGGAAAACAGCTTGGCAGAAATTAGGTCAACACCAACAACTTGTATACTACAAAGCTTCCAAACGATAGGGGATTTGCATCTTAAAAGTCATAACAAAGAAAAATTAAAAGAGAATCATATCAGATAGCTACTTTTTACAGTGTGGAGGAGTGCAATATGGTGGAAAGTTCTTAACTCCACAAAAGATAACAGGTGAGCTCAGTTAATGGTTTTGGCACTTTGCTGAAATGAATTAATTGATTTTCTTTTTATTTTTATGACATCTTCTCATAATTTGAAACTTTAAAAAAAATTCTGTTTACTGTACACACACAGATAATTTATAAATAACTTCTGTGTAGGTGAATGATGATGAGTCTTGCAAGATTGATGCTGAATGTTTTTAAAATGTCTTAGTAATTTTGTTAACTTAATATAACAGCTCACTAAAACTTTGTCCCTTCCATGTGATTGTGACAGTCAACAAGTGAGCTAGATAATTAGTATTGGATTGGGGGTGTCATATTTCAGCTCATATGATACACCATAGTTTTCAGTACTACAAGTAAAAATTATCTGCAATTTTTATTTTTCTTTTAAAAAAAAGAGCTTTTCAAAGTTTTACCTAACATATAAAATTGATATGCTAACTTTTAGGACCGGATAATTGATGCTGGTCCCAAAGGAAACTATTCCCGATTCATGAATCACAGCTGCCAGCCAAATTGTGAGACTCTGAAATGGACAGTAAATGGAGATACTCGTGTGGGATTGTTTGCTGTGTGTGATATTCCTGCAGGTATGTTGAGTTTTGACTAAAAACCTCTCGTTACCAATATTTGTGAAGAAGCCCAAGGAAATTCAATCAATTTTAATAATGTACCATTTTCAAAGTATCAGCAATCCCTAGGCAATTTCCCTGACCTTTGTCATTCCTTGTTTACTCATCTATAAAATAAAGATAATAATAATCTGTTTCCATAGATGGTTGTGAGGATTAAATGAAATAATGTATAAATTATTCTGCAAACCTTAAAAGTGCTATCTAAATGTTAGCTATCACTATTATTATTGTTATTACAAAGTTTAGATTAATTCCTGTTCCTATGAAGGTGATAATTTAATAAAGGGAGAAAATATATAATATTGAGTAAAGTGTAATATATAAATTCACTAAGTAAAAAACAATGTTATATAAAGCTGAAATATGGGAGTATGAGACAAGATTATTTACCAATAGAAGAAATCAAAGACTTCATGGAGGATATAACATTTGAGTTGTGCCTACGACAACATGAAGAGGTTTAGGAGACAGCATGGACAAATATACAGTATAAATGAAAGTGCCAAGAGTTTAGATTATGTGGAAGGTAATAACTTTGAAATTAATTATGGATGGTATTGAATTTGAATAGGCCAAGGAATTTTATAAATTACTTACAATAAATTACTTTCCTCTCTCTTTCATGTTATGAGAGTTTGTATAGTTTCTATAAATAGGATAAAGAAAAATAGGATAGTAGACCCCCCCCAAATGTTTATAGTTTTGTCTCAACATTTGTTCATTTTCTGTGAATCACAGCTGCCATGCTGTGTCTTTTAAATAATTTTAATAAATTTGGAGATTCATATATTAAGTATATTTTAATATACATATTAAAATGAATAGAATGTAATTTGTGAGCAGTTTATTACTCTTTGAAGATAAACATTTTGATACTATTGAGTTTCTTTTCCTAGGGACAGAACTGACTTTTAATTACAACCTTGATTGTCTGGGCAATGAAAAAACTGTCTGTCGATGTGGTGCCTCTAACTGTAGTGGATTCCTTGGTGATAGACCAAAGGTATAGCAATAATTTAAATTTTCTTTTCTTTTTTTTTTCTTTTTAAAGCAAGGGTAGTTAAATTGCATAGCAAGATGTGTGACAAGATTAAATTTCCTTAATGCATACAGGAAGGTACATTTTAGGTGGTACAAGTTGATCTGCTTTCCCTCAGTGAACTTTTATTTGCATTTAGAAAGTTGATCATTGGTTAGTTCTAAAGAAAACTAAAAATTGGAAGTTTTCTCATTTAATAATCTATGTGGCTACAATAGGGATATTGTACAATTTGTAGTGTTTATTTGAAAGGCAGAGGCAGAGGTAAATGGGAAGAAGCAAAAGAAGACATCTAATTTTTTCCTAGAAGTTTTTAGAAGTGTAATATTTCTTGTTGCTTAATTAACAGTCATGTTTTGTTAATCAGTTAACAGTGTTATTTATTTCCTTGCTCTGGCAAGGGTTAACAAAAAATTGCCCAAGCCAAAACTTCTAAGGTAAACATAAAGGAACCTCTGGCCTGAGAGTCAGTTTCAGCTTTTAACACATCTGTTTTCAGAGTACTGTTACTCAAATTACTTGTGCTATGTTTTTAATTTTAGAAGTAGGTGAGTATAACATTTTATATTTTTCTCTCTCATAGGGAGCAGAGTGGGATTGATAATGGAGAAATAAAGCACTAATGTAAATTGTATTTATATGTGACCTTTCAGTGATTCTTTCTATGCTTCAATGGGAAAATCTGGTTTTGAGTCTAGGCCCCACCTCTATGAGCAAATCATATCGGTTCTCTGTTTTTCAATTTCTTTTATGTGGTTGAGAGGAAAGCACTTTGTGAACAATGAAACATGAATTTGTTAAACAATAAAACATGAATTTGTTATTAATTATCCTCAGTGGGATAAAAAAAAATTCTTTACCCTTTCTATAATATGTTAACATCTTTGTTTAAAAAGGGTTATCTATCTCATTAGTTTAATTGACATGTTTTTCAATGTATATTAAGGTAAATCAAGCTTGAGATGTATAAATTTTACATGAGATTCTCTTTTTTATTTACTTAAATTGATTTAGTAAAAGTCATTTAAAAACTTTCCCCTATATGGAATTTAGCCTAGTTTCTTCCATATCTTAATAGGGAACTTTCTAAAATTTTGTCCCCTGATTTTGAATCCCTTGAATTATCAGCATTTCCTCTACCCTAATAATGTAGGGTGTTAATCAGTTTGGAAAAAAATTTTTTCTAAAGTAAACACAACTTAACTGTTTATCCTAGAACTCAGCTGCTCTTTCTTCAGAGGAGAAGGGCAAAAAGACTAAGAAAAAAACAAGGAGACGTAGAACAAAAGGTGAAGGAAAAAAAGAATCTGAAGATGATTGTTTTCGTTGTGGTGATGGAGGTCAGTTGGTACTATGTGATCGGAAATGTTGTACTAAAGCTTATCACCTCTCCTGTCTGGATTTGGTTAAACGACCTTTTGGTAAGTTAACTTATAATTGGATTCACATGCATGTTAATATCTTTCCTAGAGTGTTTTTTTAAATGAACATATTTATATGTTTTCAGATACTACCTTGATTTGATATGTTTCAACTTGATGTACTTGCAATCTGATGAAATTATTATTTTCTGATAGGATGAGGAAAGACTCTTTTACTCTTAAGTCATTGCTTTTAACCAGTTTTTAAACATTAATTTGATTTCAGTTAGTTGCATTTTAAATACTTAATTTTAGACATTTTAAGCACTCTCGAGTCTGAGTAATTTACTGAGTACTTAAAATATCTATGCAATCAAGCAGTGATTTTTTAATTACAAAAATTGGAATGGAATATATAGAATCTCATGAGTTGAAAAAATGTCCCAGATTATGTAGTTCAGCTTTTCTCTGAGGAATGACTTATCTCTCTAATCTCCCAACTGCTCATTCAGAAGGCTTTTCTTGACCTATTTTCTCAGAGTTGCCATGAAGAAGACATCTTTGTTTGTCATGAAAGACATCATCTATAACTCATGTTCTTTGGAGTTTGATAGTTTTATATTAAAGACTTGGCACATCTGCCACAACCTTTTTATATACCTAGCACACTGCTGTATTCATATGTGCTTAGTAAAAGTGTGATTAAATTTAATGGAAAAAACAAAAAATAGATCCTCTTTTGGGGATCAATATCATGTATTAGTCATATATAGATTCTAAAGAATCCTTTTCACCACTAGAAGGCACTGTTGAACTTTTAAAGGAAATTCACACTTAAAAGAATGAAAGTAGTAAACCTGTGTAAAAATGGAAATACAGATCCTTTTTTAGGCAACATTGGCATCGAGTAGATTGGTAAAACAGTACAAAAATGTGTAGTTGGGCCTAGATTTGTTTTATGAAAAAAGAATCTTTTCAATTCAGAGAACACTGAATTCTATTTCAAGAGAATTTTAGATACCTTAGTGATAGCAGAATCTGAGCTGCTATAGAGAGACCTTGATTTATACTGTCCACTCCATCCTTGAGCAGGAATACTTACTATAATACTTTCAAGAAGTATTCATTTAGCCCCTGGTTGAAGACTTCCAGTTATGAGGAACTGCTATGCTATTCAATTTTTTCTTTTAAAATATCTTTATCTTTCAGTTAGCTAGTTAAAATACTAAGGTATAATCACAGATATCAATATCTTTTTAAAATGTCTTTATTACAATATTATTTATAAACATAGCCATTTGTTAGAAATTTCACCTTGATTCCCAGGCCTTCCTAATTTCAAACCCATAATTCTGTGAACTCCAGTTTTTTTTCTTTTAAGTAAATATTGCTTTAATCAAAGCTGTGGTGTAAGAAAGATCTGCTTTCTAGAAATATTAAGAAAAATCAATCATACTGGTTGAATTTCATACGTGACATACTTAATGCTTTTCCTCAGTGAGATCAATAGATGTATTAAATCTTGTGAAGGTGCAGATAATCAGTTAAGCATGTGATAGGATATTTTTAACCTATAAGAAGTGACTAGACTTCATCAGAGTCTGAGTCACAGACAGCTATATCAAGAAATATTTTACTGGAGGCTCAGAAATACTGGAGTTGTGTTACACCTGAAAATTTTGCAAAGTAACCAAGAGACAACTTTTCATCATGGATAAAGAGCCTTTTGGAGGATTTGAGATCAAGTAGCATGTATCAGCATTTTGTCCTAGTCAAATCTTCTAAGATTTCATTCCATGCATTTAGACATTACTCTAAAATTAACTGGCATAGGTAGTATCAATCTGTATTGGTATCCAGGGTGTGTCCTCATTAATCGTTCTTATATCAGTGAAATAATTGCTCAAATTAAAAAAAAAAGAAAAACCCAACATATTTAAGGAACCTTAGGGAATCAGTGACTCATTTGTGGAACCTTTGTGCCCCCATAGTTACTGTTGTGATTGAGGCTTTATTTCTGTGCAAGTTATGATTTTTTTAAAAAAATCAGTTTTTACTGATTAGTGCTATATACCAAGGTTCTTCCAATTGTTACACTTACTTTTGAATTTATCTTAAATGAATTAAACGAATATGTGAGAAGTTTTGTCATATCTATGGAATTTGATGAATATATCTTGGGTAATAAGAACTAATTCCAGGCTTCTTTTGAAATTTGTACCCCCAGACAGTGTCATTATATAGGAAAAAATCTAAACTACTGATATTTTGTGTTTAGGGATTTTTAAAATTTCTAACACTTAAGAATATTAATGTTTCACCTTTGATTACAGGGAAATGGGAATGCCCTTGGCATCATTGTGATGTATGCGGCAAACCATCAGTTTCTTTCTGTCATTTCTGCCCAAATTCCTTTTGCAAGGACCACCAAGATGGGACAGTCTTCAGCACCACACAAGATGGACGGTTACGCTGCTCTGAACATGAGTTTGGAGTGGAATCTGTTAGAAACCCAAAGACTGAGAAACCCTTCCCAGAACCAACCAAGTTGAAGCCCAAGAGAAAGAAAAGAAGGTGTTGGAGGAGAAAAACAGAGTACAAATAGTGTCAGACTTCAGGGGTTTTGTGTGTTTGTGTGTGGTGTTGTTGTTGTTTTTTTTTTTTTTTTTTTTTTTTTTTTTTTTTTGTTTGTTTGTTTGTTTGTTTGTTTTGTTTTTAACTGCCAACACTATCTTGTAGATACAAGGGTCTATCTTGTGAATAGGGTCAACGAAGGATACAGTTTTACATATCTAATAAGTGTACAGGCTTCATTTTGGGGGAAAGCATTTGTAAATCCACTGAGCCATCTCTAGCAGTTTCTGCTGTATCTGCACTGATAATGAATTGTGGCATACACAATTCAGAATTTTTCAGGACAAACAAAACTTAATTACACAACATTACAGTTACACTTGAATTTCTAAGAATGTAATGGTTCCCTCCTGCATTTGGGGATAAAAAAGGCATGACTGAAAAAATTTGACGCCTATTTTCCACTTCACCTGAGAGGTATGTGGGGTGGAAAACCATATTTCCTTAAAAAAAAACACTTTTGTAGGTGTTTAACAAAAAAGACCTTTGCTCAGTGTTTTTATTCAGAAGATACCACAGTGCTATCTATTTCAAAGGTTTTAACTTGGTATCCTCTGAAACAGTGAGTTTGGTCATCTCTCCTGCTCTTATAAAAACAGCAAACTGTAAAAGTTTTTTTGTTAATGTGAAATATTTTCTCAGAAATGTATATCCCTTTATAAGGAGAGGAGCACCCTAGGATAGTGAGGGGGGGGGGGAATTTTAGAGGATTTTTTTTCATATTCTTTTTTTTCCTATTTATAGATTTACAACTAAAATATAAGTAACACTTTAGTCTTCAGAGCTGTAAGAGTCTCAAACTTGGAACAACAACTTTTCCTAAAATGGCCACCGTGGTGAAAATCATATCACCTCTTTTGGGCATATCTTTTGAATGCACAGTCATCTTGTCATCATTCTTCACCATTTTGGGAAAACGCTTTATATGTTTTTTATTTGGTTTTTCTTTAATGATTTTTTTATTTTGGCTTTTAATCTCAAAATATATATTTGCTAAGCCTCATTTCACAAATTATTACTAATTAAAATGTATGTTTATTGATGATATCCTGATTTTTCATTACAAAAAAAAATGTGAACTTATAGGGACATTAGACCTGCCATGTGTATGTTTCAATTTAGGCTAAAAGGTAAAATAAATAATTGAGGTAAAAAATGATTTTATGTACCGTTTCCTGCCCCATAGGTGTTTTGATATAAGGATGGGCAGAGTTGCTAACAAGTTCTGACCTGTGCAATCATGATCCAACCCAGATGCCCCTAGTTTATGCCCATTTAATATTTTATACGTACTAGCATAGTTTGCCTTTATAGTGCAGATCTGTTATGTAGCCCTTTAAAAAAAATGAAGCATAGTCTATCATAAAAATGTATATTTTTTCAGAACTATTTTTTCAGGGTTTGAAAGATTTAGATTTTAGAATTATTGATGATTAAAGCTATTTCCATTACATGCAAATTTTGTGGGTCTTTTTTCATTAAAAACTTGAATTGATACTGGTCTAAAATGTGCCATTATCCAACATTATAATATGAAAGCATTTGGGGGCGGGGAAAATAAATAATCGTTTTGCTTTGATTGTGGATCAGAATTTAAACAGTGCGGGGAAGGCTAGCTTTATCCTTTTTCAGTTTTCTCCATTTCAAGTTATTTTAAGATGGAACAAGTCTTGCACTGATTTCCATTGTGAGATTTTTTTTTTCATTTGTTTCTAAAATTTTTCAGCATATAAAAGAGCACCCAGTCATGGTGTAATGTTTGAGAGATATTAAGTTCCCTTTTTTCAAAGTCTTTTTTTTTTCTCCTGCTCTGAGAATACATTCTGATATTTGGAAGTTTGAAGTATAAACTCCAAAGAGGTCACCGTTTATTTCATGTCCCTCTATTCCTTCTGTCTCACTCTACCCAAGGATATTTGGTGTAGTAGAAGAGAATTAGGGATATTATGGGAATATCAAGGTGACTGAATGGGAAGAGGTAAAGAAGAAAAAGTGAGCATCTCTAATAACATCTTTTTTTTTTTTTTAAGAATGAAGGAAATACTTGTGAAGCAACTGCTTTTAACATCATCTAAGAATCAAATCCATCTTGAAAAGGAATTTACAAAAACCTACTTTTGATAATAATAGTTATGAAAATTGACACTGAAGTCAAGTGGATTTTGAAATTCAATTTTACTGTATTCTTTGCTTCATTAAATTGCCATATATCATTGATTATAAAAAATGGAAGAACATTGTAATTATCTGTTTTGTAACTAGGCAGGTTAACATTTCTGTGCAGAAACTGCCAAGTGTTTGAGAGGGTGACCATGGATAGATAAACCTGTTTAGATAAACCTGTTTATGTCATGTTAATCGTATCGGGCTTTTCTTGAAGCTCTGTTTGCAACAATAAGGGGAGGCCATCAAAGTATGCAGTACATTTGCCCAAGTCCTGTAAATACTAACCTGCTTAGGGATTTGTAGCCACTTTTAAAAGCTTTGTTGAGCACTGAATGTTTAAGAAAAAAATATTGACTTCACTGTTGGTAATTGTGGTGCTGTTTCTTGATCCCACTGCTTCCACTCCCAACTAAAACAAAGGTATATGCCGCTAAAAGACTTTTTGGTGAACTTACATAGTGGCATTAACATTTTACTTGTTTATGTTGTTAATTTATAAAAATTATATTCATCCAGAGGGAAATTGTTATCTAGATAATTTTCCTTTTAGAAATGTTTGAGGCAGATGTAAAAGATTTGTTCATAAAAGTAATATGCACCTTATCCCCTAGAACTGAAAAGATGTTGTAAGGCAAAGAGCCTTACTGTTTTTCTTCTCTGGAGTTCAAAGCATCATGCAAGATACTGTGTACTAAAAACCAAATGTGTCAAATGATAGAATAGCCAGGGCCTATTAATTTTGCAAGACAATAGTCAATTTAAAGAACTTTAAAAATGTATTACTGTAGACCTACCTATCTATTGTGAAGGTGGCTGACTGTTAACAAAGTTTGGATTGTTTTCAATCAGTCAAAATATGCTATTTTCTCCTGATTAATGGGCAGGCTTTGAGACATTCTAAGTCAACTGTCAGCAGTATTTTTTTTTTAACACTAAGAAGTATATTCTGTTGGCTTTTAGTTTTTCCAAATTATTTTTATGATCTGGGTTAAAAAAATCTCTTTAAAATTTTTTTTAACATTTCTTTTCTTGAAATTATTTTTTAAAGAATTTTCTACATTGTAATCTTCCACATGTTTATATTTCAGATGAGGCCATAAACACTGACAAAATGAAATGTTCATTTTTGGATGAAAGAGCTAGTCCTAGCACAAGTTAGCCTTTTTTAAGTTAATATTTCAGAATTTTTACTTAATTGGTTCTCAGACTTTTGGGAACATTTATAGAGATTTTGATTATGACTGCCCAAAAATCAGCTTCCTCCTTTTGGGTGCTTCTATCTTTGAATTTCTTAGAAGAAAAAAAATAACTTGATGTTAACTTGATCTTTTGGCACCAGGGAATGATTACAAAGGGTCTGAAGTTAGATTTTATAAATCTGCAAAAACTTACCCAACCATCTTTAACAGACTTGTTTTAAAACCAGTCCTTTAATAAAATATCTAATCCTAGTCTCAACTATATGCTGTCTCAGGCCTTTGTAAGTAAGATAGATGCTACTTTTGACTATTGTACAGATTACAACTCTTTAGTTAATGAATTCTCCAGCTGGGACATAAAATATTTGTGGGATAGTTGGGTCTCTTTGACCTTTTAATAAAATTGTCTAGTCTCTAAAACAGTTGAATATAATAGAATACAGTTGCATTTTTGCTTATATCTCAGTTACATTAAATGCTACTCTTTTCCTGAATGTTTATCTATAATAATATTAAGGACTGCATGCTCAGGTTTGAGTTTGTGGAATTTTTTGAAGTATTTACCCTGATGAGCCCAAGGTTATATATACATTCCCCTAACTTTCAGACTATATTATTTTCAGGAAATTAACTGAATGTTAATGCAAAAGACTTTGTATCAGTTACCAAATAGCTTCATCCTATGTGAAATGAAACCTGCATGGTACTATATGAATGTTGGGGAAAATATAGTCAGATTTTTGTATAACCCATTTTGCTAAATGGTGTATAAATTCTACCCTGTTGAGATGTGAAATAATGTTGTTAGAAACAACAAAAAAAGTTATGTTTTTGTTTGTTTACCTCTAAACAAGTTCCATTTACAGTAATGTCAGGTATTAGAAAGTTCTATGAAGGTTGGATGATGGCCCCAAATTTAATTTGTTAGCCTAGGAATAAATATTCCATTTGGGGGATATACTGAGATGTAGAGTTTTTTGAATTGCCTAACATTGGAGGGGGAGGGAGGGGAATGGAAGAATAGCTTTTAAAGGGAAAACTTGTGTTTGAAAAAAGTGTGTGATTATTTTTCTGTATAAAATGAAGAATAGGTTTGTCTTTAACCTTTTTTTCTACAGAAGTCTTGTTTCAATGTTTTTAATTGTCTTTTGACGATTTCTATTACTTTTTATTAGGACTCAAATGCTACTGACTCAGTGGTTTTCATCCCAAGAATCCTGGTAAAAATAACTAAATTAAAAGTGTTGTAAGGAAAAGTTTCCAAGGAAGTTTTGTCACTGTCAGTGCTTTAAAATACAGATTAATTTGAGAGAAAATCCTCAACCTGTACAGAGTGCCAGCATTTACAAGGCAGATATAATTGGCCCCCTAAGAAGGTTCACCTTTTGGGACAAAATTTAAAAGGTATTTCTGTTGGGGCAAGGTGAAACTAGAAACTCCTCTAGTAGTTGTGACTATAGACTTAATTTTCAGTTTCCAAACCAAGCTCTAGAATTTTACAAAATTATCCCTTGATTTATCTTGTTTACCACGACATAGTAGCAAAAAATTAACCCCATTTTATAGCTTGGTGCATGGCATTGTCAACATTTGCAGAGTTCTGTATTTCAGACATGTTCTGCACATGTTCCATAGACTCATAACAGTGCCAATAAGTATAAGTTTTCTACTTGGGCTATTATATGTGGATTATTGTTTTATTTTGGAAAAATGTAATTTTATAGTCAATTTGGTTCAAGAAGTATTCATTAAAGGTGAAATGTTCACATACCAAAGACCTAATTGGAATTGTTTTTCTTACCATTTAATTCAGACTTTGCATGTGAGAAGTTGGAGGGATCAATTGAACATCTACTAAGGGAGCACCATATAGGTCCAGTGTGTGAAGTGCTTCAATTAATCAAAGATCTTCCTGAATAGACCTTGCAAGAGGATATAGTATTTATGTGCAGGCATAAATTCAATAGTAATGTCCTCATCAGTGCTTAATAATACATGCATTATTAATAACTTATGACTGTTAAAAACAAATCTTGCCTTAAATATTTCAGAAAATCTCCTTGAGATACAGATTGGTGATGAGTCTTATATGATTTAGAGGAGAAAGATCATCTAATCTAAACTCCTCATTTTAAGTTAAATGACTTGCCCAACAAAAACCCTTTTGAATCCAGGTTCCCTGTCCTCCAAGTCTTTTCATTGTCCCATTTGTAATATTGTGTTCTATAAGGTTAAATTTCCATGTGTTTTTCATCCAAAAAGAAAAAAAAAAAGGAATCGTATCTAATACCGCCTCTGTGCCAGGTGCTAGGGGATTAACCAAGGACAAAAATAAATCAGTTTGTGCTCAGCAGCTTATATTCTATTAAGAGAGAAGTACATACAGAAATACAGTCATACAAAATAGATGGAAGGTAGCCAGGCAGAGGGAGCATTAGAACTGGGGAAGATCAGGAAAGGCTTTGCGTAGAAGGGGAAGCAGAGATGAGGAAGTAATTTAAAGGAATGACCAGTGCAATACCATAGAATCGCGTGGTACCTTTTGTGAAGAACAGATGGCTTTTTAGGCTGATCTAGCAGAGATCATTGGCTAATGAAATAGGAAAGAAAGGTTGAGGAACATCTAATAAAGCTAATTTGGGCTCTAAAAGCCAAACAGAGGAGGTAATAAGAGGCCACTGGAAGATAGGGTGATGTGTGGGCTTAAGGAAAATCATTATGGTGGTTGTATGGAGTGTAGATTTAGACTAATTAGGTCATGGCAAGAGGTCCTGAAATAAGGAGGTGACAGTAGAAGCGCTTGAATGGGATAGATGTTGAAGTGGTTATAGTAATTGGTAATTGATTGTATATGTAGGTGAGGTAAGAAACTGAAGATATCACCAAAATCATAAATCAAAGACCTGTTATTGAAAATTCACAGAACTGCTTAGAAAATTAGGGGAAAATTATATTAAAAAATAAGAACCTTATAGCATATACCAAGATTGGCTCTAAATATATATACATAGGTTACATGATAAGAAAATGAGAGCAATGAAAACCTTTCCTTTTTGAATCTATGGTTAAAGGGAAGAATTCTAGATTAAACAAGGGAATCATAAAATGTCATACAATTTTGATTATATGTAATTTGAAAGTTTTTGAATTGGTAAAACCAGTGTGCTAACATTACTTAGAAAAGGGAGATATGAAACTTTAAAGAAAGTTTCACAGATAAAGATCTGATTTACAAAATACCCAAGGAATTGATTCACATTTAGGAATGAGAGCCATTTTCCAGTTGATGTGATCAAAGGATATGAAGAGGAAATTGTCAAAGGAAGAAATTCAAGGTACCAGTAGCCATATTTTTAAAATGCTTTGCGTCACCGATAGAAAAATGCAGATTGAAGCAACTCAGGTTTCCATTTCAGACTCATTAGATTGGCAGATTTTAAAAAAAAAAAAAAAAAGGAGGGTTGCAGGAAAAAATTTGAAACTGTACACACACTCTAATGGGAGGGAAAGAAAATTGATCCTTACTTTAAAAAAAATATTGATGCCCTTAAAAGAAATAGGAAGAGGGGAATGGATTTTGAGAGAAAAAGTTCAGTTTGGGGTTGAATTTAAGATATCCAGTTTGAAATGTCTGATACACAGACTGAATTAAGGATCTCTGAATTAACCTGGTTAGAGGTGACATTTATGGGAATTAAGATGACTAAAAAGCTGGGGGGAGAGGGGAATACTTTGGAGATGTGATGAGAATAATGAGACTGAAGAGTGGCCAGCGCCATAGACTCTCGGAATATCTAGAAGACGGTTAACTGTCAGATTGGCGGCAGAACTATCCAGGAGGATGAGGATTGGGAAGAGCTTAATAGATTTGGCAATTATGAGATAGATGGTGATTTGGGAGAGTGCAATTTCAGTTGAATGAGATCAAATGCCAGATTAAAAAGAGTTGTGGAGTAAAAGAAGAGGACATAGAAGCAGACAGTGCTGACAGTTTTGGCTGGGTCAGGGAAGAGATGTGGAATGATAGCTTGAAGGGGATGGTAGAGGCCAGTCATCAGTGGAAACCCTGAGTATATTTAAGGGTAGAGAAGGAGCTAGTAGCTTGAGACAGATTCAAGGTGGAGGTGGAAGGGATGTTTTGAGAGTGGATCCACTTGGAGACAGCTGGTAATGGCATTAAGAGCACATATAAAGGGGTGGCTTTGGCCAGTAGAAGGATCAGTATCAGACACCAAAAGAATGAGTGAGTGAGGATGGAAAGGAGAAGGGGGAGCTCCTGGCAACAACCTCTATCATCTTAGTAGCACATTATCATTCCTGAAGTGCAGGGACTGGCCTAGATTTTGAGAACCTATTAACATCATGAAGGTATGTTTGTCGGTAATGTCACTTGGGTTATATGATGACTGTGTACAAACAGGACACTTTCTCACTTCAAATGAGTGGCATTACACCAAGCACTGTGCTAAGCACTGACTATAGACATCCCTTAATAATGAAAGGTCCCAAATAAGAACTCATATTTTTAAGCTACTCTAAGCATGTCTATACATGTGTGTATATCTATCTCTTGTGTATGTGTCTATATCCACTTTTATCTACATATGTATAAACATCAATCCACATGTGTATATTTAGACCTATATGTATATCAAAGTGTATATGCATTTGTGTATTTATACATTGTATGTCTCTAACTAGAGATAAAGCCAGCTTCTTAAACTATGGTTTGCAACCCCATTATGGGGTCTCATAACTGGATGTGGGGGTAGCAAAATTGTGATTAACAGTAAATGTTTGATGTGTACATGTATTTTCTATACTTGGGGTCATGTAAAAAGTTCTCAAGGGAAAAAAGGTTTGCAAGTGGGAAAAGTTTAAGAAGCCCTGCTCTAGAATACAAAACATAGGTCTTTAATGCTGTAATGTTATTGAGACCAGACTGCACAGGCTAATATGTCATGAAAGTTAAAATTTGGTTATTTTAAAGGCCAGGAAACATCACTAGTAGAAATAAAAACCTGACTTTCATGGAGACACGCGTATAACTCCATGTAGCTGAATGCTCAGATTCAAATCGTTAAGGCGTTAACTTACTTGGCTATGCCATTTCAAATAATTGCCATGTTTTTAATTCCTAGTTCTTCTTCACACATTAATCCAGGTTACCCAAAGGGCATCAGTGGCACAGAGACTGGCTGTCAGGGGGTTGGCAGGAGCTTGAGACCCACTTGTGAAATATCAGCCCAGTCCACCAGCTATATATCCAACTGCCCATAGTTAGAAAACTACTGAAGCCAAATGTTTTTATTATCCCCATTTTACAGATGAGAAAAAGTGAGGCAAGCAGTGATCAACTGACTCACCTGGGATTTTATGTCTGAAGCAAGATATGAACTTGGCTTTTCCTAATTCCAGGTATAGCACACTCTCCACTGCAAAACCCACTTATCTCGCTGGAGAGGCTTGCCATGTTCACGAAATTACTGGGGTTATGGAAGAGGTATTAAAGTTAATTCTGCTTCACACTGTAAGATAGTCTTCAGGAGCAATGAAGGTAAACAGGTGCTTTCATAGGAGGAGAAATCCTCAGCGGTGTCTGTGGCATGATCAGTTCTGGTGGTGAAATGCCCTTTCCAAAGAACCTTTTAGCACTTACCAGTTGTGTGGTAATGGGAAACTCATTTCTCCTGTGAAGCTGCATAGAGCTTTCCTCACTCTCTTCACCTGTAAAATGGATCGATTATGAGGCCTTGTGGTACTGCCATGAGGAAAGCATTTTGTAAGCCCAAAACAGTTGTGGCCCTAGTCAAAGGTTTGAAAAGGAAGACTGAAGGAACTAATAAAGAACATAGAGGTGATGATGGAATAAATATCACCAAATGATTTCCATCCTGCCAATGTCATGAACAGAACACGCATGACCTTCCTGATACTGTAGCAGAGGACTGCTGAATAACCCGAATTCTGTTCACTAGTTTAAAATGCTCAGGTCAAATTTTGATTTGTCAGACGTTTGATTAATACTGGGTTTGCAGTTCACCAAACTCACTAGATTTTTTTTTTTTCACCCTTATATGAAAATTGGGAAATTCATCCATTTCCAATCCTATAGTCTCCCTTCCTTAGTTTCTACTAGTGCTCCAGTGGGAAGAAAAGACCAACAGATTCATCTAAGTCTCCGGCCTATTCCCTGTAACTGGAATGCAGAGAGTGAGGGTGCAGACCAATAGTATTGCTAAAGGCTGGATCCAAAAAGATGTCATTGGTCGTTTGATGGCAACATGAGAACTTTAGCAAAGAGTTCCACGAGTCTGTCCTTGGCTTTTCGTTGCTTAATTTTGATTTGGATAAAGGTATCAATGACGTGCGTATCACACAAAATTAGATGTATAACAAATTGGGATTCCCTCAATCCACAAATCTTGAGCAGCTAAAATAATGGTCTGAACCAAATGGCATCTTTCATGGGGAGAAAGGAAAAGTCTTCAACTCCACAAGTAAGAAAAATGGAGGGGCAGCTATCAGTTAACTTGGAAAAAAATTGTGGGCTGAGATTACACTAAAGATTCTGGTGCCCTAGGCAAGTAGTTGAGGGTCCTACTAAGTAATCTTGCCACTCTAGGTAATTACTGTATACTTGGCCCCAGGCAGAGCCCACACCTACAATGTTGTTCACTTCTGGGTGCCATCCAAGGCCCTGGGTGAAAGGTCTTCAATATTCTGCTACATAAGGATCGTTTAGCTGGAAATGAAGTATTTGAATGTCTCAGGAAAGAATTTGATTTGCTTGACGTCAGAGGACAAATGAATAAGGGAATAGAGGTTACAGAAGCAGCAAAGTGTGTCGCAAATAGTACATTTGATCCTTAAAACTATTGCATGAATGAGGAATCTGAGAAAGGCAGGAATTAAATGACTTATTCACAGCTTTGAACTAGGTATTCCTGACACCAAGTATCTGCTGTAATCCTGGAGCAAACAAGGGCTGTCTGTTTTGTCATGTGTGTTGTAGAGGGGATTTTTCTGCAGGTCCCAGGTGACCCAGGTCTCAACTCAGGGTAAATTGTACATTCAAAGTGAATTGCACATATATTATACTAAATTGCATCTGGATTTTTTCAGCTTTTGAAGGATAACTTGCCTACGTGTCTTTTATACTTTAAAATTTATTTTTGCATTGTCACTCCTCATTAATCTTCCCTTCCCCCAAGATCCTTCCTTTACAAACAATATTAAAACCAATAATGTTGACTATAACAGACCTGCAGTCAGAACTTGGTTCTTTTTTTAGATATCTGTATTCCTGGCATTTTACTTAACAAATCTGCTCAAGACTTGTGTATTTTGATTTTTTTTAAGTCAGTGTTTTTAAGCTTTAAGAATAATGTGCTATTTTTTATCCTACTACTTTCATTATTGGTTCTGAAGGCATCTCATCCTGCTTCTAACCTATCTTAATTTCTATGACTTGTAATTTGACCACTCTCTTGACCTGTAAAATGGAGGTGTCAGATTTGCAGCCCTCCTTCCCTGCCTCCCCTGATGATTGTAAAATGTTTAACCAACCAAATAAAAAGCAGTATCAACATAGATATGGTTAACTTGTTAGTTTTCTAAGTCTGATATGCAGCCCAGCAGGGTTCCCTTTCCATCCAGTTTTGACACCACTGGTTTAGGCGCCTTTAAAGGCCCTTCCAGCCTAAAGCACGTAAATGGTAGAGCAGAGGGAGGGGAGGGGGAAGAGATAACTAGAAGTCACTCTGGGCAGTGACAAGTGGCAAGGCTCATTTTGGGCTTTAAATTTCCAGGATTAAAATCTCAGGAAATGAAAATATGCCGGAGAGAAACCCAAGCCATATATATTATATCTAGAAAAGCTGTCATCAAAAAGTATGACGGCATATGAAGCCCCTCCTGTGCACCTGCCACCAAGTCCTTAAAGGTGTAGGGTCTGCCCTTGACAAGCGGCTGGGAAAAGCCCCATAGTAATTCCGAAGGAGTTGGTAAATCCGATTTAGGACTTTGGGAGTATCTGGAGGAAGAGGAAACAGGTCCCCTGCAGCAGCCCTACCCGTGCCTCCCTCCCCCCAGGTAGGCTGCCCAGGCCCAATCCCCTCAGACCCTGGGAGATGTGTGCAGTCAGGTTTGCATCATCCTGTAGTCCCCGCTCACTCCCACAACTTCCCGGACTGAAGCCTCGCGCTTCCTCCAAGCTGGCAAGTGGCATGGACTCAGAACACTGAAGCACACCCCCTGCCTCTCTCAGGAAGCCCGACAGATATGTTCTGAGTCACTGCCTAAAGAATAGGGCCAGCCCTCTTTTACAGAGATGCACACCTCCAGACCCCTCGGGAGCAAGCATTGTGAGATCATGGCTTGGTTAACCACCAGAGAATTGGGGAAAACATCCTCAAGATGCTCAAAACTTTATGCACAACGTTCTTTAGAAAATCTAAACTTTTTATTATACAGACTGTATTACACTGAAAATACGTACCCAGAGACAGAAGATCTGTAATATTTTTACAACTGTACAAAAACCAAGAATAGAAAACATAAGGGGGCTCTGCTGGAGATGAAACATTTTACAAAATGACTTTTTCTTTTCTATAATCAAAGGCACCAGATTAATGGGATGGGGGCAGTCTGGCTAGCTGATGATGGTTTAGCTCCTACCAGTCAAATCTTGCTATGAAAATGTTTCGCAGCCTTGAGGGCTGCAAACCTGGATGGCGCCAGGTGTTCGGTCCAGCCAGAAAAGCCGTCTGCATTTCCCACGATTCAGGCTGAGGAACCGTTCGGTGTTCAGGGTAGAGGATGGAAAAGGTCTTTTTCTCATCTATGGCTCCAGGAAAAGTGCTGCCCTCTGGCTCTGGGGACCCTGTCACGCTGCTGAGGGCCTGGCAGCAGCACACCAAAGCAAACATACAGTTCAGAGGGTGAGAGCATTTCCTCACAAAACGGTAAAACGCTTCTGTTCCCTAGAGAATCAAATGCAGGAAATACATCTTGCTTTCTTCTGAATTGTCTGACGCTGTGATGGCCCCTAAATGCAGTATGGACTGATCCAAGCAAGGGACGGAGGATCTTCTGTGTTTAAGCAACTTCTTAATAATTTCAAAAATAGACTACTGTCTTAGCTTCTTTGCTTCATTAAACCCTATGAAACTAAACTAAACCCCTCCCCTCAAAAGTTGTTAGCTGGATTGAGAAAGTTAAAGGAACAAAGTATTTTGCTAAGGGGCAGCAATAACAGGCCTTTGTTTTATAAATGTGGGAGGTAACACATTCCTGTTTACTCTTTAAATCTGATCACAGAAAGTCTTGGCTCAGGAAGTGGGAAACCCCTCTGCAGAGGGCTGCAGCCATCCCCTATCCTTTGCCTATGTGCTCCTCCAGTGACTGAATTTGGCCCCAACACCCCATAGGAATCATCACTTCTATTGTGCATCGCCTTGTGATCCATCCAGAGACCCCAGGGACACCACACTCAACTCTGGAGGATGGGAGTGGCCATGTTGGTCACTCAGTCTGGTCTGAGCCCACAACACGGGAGGTGAAGAGCTCTCCTAACCAAAGGCTGCAAGTTTCAAACACCGTTCATGTTTCACGCTTGTAGCCAGCGCCTGCGGTTCAAAGCAGTTCACTTTCTACTAGCACACTGAAACATTTTAGTAGAAAAATAACTCTAAGTTAACAATTACCAGAATTTCTCTTTTAAAAAATTTAAGTTGGATAAAAGGCCAACAGGAATATCAGTCACTAAAATTAAGGAAAAACTTTTTTTGGTTAAATTTAGCTTTGCAAAATGTAACATTAAATCCAAAAACAAAACATCTTAAAAAAAAAAAAACCCAACCCCAAGTGTTCTCTACTACTCTCCCCAACACCCACCCCCCAATTACCTAAAACGAGCCTTACCATTCATTCCCGAGGGCTTACTCTGAAAACTAACTCAGGCTGTACTTCCACACTGCCCAATCAGGAGTGGTCATAGAATACAGGGTGGCTCTGAAACGACCCCCCAGAAGCACCAGTCACAGAAGGCCTCTTTGTGCCGGGGTCAGCCCTTGTGCCGTGGCTCCCAGCTGAAGCTCTACACATGTAAACATTCCTCTTCAGAGGAAGCATTTGGCTGTGCACCTCTGAATGATTGATCCAACCCTCTTCCCCCTGACAAAAGATCGATTGTTTCAGACTTGAACCAAAAAGGAAAAGCTAGAATTCATTCAAATAGAAGGGCTGCCTCTCTCCAAGTGCCCTCTCGGCGATATGACTGCAGGAAGCAGCAGTGAGGGCCATGGCCGCAGCGTATGCTCACGCGCACACACACACGCACACAAGACCTCGAGTACTTCTTAAGGCTTGACCCAGCAAGCAAAGGGCGCCTCAATGGCCAGCACCGTTCCCACGCTCCCTACTCCAGGGCACCCCAACGGCATTCCCACCCCTGGCCTGAGCACAGGTCTCTCAATGAACCTCACCCTAAGTTTTGGCAGCCAGGGCTGACCGGCCGCCTCAGCTGTTCTGACCTTCCCACCTCTCGTCCCCCGGCACAAGCAATCCCTCACCCCCCGGAGAAGTCGAAGGCCTGCTACGGCAGCTGTGCCCGTGTCCTGGCCTAAAATCCCACGCCATTTCTGTGGGCAGACACCAGCCTGGTCCGGCCGGACCGCCAGCAGGGCCAGGGCCGGTCAGGTGGCTTGCAATCAATCTGAGAGGGCTCCTTTTGGCAATATGGGACATCCCAATACTGAGGGCCAAGTGAGGTCTCGGTGCTCGCCTAAACTTACAGTGCACTGATACTAATACATTCACACTGCGCAGGATTCCCCAGCTCCCTCGAATGCCATTTTCCCCCTAGCAAAATGAGCTAAGCACAAAGTTGTACAAATCAGTGGGGTATTTATCATCTTGGCTTTAGAGAAAATTTGAAAGCAATCCCAGAAATTGTGTTTCCTCCCCAATTTTGGAATGGAGCTCTGCTCGGCCAGAGAGGAAGTTCTTAGGGAAAGAGGACTAAGACGGGGCACTCTCTCAATCCGTCTTTTCCATTTAGGAAGCCCTCCTCATCTCCCAGCCTCAGTCTGTGCAGCTGTCATGCAGAGCACACTCCCGAGGGGGGATGGGTAAAAGCGAGCCTGGAAGGGAACAAGAAACAGAGCGTGGATGCCCTTGCTTGTCAAGGGCCGTCTCCGCTTTCTCTTCAGCAGAGGTGGCTGCCCGTGCTTGGCTTGGTCCCCGAAGTCTCGTCCTGGGTCCTCTACGAAACGTTAGTTATGGGCTTGTACTTCTTGAGCCTGGTCCACTGGCCAGTGGCGTAGTTCATTTCAAAGACTGTGTCGACTAACATGGTGGTGCTTCCTGTGCCGTCAGCTTTGTCAAGAACTTCCGTGTGCTCACTGAGCTTGATCTGAATGATGTCACCCTGCTCTTGGCAAGGGTTCTCTGTGTAAACAACAACCAGAAAAAAAGAATCAAGCAAAAAATGAAAATAAAGATTATGTACTGCAAAGTGAATCCATTTAGTTCAGTTCTCAAAAAGTGGACCTAAGTCATTTCCTGCTCCTTTAGAAATACACAGAAAGACAAAATGTAGTGTTTTTCAAGGAACTGAAACATCATCATACAATTTCTGTGCATAAGGAACAGCCACCCAGATTCCTAAGGTGATTTATGTAGCTCTAGGAGACGCCTTCACTCATGGTTTTCCTACCCCAAGTCCTCATCATGGGCAAGAATGAGCCTGTGAACACAAAGACTCTGAGGGCCGGAGCACAAGCTGTGACAAGATCTCGAGTGCAACGGTCCTAGGGACAGGACTCGCCAAGTGAAGGCCACAGAGGCTCGGTACCAGGAATGCAAGCGAGAGGGGAACCAACATTGGCCACAGTGATACAGGCTAGTAAGATGTGCTCAGGTTCTGATCTACGCTTGGGGGGTGGGAGAGGAAGTGCAAAGGGGAAAAAATCTTCTTATCACAGAAGAGAAATCATAGATCTTTGAAGCCCTGAATTGCCCAAGTCCTACAATCCTTTATACTTTATTACCTTACCTGAACTGAGAAATTGACAAAGTGTCAAATAGACTAGTCAATTTAGTGAAGACTGGATGTGTTCAGTTCAAAAGTGGGGGATACATATCATACAAGCATAAACACAAATGAAATTCTATTTCATACATGAATGGGTCATAAGAACCCTTCAAAGGTAAGTAGGGGAAAACATTTGGAATTCACAATCTTATAAAAATGAATGATGAAACCATCTTCACATGTAATTGGAAAAAACAAAATACTATTTACATTTTTTTTAAATAATAAAAATTAAAATTAAAAATCCCTTAAAGTTTAGCAGAAGAAATGCCTGCTCACCCCTGGATCCTGCCATGAAGCCCAAGATGAGTGCTTTCTCGGGCCTGGTCACCTTGTTTGCAGTCTTGAACATTTCTTGAGCAGCACACATCTGCTCCCTCTAAAAGCAAAAGAATCAATATGGACACGTCAGGGAAAGAGGATTACATTTTCCCATATCTGAAAACTATTGTTGGTTTGAAGTTTAACTGAAGTTCTTTCAAAAATCATAAAGCACAGTCTACAGTCATAATACTTTGAACAGCTCTGGACGAAGGAAGAACCTGGCTTCTCAAAGTCTTGGTGTGAGTGCTGTCTTATGTGCTAGAGCAGAGAAATGGCCGGGCCTGGTGAATGATAGAACAGCTGCCCTTTCCTGTCCAGCCAGGAGGAGGGCACAGAGGCTCTGCCCCACAAATGTCCCCCCTGACAACTCACACAGTATACAGACTTTCCTCAGAGAGCATCAGTGGAAAGAAGACCCACCTTCAGAAGTCACAAACCTCAAAAAAGTAACTGAAGGCGACCCTGAAAGCCCAGCCTTGTTCTTGACAAAAATAAGGACTAAATGTATTTGTACAAGACAGTGAACTTTCTAGACCTGCTGGTCCTCTTTCCTGTTCTATTTTCCTCTATATAGAATATTTCAAAGTTGCCGGAGTATCTGTTCGTTGCTGTAGGTCCAAGTCCTACCCCCATAGGAACACCGATTTGGTGCTGGAAGGGCCTTTTAGAGCCACCTGGGCTGCATGATGAGGAAACTGAGGTTCAGAGAAATGAAGTTACTGAACTCAGGTACAACAGGCAGGATGATGAGAAAAGCTGGAACTTGATCACAAGTTCTCTGAATCCAAATAGAGTGTTATCTCCCTATGAAGTCAAGTCATTACTATATGAGTCTTCTCTCTTCCCTTAGCATCCACTCTCCTCCAAACTGCCCCAACCCAACTAACTTGGAGGGCTGAAACATCCTCCCTGCTCTCCCCCCTACCCCCCCCCCCCAAGTAATGAGCCATTCACTAGCCTGACTTTCCTGGGCTATATAACTGACCACATGTGATTGTGCAGCCACAAAAGGAAACATTCTATCACACAAAAGAACAAGTCCAGAAGAAAAGGATGGGCCCATTTTCCTCTACTATGGGTCTGACTGTATCTGGATTGCCTGTTCAGTTCTAAGAGACACATTTTAGGAGAAAGACTGACAAAGCAGGAGGGAAGGAGGGTGTGGAAGGGAGACCATGCCAATGATAGCAAAGTAATATTCCATTACAATCATATACAACGGCTTGTTTAGCCATTTCCCAACTGATGGGAAAATCTCTTCGATTTCCAATTAAGACATGAGAAATCTTCAAGTATTTGAAGGGTTATCACATAGGGAGTACAACTGGAAAAAGGACGCAGAGAGGCTGAACATGTCATTTGGGTTTGATGTAAGGAAGAGTTTAAAAGTGGAATTTTTATTCAAGTATAACATTAGGGAGTAGAAGAATTTGTACCTAGAGATACTGGCAACTAGAAAGGATCTAAGAAACTAAAGTGAACATGCTCTAATGTTCGCTACCAGCCCTACATTGGGGATGTGTGATGATGGGATCCCTCTTAAAGACAATAGTTTGGGCCTGTGAGAAAGAAAGGTGCTGCAATGCTACTCCATTTTGTTACAACAGCAGTCTTAGAGAGGTCTTCTCCAAACTAACTTATTCAGCAACTCAGGCATAAAGTTAAAACCTTTAAAATGTAAGAGTCACACATACAAAAAGTAAGAGCTGGAGGAGATCATGGAGAAATCTTCTCTTCTAGTCTCCTCTTAAGCTTAGGAACCTCTCATTTTACAGATGACAAAAAATGAGCTCAGAAAGATCAAAGCCCTTATCCAAGGCCACATAAATTTGTGGGAGAGCTGGGAAGAAAATCTAGGTCCTCCAAATTCCATTCCAGTGCTTTTCCTATTTCACTTGCTGCCTCCAGATGTGTAATAACCAACTATCTACAACAAACAAGATCAACCTCCACTTCTAAAGCACTGTAAGGTTTATGTTTCCTCACATTTCTCTGGCAGGATAGTACATAAGCTATTAGCCTCAAGGGAGAGAAGAAGGGAGGACCAGGGATGCTAAGAGAGCTCAGGGTCTATTGAGTGGCAAAACAGACTTAAATCCAGGTTCCTTAAAATATACCAATCAATCAACAAGCACTCATTATAATTAAAATCTACTAAGTTCTTACTCTGTGCCTGGCAATGCTAGGGATACAAGGAAAAGCAAAAAGTCCCTGCCCTTATGAAGCTCCCAGGGAGGATGCAAATAAATAGGTACATAAACCAGATGCACAGAGAGGAGAGGGGAAGTAACCTTGCAGCTGCTGGTAGGACCAGGAGAGGCTTCCAAAGCCAAAGGAGGCTTTGACTCCTTGCAAATTAAGGGAGCATGGAATAGTTATATTCCATGTCATATTTCTTGACATTCCAATATTCCATCTGACATATTTATTGGATAAAGGAAGTCAGGTGCAAAGAATATACATGTAGCATTAGTAAAATAGACAATTTTTGATTATATAAAATTATAACCTTTTGCAAAAACAAAAGCAATGTAACCAAAATTACAAGAAAAGCAAGAAAACTGGGGATGGGAGGGAAAACTTTTCCAACAAATATCTCTGTTAAAGGCCTCATTTCTTAATTATATAGAGAACTCAAATTTATAAAAAACAAGTGATTCCCTAATTGATAAATGGTCAAAAGATATGAACAAAGACAAAGAAATCAAAGCTATCTATAATCAAAAAGGAAAAAAAAAAAGGTTCAAATCACTGTTGATCAGAGAAATGGAAATTAACCCAATTCTGAAGTGCCACTGAATACCTATCAGACCAACCAATACAATAAAAAAAGAAAATGTTGGACGTTGGAAAGAGGTGGAAAAACTGCAACAATAATGCATAGCTAGTGGAGTTTGTGAGTTGACCCAACCATTTTGGTGAATAATTTGGAATTAAATAATAAAAAGGCTATGAAACTATGCATATCTGTTGATCCAGCAGTATCGCTGTCAGGTCTATATCCTAAAGACATCCAAAAAAGAGCAAAGGACTTCTCTGAACAAAAATATTTAAAACAGCTCTTTTTGTGGTGGCCAAGAACTAGAAATTGAGGAGATGCCTACCAATTGGGGAATGACTGAACAATCTGTGGTATGTGTTGTAACATTATTGTGTCGTAAGAAACAACAAGCAGGATGATCCCAGAAAAACCTGGAAGACTTACATGAACTGATGCATGATAAAATAAGTAGAACCAGAAGGATTGTTTGATAAAGAACTGGGAATAAGTCAGCTATTCTTAGCAATACAATAATCCAAGATAATCCCAAAGGACTAATGATGAAGCAAACTCTTGTCTCCAGAGAAAGAACTAATACTGTCTGAATACAGACTGAAACAGTCTTTTTTTCATTTTGTTTCCTTTTTATTTGAATCTTCTTGTACAAAATGACCTGTCTCTGACTGCTTATCATCTCAGGAAGAAGGGAGAGGGAGAATTTAGAACTCAACTTTAAATAAAAATGTTGAAAAATTGGAAGAAGAAAACAAAGTGGCTTCTGAGCTGGATCTTTAAAGACCTGCGGGAGGCAGAGGTGCAGGCGAGGAGAGAGAGACCTACCGTGAGGGAGAGGCCTTTCTTGGGTTGCTGCGGCGGGGCCGGCTGGGTCTGGGGCACCACCGGAGGAGTCTGTGCCGCGGGGGCGATGGCTGGCAGGGTTGTCGGGGTCAGAGGCGAGGTAGGTGGAGCGGCGACCGCAGGAGCGGGGTTGGCGTTGCTGTTGTACATGGGGGTTCTCTGCTTGAATTGAGCAGGAAGAGCAGTGTTTGGGGTCGCAGGCTCATCTGGCTGCCGGATGGTCTGCAGGGTCTCTCGAGCTGAAGGAGCTGCAGACACAAAGTTAAAGGGATAAAAGTATAATCTCATGCTTAATCAAACTTGTCTCTTTATCTCTTCACGCAAAAAGTTGACTCAGAGCTTTTCAAAAGAGGCAGAGGACCTTGCAAAGGGGATTAGAAGAGCAAGAAGGATGGGAGTCAGCTCTTCAGACCAGGGGAGAAAGCCAGGTAGGAGCAGGATGGGTCTGCACCCGCTCTCCACGGTCCTGTGGCTTCAAGGCTTAGATGGTCGCTGGTGTGTTAGGTCAACCTAAACCAAGTCAAGAGCCTGGGATGGATTTGGTGGCAGGACAAACAGGCAGCCTCTGTGACTATCATTTCCTGGCTTGGGAGGCCATTGAGATGACTGCCACGATCCTGGGGAGAGGAGCAGGCGGGGGCCTGTACAAGAGAGGGGTTCTGACTCATGCCCAGGCTGTGCCCTCTTCTGCGGTTTCACTCATCGCAGCAAACATAGGAGCCAATACTGAACCAAGTGCTAGGGACGCGCCATGGGGAGAGGGGAGCTGGCAGTGTGAGGTCGGACAGCCCCCCCACAGTGCTCTGAGGGCTCAGAGTGTGAGGGAGGGGGGCGGAGGGGGCCAGGAGTGCAGACACCCCCAGGAGGTGGACATCTGAACTCAGTTGTAGCAATCTACCACGAACTAGGAGTGTCACAAGCCCCAGAAGGTCCAGTTGCAGGAGGGTTTGATGGCTTTGTTCTTTCCGTGGGAGCACCCTTACCTCCGGGCCATCAGGACTTTCACTGAATGTGGTTACCAGTATCAACTAACCTTTCCTCCTCCTCCTCAGGGTCTAGAAGGGAGGGAGACCTCAGAAAGCCCCATTCCTTTTCTCCTCCCACCATCCACAACTGGCCTCTCTTACAAGGCTGGGTTGGCCTGGCCATCTTGGATGGATAAAATCACTGGCTTAAAAGGCAGGCGGAGTTAATGGAGCCGAGCCAAAGGGTAAATGGTATCAGGATCCAGAGACATCCTCCCAGAAACCCGAACAGGCCACCCTTGTCATTCCAGCACTCGCTAGAAGACCCTGGACAAAAGCTGCACCTCACTGCAGAGGTTCTTCTGGCAGCCTACTCCGACAGCAGGGGAGCCTTCCTCTCCCTCTTGGGAGAGCTACATCTCTCCTCCTTTCTCTACCTAATGGGTCATAAAGGCCACTGACCACAAAAGTATAATATTCATGCTTAGGGTTCTTTTCCTGTCAAGTTTGGACTTGGATTCTTTTACTTTTTTTTTTTTCTGCCAAAATCTAAACCTACCAGCAAGAACTGCAAAGAAAGGAAAAAGTTTTAAGAGTTACATTATCCACCTCATTCTCCCCATTTGCCCCTCTAAAATAAGAGGAATTGCTTTTTTGCATATAGAGAAACCACAGTCCTCTGCAACCCTGGCTGATTCCTGGAACTTGCAAATTGCTGCCCAAAGTCCAGGGAATCCACAGTTCTAGGGCAGGCCAGGGACTTAGTAGCATTTCCTTCCACAATTCCCTACTATTTAGGAGGTCCTGGAAATTATATGTGTGTTGCTGAGTAGAGCACCATGGGATAAGGGGCTAAAAGAACTTTCGCCTTCTGGATTGATGCAATACTGTTAGCAGCCCTATGGTCAAGAGGGACTGCCAAAGAGCAAAACCGGAGGAAAAGCACTCTGGGAAAGCCACCTTGGAGGTGCCCAAATTTGGGACGTTTCAGGTCACAAGGACAGTTTGGCGGAAGTGCAGGCCATAGCAGAGCTGTATTTCTAGATTAGGATGAAAAAATAAAGCAGCTTCAGACTGTGGAAGTCCAGGTAAGGAAACTGACTCACACTCAGTTAGCAATAGAAAGTCACAGGAGAATTGGAAACATGGAAAACACTCCCCCCCCTTTCCCCCCCCCCCAAAAAAAAAAAAACTGCTTTAAAGGTACTAGGCAAGAACAATGTTATGAAGGAAGGAGATGAAATCAGAATACATTAAATTCACTTGAGTTCACGACTTCTATGTCTGCTGCCTGCCACCATGTCTTCTGGTAATCAATGGCCCTATTCCTCTCATGCATCTTTCAGCCCACAAGGTTGCAGCCTCTCTGGTCACCATCAGTATGGCCCCTTGCTCCTTGAAGCCAGGCCTAGACTCTTCCTGGGCTACCATCCCTTGGCAGCCTCTTCTGGCAAGTTCACTTTATCTATCTCTGTAGCCCTATTCAAATCCTGACTTACTCTTCTACTTCACTGGAACCCAGCTCACACCCATATATGCTCGAACCTGACTGAGGTTCTACAAGCCTAAAGGTCTTTCCCAACTCCTTTCTGAAGGTGTTTGTACTTGGCTTACAGCATTCTCCTCCCTAACCCAGAGCATGGTACTTACAAGACGCCAGTAGCCACATCCCATCAAACCACCTGGCTTCTCACAACATATACCTTCACAATCCACTCAGCCACTCAAAGGGATTATCAACCCATGAATGAGGCTCACTATCACCCAGAACCATAATTCACAACTCTAGACCAGTTTCCTCTCCTCGTACTTCTCCCCCTGCACCCTGATCACAGGATCCCTCTCTTTGCAATCCTGAACCATTAGGATCATTAAGACTGTTCTCCCTTGGCTTCCTTACCAAAGCTCCTCCACCGTCCACTTCTGCTCTCCTACATGCATCCTGCTGAAAACACTCTGGATATCACACCTGATGTGCTGAACTAATGACTAAATCCACTTCACATTCCATCTCACCTTGGCCCTCCCCAATGCATCCCATTCTTTTCTTCTCAGAAGATCACATCTCCCAAAATAACTCTACAAACCTCTCCTCTTTTTTCCTAAAGATTCCCACATTATCCACTTCTCTCAGAAGACCTTATCTCTTACATTACTGGAAAAAACAAGACTCCATTTCTCCTCCCTACACTAAATTCTTTCATACTACTATCTAGTGTCTCCTCCTCTGTTCCAATCTCTGATGAAAAGTGGCTCTTCTTCTTGCCAAAGCGAAGAGCTCAATCTGGGCCTTCACTGTATTGTTTCCCAACTCTTTCAAAAACTGGTCCTTCTCAGCCTTCAATCTCTATCTCCTGGATTGTTGCCCAGAAACATGCCCCAGTCATGTCTAACTCTTTCAAAACAACCCTTCATTCAATCCTGTCACCTCTTTTACACCCAAACACCTAGAAAAGGACAGACAGTCAGATTCACTGCTCTACTTCCTCATGTCCCACTCAGACCAGGACTATCCAGCTTCTGATCCTGCTAATCAACTGACATTATTCTGGCTTCCCAGACCAGATTCAGGATCTCTGTTTTCATTTTTCCTAAAAGTTTAGTGTGTTACAGAATAAATTCATTCAGTTAAAAAGCAAAAAAATAAAAATAAAACAAAACAAAACTTGGTTTTGGTTGAATGGAACTAACCATAAGGATGTATTATAATAAGACACTTTTTTCTTCCTCTGAATAAAAGAATACCTTTTAAGTGAACAGAAGTCAGCTACTCAGAAAAGTATTTAAAGGACCAAAACAAATAAAAGACTACCTACCTGGCTGTGTTTCAGAACTTGGTATATAGGATGATGATGGAACCACACTAGGAGTTGCAGGCAAGTAGCTTGTAGAGGGTAGTGCAGGCTCATTGTTCAAAGAACCAAGTTTCTGCAAAAGTTTTTACAATTGCTCATGGGTTATATATCTAACTACAAAATAGTCTAATCTTAAATTTTAAAAGATCCAATCTCCCACAAATTCAAATACCTCTATCTCCAGTCTTACAACTTTATATGTATATGACTTTTAGCTCTCTGAAGCATTTTCATAGATATTATTATCCTTGCACCAACTTTGATAAAAAAGTGGAAATCAGAGTTCAAGATAAAACGATTTGTCATAGTGTGATGATAGCTAATGACAAATCTAGGGCCTTATGATCCTTCTTTCTGTGAAACTGTGAGTGCTAGTGGGTTTATTTGATCATTCTCAGAAGAGGATAAAGAGATATAATCCCTCCTTCTTTAAGGGGAAAAAGATAGGGTTATTTCCATCTGTATCTCACATGTCCAATCTGGGTCATGACCAGCCTAGAGAGGATCCTTTTTCATCTAAGCTGGGGCTCTTAAAATAAACGTAATGCTCTCCTTAATATTCTTTGATGGATTTACATAAATGGACTACCAGCCAAAGTTTATAAGTTAAAAAGTCTAAAACTTTATTTTTGTCAAAATAAAAAGCCAAGTTAATTCTATAGAGCTTTAACAAAACTATCATCAAATTTAAGACAATGTAAAGACCAACCTGGGTAGAAACAAGGCCGGCAGCATAATCAGGAGTAGCATTTTCGACAACTGTTTCTTCTTTGGCTTGCTTTTCCACAACTTCTGTATCTGTTGATAATTTAAAAAAAAAAAAAAAAAAAAAAAAAAAAGAGGTCAAAGTAAACTATTTGTTTAAAAAATATACTATACAATTAAACTAATACAATTTTTAGTTCCTTTCTAGAGAAAGTATGACTTTGAAAATTTATATGTGCTCAGTTCAAAATTGTTTTGAAATCTCCAAACAATTATTTACTTAAAACCCAATCTAAATCTTAAGGTCTAAAAGTCAACCCTTACAATACTCAATAAAAAGCTCATGCTATGGAGTCATACTATCTTAATATTTATAAAAGCAGTTTGTAATTACATAAAAAAGAATATTTTTTTCAGTCTCTTAATTGATTTTTGTCTAGTTCAAAAAAAACTCTATTAAAAAGATGAGAAAATGAGGGTGTAGAGATATCCAAATACTCATGTGATTCTCACAGCCTCTGCTCCTGTTTCCCCCACTATACCACTCTAACAGGCATAAGCAGGTGACATGTAGCCAGTCTCCAATGAACACCTAAGCAGAAGAAGTGTTGTGAGGGATGGAGTAGTCTGGCAACCATAAAAGGAGGTGGTTGTCCCAGAGCAAGACAGCAGGATTAATAAAAAGACCACCTCAATACTATATAACTGTCAACAGAAAACAAGTTAAAGACTTCCATCCGGAGGACGGCAGTCTATACCAAGGAGGAGCCATATCGATGAGATCAAAGATCGATTATAATTTTTGATAAAATAAGATGTGAAAAATAAGTCTCTTGTTAGGGATAGAACAAATTGTGACTGGACTGCTGGAAATGCAATCTTCAAGGAAATCCTTTAGTCCAAAACCAGATGAACTAGAGGCCAGGTATAGATTGTAAGCCCTTCACTTTACAGACTGAGAAGGTTCCTTTTCTCCTTCTCTGGGTATAAGTTTCTTTCTTCACAAAGACAAAAGGAGCCTTCTCAACTCTCATGTCTTGACTCTCAGGTTCTAAAGCTCCTCTGCAGCATGGCATTTCCCCAATTCCTTGAAAAGCCAAAGTAAAATTTCCAAATATCCTTTAGTAGAGAGGAGGTGGGTAATGAACCCATCATACACACCTAAAGTCTTTCTTCTTCTTTTTGCCTCTCGGCCTGCACCAACCATATCCAGCTCTGAAATATCTAGTAACTGCCAAAAAACCAAAATCCAAAACCTTTATTAAAACAGACAACACAGCAAATAACATGACTTTGCTTCAAAGGCTACCATCTCGTGGAAGGAGGAAGAAATGCTAAAAGAAGTCCAAAACAAAGTGCCCACCTTTACTCCCCGTTCTTTTCGTAGTAGAGGAGTTCGAGAAGGAGGGATGGGAGTCCGGTTTCCAGCAGGACTAAAAACACTGGGTGTGGTTGGGCTTCTGAAAGGAGCCTGTTTTGGGATGCCTTTAAGAGGTGCTAAGAAAGGATAACAGGGGAGAGAAACAAATGGAGCAGAGGTAAATAATTTTACTCGGCATAATCAAAAGCCCCATCCAAAGAGAAGATATATTTAACTGAAAATACCACTAACAAATAAAATAGCAACATATACCTCTCCTGCTTTAACACTCCACAAAAGTAACTGACCACAACATACAAAGACTCCAGGTTAATGTACCCTTGAAGTGGAAGGTATGGCTCTAAAGCAGGAGTTGGCAAACGACAGATTGTTTTTTGAGCCAACATTGGTCTTTGCATTTTAAAATAAAATAAAACTATATTTTAAATTGCATAAAATACACTTATTGCGGATGGAAGTGCGGCTTAAGTTTGCCAAATGATCCCTGCTCTACAACAGGACTACACAAACTTGAAAAAGCAAGTCAGAGTAGTTTTGGCAGCTCTCTCTACCTTAATTACCTCAGTGTTCGGCATATAATTATTTAGATGAACATACATTTTACAATTTAATTTACAATTATAATATAACCACCAAGGCAATCATATCATGTCACTAAGCTACTGATCTATCCATGAACTATTAAAAATTTAATGCAGTACTAAAGAGCCTCCTATGAATAAGGCTATATGGGCAAACTTGAAACTGAAAGACATGCTACTCTATACACATTCTGGTACATCTTTGCTGGCAGTAACTTTATGTAAAAGGTTAAAGATAAAATTTATCTTTTCTTATTACATGTAACTGATAGTTTAGTAAATCAATGCCAATTTTATGCTTCATGGGTTTTTATGCACTTGATTGAATTTTACAAATGGAAAAAGAACACCTCCAAATTAAACCATCACATATAACAATGGGGCAGCTCACAAAGCTCTTAACTTACAAACACCCAGGGACACAATAGGAATGCCTTCACTTGTGTCTGCAAACATTTTGCTTTCAATTTAAGTACCAGAAGTTATGGAACTCTTACTTGTGGTATCAATTTTTTTGACCAGTCCTCTTCCTTTGGCGTGGAAAGGTACTCCAGCTGTTTTCTTGAGCTGTTGGGCAGTCTCTGTGGCTACAAAAAAGAAAAAAGCATGAGGCACAAACATCCATTCCTACAAAGCTGCTTTTTTCTGAACACAACTACCTGCCATTCATTTAGAGTGCAAGCCCAAGAAGAGCTTAAAGCAGCAAGTTTTTTATAAAGGAAGCCTGCCCACTTAAATGTAAGCTAGAAGAGGATGGGAAGAAAAAGAAACTTTGTGGGCAGTTTTCAATAGCACTAGTTTTTCAATTTTTCTAATTTCAACTCAAAACTTTTAAGAGTTTTGTTTTCTCAGCTAGGCCTATCCCTAGCACAATGTTTACACTTATTACTGGTAGAGGTCTTTTTTAGTTCATATGTGGAATGGAAATGAATGGAAGTAATGCATACTTTTCAGCACTGTGCTTAGTAAAACCTGAAAATGATAAATAAATGTGACTTATCTTCGTCTTCATCAACATCATTTTTCTAAATCAATCTAGGGAAAAACAACAAGATATTGGACATCAAATAACTGAGCTATGAAAAGAAGTAAAGGGAGGACAATGCATGCACACCACATCTCTAAACGTAAAGAAAAAAAAAGTGGGGAGATATGATGGTCACAAAAGCAGGAAGCACTACTGGGCCAAAAAAATACAGCTGTTGTACAAAGGAAAGCAGGGGATAAGTTTGTAAGGTAGACATAAAGCATTTAAGATAATTTAAGATTTAAAGTACCTTCTAAAACAAGTGCTTCTGTTAATGTAAAATTTTATTCTAATTTTTTGAAAATATTTCTCATTTGGGAGTAAATATCAGAATATTAAATTAAGCAAAACATCTTATTTCCTAGCCATTCTGGATAAGCAAAGTTCTTGTAACACAGTTAAAGGCATTAAATTCAGCACAAAATGGTGACATATACCACATATCTCCCCTAACCAGCAGCACCACCCACAACAAATTTCTCTTTACCTTTGACAAGTATCTAAAAAACTAAGTTATAAATCAGTTCACACTTCCAATAACTAGTAAAAACAAAAACAAAAACAAAACAAAACAGACAAAAAACAACAACAAAAAAATCTCAAGAGCCAAACTGTTGTGGCTCAAGGAGAACTGAAAGTTACAAAACTAAACAAGATTTCCCCCCTCAATTTTCCACACATTTCATAAGATCATATATAGTCCCTTTTCTGGAAGGGACCTTAGAATCCATTAGCTCCAACCCCCATTTTACAGGAAAAAAAGGCAGAGAGATTATGTGTCCAGTAAGGTCACAAAAGTACGCAAGTGGCAAGGCTGTTAGACTTAAATCCAGCATTCTTTCCCATACAGATACCCCTAATTTAATAGAAATGTTCTTCAGGGATAGGTGTATAGTATTCTTTAAGGACTGTGACAGAGAAGGCTGAGGACAGTTTGGGTCAAGTCCTTTCTCTAACACATTAACTGTAGGACTTAAGGCCAAATCCCCAGGCTTCAAGGCAATGCTCCCAGATCTCCAAAGGAGGGGAAGGACCTCTTCCTAAAGTTAGTAGCTGCTGCTGTCTAGATGAGAGCTCCTTACATCTTTTGGTCTCAGTTTTTTCATCTGTCAACTCAATTCAACATTAAGGAAATTCAAAACTCACTGCACTATGTTAAGATAGAAAATATAAAGACGAATGCAAGTGCACTTGGAATTTACCAAGTTTTACAGCTGTCCAAGAGGAGTTAAGAGATGATCTTTCTGGCTCCTCCCAGCTCAAACAAATCTGCTTTGGCTTTCTAAATATAAATCAGGGAAAGAACAAAAGTGGATGCTAAAATTTCCCGCTGTGAAAGCAACTTGTTCTAATTTTTTTTTTGGGGGGGGGGGGGGGAGGGGAAGACCTAGTTGTCTTAACCACATTCAAGGGAGCTTCTGGTCATCATACTCCTGGCACCAAGACAGTTCTGTTTACTTTCTCATAAAATGTAAAAAAAAAGTCCCCACGTATTAAAATACAACCTAGTAAAATTTATGTAGCACAAGCTATGATGCCCAATCTCTTAGATATACATTCACACTTACATTTCTGTAAGAGCTCTGCTCTCAAAGTGGCACTTTTAGGCTTTCTTTTCAGCTGAAAATGTTTCACAGGGGGCGTGAGTGGTCCAGCAAGAGTGGTCAAGGCATTTTTGTTTAAGTACTGACATTCCAAAGGCAACATAGCAGATGCTTCACATTCGCTAACTGTTCAGTGAAGAGCAAGACAATACATTAGGACATACATTTCTTTTACAATTGATACGCAAAATAAATCATAATAAAATTTGTAGTTTAAAATTATAATGATCTAACTGCATAACATTAAGATGTACTATCTTACCTACGAATCTGACATTTTGTAGTTGCCTTTGCTGTAATCAATTCAGAAGCTAATATAAATAGTTCAAAGTAACAAAAAAAATAAGGTGATTTTGGCGATTTCAGAAACAAACAAGAAGTCAATTAAATCTATTAAAAACTATGAATCTAATATCCATGCTACCTATTAGTTTTGTAAATATTCTTTAGCTTTCAAAGAACTTCTCAGGGGTACATAATTACACAGTGTCCAAAAAAAGATTCTACAGAAGCTTCTACCTAATCCTAAGGTTAGTTAATATTCATCTATCTAGTAAGGACTGAAACACAGGAGCTTAGTATCTAATAATAACTTCTGCCCTAAAAACATCTCCTTATGAAATGAAACCGTGTTTGTGTTTCAGAAGTCTAGTAGTTTATCCACTGGGCCAAGGCTCATCAAGAACTGCCACATGCTAATAGTATTGATCAAGGAAGGAGCTCTTTAAATTAAAAGGATAAGGCTTGGGGAGGAAATGGGACTACAGTTGACATAGCTAACAACACAAAGACACAAAATTCATGGCTTTGTTCACTGTTCTCCCCATTTTCTAGCATGAGAAAGGAAAAAGACTAGGACGCTTTAGAAAAGAAAAACAAAGGTTATTTTTTGGGGAAGAAGAAAGGGAGATAAGAGACTGGTGGATTTCTTTAACATCCTGAAGTCTACAGAGAGGCAATCCATTCCAACCTAATATACAAAAGGGAGACATTCCTTAAGGTATAGAAAAAAGGAAATTAGCATATAATTAAGTAAAGCCTAAGGAGATAATATATAGTGCAGGGATGTCAAACATGCAGTCCATGAGCTGCTTGTGGCCTACAACACCAAGAGTGCATCCCAGACCAGATTAAAATGTAATTGGGAACTAATTTTAAAAATAAAAAATATAATAAAATATAGATGATATTATTTTCTCCCTGCTTAACAGCATTTTATTTTTTCCAATTACATGTAAAATTAGTTTCCAACATTCATTTTAGTAAGCTTTTGAGTTCCAAATTTATTTCTCCTTCTCTCCCTTACTTACTTCTTCCCTCCCCAAGACAGCAAGCAATTTGATATAGGTTGTACTTTCAAAACTAAGTCAACACACCCCCAGAGAGTTCTTTATTCATGGCTTAGTGGCCCTTGTTTTCTGTCCAAGAGGAAACTAATGTTCCAGTGGATGTGTGATCTAACCAATGTGAATAATCTCTCCAATAATTTGAGTAGAGACCCATCCAGGGCAATTTTCATTTATATCTTCTCATAAAATGGACCAGAAGGGACTATAGGTTGTCTGTTTATTTGTTCTCATTAGTTTTCCTTCTCCTTTTCTCCCCTCCTCTCCCTCCTTTTCCCTTCACCCCCTAATAACTAACAACTATTTTAAAGTAAAAGTGCAAACATATCCAAATAAGGTCAGTTATTTTTTTAATTGAGAAATTATAGCATAGGAAAGGGAAATGAGTCAATCACAAAGCAAGAACAAAGAATAACTGATGAATAGCACAAGATCTGTACTGGTACAGAGTGCAGTGATAAGAAGACCCAGATAAAAGTCTTCTGCAAAAAATCTATAGGAAATCATAGACAAGAATCACTGGATGAAAAGCATGGTTAAGCTTCTTATTGTTACCAAGACCACTCACAGATTCCATCACAAATTAAGTGAACTGAGAAGATGACACAATGGATCATTAAGGGAGTTGGTCCATACAATTTCTAAAATTCCCTCCAAGTTCAAATCACTATGGTTTTAAGTTTGGTATGAATCTGTAACCTTTGAGAGACACCAAGTTAAAATACTAAATTTTAAATTTTTATTTTGTATTCCTTAGCAGTACTGGATTGTGTCTCTGGAGTACTTAAATACTGTATTTCTCTTACTTATAAAAATGGGGACTGCTTGAACTACAAGGTGTCAACTATGACAAAAGTAGGACAATCCCTTTTAAATGAAAAAAATAATACCTACCCAGATGCCCCCAATTCAATGAAAATGCAACGTACCTTTTTCTCTAAGCTCTCCTAAAATATCCTGAACATTGGGATTCTGTTCTTCAAGATCAAGGTTAAGTGAACCGGTATCTGGAAAGGATTTTAAAATATCAGCTACCATTAAGACCCAAGGGTCTGAATCCAAGGTTGCAAGCTGGATAATTTCAGTCAATGCTCCTTTCATCTAAGGGGAAAAAAAGAGGAAAAAAGTAGATTGGAAACAATTCTAAGTAGAAATGACAAAAACATACTAAACCTCATGTACAACTTGTACAAATGGGTAAAATTTGTTCCTTACTCAAGATTATTTAAACTAAAAGGTGAATCGACTTTCTTAAGCTTCTATTTCCTTAACTATAAAAACATGAATATCAGTTGCAGACATATCTCACAGAGTGGTATAGAGAAAGCATTTTGCAAATAGTAAAGCACTATACAAATGAAGGTTTTGATTACATAAAAAAAAACTGTTCAGTTGACAGTAGCTTTTTCCTGTTGGATTGTTTGCTCTATGGAAGTGAGAGCTTTGAGGCTCCAAGAGATGAGTAAACTATGTAAGTCCTTAACAGGAACCTTCTACAGAATTTCAAGGTACTTCAGAGATCCACCTTGATCCTAATAACAATCCTACATACAATGTATTCAACAATCTTTACTGAAAGACTTCTAGTGATTATTGGGGTGGGGAAGGGTTCGGCAAGTTCCTGACTGGACAAAGTGGGAATCTCTTCTGGAGGAGAGCTCTAATTTTTGGAAAATGTTTCATTACATGAAGCCTAAATTTGAAATACGGTTTTAGAGTTCACAAAAAGGATAGCAATATTCCTGTTTCAGGTAACAGATTTAAAACTAGATAGTTCTACAGAAATAGTAACTAATAGTTCTATTTTTTTATGATGAGAGTGAATTCCAAACAATAACTCAATTGGGAACATCAAGCCCCTTCTGTCCTCAGCACTAGAAGTAATCCTTCCTACAGAACTGGATTCCCAGGAGCAAGAAAACATTATTACTGCAAAATGCTGATTCTGCAAACACAAACTACTTCCCTGTTTTATAAATCTCTACCCATGAAATAAGGGAGTCTAAATCATTAAAAGAAAAAAAAAAAGTTTTTTTTTAAAAGGAGGGGATTGTTTAATACTTCATTTCTGAAAAGTCATCTGCTCTGTATTTTAGCTAAAACCAAACTAGGATCTGAAAGGGGATGAGACATTTGAGAGCATTTAGTCCAACCTACTGATTTTACCGATTAAGAAACTGATGACCTGGAAAGGTAAAGTGATTTACGCAAAGCTAGCAAGTGCCAGAGTGAGGTTTCAGAACTAAGCTGCTTATACAAAGACATAGAAACCTGAGAAAGAAAACAAATTTAAGCTTAAAAACAAAAAAAATTCCTAATGAATCCCTATAGGATTGGTTCTAATATGAGATAAAAACATAAAGAGATGCCAATATTGTTGTTTATGGCAACACAGGTATACATCAAAGTCTGTACATACCAAATACACTCAATCTGTATTTTTTTGCACATGGGGAATACTTTAAGTCATGCCTTTTGTTAAATGAACTTTTAAAAACCTATTTATTCATTAGACTGTGAGCTCCTTAGAAGGCTTGGACTCCTTTGCCCTTTCTATCATCAGCATTAAACAGCATCTGGCACATAAGTCCTCAAGAAAAGTTAAGTTTCTCCTTTTTTATCTTTGTTTTTCAAAAATTCAAAAATTGAACATAAAAGAGAACATTTCTATATATACAGTATACCAAGAACATTTCATCTGAAACTATGACCGTTTCATATTGCTTATTTTTTTAAAAAGTATCTAACAAATTCCACATATTACTTTCCAAAATGCTTCCTTGTATATTCTTTCTTATATACTTCTTAATGTATTTCAAGGTTACTATTCACTTTTAGCATTTCATCAAAAATATTTGAAATCCCTCTATTCCAGTAAAGGTCCATTTCTCCCTGCTTCTCCCTGCCAGGATAAGTTATTCTTGGTTGTAATCCTATCTCGTTTGCCTTTTGAAATATTGTACCCCAAGGTCTTCCCTCATTTTTAGTAGAAGCTTTCAAGTCTGATTCTGATTGCTTTTTTTTCTGGATCTCAGCAGCATGTTTTTCTTTGAGCTCTAGGACTTTTCCTTTAGGGGCATCTTTCAGGAGATATTATAGACTCTTTCTTTGCTCACTTTGCCCTTTGGTTCTAATAGATATGAGCACTTTTCCCTTATATTTTCTTGAAATGTAACACCCAACAAAGGAATTGGAAATTGAGTAGATGCCCATCAATTGTGGGATGGCTGAATAAGTTGTGGTTTATAAATGTAATAGAATATCAGAAGAAATGAAGAGCAGGTTTATTTCAGAAAAGCCTGGAAAGAATTACATGAACTGATGAGTGAAGTATTGTAAACACAAGAGCATTGTATACAATAATGGCAAGAATGTGTGATGATCAACTGTGAGAGATTTAGCTCTTCTCAGTAATGTGGTGATCTAAGACGAAGACTTGGGATGGAAAATGCCATTCAAATCCAGAGAGAGAGAATAATGGAAACTGAATGTCGATCAAAGCATACCATTTCACCTTTTGTTGGTTTGTTTGTTTGTTTTTCTCATGATTGTTCCTTTTTGTTCTGATTTTTTCTTTTACAACATGAGGAATATGAAGTAATATGAAAATGTTCGCATACAAATAACCTATATCAGATTGTCTGCTGTCTTGGGGAGGGGGTGGTAAGAGCAGGAGGAAGGAAAAAATATGGAACTCAAAATCTGGCAAAAATAAAATGCTTTGAAAACTATCTTTTAAAATGTAATTGGAAAAATAAAATATTATTGGGGGGGCGGGGAGAGTAAATGGTACTTGACAAAAGAAAAAAAAAGCAAGTTCCCCAAGCTATTCTTCCTCTAGTTCTTTCAAGATTTTTTTATTTTTTTAATCTCTTATATTTCTTGTATGTATTTATTGATACAATCCTTGAAAAAATCCACTGGTTTCCTTTGCAATTTTATTTTGATATTACAGAGTTAAATTTGCAGTAATTTTTGAGGCTGACAGGTTTTTTTTCCTTTTCATTTTCTCTAGCTTTAATTACTGAAGTGTGTCTTTGTGCCAGGGCAAATCCACGGTTCTGCTGTCCTTTTGGGAGAAGTGGGCAGCCCTGCTTTGTCTTATTTCTGGTTCCTTTGCTGACCTTCATTCAGCAACATGGTTAGGCCCCTAGATCTTTTAGTGAAAGTGTTAGACCCTCAAGATCTTCTTTGGTATCACAGGGCACCTACCCAGTCTGTGCACTGTGAGGCTGGAGGGTGCACCAAGCTATTTGCTGTCCTTCTTTAGGACTTCCAAGAGTTTTTTGACAACCCTGAAGGTTACTCAGGAACACCCTTCCCCCTCTATGCTGTCTAGAGACAGAGCCTTGCAAGTCCCTTGTGGCGTTCTCTGAACATGATAAAAGGCTATCCGAGACTATCCAGCAAGGAAGGGGTTTTGTTTCAGGGAGATTGGGGGCATGAAAGGGGCTTGAATGGGTGGAAGGCGGGGGAGGGGGAAGGGGGTTTCTGGGTGACTCTTTTTATAGCTGTGGTGTGGGAGATGATATGGGGGGGGGGGGGAATGACAATCTCAGAAATTGGAAGATCCAGGTCTATCACTAATTTACTGTGAAGAAACAAAAATAGTATTCTGAGCAACAGTTCTTGAAACACATCTCTTCCCCATGTCTAATGTCAGGTACACATGTTACAGAGGAAAGCAATATCTGATGTTTTAAAAATTCCTGTTTATTTTTTAAAGGCATATTTCTACCAGAAACCAGAATGTTCTTTAAAAACTCACCTTCCAACTATTCAAAAAACCACAGTGGCTTATCAGTTTTATTTTGGGAATTTCTGCCCTACAGCCATATGCATAGTCACAATTTCACTCTCCTTTTAAAAAACAACAGACTAGTCACTGAAGTTTTCCCAGTTCAAATAACCCACACTGATGGTTTAATTGCTTCCTGACTTTTGGACATAGTACATTTCATTACTTTTAAAGTCGATGGTGACTTTTAAAATATTTGGGTTCTCTGGATGTTGGTCTTTACTAAGGGTAATTAAGTATAACCAGCATAAAACTACAAGGGCACTAGATAACATTTGTATTATTTTACCTTATAGGACTAGTGCGAGGATAAATGACATACTAGCATCTCAACTTAATTACTAGATATGACTGCTGATCTTTTCTGTATCACCTTTCCACACCAGGATATAAACTTCTTGAGGACAAGAACTTTTTTTTTAAACCATATCTATATTCCCAGCTCTTAGCACATAATGTTTAATAAATGCTTAAATGCAGTTTAAATTCATAAATTAATTGCTTAATAAATGCTTCTTGATTGATTCTCTACTTTCATGATTTATGATTTCAACCGCATAGTTACCTCCCCTCATGAAACAAATGATAACAGCTATAGAAATCAGAAAACTGTCCGAGTATTGCAGTGACTAAAAAGTTCACTTTTTAGTGAACCAGATAATAAGCCTCTCTGATCAAATCTACATGGGGCCTTTGGATGATAGATATGATCTCCAAGCTTGGGAGAATATATCTATTCCTCTATGTAATACAATGATGGCTCAGAAAACAATTGGAAAGGAAGATTCTTTTAATCATTTTAACACAACTTCCCAGCTTTAAAATGTCTAGCTAGATGTTTTAATGGCCTATAGTTTAAAACAACAAACACGCCAGTTACACCCAGGCAATCCAATGCTAAGGTACTGAAAAGATATAGACAACTCAATAAAAAGATATTCCCAGGCCCAGAAAGATCTTCAGATTACTTGGCTTCATCTTGCTTCAACTTTATACACTAATGGTTATCAATCTTTTAATGGTAGGGACAGCATGCCTGCTAGGGGTGAAGGGAAAAGGAATACCTAATTAAAACTTTTTTCTTAGCCCTCATTCCAATTAGGAACTCATCTGAGTTATTAATGGCAACAAAAAAAAAAAAGACATTTCTAAAATTTGCACTATAAGGCTTCACAAATTTAAAAACACAAATAACTCACAAGAATATTACCATAACTTGGCCTGGGAAGAGGGTCAGCCAGTCCCAAATCCATAGCTGCTCCCACAACCCCTTTCAAGGAATGCCTACCCCTCATTTTCCACTAGCTTTTCTACCATATCACCTTCTGACAACTACTCAGAAGTCAAATAAATGACTAACAAATTCCTGCCTGGAACCTGCAAAATAATGAGAGGCCCACATCCTCATTAACACCTTCCCCTCTTTTCACTCAAAAGCATCAGGTAAGGCAGTGGACTGAGGTACTTCATAAGCCAGGAGACTGACCTCAGGCACTTCACTGTATGACCCTGAACAAGTCATTTAACTGCTGTTTGCCCCAGTTTCCTCAACTAAAAATGGAAATAAGGATAGCCCCTACCTTGGAGGGTTGCCATGAGGATAAACTGAGATATACGTAAAAGGCACTTAAACACAGTGCCCAGCAAGTGAGAGAATATCTGAAAAAGTCCAATGGGGCACATGATAGGCATCATAGAAATGCCTATTCCCAGTTCATATAGGCTGTCAAGCCCTGGACAAACTACTGCTAATGAGCCAGAAATCTCCCCTTTAATGATTGCTGTTGTTGTTCAGGCTTTTTCACTGTTGTCCAACTCTTCGAGACCCCATCTGGCATTTTCTGGGCTGAGATACTGCAGTGATTGGCCATTTCCTTCTCTGGCTTATCTGACAGATGAAAAAACTAAGGCAAACAGGGTTAAGATGCTGGTGCAGGGTCCATAACTAGTATCTGGGGCCACATTTGAACTCTGGCTTTCCTGACACTCCACCCAGAGCTCTATCACCTGGGCTGCCTTCTGTACTGTTTCATTCAGTGATCTCATCAGCTCCCATGGATTCAATTATCATCTCAGACCTATTTATCCAGCTTTAACCTCTCTGCTAACTCCTGGTCTCAAATTTCCAATTGCCTATTAGATATCTTAAACCAGAAGTACAGTAACCCAACATGTCCAAAATGAAACTCATTTTTCTCCCCAAACCTTCCCCTCTTCCCACCAGTCCTATCATCATCCTTGTAATCACCCAGGCTCATGACTTTGGTGTCACACTCAATTCCCTGCCCTTTTTCTCATCCTCAAATTCCTATCAATTTCTCCATTACAGCCCCTTCTCACTACCTTTATACAGGTGCTCATGATACTCATCCCTGCAGTAGTTCAGCAGACTGCTGTCGGGTCTCCCTGCCTCAGCTCTTTTCCCTACTGTAGTCCCATCACCGACTCAGCTCTTCACACTCAATGAGTTCCAATGGCTCCCCTTTGTCTCTAAGATCAAATATAAAACCTGTTTGATTTTTTAAGGCTCTTCATAATGAGGTCCCTTCTTACATGCCAATTTTCTTATATGTCCTCTCTCCAGGGATAATGATCTTGCTGTTTCTCAATAAAAAATCCTACTTGAGTCTCAGCCACATCCTTTGTGTAACTTTTTGCTGAGAACATGAAGACATGCCCGAAGTTGTTTGAGGAAATGCCAGGAAATACAGGCAGGCTACCTTCCCTCGGCATTGATCAATAAGTTTCCTTTATTGCTGACCTGGTCAGTTCCCTGAATAAAAATAGTCTTCCTAGAGAAATGGACAAATATTCTTCTTTGTGGGTTCTTTGAGATGGAGCACCCTGCATCCAGAAGGCTGCTTCATCTCAAGAGTCACATATCAAATGAGAATACTTAGTGTAGTTCTTTGTTCTCAGCCAATAAAAATCCCTTAGCGAAAATCTCAGCCAAACAGTGAGGATGGTACAGACATCTTGCCTGGGACCCTCCCACTCAAACCCTGAACCCTATCTAAGACTCTGAACAGCTGTGACTAGGGATTTTCCAGCCAAGAACCTTAGGTCTTAGTACTTTCTCAGAGTGATGATGTTGTTTGTATGTTTGTCTTTATTGTTATAGTGATCAATGTGTTTGTTGATTGTGTATCACTTTTGTAAGTTTCCTCTTCCCTTATGTCTTGTTTGAATCAAGACTCTGAGCAGTAATAAACTTATACTTGCTTGCTCCCCCCTTAAGTTTGTGCTTGTTGAATGTGAATTCCAAACCTAGGTTAACCTTACATCCTCAAAAAATTTATTTCCTAACCTGTACATTTTTACTAGCTGTTCCTTTTGCCTACAATACTCCTCCCTCCTGCCTAGTTCCTCCAGCTTCCTTCAAGTCAGTTCGTAAAACCCTACTTTTATAAGAAGTTTCCTTTCCCAGTTCCAAGACACTGAGAGGTTAAGTGACTTACCCATACCACTAAGTCAGAGTATATCAGAAGGGACCTGAAGAACCCTGGTTATCTAGTTACCAAACTTTTGACAAAAACCAGAAGCTATAGGACACACTTAAATACAATGCTGGTGAAGCTATTACTACCACAATTAGGTTGCTTGCTGGGAAGGGAAGCTTTTGACCAAGGAGACATTTTAGAGAAAGGGAAATTTTAGAAGAATTCAGAGTCAGGGTTGAAGAGGAGAACTTTGGACTTAGAATATCATAAGGGTTCCAGGTGTAGAGGATGACTGGAAGAGACAGATACTGAAAAGATGATGGGAAGGCTCTGAAGACTCTTTTAAGGAATGATGTAAATGACAAGAAATTAATCAAGAAACTCCGAAGTGCAGTGGCTAGACATCAGAAACAAAAAGACCTGGATTCAAATCCTCCTTCTGATCCAAGGACATGGCCATTATAGAAATTTATTTTCAATAACTATACATATTTGTAATGGATTTTGTTTTTCTTTTGCTCTCAGGAAGGATGGGGAGGTGGGAAAGTGAAAAGGTAGATTTTTTTGTTGATTAAAAATTTATTTTTTGTTTGTGGCAGTCCTTTTTCTAGTAGCAAAAAATTGGAAACTGAGAGGATGTGCCCATCAGTTGGAAAATGGCTGGATAAGTTATGTTATATGAATATTATTGTTCTGTAAGAAATGATCAGCAGGATAATTTCAGAAAGGCCTGGGGAGAATTACATGAACTGATGCTGAGTGAATTGAGCAGAAGAACCAAGGAGATCATTGTACACGACAACAATAAGATTATACAATGATCAATTCTGATGGACATGGCTCTCTTCAACAAGGAGATGATTCAAGCCAGTTCCAATGATCTTGTGATGAAGAGAGCCATCTATACTCAGAGAGAGGACTGCGGGAACTGAGTGTGGTTCACAACACAGCATTTTTTTTTGCTCTTGTTGTTGTTGTTTGCTTGCATTTTATTTTTTCTCATTTTTTTCCTGTTTGATTTTTCTTGTGTAGCAAGATAACTGTATAAATATGTATGCATATATTGGATTTACCATATATTTCTACCAAGTTTAACAATTTTTTTTTCTTTTTGAAAATTTAAATTAGAGTTCTTTTACTTTGTATATCTCTGCCTTTTAGAATACTATTCTTCCTTCAAGGCTTAGCTTAAGTTGTCTGGAAACGCCAATTTGGATACATGGAGAATTTACTAACTCAGATCTTTAGAAAATAAGCACGAACTTCCGGTACCAAAATGGCAGAGTAAGAAAGGAATCCTCTGAAGCCCTGTCAAATTCCCCTTCAAACAACTTAAAAAAACACTTCATAGATTGATCTAGAAGAAGGGAAGTGAGCAGTCTGCGCAATGCAACCTAATTTCCACAGCAAATCAGCAGCAGGGCTCCACCTCTGACAATAGTGTCAAAATTGCTACATGGAAAGCCTCAGAAATAGATGATTTGGTCTCACATTCAAAAGGGCTTTAAAAGGAGTTTAAAAAGCAAACTGGAGAAGTGGAAGAAAAAATGGGAAAAGAAATAAGAGTAATACAAGAGAATCATGAAAAATGAGTCAATAGCATGGGAAAAGATATACAAAAATTTACTGAGGAAAATAACTCCCTAAAAAATAGAATTCGTCAAATGGAAAAAGAAATGTAAAAGATCATTAAAGGAAATAATTCCTTAAAAAATCGGAATTGAGTAAGTGGAATCTAATGATTCTATCAGACATTGAGAAACCAAAAAAAAAAAAAAAAAAAATCAAAAAAGAAACAAATAGAAGAAAATGTGAAATTTCTCTTTGGGAAAACAAATGATCTAGAAAATAGATCTAAGATAATATAAGAATTCCTGGACTATCTGAAAGCCATGACCAAAACCAAAAAACACCCACACCACCAACAATAACTTGGACATCTTTTAAGAAATTATCAAAGGACACTGCCCTGACATATTAGCACCAGAGGGCAAAACAGAAATTCAAAGAATTCAGTGATCACTGATTGAAAGAGATCCCTAAAAAAACAAACAAACAAACAAACAAAAAAAAAACAACAACACACAGGAACATCACAGACAAATCTAGGACTCACAGAGCAAGGAGAAAGTATTGCAAGCTGCCAAAAAGAAATATTTAAATATCATAGAGCTACAGTCAGGATTACATAGGATTTGACTGCTTCCACATTAGAGAACAAAAAGACTTGGAATATGATATACCAAAAGGCAAAACAATTAGGATTAGAACCTAGAATCACCTACACCCTGCAAAATTGAATATAATCTTTCAGGGGGAAAGGGAGATGGTGAACAGGTAATAAAATAAAGGACTTTCAAGCATTTCTAATTAAAAGACCAGAGTTGAATAAAAAAATCTAACCTTCAAATACAAGACTCAAAGGAAACAAAAAGATTTTTTAAAAAAAGAGAGAAAACATAAGAAATTTAATAAGGTTAAGTTGTTTATATTTCTACATGGCAATTCAACATTTGTACTTCTTAACAGCTTTATTGCTATAAGAATAATTATATAAGGTAGATATAAGGAGACATCAACTTTTGAGGGATACTTCAAAACAACAAAATAAAGTAGTGAGAAAGAAAATTGCACTGGAAAAAAGGAAGGGGAGATCGAATGGGATAAATTATTCCAAATAAGAGAGGCATGACAAAAGCTAAATGGAGGAGAAGATGTAGGGTGAGGATAGGTAAAGCTTAAATCTTTCTCTCATCAAAATTGAATCAAAGAGGGAATAACACTCAGATATAGAAATGTATCTTATCCTATAAGCAAATAAAAAGGAATAAGGATAACAAAAAAAGAACTGATAAAAGGGAGGATATATTAAAGAAATTGGTGATCAGAAGTAAAACACTTGTGAGGAGTATAAAGGTAGGATATGAGAGAGAAGAGGATAAATAAGTGAAAAATAACAGGAGGGAATACTCTACAAACGTGAATGAGATGAACTCACCCATAAAATGAAGCAGACACAGAATGGATTTAAAAAACACCATAATATACAAAATGTTTTTACAAGACATACATTTGAAGCACACACATAACACAAACACAGGGTAAAGGTAGAGGGCTGAAGCAGAATCTTTTGTGCTTCAGCAGAAACAAAGAACAGGGGGTAGAAATCATGCTCTCAGACAGAGCAAAAACAAAAATACTTCTAATTAGAAGAAATAAAGAAACTATCTTGCTGAATTATATCATAAACAATGAAGCCATAACACTGAACATACATGCATCAAATGGGATAACATCTAAATTTTTGAACATGTTAAACAAATTACAGGAGGAAATAGATACTAAAACTAGAGGACCTCAGTTTTCCCCTCTCAGAAAGAAGTTAAGAAAGTAAATAAAATTCTGAAAAATTTAGGTATGGTCTCTGGATCTCTGGAGAAAACAGAATGGGAATAGAAAGGAATATGGCAATAAAAGGAAAAGAAGTTAAAGGAATTAGAATAAGCAATGAGGAAACAATTATCATTCTTCACAAATATGATGGTATGCTGGGAAAATCCTAGAAAATCAACTAAAAAATTCCTTGAAATTATTAATAATTTTGGCAAAGTTGCAAGATACAAAATAAACTCACACAAATCATTAGGATTTCTATATTGTCAACAAGATCCAGCAGCAAGAGATAGAAAGGGAAATTTCACTTAAAATAAATGTAAAAAATATAAAATATTTGGGAGACTACGCCAAGACAAATCAAAGCAACTATATTAACAAAAGTACAAAATACATTTCACATAAATAAAATCAGATGTAAACATATGGAAAAATATTAATTGCTCATGGGTAGGCCAAGCTAATATTATAAAAATGACAATCCCAACCTAAATTAATTATTTTTTCAGTGCCTTAGCAATCAAATTACCAAAAAGATATTTTATAGAGCTAGAAAAAACAAAATTCATCTGGAAAAACAAAAGCTCAAGAATATCAAGAGAATCAATGAAAAAATAATGCAAAAGAAGATAGTCTAGCCCTACCAGATCTCAAACTGTACTATAAAATAGTAATTATCAAAACAATCTGATACTGGTTAAGAAATAGAGTAGTGGATCAATGGACAGATCAGGTACAAAATACTAATGTAAATGACCACGGAAATATAACATACGATTAAACCCAAAGATCTAGGGTTTTGGAACAAAAATTCATTATTTGATAAAAACTTCTGGAAAAACTGGAAAACACTATGGCAGAAATTAGGTATAGACCAATATTTTCCACTGTAAATCAGGTCAAAATGAGTACATGATTTATACATAAAGAGTTACACCATAATCAAATAAAGAGAGTATGGATTAGTCTGTCAGATTTGTCGATAACAAAGGAATTAAAGATCAAAGATGATATATAGAGCATTTGAAAATTTTAAATTAGATCATTTTGATTATGTAAAAATTTAAAGTTTTGCAAAAAGCAACGCAAACAAAATTATAAGGAAGGCAGAAAACCAGGGGGAAAAATTTGCAACAAGTTATGATCAAGATCTCATTTCTCAAATACAAAGAGAGGAGCTGCTATATGGCACAGTGTAAGAGCACTGGCCCTGGACTCAAAAGGGTCCTAATTCAAATCTGGCCTCAAGACACTTAACACTTACTAGTCCAAATGATCCGGGGCAAGTCATTTAACCCCAAATACATCACACACACACACAAATAATAATAATAATAAAAGAATAATAAAGTCAAATACATAGAGAACTGAGTCAAACTGATAAAAAATACAAGTCATTCCCCAATTGATAAATGGTCAAAAGGATACGAACAGGCAGTTTTCCAAAAAAAAAAAAAATCAAATTTATAAAAAATGTTGGACTTTGGAGAGGATTTGGGAAAACTGATACACTAATGCAATACTGGTGGAGTTGTAATCTAACCATTCTGGAGAACAATTTGGAACTATAACCAAATGCCATAAAACTGTGCCCACCTTTGGATCCAGCAAAACCATAGCTAGGTCTGTATCCCAAAGATAACCAAAAAAGGGGAAAGGACTTATTTGAATAAAAATATTTATAGCAGTTCCTTTTGTGGTGGCTAAGAATTGGAAATCTAAAAAAAATCTCTCAAATGGGAAAGGGCTAAACAAGCTGTGACACAATTATAACAGAATATTATTGTGTCACAAGAAATGACAAGCAGGATGATCTCAGAAAAGCCTGATGAACTGATCTATAGAGAAGTGAATAAAATCAGGAGAATGTCATACATAGTAATAGCAATATTGTTTAATAAAGAACTGTGAATGACTTAGCCATTCTCAATAGTACAATGATTTTTAAAAATCCCAAAGGACTAATGATGGAGCTTTCTATCCACCTCCAGAGAAAGAACTGATATTGTTTGAATGCAGACTTGAAGCATGCTACTTTTTCATTTCCACTTTTTTCTTTTATTCGAGTCTTCTTGTATAAAATGGCTAATATGGAAATGTTACATATAATTGTACATGTACAACCTATATCTATCTGATTGCTTACCATCTCAGGGAGAAGGGAGGGAAGAGACCAAGGAATAGAATTTGGAACTAAAACCTTAACTAAAAATTGGGGAGAGGGGAAGATAAGTAGAGAAGTTAGTTGTCTGAGAAAGAGCATGCTAATAAGTAGAATACCAATTAGGAAGAAAAATTTTTAAAGGGAAAGATAAGAAATGGATTTTAAGGGAAGGAGTATGCTTATGCAAATGCACAGAAACTACAGGTGGGGAATGGAGAATAAAAAAATTCTTTAGGAAAATGAGGCCAATAAAGTACAAGTAATATGAAATAAGCCTGGACAGATAGGTTATAGGCAAATTAGGGAGTACTCGATGTCAGGATAAAATAATTTTTATTTTATACTACAATCAGTAACATGAAATACAAATTTCCTCCTCATCAGGACTATTTTCCTTTGTGGTGAAAACAGAGGAATTTAATGCATTTTTGTGATTACATGAATCCTGCCATATTAAGGTTGGGCTATCTGGTCTCAGTTCCAAAATGAAGAATTTGGATTAAATAACAATGCCTGGTAAAACACAATAAGTGTATTAAATGCACTTTAGGCTTTCAGAGTTGATCAGGTTATCTTGCTGAGTTTACTAGAAATGGAACTTTTAGAACTTGGAGTACACCGTCCAATAAAATATGTGGACTTATTCATTAACATCCATTTGAAATTGGAACATTTCTCAGAAAAGTACACTTCCTAACCTCTTCATGTATCACTGAGCATGAGTATTAAATCTGAATATATCAAAAATTATTTGATTGACTCAGGCTATTTTGGAACCTATTCTCACCCCAATTCAATCCTCTGAAAAAATCTCCATCAGTACTCCCAAACAAAGGCTTACTTGTTTCCCTTCTTATGACTTTATTAAATTGATTTCTCCCTAGATTAACAGACCTTCAAGATCTATTTTAGCTGAAAAACTAAGTGATACTTAAAGGTATTAAGGAGGAAAAAAAAGGAAGTCTTTTGGGATCAACGTTACAAAATCTATAGCATTAATTTACTGGGTAACACATTTTTTTGAAAAGGATTCTTAATCTGGCATTCATGAACTTAAAAAAAAAAACAACTTTTTGATAGCAGTATTTCAGAAACTGATTTCCTTTGTAATTTTATGCATTTTATTTTAGGCATTTGAAAACAGTTATCAAAAGGGGATGCTAGGCTTCACCAGACTGCAAAGAGGTGACAAGATTTAATTCAACAAACATTAAGTGCCTACTACATGCAAGATGCTAACAAAATGGCAACACCTGCTTCAGTGAGCGACAAACACTTCCCACATTTTCTTCTCTGTCATCTTAGATTTCACAGATAATCTATATACTACCAAACATTGTACCATTGCTCATTTACAGTCTCACCACACTATTGTCATCTTTTGAAATTTTTGGGGAAAAATTTTTTGAGAGGAAAATAAACAAGAATCACTGAATCCTTAAAGCATAGGGATCTTCCTCTACCTAGCGTGTAAATCATACAAAGAGGTTCAGTGATTTGTCCAGGCTTACAGCTATGAAGTGTCCAAGGTGAGCTATGAACCCAAAACTTCCTAATAATAACTTCCAAGTCCACCCCTCTACTGCCACATCTTCATTGTCTAAGTATCAACTCAAAACCACAAAGTCCTTCCTCCACTACTAGAGTCGAGTCTACTCTAGGACAAGAACATGACTCCACCCACAGTCCAGTTGATTAGAAGCCAATTGTCTTTTCAGCATTTCTAAAATCTCCCAAGGAACCATATATGTGCCCGGAGACCATGAAGAATTTTCCTGTAGCTCAATCAAATGTAGCAGCTGTCCCTGGGCATGCCAAGTTCACAAGTATTTCAAGTTCCTCTTCTATTTCTTATTAAACACTATAGTCCAAGAGTAAGAAAATTCAGTGTGTGTAGGAGTATTTAATAAAGGACTGTTGAAATGATCATAATCTAATTTCTCTGGCTAACAGGTGAAAACCTGGCATTTTAAATACTAAAAATATTTTCTACATTAAGACAGCCAACAAAAGGTTTTTCACTTTAATGTACAACACTCCTAGACTTCAGTCTGATTCCAGTTTTCCTACCACAAAAGAGTCAGTAAGTCCCAACTTCCCTTCTGTTTAAGTCATTAACACTGCTAACTTTTGGACAACTGATGGGTGAGAACAATGCAGTTATGCTTCAGTCCATAAAAGAACTAGACAAACAACAGGAAAGTTTTGAATAGAAACCAATGGTAACTAAGTTTTAAAGTCATCCAGGTTCTCAGCAGCTTGCAACTAGTCCAAAACTGTTGCCAGATGTATGCTGAAAAGGAGGAGATTGGGAGAGGTGGAGGGAGAAGCCGACAGAAGGGGCGATAACTGGAGGTTTGGAAATAGAGAAAGGTAAACCAGTACGGTCAGGTCCAGGAATTCGGGTGGCAGGCAGAGTGATCACAAAAGGATTCAGGAAAGAGCTCAAATTAAGGCTACAGAGAACAGGCCACAAAGGAGGACATCGAAGTAGAAGGGAAACAGTCACATAGAGGATTCAATGGGCAATATAGCTCTCTTTAAATGAACATGTCTTGTCCAGGTAACCTGCTCGTAGTGCCTTGGCGACACAGCTGTCAGTAATTTTATCCCCTAACTTCTTCACCCAAGTCACCACTTTTTGCAGACAGGGCTTCACAAAGTTTCTGTTGGAATCTTTACAAACTGCTAACTAATTAGAGTTGATCTAATCTTACAAGAAGATGTTTTGGGCAGAACCTGAAACAAGGTACTAAGTAGAACTAATTAATACAAGGCTTGTGTTCACACCTTTACTCACTGGAGTTCACAAGTATGCCAGCTTCACAAAGTTAACTTTCTAAACCCCACAAACCCCAGCCCCACCCAGGAGTGGAGCTATAGAAAGCCTGCTTAAGCTGATAGAAGATCCAGGGCTACTTGTAAGGTAGCTTCATTTTAGTGTGGGACGGCTATCTAGTGGAAAAGGGCTAAGATGGGATATATGCGGCATAAGTAGAAATGGGACTGAGGAGAAGCTGGAGAAAATATGACCACCAACAATGGGGGCTGACGGAAAGGTGTCCGCTCTCTAAAAAAAATTCAAGTGATAGGAGAGAGGAGGAGAAGGGGAGTAATTGCTGTTAGGGAAAAAAAGGTGGACAAAGAGGCCAGTGTATTCTTGGGATTGTTAGTCAAGGCTAAAGTCAACTGACAATCCAGTCCCCAACTGCCAACACGCCCACAGCGAGATTAGTTTGTTTTAATTTGTACCAACTTTGTCTCTTTCTCAGAGTACGGATTGCCCCCTCCTCCCCGCCCCCTCAAGGACAGGGACAATTTTCATTCTGGGCAGGGGGGTGCACAGAGTAGGCACTCTTTTAATACAAAAAACGGAACTCAACCGTACTTGGGGGTTTGAAGGAGGGAGGGATTCTTCTCCGGAAGCCTTTCTAAAATGCATCCCAGGTGCACCCGTCTAGCATCGGCTAAGTGCCCGGCACGTCGTGGGAGTTCAGTCAACACCGGGTGACTCACTCACTGGCCCAGCAAGAAGAGGGAGTGAACCCGCATTTACTGAACTCCCACGACTTGCCAACACTGCGCTAAAGCGCTGGGGACACAAAGGCACAAGCAGTCCCAGCCCTCCCCCAGCTCGCTAACCACGGATTCAAACCACCCGAGTTCGAATTCTTCTCCCTCGGTCACCGGCACCAGCTTCGTGACCTTGGGAGCCTCACTTTTTTCGCTTTGGGCCTCGGTTTCCCCACCTGTAAAATGTAGGAGACTGGGCAAACTCCGGACCCCGAGCGCAGGGGAGAGAGGGGTGCTGCCAGGGGAGGGGGAGCCCAGCCAAGCGCGGGGTGGGGGTGGGGGGAGAAGGAAGATGAAAGGGGGGAGGGAGGAGGGGGAAAGGGGAAAGGGAGGAGGGGGACCTCCCGCTGTGCGCGGGAGATGAGAAGGGGGGGCGCGGAGAAGCGCCGCCGCCGCGGCCGGAGGAAACCCAGTCTGCCCCGCCCGTCCGGCCCCAGACCCTCGGCTCTCGGCCCCCCGCCCCCCGCCCCCGACCACTGCCGCTGCCCTGACCTCATCTACGGCGCGCCGAGGGAGATGCAGGGTCCCGAGCAGTAGCTTCAGTTTCACGGCAGACGAGAGGTTGTGGAAGCAGAGGCGGATGTTGTCGATGACCGTGGCCGTGAGCAGCGACGCGATGCTCGGTGGCGCCCACAGTTCGTCCGTCGCCCCCAACTTATTGTGCAGCCACAGGCCGGTGTCGCTCTCCCGCATGGACGCCATCTTGGGGGAGAAAAGAGGGGGGAAGCGCTCAGCCGGCATCTTATGGAGACACCTACACGCCCGGAGCGAGGACCCCGCAACATGGCGGCGCCCGCCCGAAGGCAGGCAAGTTGAGCGAGGGCGAAACCGGCGTGACGTCACGGTTTACGACCGCACCTGAATCCTATTGGGTCAGAGCTTTGAGGGCCGCAGCTGCTGATGGGAGGGATGGCTAGGGGCGAGGCACCGTTCCGTAACAGGACATGGCGTCTCCCTTATAGCCGTTGGGCGGAGCTTTGTCCGTAACGAAAGATGGCGGTTCCCGTGTTCCCATTGGGCGTCTTTGAGAAGACGCCGATTTGCCTGCGCTGTCCGTAGGGAAATTTGTCCCGAGGGAATTGGTGCGGGGCCGGGGGAGGGGGCTGGGCGGCCTTGAATCCTCGGGAGAGTAGCGGCCGAGGGAGGCCCCGCGAGAGCGCAGAACCGGCCGGTGTTTGATTTCCTGCCGTTGATCTAATAACGGTTCTAGAGGCCGTGCAGCCCCTGGGGGTTAACGGATGTCAGCTAGGGGAGCGGCCCCCCAGGCGCACCCGCGCGGACTTAGGCGGTTTCCCGGGTAGCCAGGCACATGCACGTGTGCGGGAGAACCAGATCTTGGATTTCACGCGCATTGGGAGTTCCCAATGAGGAAACCTCCTCCAACAGCGTAGATCACACTGCAGCGACCCTGCCACTGTGGGTCCCGAAGGTGACCCAGAAAGGAACCTGGAGGGTCACACTACCGGGGGTGCGGGTGGAAGAATTGGGACCCAGGTCTTGTTGACTTTAGGTCTCTGCTATTCCCTGTCACTGTCATATCCAAACACAAATCCACGAATGTGGGAGCACATAATAAACGTAGTATTTATAAAACTCTTAAAGGTTTGCAACTGCTTTACAAATATCTCATTTGATGCTCGTGATAACCTTAGGAGGGTAAGTGCTAGGATTATTCCCATTTTTGTACATGGGGAAACAGGCCGATGCCAAGTGGTCTGCCCAAGAACACATGAAAGTGCCTGAGCTGGGATGCAAACTCAGATCTTTCTCTAGGACCCGTACACTCTCCACTTGGCCACATAGGCGCTTATGCTTTATATGTATATATTCTGAAATATAGTGCAATGTGCACATAAGAATAAGAAATGTACACTCACACATGGTGTGTAATGTAAAAATATAGTGTAAACAGGAAATATACATATAAACGTGTACACTCACATGGCATACAATATAAACAATGAAATATACACAAGAATATAAAGCATGTATACCTACATATTTGTGTTACACTGGCAAACAATACCCAGGGAACTATGCATTGTACGTATGCATGCATGCATGCAAAAACACACATAATATAGGAACATCCCACAGAAAAAAATCTGCAACTTCAACCCCACTCCCACTGGCTGTTAGAAAGGGTACCAGGCCAGCCAAAATAATAATCTCCTCAACCCGGTTTCCTTTTCCTCTCCTCTTCTACTCCCCCCAATTCTTTCCCCTTTTTCCCCTTCATTCTTGATTTACCCTCCCCATTTTTCTTTATCAGTTGACCTCTTCTTCCACTTCCCCTTTTCTCTTACCCCTTCAGATTTATCTCCTCTTACCTGTTTCCCCATATTCCCCTAGACTCTTTCCTTCCTCCCTCCATTTTGCCTCCTTTCCTTTCTGTTCTTCTCTTACCCACTCCTTTGTAGCAACCTTCATACACACCCCTTTTTTCTTGGGCTTCCTTACTTCCAGAACTTCCCTTCTGTGTTTTCTTCCTTTTGTTCTGCTATTTATTTGTAATCTGCTTCCAAATCCCTTATGCTTCTCCCCAAGTCCCCCCTACTACCTCCCTATCTACCTAACCCCACCCTTTCTTTAAAAAAGTCAGTCATGAATGTGATGAAATCTGGGTGCAAGGATGTGTTTCACATAAACAGAGAGAAGCTTCCCAAGAGACTGCCTTCTCTTCCTAGAGGCAACTCAGTGGAGATGGCCCTTGGCCCTTCTCCATTCTTTCAGATATCTCAGAAAAGAAGCTGATTGTATTTTGATCTTCATTGACTGAAAGGTATATTAGAGGGTAACCATTAGACATGTCATATTTTTCTCTTTTCAGCATCATAGGATTTAAAGCTGGAAGGGACTTTAGAGATATCTAGATCAACCTTCTTCTTCCTTACACAAAGTTCAAAACATCTCCAGGGAGGGAAAATAATTTGCCCAGAATCACATAGGTAATCAAGTCACAGAGCCAGGATTTAATATAACAGGTCTTCTGATTCCAAACCCAATGTTTTTATCGCCCTGCTATTCTGCTTCTCCATTTTGATTCTGTGGCTTTACCATTTTAAAGTCGTTATGCAAAGTAAAAGTGGCATGTGGCAGAAAGACTCCTAAATCTGGAATTGGAAATTATTTAGGTTGCAGACCAGTTCTGACACTGGTTAGGTAGCTAAGGGCAAATCACTTCAACACTATGAATCTCAGAAAGTCTCTGTAAGATGAGGATGGTACTATTAACATTATATATTATATGGAATCTCCATGAAGCAGGGTCTAGACCAGGGATGGATGGGATCAGAATTTTTTTCAAGCAGAGCTGGATGGAGCAGATACCTTGATGGCATTCAATTGGAGGGAACATCATAAGGAAAGAGACAGATGAGAGAAGCCCATATTTGCCCTGAATCACACAAGAAATAAGCAATAAAATCAAGGATCAAGTCTAGGTCCTCTGAGAGTCCTAGGTTCTCTTATCCAATGGTGTCATGCTTAAATAGCAACAAGTGTCCCAGATCTTATATAAGAATCACTGTGAGCTGCATATTGACTTAGAAAAAAAAACACAAATTCACATAATATTGCTACATTTTTCTTTATCTTTTCCTAATTGAATTTTAATCCGTTTTAGCCAATGCATTTGACACTTGCTTTAGATAATCAAAGAAACAATAAATCAAGCCTTCAAGTGTAGGTTCTGTTTTTGTTTTTTTTTTGCATATTTCAGAGATATAAAGGCTCAAATTCACAATTTAACGATGTGTTCTCATTAGCTGGTTCAAGTTGATTCTACCACACATATAAAAAAAGTTCTTTGAGGTCCTTAATCATTTTAGAAAGAAAAGTATGTACTTAAAAAAAAAAATTAGGTACTGCAACCAGAAAGTTTTAAGAACTGCTGGCCTGGAGTCCTTGCTCCCTCAGCCAAGGATGCCATACCTGAGATACCTGGCTTCTAATCAAGTGTCCTCACACACACCAAAATATCAGGGCTCTAAATTCTATCTAGTTCTCTAGGGGAGGATTAATTTTAAAAGTTCTCATTTAGTTTTACTTGAGGGTGCTTACTATACCAGTATATTTTTGATGATATTAGTGCCTCAGTTCTGATGCTCCAGTTACAGCCCCTGCAGTGCAAATATCCTGCACGTATTGGCTTCTCCCCAGCCCTTACTCCCATTCCAATTCCTCTCATACTTTTCTCTAGCCAACTCCAACCAAGACCAATGATCCCTTGAATATTTTGCTGTCATCAGACTCCCCTGGTCCCCTGGGAACTTTTCAATCAACATTCCTTTTATAGACTCACTTTAACAGAAATCTGGCTCTGTCTAGAGGAAAAAAGATTTTTGCCATAGCACTTGGAATGCCATTGCTTAGAGTCCAAGATCAAGATATTTCATGGGTCCTCATACACTCAAAACCAGAGCTTCTAAGCCTTCACTGATGTGTTTACTTTTAGTACTCAGAAGGTAAAGGGGACAGTTATCTAAAACACACAAAGGCATTTCATGAAATAGCACAATAAGAAAAGTAATAAAACATTTCCCTCATAAACTGGGGTAAACACACACTATTAAAAAAAATATTTACACATAGATTTTTCAAGAACAAACACTTCACCAGTGAGAAAAAATAAGAAATGCATGTGGAAAGACATGGTAAGAGCACGGATGAATGGGATACACAAAGAACGTATATTGAGGATATAATTCTAGAGGAGCAATTTATGATTCTGTATGTGTAGGTCACTGGTCTTATGGAGATGCCATTGGCTTGCTGTGTTGTTATGTGCCAAATGCTACTCCACTGGATGCATAGTTCTTGTTAAACTATCACCTCTCTGCTTCTAGGTTCTGACTTTAGCTGAAATCTTTGGCTAAACAGAGCTGTTATAGCATGGGAACAGTGAACTTTGCCATGTTGCCATGCTCTTTTGGCCCAAACTCTGAAGCTGTTTATTATAGTTTTTTTTTTTTTTTTTTTAGACAAGCAGCAACTTTTACTTCAGATAAAGAATCAATTAAAATCTCTTTAGGACAAAAAAAAATCCATCTTTTCAACTCTTTAAAAAAAAGTTAAAAAAACTGATTTCTAGAATTTTGTGTGGAAGGGTTTCCATCTATAACATTCTTTGCCCCATGTGTCAAGCTTGTTATCTGTGTGGGACAGGTGCTAGATCCCCTTTCCCAAATTAACTAATCGGAGACATTTTCAGTTACAAAGAGAAAGCATTCATTTAGTCCCTGCAGGGAGAGGCACAGACACATGCCTGGGAGCTATCCCAGCTTGCCATGTATTTGACCTGACCAGCAAAAAGTCGAACACCTAGTTAAATAGGAAATGACCCACGCCTTTTCATTGGATAGTGTCTGCTTCCTGTGAGTCACGTCACTTCTGCTTCCCAGGGTTAAAGACCTGCTCTGGGAATAGGGATCATGTGACTTAGTCTCAAACTGAGAAAACTTCATCCCCATCAGTGCCATTCAGTCCCCCTCTTTTTCATCCGTTTGAAGATTTCTCACCCCAGTATATACATCTCCCACTAGGGCATCTCTGTGACCTGGGCCTTCAGGCTGGTCCCGCTTCAGTACTAACTGTAATCCTCCCTCTACCATTTAGAACCAACACTCCCACATTAGTGGGACCTTTCAGGAACTAGTTTAGCTACTCCTGAACTCAGCTAAATCTTGAACTACTCTAGTGATTAAGTGCATAAGCAAGTGGGTGACACGTATTGCTGTTTAAAGCAATGACTAGGAATCAGAGACCCCGCTTCCACCAACTCCCACTGTCTGTCTTGGAAAGCCAGTCATCCCAGAACAGATTGTCGTCTGGCAGCCACATAGCCCTGCGGAGGCCCGGGGGGCCACTGCCACATCATTCCCACCTCAAGCAATCCAGACCCAGACACATTTGGGACAAAGGGACGAAAGTCTCATCTTCAGTAGCTGCTTCAGGCTGAAAAGGGACGTAGCTGGCCCTGCCCAGTGGGGTCTGGGCTGAGGAGGGGAGATGAGTGATTTGTAGGCGGCAGCGTCTGGTGCTGAATATCAGAATCAGGTTTCAGGTGATTTCACGTTGACCAAGTGGTTGGAATTTCATGGCTTGGAGTCTGGAAAAAGCAACTCTCACGAAAGAGTATATTAAAAAGACAAGGACTAAATATGAACAAAAGAGAAAGAATAAATAAAAGTAGAGTTAATATGGAGGTTACTAGGGACAGTAACCAGGAACTCCACCCAGAAAGGCTGGGGGGAGATGAGGCTATCATAAATGCTTCATCCAAACATCTTTTCATAGGAAAATTACCAAAAAATGTTTTCCCCAAATTCTTGTTTTTGTTTCCTCAAAGGAGTAGATACAATGGGTAGAACACTGTGCCCTTCAGTATGATCTTTCCCAGCAAAACTCTAGAGTCTTAGAAGGAAAGGCTTTTAGCCAATTAGTACAGGTGTTAACAAAACCGAAAGCAGTTTGAAGCCCCTGCAAGGGGCACATGTGCAGGCTTTTTTGACAGTCCTTTCAGAATTTACTTTCCTGACTATGCTCAAAAAGTTATCAAACTGTGCATACCCTTTGATCCAGCAGTGTTTCTACTGGGCTTATACCCCAAAGAGATACTAAAGAAGGGAAAGGGACCTGTATGTGCCAAAATGTTTGTGGCAGCCCTGTTTGTAGTGGCTAGAAGCTGGAAAATGAAAGGATGTCCATCAATTGGAGAATGGCTGGGTAAATTGTAGTATATGAATGTTATGGAATATTATTGTTCTGTAAGAAATGACCAGCGGGATGAATACAGAGAGGACTGGCGAGACTTACATGAACTGATGCTGAGTGAAATGAGCAGAACCAGGAGATCATTATACACTTCGACAACGATATTGTATGAGGATGTATTCTGATGGAAGTGGATTTCTATGACAAAGAGACTTAACTGAGTTTCAATGGATAAATGATGGACAGAAACAGCTACACCCAAAGAAGGAACACTGGGAAATGAATGTGAACTATTTGCATTTTTGATTTTCTTCCCGAGTTATTTTTACCTTCTGAATCCAATTCTCCCTGTGCAGCGGGAGAACTGTTCAGTTCTGCAAATGTATCGTATCTAGGATATACTGCAACATATTTAACATATATAGAACTGCTTGCCATCTTGGGGGGGGTGGAGGGAGGGAGGGGAAAAAATGAAACATAAGCGAGTGCAAGGGATAATGTTGTAAAAAAATTATCCTGGCATGGATTCTGTCAATACAAAGTTATTATTAAATAAAATAAAATTTAAAAACAAAAAAGAAAAAACAATGATACTGTTTGAGGATGTATTCTGATGGACATGGATCTCTTTGATAAAGAGAGCTAATTCAGTTTCAATTGATCAAGGATAGACAGAAGCAGCTACACCCAAAGAAAGAACACTGGGAAATGAATATAAACTGCTTGCATTTTTGTTTTTCTTCCCAGATTATTTATACCTTCTGAATCCAATTCTCCCTGTGCAACAAGAAAACTGTTCGGTTCTGCACATGTATATTGTATCCAGGATATACTGTAACCTATTCAACATGTAAAGGACTGCTTGCCATCTGGGGGAGGGGGTGGAGGGAGGGAGGGGAAAAATAGGAACAGAAGTGAATGCAAGGGATAATGTTGTAAAAAATTACCCTGGCATGAGTTCTATCAAAAAAAAGTTATTAAAAAAACAAAACAAAACAGAATTTACTTTCCTGGGAGCTATATGTGTGCTTTCTCAGTGAGCAAAAGGGAAAGTGGGAGTGGCCCCAAATTCTTAGGCAAAGTAGGCTCCAGCAAAGAAACTCTAATCCCAGGAAGCAAAAGAGTTAAAAGATTTTATAGCACCAACCAGAGAATCCTCCAGAGGTGGGCTGCAAATCACAATATCATCTGTATACTTGTATTGTGTCTCATATCTTCCACTGGCCACTTGGCTTTGATTACAGAAATTTGCTGTAAGAGGAAAAATCAAGGACATGATTTAAATAGTATCAAAACTGGTCTTTCAGGTCTTGACCTGAGAGCACATACAGGATAAAACATTTTTAATGCAACTTTATTTCAAGTAACTGTATTTATTTTAACAATTCCACCTTAAGCCAGACTCAGAAAAATCTGGTGGGTTCTTATTCAAAAGAACACTACTGGGAAATTGAGTCAGAAGGATCCTACCCTCAGCAAAGGCCAAGATCATCCTTCCAGTTCGTTCCCATATACTAACTTCCACCTGTAACAATTTCTTCTGAGTAACTTGTGGCATATTCCTTTCATATAGTGGATCACTGGCTTGATGATCAGACAGTTATACCTGGATTTAAACTCCAAATATCAGCTGCAGTCCCAAGAAATTTTATCTCCAATAACAGTTATCATTAATCAAAGCTTCAGATGAATCTAGCTCAAGGACCCCAGTAAGATATTTATCCTAGAAAGCTCACAGCTTATCTTTCATATCTAAGTAGATTGTTAAATTTAACATTACACAAATCATTTTGCTTTTAAAATATCCAATATATATAAAAACTCTAAATTGCATATTTGTTGGAATCCTTACAAACTGCTAACTAATTAGAGTTGATCTAATCTTACAAGAAGATTTTGGCCAGAACCTGAAACAAGGTACTAAGTAGAACTAATTAGTACAATGCTTGTGTTTAGACCTCTGTGTTCACACCTCCCTTAAAGCACTATGGGAGAAAACCCATAATCCCATTCTCTCAGAAGATTCACATATAAGGCCAATGAAGAAAGAGCTATTCCAGAATATATTTTCCACTTTGCTGGCTGGTCGCAGAGGAGAATTCAGCTGGACTCGAGAGGAGCGACTCTGGTGCAGACAGAGAGCACTTTGACAGATTTCAGCAGAATTACGCCAGAAGCCCTCTCTCCGAGGCAAGGCAGAATATTTTCCACTTGGCTGGCTGGTGGCAGAAGAAGAGTTTTCAGAGGAAGAAGCTATGAGTCGAGAGTTCAGTGGACAACCAGATTCATCTTCATCTCACACCACTGTGGTAGATGGCTGGGCTCCTGCACTTCCCCCACTGAGACCAAGCTGGTCTGAAAGACTCATCAGAAAGCTAGCCGAGCCCCAAGTGAAGGAGACAAGAGATTCATTCCATCTCTGTGCTGGTTGGAGGCTGAAGAGAGCAGAGGCAGAGGCTAAAGGATAAAACTGGTCCTCTGAAGGACAGAACCTTTGGATTTGGAGATATTCAGAGGGCTCTAAGCTAAACCGGCTGTGTTTTGAGAAAAACAAGAACTGATTCAGATCCATCTGAACTAGATCACAACACATATTGTTCATAACAGAAACATGTTCAAAGGGACAAAGGCAAAGACTATTATTCTCAAAGTCCCTTTAAATAATGGGTGCGACTTTAAGATGATTCAATACAAACCAATTAAAATTCATACAGAATATAGACTATCTTAATTTCACATAAAAGAACCTTATAAGAATTAGCAATTTTTTTCATTCTTTAAAAAAAATGTTAACTTCCTCCAGGTGAGGAGTTCCTATAAATTTTTTTAAAGTAACCCTATCAACTTATCAAATCAGGTTAAAATTCTGCTCTAGGTTTTTGTTATCATATGTGTTACCATTATAAATTTGCAGAAGACAGAGGAACACTTTAGTTGAAATAAATTGCTTTCAGAAAATTTGTGGTTCCAACAAACTCTTAGAGCAGCTATAGACTTGAAAAATAAAAATAAAACATTCAGTATTAATACCATGTAAATGTAGGCTGTTCCATTAAACAACATAAGCAATTAATGTTTCAATCTGCAAGGGGGAGGGGAGCTCCAAAGAGCTGCAGTTTATTTAAAAGCAGCCACACTTAGTAGGGGTAGTCATCTGACAATCTAACCTGACAAGGTCCTCTTACCTCCTCCTCCACTCCATGTGGCAGTCCTTCTGACTTCACCATGCTTCCCAACTCCCACTTCTCACAGCTTTTTAGGGTGCCAAGTCCCTCAGAATCCAGCCTGCCAGCCAAAGACAGGCCCCAACTTCATGGGGTATCTCCTTTCCTCTGGCAAATGCTAAGTTCCACTAGAAGCTTGCACCTTTCAGTACAACCCAACTCTTCTCCCCTCTTTCCAATGTCATTTTCCTCTTTCTTTCTCCTCTCTCACACTCTCTCTTCCTGATTCCAACATATTCTCTCCCTTTCTCTAATGTGTTCCCAAATAAATAACCTTTCTAACTAGAAGCTTCATTCAAAATATTAGCTGCTTTTGCAAACCAATCTTTCCTGTCCCTTGTCTTTAAGTCACTTTTTTTAAACTTTAAGATTCACAATTAAATAGCTTTGGACCAAATTTCATAAAACTTATACATTTATCCAACAGAGCCAACAAAATTTTAAGGCATGTCATAATTTTACAAATTACCCAATGTATTTTTAGAAGATAACATACCATCTAATTAGGGGGATACAAATGTGACCTTTTTTAAGGTAAACTACTGGAACTTTGTTTTAATAACCTATATTTTAACTTAAAATCAAATCAAATACAGCTTTAAATTCCCAATAACACAAAACTGCTTTTACTATTGTGTCTCAAATAATGAACTTCACTAAACTGATTGAGCATAGTTTCTCTCTCTCCCTCTGAACCCATGTGTCCCTGCTGCAGTCAGGGAATGAGGAAGAAAGAATCTCTCCTTACTCTCAGCACTATCCTCCTCCAGGAGGCCCCAATCTAAGTGAATTGCTTTGCAATCTTGAAATGACCAATTGCCAAATTCCCCAACCATTACTCTCAACGGACTTTCCTGCAGTTCCAACTTTGAGCCGGAGTCTACAGGAAAGTCAGACCTTTCTCTTCTTAACAAATTGGAGCTCACAGAACATTCATGACAAACGTTCTGCATAAAGACACAAACACAGACAGAAATTACACGGAAGAGAACCATCCCTTCCCCCCACACAACAGAAATACCCAATCGAGGGCACTTCCCCCCTTTTTTTTGCTCGGAAGATTTGAGTTGGACTGCTCCCTCTCTTTGATGGTCCCAGAGTCCCCTGCTAGCAGGGCAACCCCTTACACTGGATCATCAGAGCATCCAGTCTCATAGCTTGCCCTCCTGTAATACACAGAGCTGACCTTTTGAATCGGAAGGAGTTGCCTACCTTCCCAGCCAACCGGAGAGCCCCGGCCCTGTGTTTAGCAGGACCTCCTTCCTGGCTCAGCCCTTCCACTGGATCATCAGCCTGATGATCCCAGGGCCCACCCGCCCAAGGACCCCTTCCCGGTGTTGGAATGTAGCTGGGCTAACGGGAGAGATCATGGTTCTCCCCCCATGCTTTCCACTCCCCACTCCATTTATCTACAAGAAAAGTAGAGAGCCCTGGGGCCTCAGGGCCCGTAGCCAATTAAGCTATGTGGGTTATGCGTGCAGAAGTTACCTGGCTCCCTCTTACCCGGCTTCTCGGCTTCCGAGGCGTCTGTTTGTGTCCTGGTATCTCTCCTGGGCCCGCTCTTCACAGAGGGGAGGCTGAGAGTCTGGTCCCAAGGACGGCCTGCCTTACCTCAGAACCTCAGCCACCTCTGGGAAGCCACAGATCCCGAAGGAGCCCCCACAAACTGGGGGACAGGCGCTAGACCTTCCCCAGTTAACTGATCAGAGACAGCTTCAGGTAAGAGAAAGCATTTATTGAGTCCCTGCAGGGAGAGGCCCAGACACACCCGGGAGCCATCCCAGCTCCTGTCATGTGCTCGACCTGAGCGGGGAAGTAGATGCCTGCTTAAATAGGAAGAGACCCAAGCCTTTTCATTGGATAGCGGCTGCTTCCCGTGGATCATGTCCCTTCCTGTAACTTCACCAACTTCCCAAAACCCAGGGTTCAAGGTCTGAGCTTCCCGCTCTGGGCATAGGGACCACGTGACTTAGTCTCAACCTGAGAAAACTTAACCTAATCAGTCCCATTCACTGGGACAAACCAGAATTAACCCAAGAGGACCTTTCCAGTTAGGCCCTCAGGCAGACTTGGATGTCTCAGATTATTCATTTTAGTGTAAGATAAAATTCGCTACTATTTTTAAAGGCTAACCCACACCTAATGACCCCGCTGTAAGAGCTGCCCCGCCAATCATTGGCTAAGGGCCCTGAGGTCCTTGTGGAGTGGGGAGTGGAAAGCATAGGGAGAAAGCCAAACTCTGGGGGCAGTTAGCCCAGCTACATGCCATTTGTGGCAGTTGATCCTGAAAAAGTTCTTGAGCTCACCTTTTGGTTCGGAAACCCTCTTCCCACTCTCTGGATCCCGGAGAACTGGCCCACACCTTGCTCCCAATTGCCCATCACTGCCTCTCCTCTGTCAAGTTCCACTTCGTAGGCCCGCACCCTGTTCTCTATGGCTTTGTGGCTGCCAGTGAAATATCCCCGGGTCATTCACCTAATTCTCTAAATGGCGTACATCCCCAGCATTTGACATGATCTTCAGTGATATATGTCAGCATTTACCAGCACTGACCACACGTATAGCTACCCAAGTCTGCGATTTTTCTCTTTTATCCCTTTTCAGCAACATTAGACCTTACTGTCTCCTAGAATCAACTGAGGAACCTCCCCCCCCCCCAACCCAGGAAATATGATGGGCTGAGCTACCTTCATAAAAGAACAATAGAAATAGCATACCCACTTGATTTATATTTGCCTAGTCCTTTGGCTAGCAAATTCTTACCTCCTGCTCCTAAAAATCTGTGATTCAGTCTACTGAGGTTAAAAGAAAAAGAAGAAAAACAAAACATACTTACCTACCAACTTATCTTTGAACTCTCATCCCTATTTAGTATAGCTCTATTCTTCTCCAGTAGATCTCTTCATTCTCTCCTTCTACTTCACTTTTTAGAATTCCCATTTTATTGATAGCAAGTTCCCTCTTATTCTAGACCTTTTTCTTTTTTCTTTTAATAATACTAGCTTTTTATTTTTCAAAATACATGCAAAGATAGTTTTTAACATTCACCTTTGCAAAACCTTGTGTTCACCAAAGATGAACTAGAGACCATTACCGATCACAAAATAGAAAATTTTGATTATATCAAATTAAAAAGCCTTTGTACAAACAGAACGAATGCAAACAAGATTAGTAGGGAAGCAACAAACTGGGAAAACATCTTTACAATTAAAGGTTCTGATAAAGGCCTCATTTCCAAAATATATAGAGAACTGACTCAAATTTATAAGAAATCAAGCCATTCTCCAATTGATAAATGGTCAAAGGATATAAACAGAAAATTTTCAAATGAAGAAATTGAAACTATTACCACTCACATGAAAGAGTGTTCCAAATCATTATTGATCAGAGAAATGCAAATTAAGACAACTCTGAGATATCACTACACACCTGTCAGATTGGCTAAGATGACAGGAAAAAATAATGATGAATGTTGGAGGGGATGTGGGAAAACGGGGACACTGATGCATTGTTGGTGGAGTTGTGAACGAATCCAGCCATTCTGGAGAGCAATCTGGAATTATGCCCAAAAAGTTATCAAACTGTGCATACCCTTGGATCCAGCAGTGTTTCTATTGGGCTTATACCCCAAAGAGATACTAAAAAAGGGGAAGGGACCTGTATGTGCCAAAATGTTTGTAGCAGCCCTGTTTGTAGTGGCTAGAAACTGGAAATTGAATGGATGCCCATCAACTGGAGAATGGCTGGGTAAATTGTGGCATATGAATGTTATGGAATATTATTGCTCTGTAAGGAATGACCAGCAGGATGAATACAGAGAGGCTTGGAGAGACCTACATGGACTGATGCTGAGTGAAATGAGCAGAACCAGGAGATCATTATACACTTCGACAACGATATTGTATGAGGCTGTATTCTGATGGAAGTGGATTTCTATGACAAAGAGACCTAACTGAGTTTCAATGGATAAATGATGGACAGAAACAGCTACACCCAAAGAAGGAACACTGGGAAATAAATGTGAACTATTTGCATTTTTGATTTTCTTTCTGAGTTATTTTTACTTTCTGAATCCAATTCTCCCTGTGCAACAGGAGAACTGTTCGGTTCTGCAAATATGTATTGTATCTAGGATATATTGCAACATATTTAACATGTATAGGACTGCTTGCCATCTTGGGGGGGGGTGGAGGGAGGGAGGGGAAAAAAACGAAACATAAGTGAGTGCAAGGGATAATGTTGTAAAAAAATTATCCTGGCATGGATTCTGTCAATACAAAGTTATTATTAAATAAAATAAAATTAAAAAAAAAACAAAAAAAAACAAAACCTTGTGTTCCAAGTTTTTCTCCCTCCCTTCCTTCTATTCCCCCTCCGCTAGAAGCAAGTAATTCAATATAGTTTAAACGTGTGCAGTTCTTCTAAACATTATTTTCACATTTATCATGCTGGCACAAGAAAAATCAGATCAAAAAAGAAAAAATGAGAAAGAAAACAAAAAACAATAAAAAAGGTTAAAAACACTGTGTTGTGATCTGCATTCAGTCCCCACAGCCTTCTCTCCAGATGTGGATGACTCTCTCCATCCTAAGTCTACTGGAATTGCCTTGAATCATTTCATTGTTGAAAAGAGCCACGTCCATCACAGTTGATCATCACATAATCTTCTTGTTGCTATGTACAATGTTCTCTTGGTTGAACTTACTTCACTTAGCATCAAATCTCTTTTTCTAACATTCCTTTCATCTTGAGAAAAAGAGAGATAAATTCTGGACTTGGAATTTACAGGACTTAGGTTCAATTTCAGCCAATTTCCAAGATACGTAATCTAGGAAAAGTCACTTGATTGCTCAGTACCTCAGTTTCCTCATTTGAAAAGTGGCAATAATGATATTGGGATTATTTACCTCATGATCCCAGTGTTTGATGCTGCACTCTATACAATTCCAGGTCATACTGCTTTCTTCTTCAATAATTTAAATACATGGTTCATTCCAATCCCTAATGTGACTGAATTTAGATAATCTAGAATTTCTCATTATATCTAAGAAAGAAGCTTGAGCTGATAGAGGCTTGCTTATTATTCAAACCAAAAATTCTTAAACTGTGGATGTGACCCCATATGGGATTATATATTACTTATCAGTAAATGTTTGATTTGCATATCTATTTTTATATCCATCTACTCAGTGTCATATGAAAATTTCTTGGGTGAAAAGATCTAAACTACTCTTTCATAGAATTCATTTATCAGTGAGATTTACAGAGTGAATAAAATTGTGTCACAATCACTTGCTATTCAATTGTGAGCTCTTGGATAGCTCTTGAATCACATTTGGATGTGATCTTCTCTAAACTTATACTTTCTCCAGAGTTGAGCATACTACTCTACATACTGTAGGAGATTTAAAAGTTTAAAAAGAGGGTGAGGAAAAAGTCACTTCTTACCTTCCCATGATTATAATTTCAGAAAGTTCCTCCAAGACTTAGTGAGTAAACCATAAAAGGCAGGGAGCCAGCCATGTTCCTGAGGGGCCTCCCTGGAGCTAACATTCCAGGAGATTTGGATAATTTGAGACCTTCATGCAGCTGTTCTATTAAATCACTGCTAATGGGCAGACTGATTGCCCTGCCTGAGACAGGAAAGGGACCGTGCACCATGGAACTCATCCTGGCAACCCAGAAATAGATATGGACTACATAAGTGTTAAGAACTTGTGCTGTGGTATCAAATTCCAAGGAGCACAAGGCATTTCCAAGTGCCTGGTTAGGCATGATCCTGAAAAAGAATAAATCTTGCCATTTCTTTTCTTTTTAGTCTTTTCTCTCTTTTTAAGAAGTTACAAGGTGTGAAGTTCAGCAGGATAAAAATTAAAATCCTTTAGTTCTATTTAGTATCTGTGGTGAGCTTCTTCTTCTCAAAGCGCAGCCAGGTGATAAAAGTTCAGATCTTTTATTATCTCCAATATAGCCCGGTTAGTTTAGAGGTCTATCTCTCTGCTTGGTTCCAAGAGCTCCCTCCGAATGTCGCCAAATCCAAAGGTCTGGTCCTTCAGCTTCTGCCTCTGCTTTCTTCAGCCTCCAACCAGCACAGAGATGGAATGAATCTCGTCTTAGGAAATCCAATGATTAACAGTCTCATTGTCAGCCATCTGTGGAAATATAAGCAGATCCTCTTCCCCAAGCGGTTAACCTAATTCCTTTCTATTTACCAAATTTGAGATTTCTCCTCATCATCTGGTAATTACATTGGAGTTGTTTGCATTGGATATTGTCTTGTTGTCTTAAAAGGCCTGTATTCTTCCCAACTGTAATCCTGATGGCTTTTCTGTTGATTGATGACATCAGAGTCCTGAATTTCTAAAGTCTCTCTGGGTGTAACCTCAGCTGCTATCATGCCCCACCTGTCCTTTGAGTGATACTTTGGAGCTGGGTCCTGCCTCTCCTTCCTCTGCAATCTACATTCAGAGGCCCAGTGAAAGCCTCGGTTACATTTTGGACATGGGGTTTTGGGTTTTATTCTCTCACCCTGTCTTCTCATTGTATCTCTGTATCTACATTGGGCTCTTAGATGTCCAATTTTTCCACACTGAAAACTAGAAGTCCCTTGCCAAGCAGGACCCTGTCTTCCCATATTCATCATAGTTTGGGTATAATAAGCATTTGTGCCCACTGTGGCACAGCGTCTTATGATCTCCTCCAAAGGAGCATCTTTGTCTAGCCCCCATATAATTCTTTTGCAAATCTCATTGGCATTTTCCTTAGCCAAATGTCTAGTCATTATTTCTGTTTCTGCATTATCTCCAATGGTTCTTATTACAGCTGTTTGTAAACGTCCCACAAAATCTGCAAAAGGTTCATTGGGACCTTGCTCTATTTTTGTAAAAGCTTTATTTCCATCTTTCTGTCCAGGGAGAGAATTCCAAGCTTTTATTGCAGCCTTAGAAATTTGCTCATACACTGTTATGGGATAATAAATCTATTCTGAACTCTCTGCATACTGACCTTCACCAGCTAGTTGGTCAAAAGTGATTTGTCCAATAGTTCCTGTTTGTCTATTGTGTTGGGCTTGAATCCTACATAATTCATGAAACTCCGAAAACGTTAATAAATTTTGTCCCTGTTCAAGACATGTTTTAGCGATGGATTTCCAGTCATTCGGGGTTAAGATTTCATAAGACAAATTATCCAGTAACATCTTCACATAAGATGATGTAGCCCCATAAAGAGTCACAGAGCACTTTGGGAGATTTCACCGGAATGACATGAAGAGTGGAGCTGGCTGGAGGCTGGCAGAGGCAGAAGCAAAGGACAAAGTGGCAAGAGCTCTTGGAACCAAGCAGAGAGATAGGCCTCTAAGCTAACCGGGCTATATTAGAGATAATAAAAGATCTGAACTTTTATCACCTGGCTGTGTTTTGAGAAGAAAAAGCTCACCACATTTTGGCGCCCGAACATTTGGACTCACAACATTGTGGAACAAGAGGGAGGGATTATGGGTTTTCTCCCATAGTGCTCTCTGGCCCAAAGAGCTTCAAGGGAGGTGTGAACTCATAAAGGTACAAAGTTTACTTTGTGAAGCTGGCATACTTGTGAACTCCAATGAGTAAAGGTGTAAACACAAGCCTTGTATTAATTAGTTCTACTTAGTACCTTGTTTCAGGTTCTGCCCAAAACATCTTGTAAGATTAGATCAACTCTAATTAGTTAGCAGTTTGTAAGGATTCCAACAAGTATCTTCTGTCAAAAAGAATAGGTGGTCTAAGATGCCTGCCAACAACTAAAAAAAGGTACTAAACTTCATGGAGAGAGGGGTTTTCCTTATCTAGGAGTCCCCTATGACTTTTCCTATATCCTAAGTCTCTTGACTTAAGAGAGATGGACACTGAGAGTCATCAGAACTAGTTACTTGGTAGTTCAAGTTAAATGGGAGTAACTCAAAGAACCATATCTGGTTACCATGATGTGTTATAGAGAGAGCTAGGATTTGGAGTCAGAAGATTAGGGTCACTGTTTTAGCTAAGTCACCGATTGTGGGACCTACACTGGTCCTCATCTTGATCATCTGTAAAATGGTGATAATTATATTTATATCTCATAGAACTACTGTGAAAAAAAATTGCTTTGTAAACTATAATGTTTTATAGCAGTGAGCCACATTATTATTAGCCCACAGAGAGAAAAGAAGCAATAGTTTACCTTCAAAAGGAATACCAAAATATCATTTTGGAGGGATTTTAGTTCAATTTCCTCATTTTAAAAATTAGGCATTTAAGGCTCAGAGAGGGAATGTGACATGTCTAAGATCACGCAGCTTTAAGTAGCAAAGTTGGATCTAGAATCCAGGTCTTTTGACTGAATCCAAGCTGCTCTTTTTATCATTTATATGCATGCTGGCTTCCATTTGTTCCTTCTGCCAGTGACATGCATCCACACGCCAGCCCTGAGGAGCCTGTGGGCGTCTTGCTGGACATTCATAATCTCATTGCAGCTCTGCCAGGAATAGATGCTGTGCTTGCTTCCCCCTTTTTAAACCACCTCTTCCCTTCTCCCAAGTAGTAGCCGGCTGACAGCTGATTTCCTCACCAGCACAAGCAATGGGCAACAGCCGCTGTTCTGGTAGCAGGTACCTCTTGTCTTGGGGGCTGCCTCTGTAGAGTTCATCGTGCACAAAAGACATGGTTGGCTTAATACATAGGAAGCTTGAATAGGTAATGGGCTGACTGTGGGGAGGGAAGGATAAGGATGTTGAGCTTGTGTGTATGTGTATGAAGGATAATGTATCAGAGGATGTCAAACTTAGAAGGGTCTTTAAAACTTTGGATCACATGATTTAGAGCTGAAGAGTATCCTAAAGATGATCTAAATGACTCTAGATCAGACGTGTGCAGTCAAATATTTAACAATCACATCTTCAAAAATGTGCCTGTGCTATGTTAGAATTTAATTTGCATTATTAACATTTTCTCCAGCACTTTTAAGTCCAAAAGAAATCAAAATAATAAATCAAGTCCTGATTTCTAACATTTGCTGATTTCTGAGGTGTAAATATCCATACTGAAAAGTTAGCAAATAAGTCATTAGGAGCCAAATTAAGCTGATTTATAAGAACAAGATAAACTATCTGCTGAAATAAAGTTGCAAGTAGACATCTCCCTGGAAGGAGACCTCAAGTGAGGGATCCAAGGAACCTGTTCTTTGTCTTTTTCTAGTCAACATTATTTTATCGAAGACCTGGACAAAGGATAGCTATTATTTAACAAATGCTGTGCTCATTAGATTGAAGATGTTGTTTATATGGGAGGCACAGCTAACAAGCTGAATGACAGCATTCGAATACAACTGTGTCTGAACAGGCTAGAGTACGCTAACTGGATGGAATTTAATGGGGATAAGAGTGAATTCCTATACATCAAATAAAAAAAAATAAAACAGAAAATGGGGAGGGACGTGAGCAGAGAGAGTCTGGGTTAGAGAGAGACCTGGGATGATTTTTAGTGGACTCACTATGAATCGTGTGTGTGTGAAAGAGAGACAGAGAGAGACAGAGACAGACAAAAACATAGATACGGACACACATAGAGACACAGAGACAAAGAAAGACCGAGACACAGAGACAGAAAAAGAGAGACACAGAGACAGAAAAAGAGAGAAACAGAGACAGACAGAGACACAGGGATGGAAAGAAAAAGGCACACACACAGAGACAAAGACAAAGAGACACAGACACAGACAAAGAAAGAGATACACACACACACACACACACACACACAGTGGGGGAGGTAGCCCCCAATGGCTAATACTAAAACTAAAAAGAAAATGATGATCACTCTGTACTTTGTCCAGGTCTGGCCTCTGCTTGATTATTACGTCTACTTTTGGGATCACAGTTTCCATTGATAAGGGACTAGGATGATCAGGAAATGAAATCCTGTTGTTGAATGAGCTGGAAGATATTTAACATGGGGAAGAGCAGACTAAGGGGCAGAGGATGGCTATCCTCTAACATATGAAGGAATGTAATGTGGAAGAGGGAGTAGTGTTTTTGTTGAGCACTAAGGATGAAACGAATGCTAAATGTGGGGACGTAATGTGGAGGAAGATTTCTGTTCTGTAGAAGGAAGAATGGATGAGGCTGACTAGAATAACTATACTTTTCAAATCCAAAGCTGGGGCATGTAATCTGACAAAGTACATTTCTCTGGTATAGTCTTATAACAAAAATATACTTTCTTTTCTTGAAATCAGGACTACCTGGGGAGGAATAAGAAGTGTGTTTGGTATTAGAGTATCTTGGGGAGCAGTGATTTCCAATTCATTGGGAATCTCCTTTCAGTGAGGACAGGTGGACCGCTTGTACAGGAAGAAGAGATTCCTGCTTAGAGGTGAAGGAAGAGGAACGATGTAGTAGAAAGAATAGTGAATGGAAATCAGAAGACCTTGGTTCAAACTTATGACTTCTATGAACTTGAATAAATTATTTAATTTCTTTGAATTTCAGAGAAATAAAGGCTAGAGATTAATCCTATGATCCATGATCTGGATCCCCTGACTTCAAATATAGCACTGACTACTTTTTCCTTTCGTTGCTATCCAACTCTGAGATTTTATGTAGTTATACTTATCTATTTTCTAAGAGCAACATGATGTTAATATGAATTTTATTATGGTACTATTTCATTATTAAGGCTCATCCCATTACAGAACTTCATGAAAAATTTTATCTCTGTTTTCTTCCTTTTGTACAAGTGGGACACTCTGGGTTAATATCCAGCTGCTCTCAATACATGCTGCTTGAGAAAGAGGAGGAAAAAGAAGAGAACAAACAATACGATCAATTATTCGACAGTAACTGACAACAGAAAAGTGCTACATGTAATTCAGAGGATTCACATCAGCAATAAGACCACAGCTATGGCCCCCACACCAAGGGTTAGCCAGAGCTACCAGTGAGATGGTGCTGTAAGTAGTAGCTAGGGGTCAGCAGAGAGCCAGGAGCAGGAGAGCAACTGTCAGATCAGAGGATCCCTAAACCAGGGAAAGGGATCAGGTATGGGCCCCATGATCAAACCTTGTGTTGCTGTATTCCCCCCTGCTCCCCACGCCTCTGGGTATCATAGTGTAAAGGACCTACATTTGAATTCCAGCTCTGTTACTTGTCGTCTTCGTGATCTTGGGAAGGCCATTTAACTTTTCTGAGACTCATTTTCCTTATGTGTAAAAGGAGTCTTATAAGACTTACATTATCCACCTCATGAGGTTATGAGGGAAAGATTCTTAAAACTTAGGTTCAACTTAAAGTGCCAGGTCAGTGTGAACCACTCACCGGGCCTCAAATTTTTCCTCTCTGGAATAAATGGGTTGAGCTGGATGATCCCTAAGTTTCCACAGGCTCCACATGTTTGGGATTTGAATGAATTATGTAGGATTCAAGCCCAATGCAATAGGCAAACAGGAGCTATTGTACAAGTTGCTTTTGACCAACTAACTGGAGAAGGTCAGTATGCAGAGAGTTCAGAACAGATTTATTATCCCATAACAGTGTATGAGCAAATTTCTAAGGCTGCAATAAAAGCTTGGAATTCTCTCCCTGGACAGAAAGATGGAAATAATGCTTTCACAAAAATAGAGCAAGGTCCCAATGAACCTTTTGCAGATTTTGTGGGACGTTTACAAACAGCTGTAATAAGAACCATTGGAGACAATGCAGCAACAGAAATAATGACTAAACATTTGGCTAAGGAAAATGCCAATGAGGTTTGCAAAAGAATTATATGGGGGCTAGACAAAGATGCTCCTTTAGAGGAAATCATAAGACGCTGTGCCACAGTGGGCACAAATGCTTATTATGCCCAGACTATGATGAACATGGAAAGACAAGGTCCTTCTTGGCAGAGGAATTCTAGAGAAACTCGTCGATGTTTTCATTGCGGAAAAGTTGGACATTTGAGAGCTCATTGTAGATATGGAGATAGAGTGAGAAGACAGGGTGAGAGAAAACCCAAAACCTCATGTCCAAAATGTAACCGAGGCTTTCACTGGGCCTCTGAATGTAGGATGACCCAGAGAAATGAGAGGCAGGATCCAGCTCTAAAGTATCAATCAAAGGACAGGTGGGGCATGATAGCAGCTGAGGTTACACCCAGAGAGACTTTAGAAATTCAGAACTCTGATGTCATCAACCAACAGAAAAGCAATCAGGATTACAGTTGGGAAGAATACAGGCCTTTTAAGACAACAAGACAATATCCAATGCAAACAGCTCCAATGTAATTACCAGATGATGAGGAGAAATCCCACAAGTGGTAAATAGAAGAGAATTAGATAGGTTAACTGCTTGGGGAAGAGGATCTGCTTATATTTCCACAGGTGGAAAAGGAATCAGATGGCTTTTCCACTTGAATCAGGATCAGAGCTTTTCCACTGAAATCCACTGGGGGGGGGGGGGGTCTGTTTGCCCCACCTTGGGCGCCAAAATGTGGTGAGCTTTTTCTTCTCAAAACGCAGCCAGGTGATAAAAGTTCAGATCTTTTATTATCTCCAATATAGCCCGGTTAGCTTAGAGGCCTATCTCTCTGCTTGGTTCCAAGAGCTCTCTCCAAATGTCTTTAAATCCAAAGGTCTGGTCCTTCAGCCTCTCCCTCTGCTTTCTTCAGCCTCCAGCCAGCTCCAGTCTTCATGTCATTCCGGTGAAATCTCGACTTGTAGCGTCTTCCTTTCAAGAACTCTCCGACTGGCCCATTGGCCTATTTATGCTCCTTCCAGAGAGAGGGATTATGGGTAGTTCTACTTAGTACCTTGTTTCAGGTTCTGCCCAAAACATCTTCTTGTAAGATTAGATCAACTCTAATTAGTTAGCAGTTAGTAAGGATTCCAATACCAAGCTGCTCTTTTTGTCATTTATATGCATGCTGGCTTCCATTTGTTCCTTCTGCCAGTGACATGCATCCACACGCCAGCCCTGAGGAGCCTGTGGGCGTCTTGCTGGACATTCATAATCTCATTGCAGCTCTGCCAGGAATAGATGCTGTGCTTGCTTCCCCTTTTTAAACCACCTCTTCCCTTCTCCCAAGTAGTAGCCGGCTGACAGCTGATTTCCTCACCGGCACAAGCAATGGGCAATAGCCACTGTTCTGGTAGCAGGTACCTCTTGTCTTGGGGGCTGCCTCTGTAGAGTTCATCATGCACAAAAGACATGGTTGGCTTAATACATAGGAAGCTTGAATAGGTAATGGGCTGACTGTGGGGAGGGAAGGATAAGGATGTTGAGCTTGTGTGTATGTGTATGAAGGATAATGTATCAGATGATGTCAAAGTTAGAAGGGTCTTTAAAACATTGGATCACATGATTTAGAGCTGAAGAGTATCCTACAGATGATCTAAATGACTTTAGATCAGACGTGTGCAGTCAAATATTTAACAATCACATCTTCAAAAATGTGCCTATGCTATGTTAGAATTTAATTTGCATTATTAACATTTTCTCCAGCACTTTTAAATCCAAAAGAAATCAAAATAATAAATCAAGTCCTGATTTCTAACATTTGCTGATTTCTGAGGTGTAAATATCCATACTGAAAAGTTAGCAAATAAGTCATTAGGAGCCAAATTAAGCTGATTTATAAGAACAAGATAAACTATCTGCTGAAGTAAAGTTGCAAGTAGACATCTCCCTGGAAGGAGACCTCAAGTGAGGGATCCAAGGAACCTGTTCTTTGTCTTTTTCTAGTCAACATTATTTTATCGAAGACCTGGACAAAGGATAGCTATTATTTAACAAATGCTGTGCTCATTAGATTGAAGCTGTTGTTTATATGGGAGGCACAGCTAACAAGCTGAATGACAGCATTTGAATACAACTGTGTCTAAACAGGCTAGAGTACTCTAACTGGATGGAATTTAATGGGGATAAGAGTGAATTCCTATACATCAAATAAAAAAAAAAAAAAACAGAAAATGGGGAGGGACGTGAGCAGAGAGAGTCTGGGTTAGAGAGAGACCTGGGATGATTTTTAGTGGACTCACTATGAATCGTGTGTGTGTGAAAGAGAGACAGAGAGAGACAGAGACAGACAAAAACATAGATACGGACACACATAGAGACACAGAGACAAAGAAAGACCGAGACACAGAGACAGAAAAAGAGAGACACAGAGACAGACAGAGAGACAGGGATGAAAAGAGAAAGGCACACACACAGAGACAAAGACAAAGAGACACAGACACAGACAAAGAAAGAGATACACACACACAGTGGGGGAGGTAGCCCCCAATGGCTAATACTAAAACTAAAAAGAAAATGATGATCACTCTGTACTTTGTCCAGGTCTGGCCCCTGCTTGATTATTACGTCTACTTTTGGGATCACAGTTTCCATTGATAAGGGACTAGGATGATCAGGAAATGAAATCCTGTTGTTGAATGAGCTGGAAGATATTTAACATGGGGAAGAGCAGACTAAGGGGGCAGAGGATGGCTATCCTCTAACATATGAAGGAATATAATGTGGAAGAGGGAGTAGTGTTTTTGTTGAGCACTAAGGATGAAACGAATACTAAATGTGGGGACGTAATGTGGAGGAAGATTTCTGTTCTGTAGAAGGAAGAATGGATGAGGCTGACTAGAATAACTATACTTTTCAAATCCAAAGCTGGGGCATGTAATCTGACAAAGTACATTTCTCTGGTATAGTCTTATAACAAAAATATACTTTCTTTTCTTGAAATCAGGACTACCTGGGGAGGAATAAGAAGTGTGTTTGGTATTAGAGTATCTTGGGGAGCAGTGATTTCCAATTCATTGGGAATCTCCTTTTAGTGAGGACAGGTGGACCGCTTGTACAGGAAGAAGAGATTCCTGCTTAGAGGTGAAGGAAGAAGAACGATGTAGTAGAAAGAATAGTGAATGGAAATCAGAAGATCTTGGTTCAAACTTATGACTTCTATGAACTTGAATAAATTATTTAATTTCTTTGAATTTCAGAGAAATAAAGGCTAGAGATTAATCCTATGATCCATGATCTGGATCCCCTGACTTCAAATATAGCACTGACTACTTTTTCCTTTCGTTGCTATCCAACTCTGAGATTTTATGTAGTTATACTTATCTGTTTTCTAAGAGCAACATGATGTTAATATGAATTTTATTATGGTACTATGTCATTATTAAGGCTCATCCCATTACAGAACTTCATGAAAAATTTTATCTGTTTTCTTCAATTTGTACAAGTGGGACACTCTGGGTTAATATCCAGCTGCTCTCAATACATACTGCTTGAGAAAGAGGAGGAAAAAGAAGAGAACAAACAATACGATCAATTATTCGACAGTAACTGACAACAGAAAAGTGCTACATGTAATTCAGAGGATTCACATCAGCAATAAGACCACAGCTATGGCCCCCACACCAAGGGTTAGCCAGAGCTACCAGTGAGATGGTGCTGTAAGTAGTAGCTAGGGGTCAGCAGAGAGCCAGGAGCAGGAGAGCAACTGTCAGATCAGAGGATCCCTAAACCAGGGAAAAGGATCAGGTATGGGCCCCATGATCAAACCTTGTGTTGCTGTATTCCCCCCTGCTCCCCATGCCTCTGGGTATCATAGTGTAAAGGACCTACATTTGAATTCCAGCTCTATTACTTGTCGTCTTCGGATCTTGGGAAGGCCATTTAACTTTTCTGAGACTCATTTTCCTTATGTGTAAAAGGAGTCTTATAAGACTTACATTATCCACCTCATGAGGTTATGAGGGAAAGATGCTTAAAACTTAGGTTCAACTTAAAGTGCCAGGTCAGTGTGAACCACTCACCGGGCCTCAAATTTTTCCTCTCTGAAATAAATGGGTTGAGCTGGATGATCCCTAAGTTTCCACAGGCTCCACATGTTTGGGATTTGAATGAAATCTGTACTCAGGGCAAGTGCAATCGATTTAGGGAACGAGGAATGAAGTAGTCTGGCTGGAAAATAAGGCTGAAGAAGCAGACTAAAGTTTCATTGTAAGGGGGCTAGAATGCCAGACTTAGGATTTTGGTTAAAACAGAAGGCAATGAAGGTGAAAAATGATATGTATAGTGTGGTGAAAGGTTCCTAGATTTGAACTCCAAGAATCTAGGTTTAAAATTTTGGCTCTATCTCTGTAAATTTAGTTAAGTTATTTAACTTCTCTGGGCCTCATTTTCCTAACCTATAAATGAAGGAATTGAACTAAAATGGTTTCTAAAGTTAATTCCAGATATCTTATAAATCTTGCAATGCTTTTCATGATGATGTTGATCATAATGATGCCTAAATTAGAACTTCAATGCTTTTAACCCAAGGAATGGGTCTAAAATGGAATTTCAGGCCCAGTGACAGAACTCCAAGAGAGAAATCTAGAATTAGGGCTCAACCCTTTCTAGCAGGATGCTGCCTGCCATCCTTTCTGCTTCCCAGAAGGTGCAGAACTTGCCTCTCTGATCCAGGCCTCTGGGGACATCAAGCCTATGTCACAGCACTGTTGCCTATGAAGGTCCAAGTATGAAAACCTCAGCAAGGGACGGAATCCAGAATTAGGATCTCGCTCCAGGCTCTGATCTGGGATCAAAGATTTAGAATCCCAGCATCTCAGAACTAGAAGGCCCCTCTAGATCCCAATCTGAAATAATCCAACAAATATTTACTAAGCACCTACCATAATTCTAAGCACTAGAAAGACAATAAGATAAAAAACAACCCTTGCCTTCAAAGAATTTACATTCTCCTAGAGGGATATGACATATAAGCAAATAAGTAGACATGAAATGATTTGAGGAGGGAGAGAAATTCATTGTCCTTTTCAAAAGTGTTTTGTTCCTGACCCACCACCTCCCCCAATCTGCCCTTCATTCTTTCAATCCCGCCTTCTCTTATCCCTACTACTTCCCTATAAGGTAAGACAAGTTTCCTTAACCAACTAAATGTATATAGTATTCACTCTTTGAGACAATTCCAAGAATAAGATTCAACATTGCCCATCCTGCCATCTTCCCCTCTATTGTAAAAGCTCTTTTGAATGAAAGGATGTCCATCAATTGGAGAATGGTTGAGTAAATTGTGGTATATGAATGTTATGGAATATTATTGTTCTGTAAGAAATGACCAGCAGGATGAACACAGAGAGGACTGGCGAGAGTTACATGAACTGATGCTGATTGAAATGAGCAGAACCAGGAGATCATTATATACCTCAACAACAATACTGTTTGAGGATGTATTCTGATGGAAGTGGATCTCTTCGATAAAGAGAGCCTTAATTGATCAAAGATGGACAGAAGCAGCTACACTCAGAGAAAGAACACTGGGAAATGAATATAAACTGCTTGCATTTTTGTTTTTCTTCCTGGGTTATTTATAACTTCTGAATTCAATTCACCCTGTGCAACAAGAAAACTGTTCGGTTCTGCACACATATATTGTATCTAGTATATACTGTAACCCATTCAACATGTAAAGGACTGCTTGCCATCTGGGGGAGGGGGTGGAGGGAGGGAGGGGAAAAATCAGAACAGAAGTGAATGCAAGGGATAATGCTGTAAAAAATTACCTTGGCATGCGTTCTATCAATAAAAAGTTATTAAAAAAAAAGCTCTTTTGAGCCTCTTTTATATGAGATAATTTACCTCCTTCTAACTCTTCCTTTCCCCCAGTGCATCCTCCTCTCAATTTTTAGATATCATCCCATCATATTTAACCCACATCCATGCATTCTGTTGATGTAGATGCCTTCTAACTCCCCTAAGAATTCTTCCTAATTTCTCCCCCCCCCAGTGTTTCTAATTCTTCCTCAAGATTATTTCAGACTTTAGTTTTCTGATGGCATCTTCACAGCCCTACCCCAACCCCCCATCTTGAATCTTGAAGGTAGAAAGTGGTAGAAAGAATCAAGTCGTTCTAACTCAATTAGAAATAAAGAATGGAGGGGGGGGGTCAGTGCCAGGATTATAGAATTAGAGATTTAAAGTGAGAAAGGACCTAATAAGTTATTTAATTCAATTCCTTCATTTTATAGTCAAGAAAACTATCTCAGATTGTCTTGCTCAGAGGTAAATGGGAATACCTGTGAATAGCAAACCCAAACTTTGAACCCAGATCATCTGATGTCTAATAAAAGCAATCTTTCCAATGAACCATTCTTCATTCTACCTTTTGGGTAAAGGATGGGGCTGTGAGACTCAAAAGAGCAGAATTGTTCAATGACTCAGAGCCACCTGCCTGAAAGAGTTACAGATATGGCAAATAGCCCAGAGTCATCAAATTCTGATGCTGGCTTTGCATAGCTATTAAAGAACCCATCCAGTATAATAACCTATAGAGTTCATCCATCAATTTCTTATGAAAATTACCAATTGTATAGTTTTTTAAGGGTTGCAAACAACATGTTATTTTATTTGTGACAGTTGACTCTACCCTTGAAAACCCTGGTTGGGCAATTGAACAACAGGACAGGCACAGGTTAGAAATTACAAAGTTCCTTTAATAGGTCTCAGCTCCTACTTGACAAGAAGACCCATCTTTTCTAGTTTGAGGGTTTTTTTGGGGTGCTGGATCTGTGGTCTGATTGGCATAGAGAAATATTAGTGAGGAAACTTCTTCCCCACCTTACCATTGCTGATCGGCACCTACCTGGCAATATATAGTTTTAGAGACTTGTCTGAGGCACTGAGAGATCAACTGATTTGTTCAGAATATCATAGATGATGTCAGAAATGGGATTTGAGTCCATTTCATCATCCTTTGAAGCCCAGCCTTCTGACTACTATGTCATACTACTTCTCTGACTCATTTTTTTCTTTTTTTCATTTAACAGTATCTTATTTTTTTTTCAAATTACATGTAAAGATCTAATATTCATTTCTGTAAGATTTTAAGTTCCAAATTCTTCTTTCCCTTCCTTACCTTTCTCTTCCCCAAGATAGCAAACAATGATACATATATCATATTAAACATATTTCCATATTAGTCATGTTATGAAGGAAAATCAGAACAAAAGGGGAACACTATGAGAAAGAACTCCCCTCCAAAGTGAAAATAGCATGCTTTGATCTGTATTCACTTTCCATAGTTCTTTCTCTAGATGTGCATGGCATTTTCCATCCCAAGTCTATTGGAATTGTCTCAGATCACTGTATTGCTGAGAAGAGCTAAATCCTTCACAGTTGATCATCATATAATACTCTTGTTTCTATACATAATATTCTCCTAATTCTCCTCACTTCACTCAAGATCAGTTCATGTAAGTCTACAGCTTTTTCTGAAATCTTCCTGCTCATCATTTCTTACAGGACAACAGTATTCCATTATATTCATATGCTACAACTTATTCAGCTTTCCAGTTCATTGTTACTACAAAAAGAGCTGCTTCAAACATTTTTGCACATGTGGATCCCTTTCCCTTCTTTAACATCTCTTTAGGAAAAGGACCCAGACATTGCTGGATCAAAGGGTATGTACAGTTTTATAGCCTTTTGAGCATAGTTCCAAAAATTGCTCTCCAGAATAGTTGGATCATTTCACAACTACACCAACAGTACATTTAGTGTTCCGGTTTTCCCACATCTCCAACATTTATCATTTTCTTGTCCTGTCATCTTAGCCAATTTGATACCAATCAAATGAGGTCTGACTCATCTTTTAAAGGCTAGTATTCTAGGGATGTTGTAGTAGTGTTGAGAGACGTTGAATGCAATGATCTCCAAAGAACTGAATATAATTATGTGTATAGGTAAATGGAGAGAGACACAGAATAAGAGAGATAGCTAGCAAGGAATTCTGAAGAACAGGAGTAAAAGATGCCATCAGGGAAATATAACATTGGAAGAGAAAATAGTTTTGGTCATAGGGTGAGAGCAAAGCATGAGAAGTATATAGGACAGTTGCTTTACTGGTACTCTTTTTTTATTAAAGCTTTTTATTTACAAAGCTTATGCATGTGTAATTTTTCAACACTGACCCTTGCAAAACCTTTTGTTTCAAATTTTTCCCTCCTTCCTCCCACCCCCTCTCCTAGCGAGCAGGTAGTCCAATACATGTGAAATATGTTAAAATATATGTTAAATCCAATATATGTAATCATATTTATACAGTTATCTTGCTGCACAAGAAAAATCAGATCAAGAAAGAAAAAACCTGAGAAGGAAAACAAAATGCAAACAAACATCAACAGAAAGAGTGAAAATGCTACGTTGTGGTCCACACTCAGTTCCCACGGTCCTCTCTCTGGTTGCAGATGGCTCCCTTCATCATTGAACAATTGGACCTGGTTTGAATCATCTCATTGTTGAAGAGAGCAACTTCCATCAGCATTGATCATCATATAGTCTTATTGTTGCTGTGTATAATGATCTCCTGGTTCTGCTCATTTCACTCAGCATCAGTTCATGCCAGTCTCTCCAGGCCTTTCTGAAATCATCCTGCTGATCATTTCTTACAGAACAACAATATTCCATTACATTCATATACCACAATTTATTCAGCCATTCTGCACCTGATGGGCATCCACCCAATTTACTGGAACTCTCTTCATGCCACGAGAAATAGTGGATGCTACCTGGAACTGTGGATAGACATTTGTGGTAAACATATGGGAAAGCCCAGACAAAAATCTCCTGGGGAGGAGTGGACATGGATGGGTTGAGAACTTTACTGCAAAGTCATTCTAAAATTTTGCTTCAAGAGAAGGGTGTGGGCCCTATAATTGATTTAAGAACTAGAGAATGCATAGATTTGCCTTCTTCATCAGAGCGGCAGCTGTGGATTGGGAATTAGAATGCCTGTGCTGGAATCCAGGTTATCTTGGTGATTCTAGGCAAGTTCCTTTTTCTCTTTTGGCCTTGATTTCTCATCTCTCTAATAAGGAGGTTAGACTAGATCACTATAGTCTCTTAGAGCTAGAAATCCTCAAGTTCTGCCCTCAATCACTCCTGGAACCCCCGCAATCTGAGAGCTCCCTCTGCCGGACTTCAGGCTGGAAATGGTTTTTGTTCTCATGGACACATTCTACCAGGGCCAGGATAGAAATTATCTTAATTTTGTGGCCCCCATGTCTCCAACTGTGCATACTCTTAGTACAAGGCTAAATACATTTAGTTTATTTAAATAAATACTAATTTAATTTATATTGTTATTTAATAAATGTTAATTTCTTGACTTAGTGCAGCATTAATTCAGATCTCATTTCCTTTTTTTTTTTTTAATATATTTTTTTAAATAATTTTTTTTATTGATAGAATGCATGCCAGGGTAATTTTTTACAACATTATCCCTTGCATTCATTTCTGTTCCGATTTTTCCCCTCCCTCCCTCCACCCCTTCCCCCAGATGGCAAGAGTCCTTTACATGTTGAATGGGTTGCAGTATATCCTAGATACAATATATGTGTGCAGAACCGAACAGTTTTCTTGTTGCACAGGGAGAATTGAATTCAGAAGATATAAATAACCCGGGAGGAAAAACATAAATGCAAGCAGTTTATATTCATTTCCAGTGTTCTTTCTCTGGGTGTAGCTGCTTCTGTCCATCTTTGATCAATTAAGGCTCTCTTTATCGAAGAGGTCCACTTCCATCAGAATACATCCTCAAACAGTATCATTGTTGAGGTATATAATGATCTCCTGGTTCTGCTCATTTCACTCAGCATCAGTTCATGTAAGTCTCGCCAGTCCTCTCTGTATTCATCCTGCTGGTCATTCATCTCATTTCCTAACATCTTTTTACTATATTACCTTTCACCATGTTTGGTGTTTTCATTGGAAAATGTTACATATGCTATGTAAATATCCCTCTTATATAGCATTTTAAAATCAGAATGTCAATTTCGATTTAGATATTAGTTTGTAAATAAGCAAGATACATTTCAAGGTGGGATTTTGGTAGACAAATGATGCAGATGGAGAGGAGGAGGAGTGATGGACAGGTAGACAAAAGTAGATAGAATGACTGATCAGTTCACAGATGCAATTTTTGTCCCAGAAGAATTGTACCAAGTCTGTGCCCTACTCCTGACCTTTCTAATTCAAAGCCTCCTTACCCCTAGTTTGATGCATTTCTAAGATTCTAGTCACCTTCCTTTGTTTACCTAAGGATACAAATACTCAGATCTTATCCTTTATGGGTGGGTCATCTGGACTTATACTGTTGTTCTGGGACAGACTCTCCTGCATTTATTCTGGATCTACTTGCTGTCTTCCCCAGTAGAACGTAAAATCTTTGAGATTAGAGGCTAGGTCAGGTTTTGTTTTTGAATCCCTCAAAGCTCAAAAAAATACCTAGTGCACAGGAGGAAGGGCTTAATAGATGCTTATTGAATTGCTTGCTTGATTTACAAAGCTGATTTCCTGTGCTGTGATTATTGTGGGGTTTCATTTCTCAGAACCAGAAGAATGGCATCCAAGCAGAGGCAGGGGGGTTTGCATGCTGTTTATTAATAAACTGTGGAGTTGGAGTACAAAAGAGCAAATAGAAAGGAGTGGGTGTTTTCCATTTCCCTCAAAAAGACATGAGTGCTGACAAAGGGAGGTACGTCTCCTCCTCCTCCCTAGCTCCCACTTCAGGATTCAATTTGTCTTTCTAACTCCTGTCATACTGCTCAGAACTAGCAAAAGGCCATGGATATTATTCTAATATACCAAAGAAGCTTCCAGAGGAGGAGAAGTCCTGTTATATCCCCTCTGATGACAAGTGAAATAGCAAGTCTTCACATCCACACTTCTCCAAACTCAACAAAGTCAAAGGCCAGATATTAGCCCACTGCTTCTTTATGCCTCTTATTTCTAGGGCTTTCCTTCTTCAATTTATCTCCAATTTATCCTGCCTATAACTTACTTATATGTAGATGCTTGCCTTTAATCTCTCCCAGGTTCCTTGAGAGTAGGGATTTTTTCTTTTCTTCGTATCTCCAGTGATTAGGACAGTCCTTGGTACATAGTAATTGCTTAATAAATGTTTATTGACTGATCAATTTCTCTATGGGTATATGAGAAATATTTTCTGTACTATCTAATGCAACTTCCTCATTTTACAGATAAAGAAACTGAAGCCCATCCACATGTATAAAAATGTTTGCAGCATCCCTTTTTGTAGTGGCGAGGAAATGGAAATTGAGTGGATGCCCCTCAGTTGGGGAATGACTGAATAAGTTTTGGTATATGAATGTGATGGAATATTGTTTTTTTAGCTTTTTATTTTCAAAATATATGCATAGGTAGTTTTGAACATTCACTGTTGCAAACCTTGTGTTCCAATTTTTTTTCTCCCTTCCTGCTCTCTTAAATAGCAAGTAATCCAATATATGTTAAACATGTACAATTCTTCTAGATATATTGCCACATTTATCATGCTGTACAAGAAAAGATAGATCAAAAAAGGAAAGAAAATGAGAAAGAAAACAAAATGCAAGCAAACAGCAACAAAAAAGTGAAAATGCTATGTTGTGATCCCCACTTTGTCCCTACAATCCTCTCTCTGGGTACAGATGGCTCTCTCCATCACAAGAAACATTGGAAATGACCTGAATCATCTCGTTGTTGGAGAGGGCCATATCCATCAGAATTGAGCGTCATATGATCTTGTTGTTGCTGTGTACGATGATCTCCTGCTCCTGCTCATTTCACCCAGCATCAGTTCATGTAAGTCTCTCCAGGCCTCTCTGAAATCATCTTGCTGATCATTTCTTACAGAACAGGATTGTAGAGAGCACTGTACACAATAACAAGAAGATTATGTGATGATCAACTGTGATGGACTTGGCTCTTTTCAATATTGGAGTGATTCAAGGCAATTCCAATAGACTTGGGAAGGAAAATGCCATCTGCATCCAGAGAAAGAACTATATATGGAGACTGAATATGGATCAAAACATAGTATTTTCACCTTTTTTGTTGTTGTCTGTTTGCTTATTTTTTTCCTTTTGATCTGATTTTTCTTGTGAAACATGAGAGATATGGAAATACGTTTAGAAGAATTGCACGTGTTTAACTTAAATCAAATTGTTTGCTGTCTTGGGGAATGAGGAGGGGTAAGGAAAAGAAGAAAAATTGGGAACACAAAGTTTTGCAATATTGAACGTTTCTTTCCATGTATTTAGAAAAATAAAATTATATTGAAATTTTAAAAAAGAAACTTTATTAAGAAAAAGAAATTGAAGACTTGTGAGGGTAAAGGGTTTTGTTAAGGCTCCAAGTCCAAGAAAGTGCAGAGCTAAATTTGAACTCAGCTCTTTTGACTCCCCATCCACCCCCGAAGCTACTCTCCATGCCAGCTCTTATTATCAGTAATGTTCTGGCTATAATTTCCGTGCCCTTGAAGACATGCCAGAGCCATCTGTAGGGCTCCATTCATGTTTTAAAACTAACCTTTTCAAAGTCATCAGTACAGTGGAAAGAATCCTGGATTAGGCCTAGAGCATATCCCTGGAAAGAAACCAAGTCGCTATGCCCTTTTTCTGTTTGGTCTCATGACTGATTGGATGAAAGGGAGAATGCCAGAGAAACCACAGCTGAGCTGAGAACGTGGCTTCTTCCAGTGAGTCAGCCAGCTACAATCTCTGCGCCAGGGAATTACTTGGGCTATGGGCAAAGTGGTGTGACCATCCTGCATAAGAAGGTCTTAGTTCCTATCAAAAGCAACAACAAAAAAATTAAATATCTAGGAAAACCAGGGGGAAGAGAAGGACACAGAGATTAAACTTTTACCTAATTGTCACCAGGTGGAACTGGATTCTGAAGCTGTGAGAATAAGTTGCCCAGAAGAAAAGAATCCCTTCAAGAGGTTCAGAGCATCCCCTCAATGGAAGTATTCAGGGTACCACCATCCTTCCAGCCAACTGGGTGTCATCCCATGGGTGTCATTCACTCTCTCTCATCCCATATTTCCAATTCCCCTATTTCTCATATGTTATGCCTGACACATATTCCTTCCATCCTTCCTTCCTTCTTTCCTTTTTCTCTCCTCCCTCCCTTCTTTCTTTCCTTCTTTTCTTCTTTTTTTCTTCCTCTTTCCCTCCCTCCCTTCCTTCTTCCTTCTTCCCTTCCCTCTTTTCCTTCTCTCTATTCTCACAGTTTTTCTTGGTTTTGTTCTGGATGGAATTCTCTCCCTTTTCTCCTTAGCCTCTTAAAGTCCTTAAATCTCCTTAAGACTGCCCCCCTCCTTTAAGGGACACCTCCATGAAGGTTTTCCTGGTATCCACTGCCACTACTGATAGTGACCTCATTCTCAAAATGACCCTCTAATCATTTTTTATGGATTATGTAAATAATCATATATGCACTTAGCATAATGTGACTTATATAGTAAGTACTTTATCAATGCTGGTTGACTGATCAACTATATCATCTCCTGCCAGTAAGGTTGTAGAGGTGATTCCTATCTCAGGAGAAAGTCTGATATTATGCTCTTTGAGATTCCTATAAGCTCAGAGACTCTTCTCTTCTATGGACTACTCTGTCTGTCTGTGTCTGTCTCTATCTCGGTATCTGTCTGTCTCTCGTTTTCTCTCTTTCTCTGTGTGTGTGTTTTTCTCTCATTCTTTCTTGCTATTATAGGCATTCAAATCAATCAAATGCTAATCAAATCTATATATAATATATATAGTTGTAACCCCAACCTCAAAACTGATTAGAGGCTGTATTTCTTTTTTTTTTTTTTTTTGTCCTTTAAATATTCTCCATGACACATGGGTTGTTTAAGATTGTTTTGTTTTCAACATTTTCCACATGGTTGGTCATCTCTGAAGTCTGTTTCTGTTATTTATTATTAACTCAGTTTCTATTCACCTGAAGTCTGTCAAGCAGCATGAAGCAGTCAGTGTGTGTGAGAGATAAGGGCCAAAATGTGTCAAACAGATTATGTCTGAGAAATAGTTGGACTCTGCCTAGCTGTGCGTTCTTGGTCAGGTTACTGAGTTACTCTGAACTTCAACTTCCCTCTCTCTTAAACAAGGAGGATATTCCTTGCATTCCCTTCCTCACATTGTTCCTATGAGAAACTTGCTTTGTGAACCTTAATGTGCTAGAGGAAAGGGACTTATTATTTGATATGATCCTTGAAGGACAGAGAAGGTTTACTTCCAGTGTTTTAGGCAATGTAAAGAAGGAGTCAGAGATTTTACCTTGCTCTCTAATTGTGTATGGTAAGCTTCCAAAGGAGTTTTTTTTCTTTGCCAAGAATGCTCCTGCCATACCCTTTCCCTGAGCCTTTCTTAGAGGGATGATTCCTTTTAAATGCCATCTTTTACAGGAAGCCTTCCCTCATCTGGGTTGAACATCTCTAGGATTCTTTGACATTTTCATAGCACTAGATTGTACATGGTTTATATATTCTGAATATTATCTTAAGCATCAGAGATATTTCCATTAATATTTTATCTCACTAGAGAGTGCCGGAAGGTTTTATGTTTTAATGTAAAATTCAGTTTAACCATCATCTGAGGCAAGATTTAAACTCTGATGTCCAACTTTCTTCCTGATATGAGAAGCACTGGTCCCAGGGCGAAGCTGGTTTGTCAAACCATCACGAAAAAACCAATCACAACAGAAGTAGTCCCACCTTCTAATAAAATAGAAACTTTTGGAAGGCTGGCATCGCTCTCACTTTTATTTTTTTTTTTTTTTGGTCTCTGAATTTCTATGATGTAGTCTTAATAAAGATTGGTGCTTAATAAAGTCTTCTGGCTGGGGTATTTCCTAGCAATGAGAACTTGGACAAATCACTTCCCTACTTTGAGACCCTTTGCTTTCCTTAAGATGAGAATCCCTGCACAGAACCGTGATTGAGAGTTCTTTCTTATTGGAATGGTTTGCTCTCCTCTCTTCCTCAGTCCTTAGTCCAGAGTGTCCTCTTTCCCAGGATGATATAGGAGAGCCTGTGTAGTTCAGCAGAAAGAATCCTAAACTGGGCATCAGGGTTTAATCTGCCATATGCTGCCCATATGATTTTGGCTGAGACCCTTCTCTCTTGGATTCAGTTGCCCCATCTGTAAAATGAGAGGAGTTTTTAATCTGAAATCCATAAAAATTTTTCTACTTTAATTTTTAAAAATCAATTATCTTCCTACACATCCTTCTAAAAAGGAAAAACAATTTAGACCAATCAATCTAGAGTACATATCAACAGTATAGACAACATTGTGTGCTGGAGCTTGGCTACTTTTCCCCAGGAGGTAAACATTTTATCACTTGTTGGTCCCATCCAGGACTTTTTCTATCTGCTTTAAGGTTTACAAAGTGTTTGGCACTGTGGGGCTGGCAGAGATGGTTTTGACTCATTATCTATCTATTCACATTAATTTTGTTAATTATTCAGTCATTTGTTTATTTGGAACTCTGATTTAATATTAATAGAGGAACTCCAGGGAGGGAAATACTTCCAATGCAGATCTGTAGGTTAGTTTAGAGAGTGTGTGTATGCTCATGGGAAAGGACACACTAAGAGGTTAGATGATTTGCTCAAAATCACTATTCATCTAGTAGCTAGTAATGTTGTCAGAGATGATCCTTGAACCCAGGTCTTTTTAATTCCACATCCAGCTGCCTCTTGATCTCTACAATCATGTTGTCTCTCAAGCAAAAATTAATACCTCCCATTTTAGAGAGTGGGAATTGGAAGAGGGGGAAGGGAAGGAAAGCCTTTTCCAGTTCTGCTTGGAAACCCAAGGATTTAGGAAAGGGAAGTGACATCCCAAACTCACAAATAGTGGGGTCCAAATCTGAACCAGGACTCCTGCCTCCTAGTCCTTGCCTTTTTGCAGGACACCATGCTTCCCTGCCTCTCCCTAGGTGCTTTCCGTTTGAATATATTCTTAGTTCCTGTTTTCTCACTTGTAAAGTAAGAGCATCCGACTCAACAGATTGTCTTCCATATCCTCTTCAGCTCTTAATCTCCCATTCTGGGTGCTCCCTCAACTATCACTGCTGTCCTAACTTTGAGATATTTTCTCTCCCCATCCTCTTCTCTTTCCTCCCCTTCTTTACTCTTCATTCCTCCTTCCCCCTCCCCCCTCCTTCTGCTCTTTCTTTTTCTTCTTTCTTCCTTCTTTTTCCTTCTTCTTTCTCCTTCCTTCTTCCTCCCTCTTTCTTTCTTTTTTTTTGGGGGGGGGGGTTCATAAATTCCTTTTATTTATTTATTTTTAAATTTTTATTTAATAATTACTTTATATTGACACTCATTTCTGTTCCAATTTTTTTTCCCTCCCTCCCTCCACCCCCTCCCCTAGATGGCAAGCAGTCCTTTATATGTTGGATATGTTGTAGTATATCCTAGATACAATATATGTTTGCAGAACCGAACAGTTCTCTTGTTGCATAGGGAGAATTGGATTCAGATTCCTCCCTCTTTCTTTTTTCTTTCTCCTGTTCTTCTTCTTCCTCCTCCTCCTCTTTCCCTCCCATCTCCCTCTCTCTCTCTCTCTCTCTCCTTCCTTTCTCTCTCCCCTTCTCTACCTGCCTCCCTCCTTCCTTCTCTCTTTTCCCCTTTCCTCTTCCTCTCTCCCTCCCTTTTTCTCTCTCCTCCTCCCTCTCTCCCTCCTTTCTCTCTCTCCTCCTTTCTCTTCCCCTTTCCCTCCCCTTCCCTCCTCCCATCTCCTCCTTTTCCCTCCCCTCTTCTTCCTTCCCTGGCAGGCTAATAGAGCCAGCGCACATGCTCACAGATGCTGGGGCTGCCCAGGGAGCGGCTGGCTGCCAGGGGCCATTTCAAAGAGAGCTTTGCCGGGCAGGCGCAACGTTAGAAGGGAGAGATCGAGAGGGAGCCAGGTAGGCATCGGCTCTCTGTAGTCCCTCGGGACAGGGGGCAGGGAACACGCGCGGAGGGTCCCCTCTCCGTGGGGACCCAGGCAGGGCAGATGTCTTTGTCCTTGGGTTGGGAAAGGATGTCTCCCGGCTGCGAGGGGGGAAGGCAGAGAGGGAGGGAGGGTGGGCGTCTGCCAAATGCATCCCAGCACCTGTGAGCAGGTGTGGCTACAATGGCGGGGAGGATGTCGGGAACTCTGAGGATCCCGTCTTGTCTCGAAAGGACAGAGAAATGAGTGGCCAGGCCAGGCTAGGATCGAGTTCAAAATGCAGAGAGGGCTGTCCTGGAAAAGTTGAGCGGAACATTTGGGACCTCTGCATAAGGGTGTGTGACTGTGTGACCCTCTACTTCCCCAGGGGCCACAGAAGAAGAAGGGGAAACTAAAAGCTTGGGGAGGGTGGGCTTGGCCAAGGTCACACACAGATGTACTCGGAGAGAGCTGGGTTTTGAATCCGGCTCCTTTGACTCCATTTGGGCTTTTTCGACAATTCTGTGGAAATCTGGACAGATTCTGATAACATAAAACACGGAATGGCCGAGCTAGAGGAGATCTTGGAGGTCATCTAGTCCAATACTTTCATTATAAATAAGGAAACCGAGCCCAGAGATGAGGTGAGCAGTAAAATGTAAGAATATTCTTGAGAGCAGACTAATTTTTTTTTAAACATCCTTAGCATTGAGCCTAATAGATACTTGGGGCTAAATAAATGGTTTTTGGATAAATGAATGGAAAGGATCATTCAGCTCCCCTTGTTTCATATGTTGTGGAGAGGAAAGCTACCTGGTATTTTTCATTCAGATTGTGTATGTTTGTTGAATTTAACCAATTGAATTTATTTAAAACTGTCTAATTGAGCAACAGATTTCTAAGTAGCTGGGAATTTCTGGCTAAAAGAACACTGCAGGTAGGGGAAATAGAGTTAGAGATGGGAGGGAATTAAAAGAAATGTGTTTATAATTGAAATAATAAAATAGGGCTTACAGTTTTTTTCCTTTGGCAAGGCAACTGGGGTTAAGTGACTTGCCCAGGGTCCCACAGCTAATAAGTGTTAAACGTCTGAGGTTGGACTTGAATTCAGGTTCTCCTGATTGGTGCACAGGTTTTGGGTTTTTAAAATTTTTTTTTAATTAAAGCTTTTTATTTACAAAGCATATGCATGGGTAATTTTTCCAACATTGACCCTTGCAAAACCTTTTATTCCAAATTTTCCCCTCCTTCCCCCCACCCTCTCCCTTCGCTGACAGGCAGTTCAATACATGTTAAATATGTATACACATATACAAATATATGTATATACATTTATACAGTTAACTTGCTGCACAAGAAAAATCAGATCAAGAAGGAAGAAAAACTGAGAAAGAAAACAAAATGCAAGCAAATAACAGAGTGAGAATGCTACGTTGTGTTCCACACACTGTTCCCATGGTTCTCTCTCTGGATGTAGATGACTTTCTTCATCACTGAACAAGTGGAACTGGTTTGAATCATCTCAATGTGGAAGAGAGCTATGCCCATCAGAATTGATCATTTTATAGTTTTGTGGTTGCCATGTACAATGATCTCCTGGTTCTACTGTTTTTTTTTTTTAAATAATGTAATTCACACATTTACAATCACATAATTGGCTAAAAGATACAGAAAATATAAAATTATTGTTTATAAATTTTTAAAAATTTTACTTCATGATATATCATCCCACCTTAAAGTCTCTGCTTTTGTATTTGCATTGTCCATCTGCCAATGTTATTGTAGCATAGACTGAAGATTGGTTTGGATTCATGGTCTCTGAGGTCTTATTCAATTAAGATTTCAGTATTCTACATGTGGAAGGCTATGTGCATAACGCATGTTTTGAAAAAACTGAGTTTTAAGGAATAATAGAGTTTACAAAACACTTCCATATCTATTGTTTCATTCAGTCCTCAGAATGATTGCTGAGATTTTAAGAATGGATATGATCTTTTGGCAAAATAGACAGAATATTTAGAATGCTGAGCTAGGAGTCTCAGGAGACTTAAGTTAAAATCTTGGCTCTGGCATTTCCCATTTGTGTTACATTGTAGAAGTCATTAGCCTTTCTGGGTCTCAGTTTCCTCATCTATAAAACAAAATGGTTGGATTAGACGTCTCTAAGGTCCTTTCTGACTCTTCTGGCTTTTCATCAGGCTTCACTGATTTTAGGCTGGGTCAAGCTGATTGTCCCAAGGCTGGGCTCTTTTTAGGGCAGGGCACATCTTTCTTCTGGTTAGATGGGCAGCTGTAATTTTTTTCCTCTTTGAGCCAGGGGCTTGACTGAGTGATGCTGTTCTTCCTAAACTTGAACTCTTTCAGACAGAGCACCTATCCTTAGCTTAAGATCTGAAGAAGCTTCTCTTCAATTCTATCAAAGCTTCTGAGATGGTTTGACACCTCTGGAGAGCATAGAAATTTGGTCATCCCAGTTTTGTGCATTCTTCCTAGCTCAGAAATATCTTCATTCAATAAGCTACTCTATGTGGCCTTGGGGGATCATTTTAAATTCAGTTCTTTCTGACCCCATATTTCTTTAGGCAGTCTTATACAGATGAGTGGCTAAGTACAAGGTACCAATGCCAAATTATTATCTCTATGGTCTCTTCCTATGCAGTGAAATTTTTATGCCTCCAACCCTCTCTGAGATGGGCATAGATATTATTTTGCATTTAACAGCTTTTTCTGTTACATGTCAATTTTTTGAATCCCCTCATACCTGTCTGTACTGAAGTCTCACTAGAACACCTCCTCTTATAAGTTTAGTTCCTTTACGTCATTTGCAGATTTGATGAGTATATCATCTCTGCCTTTAAGTTATGATAAAATTGCAAACAGTACAGGAGGAAACATAAAAACCTGGGACACTCCACTGGAGACTATCTGTCAAAGTGTCATTGGACAATTAATTTGGCCATTCAACAAATTCAGATCTATCTAGTTATATTATACTCTAGTTCAGGGTTTCTTAAACTTTTTCCAATTGAGACCCTTTTACCAGAGGAAGTTTTATGTGATCCTGGATATATAGGCATGTAAATCAAAATTGACTGATAATAAATTATAATTTTGCAACCTCTTCACATTCAATTACGAGATCCCATATGGAATTGTGACCCACAGTTTAAGAAGCTTTACAATCTAATCCCTATCTCTACTGTTTCCTCAATAACAATATTGAGATATTTTATCAAATTATTTGCTCAAATCTTAGGGCAGCTAGATAGTGTAGTGGATATGGCACCAGTTTTGGAGTCAGTAGAACCTGAGTTCAAATCCCATCTCAGATATTTATTAGCTTTATGACTCTAGATAAGCCACTTCACTCTAAATGCCTTCAAACAGAAAAAAAAAATGCATCAAATCTAAGTAAACTTTATGAGCAGTATTCCCCTGAATGACTAGTGATCCTAACAAAAAAAGGAAATGAGAGTAGTCAGTCACAATCTGCACTTGATGAACCCATGCTGGCTCTCTGTGATCACTGTTTTCTTTTCTGTTTACTAATCATTTCTTTATTGGTCCAGAGAATAAGATAAATTCAATAGAAATAAATGATCCATTGAGACTTTTCCCAGGATCAGTCAAGTTCACTGGCCTATAGTTTGCAGAATGTTCTATATAAGCAAAGAAAGAATTGTTAGTTCAGTTATTAGTTACATATAAATTTGGCCTTTTGCATACATCTTCCTTCTAAATGTAGTTAGAGCTATGTAGAAGACTTTCTTTTGGCCCATTTTTTGTCTATAGGTTAAAAAAAACAGGTAGGACCTTTTGCTGGTTTAAAGATTGGCAGAGCAATCTTGTGTCTTCACATTTTTGAAGTTGGCCAATGTGCGAATCTGATTTGCTGGACCATGCTTATATACTATAAGGACTTTGTTTTTCTATTTTCACTGGGTTTGTGATGGAAAGGAGGAGACTTAAGAGATAAAGTTATAAGAAAAAAAAAGGAATGAAAAGAAGATTATTGAAGCATCTTAAAAAATACACAGTAGAGAACAAAGACTAGAAAGAATCATGAACAAGAAGGGCAAATTTACATGTTGAATTCATAATGTAGTTTAAAAGAAAAGCAAGCTTTACATAAGAGATTCATAGTTTCATGTGTAATTCATTTTTCCAATCTACTTTGTATGCACAAATACGTTTTATTTGATAGCTCTGAATTAAAAAAAATCTGATAAAACATCAATATGTATCATTAATAATTTATACATGAATAACTATATTATTAATAATTAACAACCAACCACCACTCTAATAGCTATAGATTATTCCATTATAACAGTATAAACTATAGTTAATAGAGAATTAATTACATTTTGTTTGTAATTAAGAGCACATATTTAATATGTGAAATGAGCTAGAGAACAAAGAAGCAAACCCAGTATTTTTGCCAAGAAAATCCCAAATAGAGTCATGAAGAGTTGGGCACAATGTATTGACTAAACAATAGTAATATATTAATTGATTTATAAGAATAAATGTGCAATACATTAGATTAATAGTAAATAACTATTATATTGTACAAGTAATACTAGTAAATATATTGCTAAGTATTAACACCTAAATTAAACTTTTGTTTAAAAATGAGTGGGAGGGAAAAAACAATCCTTAAGTTCTATTATCTTCTTTCTTATTTGAATCACATCATCAAGCACATCCTGGGTACTTTAGAGAGGCTCCATTTCAACTCTAACATTTGGTGACCCTAAATCCTGAGGTACCTCCCAATTCTGACATGCAATGCTATATTCCCTGTTCTAAAGTTCCTTGTTCTAAGGTCTCCTCCATCTTAGATAGTCTTTTTTCCTTATTCTAAAGTCCATTAATGATAGCTCTGTTCTTTCATGTTCTAAGGTTCCTTCCAGGTCTGACATTTTGTTCTCAAATTCTCCCAGTATAAGATTCTATGCATCATGTTTCAGCTCAGACATCCTGTTTTATTTTCTAAAGTCTAGTGCAGATCTTTTATGATGTTCTAAGGCTTTTTCTGTTTTTGATAAGTCTATGGTTCTGTGCTTTGAGGGATGATTTCCCCATAGCCAGAACAACTCTCTTCAATGAGAGAAGCTGTTTTGGCTCCTATCTCAATCCTTCCTTTGAAGGAGAAATCTACACGAGTGATTTACAAGCTGACAGGTAACATGGCTAGTTTTTCAATTGATTAGACATCAGAGAAATTGAGTATTTGATAACGAAGGTCAGAAGACCCAAAGAATGGGCTAGAAGCTCAGTTTACCCCCTCTTCCCATCAACAGTGCTGTTCAGATTGTTCTAGAGTCTCTCTCATTCATCTAGTCTTTATTTTAATTTTTTCATTCATTCATTTATACTTTATTCCTTCATAGGGTCTGTAACCCTGCTGATGTAGGCACTTCTTCCAAAAGATGCAGATTGTAACCCACCCACATCTTCTTAATAATAATAATGATAATAGCTAGCAATTATATAGTGACTATTATGTGCTAGGTAAATGTTCCATTTACAAATATCTCGTTTGATCTTCACAACAATCCTGGGAGACACCTGCTATTATCTTCATTTCACAGTTGGGGAAACTGAGGCAGAAGGATTTGTCTAGTTAGTGTCTGTGGCTAAATGCCACCTGTCTGATCTTTTACAACTCTCAACCATGACCTTCTGTTACGCTGCACAGGGGTGTAGCCAAATGCTAGGTTATTCCTAGATTCCTCTTGATACCTAGATCCTCAGTTATCTGGATCACTTTCTGTTTAAGTTATACATCTCTCTGATGATTTCCTTCACGTCACTTCTAGTGTACATTTATTTACTGAGAACAACTCATTGGGCTCTACCACTGACCTCTGAACAACTTTAAGTTTTACTTCTTTTGGACATTGTGGCATTTACCTGGATGGTACAGTGGATAGAGTACAAGGCTTGAAATCAGAAAGACTTAAGTTCAAATCTAGCCTCAGATATTTTCTTTTCGATGCAATTGGAGTTGTGACTTGCTTGGGAACTTGGGTCCTCCTAACTCCCAGGCTAGTACTCTGTCCCTGTGCCATCTACCTGCCCTTAGCCTCAGATATTTTCTAGCCACAGAACTTGTCTGCCTTACTTTCCTTATCTGTAAAATGGGAGTCATAAAAGCACCTATCTCCCCAGAATTGTTATGAGTGTAAATGAGTTAAAATGTGAAAAGCATCCTGCAAATCTTGAAGTTTTAAAATGCTGCGCAAATGCTAGCTATTGTTATTTCTTGATTCACAGTCCCATGACATCACCAGAATATTAGTAACATACTTCTTTCTCTAAGTAATGAGAAAGGTTTCAGGGGGCTTATGGGGAAGAAGCCAGTGGACTATTCAAAAAAGCAGAGAGAAGGGGAGGAATTCTGTTGTTAACTTTCTTGAGTGTATAAGGATAAGGCTGTCTGGCAACTGAAAACCCTGTCAAAGCGGATGGTGCTTTTCTAAGCATTTCTAAATTATCTACTATGTGTCAGGCACTCTGCTAAACACAAGACTGCAGCTTGTTGTAACTTAGGTCACACAAAGCTCAAGGGAAGGTGTATCCACAGAACAATCACTGTCTTGCTGGTCAGATCATCTTCCAGATTTTATAACCTAGCAGCAGCAGTGTTGGAGATAATGTGTCTCCTCACTTTATCTGTTTCACAGCCTTAGAGAAATAGCTTTGGGAGCAGGTAGAACAAGACTCCTTGAAGGTCTGTCTTCCTGAAGTTCTAATCCTGTTGGGTCTGATTTTGTTTTTGTGTGCGTGTATCCATTCCTCTGGGTCAATGGGCACCAAAGACAATGGGGATAAGGGTATGCTATAGTGGGAAGAATGGAACCAACAGATCCTTGTGCTTGAATCTGGGTTCTTCTGATGGACTGTGACCTGGTCAAATCATCCTACCTTTGACCATCATTTTATTGGACTACAAAATGAAAATGATAATCTTGTAAAAACTTACCTCATAGGTTTTTATGTGGGAAAATGCTTTATGATTACTAAAACCCTATAGAAATAGGAATTCTTTTTTTTGCTACTTAAATCCAGGGCTTCTGCTCCTCACCTACTATTTTCTTCACTATATGGTAGCTGTTTTTCTGAAAATGTGAATTATAACCTGTAGGATTATAAGATTTGCTGATTCAAAGCATTCAATCTGTTGCTCTTTGCTTTTTTTCTTAAATCCTACAACAGGGTCAGACACTGATTGTCTTCAGGCAGCTATGCCACGGGCATGGCCTGGGGATGGGGGCAGGACTGTCTCCCTTGCCAAGAGTCCCTTCCAAATTCCTTCCCATTTACCTGTACTTGCAGGCCTATTTCAAATCTTAACTCCTCTAGGAAAATTTCCCTGACTTCCTATGGCCTACACAGCCCTCTAAGTTCTCACTTATTTCATATTTTGGCACAAGATTCTATTCTATCCTGCATGGTTCTTCTCAACTAGAATGATTTAATCACAGACTGTTAGAGCTAGGAAAACATGGAACGCCTGAACTGGGAAGGGCTTTAGAACATGGAATGTCAGTGATGGGAGGGAGAAGGAGAGAGAGAGTGGAAGAGAGACAGAGAGACAGAGACAGAGACAGACAGACAGAAAGGGGGAGAAGGCAAACAGAGACAGAGACGAAGTAAAGATCCTAGACTCTTCAAGAGCAGAAATGGGAAGTGGAGGTGCAGTGGACAGCCACTTAACTACCTGCTTGACCCTTGGGCAAGTTCCTTCCCTGCTCTTGCCAGGATCCCAGACAAAACTGCAAGGGCCCTTAGACTTCATCTTGTGGAACCCCTTCATCTGACAGGGAAAAGGCTGAAACCCAGGGGTGAACCGCCTTGCTTAAGGTCACCAATAGTAAGTGGCAGAGATGGGATTCGAACTCGGATCCCCTCAGCCCTCTTTCCTTTGTGCTCTGATGCGTTTCCTTACGGCCGAGGTGAAGTTTAAAGTCCCGTGCCGGTCTCTCTCCCTGACCCTCAATCCCTCCCGGGCGTGCCGGTGGGCCGAGAGCCTGGATTCATTTGATAAAGGAGAGGAGGAAACAGGAAGGGAGGGGGGCAGGGAGAGAGGAAAGGAGCGGGATGACGGGGAAAAACGCAAGCTTGAGAAGTGCTCCCGAGACCTGGCTGGGCTGGGGGGAGAGTGCTCCGCTGACCTTCTTACGCTTTCTTCCTCCCAGACGGAAGCGCGGCTTCGTGTGGCAGAGGAGCGGCACGTGGGGAGCAGCACTGACCCGACCGGAGCGGCCCCGTGCTCACGTCGTGTGCCCAGGCTGGCCCGCGTCTGCTGATGTCACGTGCCCAGGCTGGCCCGCTTCTGCTGACGTCACGTGCCCAGGCTGGCCCGCTTCTGCTGACGTCACGTGCCCAGGCTGGCCCGCGTCTGCTGACGTCACGTGCCCAGGCTGGACCGCTTCTGCCGACCCACACCCAAGACGGCCCGGAAGACACGCGGGGCTGGGCTTGGCTCGCAATCCCCGAGTCTCTCCCTGACCTATGGGCAGTCAAGCCTAATGTGGGCACCTGTGGGGGTGGGGGAGGAGACGGGGCCGGGGGAGGGGCCGTGAAGGGGAGGGGCGAGAACACCACAACTGCTAATACTCCTCAGACAACTGTCCGTCAAGCTCAGTGATCGATGTCATCGGGATAAACACGGTTAGCGCAGCCCTGGATTCTACCCTCACGGAGGCAAACAGGAGGGGAATAAGGCAGTAAAGGAAAAGGCAACATTGGAGGGCTTGGGGTAGGGTCCTCGCTCACACTCCAGTATCTTTCCGGCTAAGTTCTCTCTGATTGTCTCCCACCTTTGGGGCACCAACCTTCCTACTGTCATTATTTAGTCTAATTAGGGGTGATTTCTCTTGGGCAGTATGAGGGGGGAGACAGGAGGAGGGAGGGAAGATGTCTGTGTGAAGATGAAGGGTGGATGGGAGCTAGTTCCAGGAAACATCAAAGAGATTCTTAATACCCTTCTCCGTCCTCCCTCAGGTGCCCACTAGAAGACCAGATCTAACCCCCCTTTCCATTTATGAAACTGCTCTCAGGAAGGAGTCAGATTTGGAAATACTTATAAATTTATTTACACTAATATAAATGGCTGATAGTTTGAAAGTATATCTCCCATTTAAAAAACAAACATTTAATGGTGGCCAGAGACAACTCCACACCCAATTCAATTTAACATCAATTTGACAGCTATTATGTTCTGTGCTCTATATTGAACATATAAAGCTTAAAAAAAAAAAGACTGCCCTCAGGGAGCTTACAGTCTAACACGGGGATACAATATGGATATGATATAAGGAACAAAGGAAAGAGAAAACACTTTTAGGGCCAAGATTTCCAAATTTGGTTGGGAAGGAGATGTATGAAACATGACTGGAAAAGCTGGATGGAATCATCTTGAATAAGGCCTTCAAGCCAGACAGAGGAATCTATAGTTTTATCCCAGAGGCAAAAATAGCTCATTAAAAGTTTTTGAAGACTAAAATGACATGGTAGGACCTGGGCATAGGCAGTCTCTAGGATGGATCAAGAGAGGGGAGAGATTGGAACCAAAGGTATCCACTAAAAAATTTGTGATTGTTCCTGCAAGAACTACAAGCCTGAAGTAACTTCCCAGGTGAGAATATGGAGGGAGAATTAATTTAATTCAACATTTATTGAGTGCCTACTCAACAAGGTCCTATAGTGGGCACTGAATCAAGTACTTCTTCCTAAATTGTCTTCACTAAAGGCAAGTCACCTTAATAACAAATTATATTTCTATAATCATTTATGATTTCCAAAATCTTTTTCTACATAGTAGCTGTTTGAGGGTGATTATTATCCCCATTTTACAGATGAGGAATGAGGCAAAGATAATAACTAATACGATCTATATAGTCACTTTAAGGTTTGCAAAATGCCTTTCATATGTAATCTCATTTGACTAAAGAGAAGGGATGTTACTTTGCCCAGAGTCAAGATGCTAGAAAGAGGATCTAGAATTTCTATCCTATATTTCTACATTATTTTCTATATTTCTATAATTTTTCTGATATTCCTATAATATTTTTGAGGCTGGTAAAATGCTTTACATGTGTTATTTCATTTGTTGTTACTTCTTAAAAATTATCAACTAGGAGGGCAGCTAGGTGGCACAGTGGATAGAACACCAGACCTGAAGTCAGGAGGACCTGGTTCAAATCTAACCTCAGACATTTAACATTTCCTAGCTGTATGGCCCTAGGAAAGTTACTTAATCCCAATTGCCTCAGCAAAAAAACCAAAAACAAACAAAACAAGGAAACTGACATTTATAAAGATTAAATACCCTCACTATGATACAACAGGTAAATTACAGGGAAGGATTTAAATTCATATTTCACACTCTTTCCATTGTATCATGCTGCCCAGTAAGCTTGTATTAGTCAGAGGGTCTTTGAGTGTCAAAGAAAGGAATTGTTTGAAGGTTAGGTACCACGCTGTATTTAAGTCTTTCTATTTCTTCACATTTTCCTCTAAATCCACAAATTCCTCTAAAATATTTTGTTAGAAATTAGGCAAATAATTATGCTTTAGCTACAAAAATGGAATTCTTTATAAAACTACTAGCAAAATCCTATTCTTGGTCATCCCTATCAGGATGATGTCAAGTGTAGTCAATTGATCCACATGATATAGGCAGTGGGATTGGAATGTTTAAGATTTATAAAGCACTCTTCCTACAACAATCCTATTGAATATATAATGCAAGTATATATCTATTTTATAGATGGGAAAATTGAGGCTCAGAGATAGATAAAGGGATTTGAACAAGAATTGGAGCTGGGACCTTCCATCCTGGTCTATGTCCCAAGAGCAGCATTCTTTTACTATAGTATCTGACCTTTCCTATTTCCTATTATCCCCCATAGGATTAGACTAGGAGCCATCTGCCATATTTCCCCCACACTTTCCTAATCTTATGAATCTGCTGCCTATGATATTCTTTAAGCTTGGCTTTCTCCTTGAATCATGTCCAGATCTGCTACCAAAAAAGGATCACTCCGCATAGTGGTTAGAGCAATGGACCAAGAATCAGGAAGACTAAGATTTCAATCCTACCTCAGACCTTTCTGACCCAAGGCAAATTACACTCTCTGCCTCAGTTTCCTCTTTTGGAAAATGAGAATAATCTCATGGGTTATGAGAGTCAAATAAGAAAACAGATGTAAAGTACTTTATAATACTTATAGTGTTGTATAATTATTAGCTTTTATTATTTCCCAGGAAAGCTTTCCTAAACACTTGCCACAAAGGTGATTCTGGACTTGGAGTTTTTTAGACCCGAGTTCAAATTTATCTCAGATATTCATCTAGCCTGGACAAGTCCCTTAACTGCTCTCAACCTCAATTTCCTCATCAATAAAATGGGGATGATGGTAATATCTACAAATGAGTTAATACATGCAAAGCATTCTGCAAACCTTACATTCTCTATAAATCCTAGCTATTATTAGGTAAATTTTACATCTCACACAGAAGCCAAATCAGTGCTCATTAAATTTATACTCCCCCTCCCTGCACTGGCTGCACAGAAGCCTATAAAATTTTTTCTGAAAGAATGAAAGGCTTAGTTTTAGATAAGTTTTGTTACATGGATATTTAGTATCCCAAACATGCCTTAGAAATGTCTAGTTTAGTTCCTACTGGGAGCTGCCTAATGACTTCCCTGAAATGTGATTGCCCACAAATGGGTGCTTTTGAAATGTCCATACTTGAAAAACGTCTCAAGTTGTTCACAGATGCTTTCCCTTCTTACCCATATAATACAAAACGAAATTTTAGTTCAAAACCAGTCATTGCAGTCTTTGAATGAAGCTAAAATTCTTCTGAGTTTTTGCTATTTTCAAGCTTAAGCTTGAGCTAGGGGGATCTTAGAGATCCTTCTAATTCTAACTCAGTTCTACAGATGAGGAAACTGAGATCTAAGGAAGTAATTTTCCTAAGGTCCCACAGCTGGTGATTTAACCCCAGGTCCTCTTCAGGGTTTTTTCAACATTGGCCCTTGCCAATCATGCCTAATTTTCCTTCTCTATAGTTATTTTTAATTGCTCTGACCCCTCTCCTAATCTTCAAATGGGCATTGTGTTAAGCCACAGATAGTCTGAAGTCTAGCACTTGAAACCACCTAAGAAATCACCTAGTTTAATGATCTGAGGCCTTCAAGAGGGGAAATCAAGTGCCCAAAGTCACAGAGTCTATTAGGAGCAGAGAGCTCAGCTCTTCTGACTTTAGGGGAGGCCGACTTCTCAGACAATGTCATAGGCTAAGCATTTGGTTCTGTTTGGCGGATGGATCTTTCACCCCCAAATTCCACTCAACTGGCCTTCATTTAATGGGAAGTCTAGCATCCTGGGTTTTATATATAAAGTAATGGGATTAAATGACTTGCCCAGGGTACCACGTCTGAAGCACAATTTGAACTCAGGTTCTCCTGACTCTACTGCCAGTATTCACTATCACTCAACTGCCCCTCCTAGGTTTTATTTCTGACTCTCCCATTAGTTGCCGGTGAGATGTTGAACAAGTCACATTCCTCTGGGCTAATTTTCCTCAAATGAAAAATAAGACAGGCTCATTCAGCTCTGATACTTTACTTCCTAAGGTCCTTTCAAACGCTCTGGCTTTGCAATTCAGGCTAGGTATGGCTCCTTCTTCCTCTCCTCCCCCCATCTCCCACTTTCAGTCCTAGCAGAAGTAGTCCAAGCCTTCCTACTCTTACAAACCAAGCCTGGATTGCTCGATAGGAGCCAGGAAGGCTTCAGTCCCAGCTTGGTCCAGTCTCACTCTAAGGTAACTTGCCCATTCCAAAGATCAGTTACATCTTTTAATAGAGTCACTTTATAAGATTAAATGATCTCTACGGGCTTTTCCAGCCCTGAAAGTTGATGGTTTGTGAGTCCATCTCCTATCTCTACAGATGAGATCTGATTTTGGATTTCCTCAGGATCTCCTTAGGCTCTCTTAGCAGCCTTTGCTTCTAGCTAGGAGTGCTATTCTTATAGCCTGTCTTCTTTCTTACTTGCTAAATTATTGTATACTTCATATATGGTATTATACACACATTTCTATTAGTGACTAGGCACTAGCCTCCTTACAATCTTCAATCTGAAAAGCAGGGGGGTATTATCCCGTTCTGAGGGAAGTAATAGGTGTTGAGGCTTTGCATTACAGCCCCCTTGCTCTCTGGTGTGGGGCTTTCTAATCAGTAAGATGATAACAGTATTAGATGGTGCTCACAGAATATTCTCGTTTCAAAACTCAAGGGCCTTCCGGTTATGACGTTCTGAGATAGTCGCTTTAAATTCCCTTCTTCATAGAGCCTCCCTCCCCCCCACCCCCCTTGGGATGTTGCTATAGTGAATCTCCTTGGCAATGACCCTAACGGGGTGGGGTGGGGGAGACCCGGGGACGCATGCTCTGTGCCGGCTGGAGGGATTCCGCCCCGAGCTGGGGGTCCCCAAACAAAGGTGCTGGAAGGGCGAGGCTGCGTGGGCATTGTCGGGCACGGAGCTTAGACACGTCTGCAGGGAAGGCGGTCGCAGCGCAGTCGTGCCCCATCCATCTCTCTCCGATCCTTTCCTGGAGTTTCTGGGCCGCGCGCTGCCAAGCGCACAACCTGCGGGGCAAGACACTCGCTATGGCCGCTCGGCCCGCCGCCGGGGCCCCGGTATCGATGCTGCTCGCGCTGCTGCTGCTGCTGCTCGTACCACGGCTTCTGACTGCCGAGCCCGCATCAGGAAGTGTCATCCCGGCAGAAAGTAGGTGTCGGCTGCCCCTCCCCTCCCCTGGCCGGTGGGTTCATTTTAGCCCAGCGCCCTCCGCCTCCCCTGCGCGCCCTGCTTGGCGCTTCCGTCCCCAGTCCAGCGGGCCCATTTCTGCCCAGCTGGAGCTGCCTCTCTTCTGTGCACCTTGCTTGGCGCCTGCCTCCCGAGGCCGGTGGGTCCATCTTTGTCCTTCTCTATTGTGCGCCCAGTCCCGGCTGGCCAGGCGCCGGCCTCCCTGATGCCGATGTGCCCAACCCAGCCCCGGCCCCCCTCCCTGGTGCGCCCAGATCGGTCTGGCTTGGCGCATCCATCATCGCGGCCTGTTCATAAGCCAGCCCCTCCCCTAAGCCTCCTTCTTCGGGACAGGAGCGTTCAGCCCCGTCCACAGGTACCTTCCCCGCGTACGGGGCACCCTCCCATCCTCCTCTTCGGCCTTGAACTCAGCCTACGCCGGCTGGCTCCGGATTGGCGTCTCCCTCCCCGCGCTCACTGCGCCCAGCGCAGCCCGGCGCCTACCTGTCCTTGGCCCCGACCGCAAGGGCTTCCCGCCCCACCCCGTGTGGGCCAGGCTCCGTGGCTTCAGCCCGCGCGGCGTGCCCGTCTCCGTTCGCCTAGCCTCGCCGGGAACTCCCCTCCCCACGACCCGACCCGTCACCTCCCTTCCCACGCCTTGCGGCTCCGTGGCGCCCCGCCCCGCGGCGCACGAGCCGCTCCAGCCACGTATCCGGCGTCCCTCCGCGGTGTGCCCTGCCCAGGCTACACCGCGCATCCTTCCCTTGCCTAGGCTCGGGGCGCCCCCTATCGGACTGTGGGCGGGGAGGGGTTGTTCCAGAGGCCCAGCCCGAGACCAGCTCACCAAGTCCGTGGGAGCTGCCCCGGGGGTGGAAGAGGGGGCGGGGAAGGGCACCTCTCCCGTGGACGTACTGTTGGCATCATTTGGGCACCCCCAGTGGGGCCAGGGTGCAGTAGGTAGGGAGTGAGGTTCACTGCATTTGTAAAGCAGGGGGAGGCTTTGCCCCTATCCTGGTAGATGCCCACGGCGATAGAGCGATGTCTGCGCTCCAACAGAGCTCGGAGATCCGTCCCCTCCTAAGGTTCTCCGCCTTTTCTGGAGCCCTTCGGCAGAATGGCGGAGATCGTGGGTTCCTTAGCATAATGTTTAAAATCATTAAATAAAAACCCATAAAATTACAAGGAAAGTCAGTTACATTGACAGACAATTATCAAGATATTTTGTAAAAGTTCAACAGAATCTCTGATCTAGACCCATTCCCTCTTTACCCGTTGTTCGGCGGGAGCACTTACCTGCTCGAAACCAGTCGGTGCCGTTTCCCCTTACCTAAATTTCCCCTGATGGTATTTAAGGTTCCAGCTTTATTTGCAATAGTCCCTTTCTCTTATCTTTGAAATTCCAGTTTTGCGAAGTAGAAGGGGCAAGCATCACTCTTCCTTCTCCCGCCTTTTAAAACAGTTGATAAATGAGACTTGGAGGGGTGAGACGAACTGCGCAGAGTTGATGACAAGACTAGCAGGTGTCGGAACCAGGACCTAAACCCAAGTCTTGTGTGTCCCCATCCCAGTGGTGGTGTTTTCTCCCCTATCTTTCTATAACAATTTAGGGGCAGAGCCCCGGATTCAAATTTGGGTTTGCGGATCTCTCAGCTCTTTGCTCTTGTTGTTATACCCTGCTTGAAGATAGGTAGGATTTGTATTGGTTAAAAAAAGGGGGGGAGTATATTTCAAAGCTATGGCGGTGGAATAAAAGTGGGAAAAACGCGAGGCATGATGTGTATGATTTTTTTTGAGAGAGGACAAAGTATCTTTTTTTTGAAGAATTCTCTTCTGCTCTTTTCTGTCTCTTAAAATGTTTAATCGCTTTGTTCTTTTTAAAAAAATATTATTCTCATTATCCTCAATTTTTTCCTCCTTTCAAAAAAATCTTGATGTAGCAAAAAAGCATCTATGCTGTTAAGCAAAACAAATCTATGTTGTATTAGTCATGTCTGAAAATGTATGTCTCATTTTGCACCTGTAGTTCATCATTTGCTTATCAAAAGTTGGGAAGCATACTCTATTATTATTTTTTCCTTAATGGCAAGGGCCATTTGCCCAAGAATCGTGAAACAGCTTTGAAATTCAGGAGTTCCCAATTCTTTTTTAAAAATTAAATATATTTATTTAAAACTTAAATACAAAATAGAAAAAACCTAAAAACCCAATATTGTCATGTACAACCAAACATGAGAGAATTCAAAGTATGTAACAGTAAATTTCCATTTCAAGAAAGCATATATAGTAAAGGGCATTGTATTCAAAACTGTTCATCTTTACTTCTTTGTAGGTTTTCTTTTGTTCTGTACTGTGCCCTTTTTACTTTATTCTTCTTTTCTCCTTTCTTCCCCCTCAGATCTCTAAGCAGGCTACAGTTAGGCATAGATATAGTTATGTATACATACATACAAATATGTGCATATATGCAGATACCTATAATCACACACATATGTACATATACATTCATGTACATCTAGGTATAGTTATACTCCATTTATTTTTCTTCTGTTTCTCTTTGATAAATCAGTAAAAGTGTTCCATATTTTTCTAAATCCACTAACTCATCATCTCCTATGCAATATTCCAACCTTATACTATTTAGTTGTTTTGAATAATCTAAAACAATATTAATATGACTGACATAATGTCGATTTCTCTTTTTTGATAGAATCTTTTTTAACTTTAACTTTGAGATCAATGATTGCTAGCTCTATGGTTTACCTTTCCATGTATTGAGTTCCTCAAAACTAGTCTTTGATTTTACCTAATATTTCTTTTGGCTCTTATATGTCAGATTTTCTATTAACTTCAGGTTGACTTTGTTTTCATAATCTTCTTGTTTTTCTTGGATTGTACTTAGAAAAACATTTTCCTCAATGTCTCTCATTTGGTTTTAAAATTCTTTTTTGAATTCTTCTATGAATAATCTTTTGGGTAGGTAACCATTTAAGGGTACTCTTCAGATAATGATGTACCTTTTAAATCAGTGGGTGCCTCTGAAAATGAACACAAGTCTTTCCTATTCCCATAATAATTTGGTATATTTGGGTTCTTGCTCATTTTTTTTTAATTTAAAAGCTTGTTAATGTAATCACCTCTAGTCCTGGGGTGAGGGTGGGGAATGGCGCCTCTGGTTTCAGGTCTTCTTTCAGTTCTCTGCTTTGTCCTAGAATCCCAAACCTAGAATTCCACCCTAAGTTCTCACAACCAGTGCTTCCCTGCTCCACTGCTTCTGCACTCACCTGTTATGTGCTGGTTCCTTTTTACCCAGGAAGGCATCTCAGCAGCACAGATGGACCTGGCTTTCCTTACCAGCAGAGGTTCCCTCAATCTTCCTGACTAGAAACCTGATTCCCCAGACTGTTTGGGATGGAAAAGTTCCTGTGTCTGGGACTGAGACTATCTACCAACCCAGATAACCTTAGGAGTTACCACTATTATTTCAGTGGAACTGATGAGATCAGGGTAGCAATACCTAGTTTGAAATAAACGTGACAAATTCACAATGGCCATTCTTTTTGGCAAAAGGAAGATTTATTTAGGGTTTTGAGGTTACAGACAAAAATAGGAGGTAAAGTAGGCACCAGAAGTGGCAAATATGAAATAGAATTGGGAAACTATATAGTTAGCAAGCAAGGAAAAAAGACAAGTTCCCCAGAGAAACTCACAGTTAATCAAGAGAAAGGAAATAACTCTGTGAGATGGAAGTAAGCCATTGACTGGCAGGTTAGATTTATCAGAGTTAGGTAGAATAAGGAAAAAGTCTTCATTAAAGGGAAGGCATTATGAGGAAGAGAAAAAGAGAGAATACTTTATTGTGGGCTTAGTCCTGAAGAGAATTTAGCAAAGATCTTCAGCAGAATTAGCCTGAAGGTATTTACACTTCTAAATCTCCTTCTGATTGATCTCTTTCCTCTGATCTTCAATTGTCTCAGGGGGACCATAGTTCTGTCCCAACTCTGATTTGTTTTTAACCACTCTGTTAGTCCTGAGCTGCAGTTTTGTCTTGTTTGTGAGGGAAATCTGGAGAGCTTGGGATTTTCTGACTTACTTTTCCGTTTTCTTAGAATCCTCTCCTGGGATCCTAATTCCTTAAATTTTCCTGTAGGTGAGTCTAACCTCTCCTTTCACCAATCCATCCTTCATAGACTGGTAGAATAATCTTCCAAATGAAGAGGTCTGACCCTGTCCCTTCCCTGCTCAGAATCTTCCAAAATTTCATCATTGCTCCTAGGATAAGGTTTAGACTACACAGCCTGGCATTTAAGGTGAACAGTCTGGATGAAAGAAAGCTTTCTATTCTGATTTCATATATTCAGCTTCCCACACTGTATTTTATGGCCAGACTGGATGTTTCCCAAACTCAACAGGCTATCTCTCCCAGTTTCCCCATCTTTAAAATAAGATCACCCAGTGGTGATATTCACTGTCCTCAAGTCCCTTACAGCTCTGACATTCTCCATTCTAAGGACCTTTCTCTCACTGGCATTCAATGTCCTGTGCCCTTACAACTCTTGCCTCCTGTGCTCTCAGGCCCTTCCTAGATGTTCTCAGCTCCCTTCTAGCTTGCTCTGAAATAGAATTCCTTTTCCATATGCAGATTGTCTTCTCCCCCTCACCCCCACCAACTTGCTATTCTTGTTCACTACTCATTTGCCTACACTTCCTCAAACATGTCTCACACTCAAAGAACACAGTATAAAGACTCAATTCTTATCAAATACTTTTTAAAAAAGGAAAAGGACAAAGAAAACAGGTACCTAGATAGGATAAAATTGACTTGGGAGCACCTTTGAAGAAAGATATTGACAAAGAGCTATAAAACTTAGACCCAAAAATACCATTCTTAGGTCTATATCTCAAAAAGATTTTTTTTAAAGGGAAAAGGACCTATTTCTATAAAAATATATATGGCAACTTTTTTTTTATATGGTGGCAAAAAAATAGAAATTGTGTGGATGCTCATCAATTAGGGAATAGCTGAACAAATTGTGGTATATGATTGTGATGGAATACTATTGTGCTATAAGAAATGATTAAGCTGACTTCAGAAAAACATGGAAAGACTTACTTGAGTGATGCAAAGTAAATGGAGCAGAACCAGGAAAACATTGTGCATAAAAACAGCAGTAGTGTATGATAGCGGAGAATGACTTAGCTATTCTCAGTAAAACACTGATCCAAGACAATCCCAAAGGTCTCATCCAGAGAAAGAAGTAATGAAGTCTGAATGCAGATTAAAACTTACAGTTTTTTAATTTCTTTGTTTGTGTGTATGTGTGTATGTGTTTTTCTTTTGATTTGTATCTTCTTTCACAACATGATTAATATGGAAATGTTTTGCATGATTACACATTAAATTGCTTATCTTCTCAGGAAGTGGGGAGGTAAAGAGGAAGGGGAAAAAATTTGGAACTCAAAATTTATTTAGTTATTTTTTTTTTTTAATTTTGCTGAGGCAATTGGGGTTAAGTGACCTGCCCAGGGTCACACAGCTAGGAAGTGTTAAGTATCTGAGAATAGATTTGAACTCAGGTCCTCCTGACTTCAAGGCTGGTGCTTTATCCACTGTACTATCTAGCTGCCCCGGAACTCAAAATTTAAAAAAAAATGTTAAAATTGTCTTTACATGTAATTAGGAAAAAACAAAATATTATTTGAAAAAATAAAAGCTTAACGTAGATTATCTGTACAGCAACAACAACAAAAGAAGGATTTTGACAAACTAGAGTGTGTTTGGAGAAATCACTAGGTTAGACATTAGGAAGAGATGAGTATCTTGAAGTATCTGAAAAAATTATCATGGGGAAAGAGTAATTAATATTAGCATCAAGAATGAAATAGTGGCTTATAGTGAATAAGGGTTTGGAAAGTGCTTTTATATCTTTCCCTTCCAGAGACCAAAAGGTTCAGTAAAAAGAACACTAGTTTTTTTATTTTAATTTTTAATTTTAATAATTCAAATTCTGCCTTTGATAGTCACTACTTGAGCAAGCTAAGTAAATAAGTTCACTTCTCTGAGGCTCAGTTTCTGACACTTTCAGTTTCATAGATCCAGATCTGGATCTTTAGGAGTCATTTAGTCCTATGTTTAGAAGAATTGCACGTGTTTTTAACCTATATTGGATTACTTGCTGTCTAAGGGAAAGGAGATTAAGGGAGAAAAATATGGAACACAAGGTTTTACAAGGCTGAATGTTGAAAACTATTTTTGCATGTATTTTGAAAAATAAAAAGCTATTATGAAAAAAGTAATTTAGTCCAATCTTTTCATTTTATACATGATTAAATTGAGTCTTAGAAAGGTTAATCAGTCAGTCAACAAACATTTATTTTGGGCTTACTCAAGATCATACAGAGAGTAAATAGTGAGGATTTGAATGTAGGTTCTCTGCCTTGAAATCCCAAATCTCATACTGGATATTCTGCTTGAACCCAAAGGAAAAATTAAGAACAAGATGGGTAAGTTATAAGGATGCAGATTTTAAATTGTTATAGGGAGCTATTCAAGCTATCTAAAAGCAGAAGAGGTTATTTTATCAGTCAGTGAGCCCCCTTTCCCATTGCTGGAAGTCTTGAAGTGGTGTTTGGATAACTAAGGACTCTTCTAGCTATAAGCCTGCAATCTATGCTCCTTGTTAGATTTGCTGCTGCATCTTCATTTTGTAGGATTTGGACTAGATGATGTCTGAGGTCCTCTGCGTTGTCATGGATCCTCCTTTTCCATTATCTCTTATCTTTAAGCAGAACTAGTTTTACTTCCTCCCTTCCCATGATTCCACTGTGACTCCAGATGCAGGAGGAGCCTTCTGGGGATGTTTGCAGGTTCACCTGGGGTCTTCGTTCCTCCAAGCTCTGCTACCAACTTATCCTGAAGGACTTTGGGGAAATAGTTGCCTCCTTTCCTCTGTCAGTTGAGCCACTGAGACCAGACGATCCCTAAGGTGGTTTTCCAAATGGGGATACTCTAGCTGACCCTGACATTTTAGGGCTCTCTCTGTTTTCCCCAGGTCGACCTTGTGTGGATTGCCATGCTTTTGAGTTCATGCAGAGAGCCCTCCAGGATCTGAAGAAGACTGCCTATAACCTTGACACAAGGGTGAGTATCTGCAGAATGAAATCATGGCTTGTCTTGAGGAAGGGTCTGAAAGCATTTTGACATCTTCCCCTCAAGGAAATTGAAAAGTATGGTGGGAAAAACACTGGATTTAAGATTATAGGAGCTGGGTTCAAATGCTGCCTCCATTACTACCTGGATAACGTTGGGTAAGGCAGTTTGCCTCTTTGGGACTCAGTTTCTTCATCTGTAAAAGAAGAGATTGGGCTCAATAACTTCTGAAGTTCCTTCCAGCTTTAAGATCCTATGACAAGATTGCCTTTTATTTTTATTATTTTTTTTTGTTCATAGTACTAGTAGCTAGCATTTGTATGGGGTTTTAAAGTGTGCAAAGTGCTTTCCATATAAGATCTCATTTGATCTTCACAATAGCCCTGAGAAGTACATGCTATTATTCCTATTTTATAGATGAGGAAAATGAGATTGAGAGATGAAGGCACTTGTATAGAGGTTTCACAGCTACATACATATCTGAACCCAGGTTTTTCTGGCCCAAATCTATCTCCTTTCTGTCCCGTGTACCATCCTCTCTCTTTAGAGGATGGAACACACTCAGGCAACGCTAAAGAGGAACAATGTAAGCATTCACTAAAAATAAAAGGGAGGACAAAACATTTCAGCTTGGAGGGATCTTAGCATGTCAGAGTTAGAAAGGAACCCAGAGATCTACTACAAGCTTCTTGTTTTGTGGAGGAGGAAGCTAAAACATAGTCAGTCAATAAGCATTTATTAAGTGCCTACTATGTTATGAGCACTATGCTAAGCACTCAGGATATGAAGAAAAGCAAATGCTTGATTCCTGCCCTCAAGGAGCTTACATTCAAGTGGGGAAAGCAACATGCAAACAACTATGTGCTTTCAAGATAAAAAAATCAGCAGTAATCTCAGAGGGAGGTTTTAGTAAGGAGCAGGGATGGGATTTGGGAAGAAGAAGCAAATGACTTGCCTTCGCTCACATAATTGATGGCAAAACTGGGATTAGCTACCAAGTCTCTTAGCTCCCAATTCAGTGCTTTTGTTTTATTGTGATGCTTCTACTGAGTCTCTAAAGAGTGACTTAAGTTATTGTACTGGAGGAGTTGAAAGAGAAAGAGAAAAATTATAATCAGAACTCATATTTCTATAAAACCTTAAGAGGTACAAAATATTTTCCTCATTATAACTTTGAAAGGTAAGTATTATTAGTTCAGTTTTACAGATAAGAAAAGAGGGTCTGGATTCTGTCAATACAAAGTTATTATTAAATAAAATAAAATTTAAAAAAAAAAGAGTAAAAAAAAAAAAAGAAAAGAGGGTCTTAGAAAAGTTATGGGTTCTCTAAGGTCAAAAAGCAAATTAATGTGGGAGCTTGGATTTAAATCCAAGTCTTTTGGCTCATAGATCTAGATTTTATGACTGCATGTAAAAAGCTTGCTGATTTGAGAAGGATAGGGTAGTTTAAGAACCGGGCTTGTGATTTTATTGGCATAGGGAGCTCCTGTGAGGAAATTCCCTCTACCAAGTGAGCATAAGCAATTTCTCTGTTATCAAAGTCTCAGAGAGTTGCTGAGAGCTAAAGGTGTCCCACTGAATAACGTTCCTGGTCTGGAATCAATAAGACCTGAGTTCAAACTCAACTTCTGACACTGGCTAGTTGTGTGACTATGGGCAAGTCACTTAGCTCTATTTGCCTCAGTTTCCTTGTTTATAAAATGAGCTTGAAAAAGAAATGGCAAATCCCTCCAGTACCTTGCCAAGAAAATCCTTAATGGGACCATGAAGACTAAGATATGACTGAAATGACTGAATATCAATAATAACAAAGAGAGTCTCAAGAGATATGGGACTTGCTTGTGATCACATAGTTAGCATGATCAGAGGCAGAATTTGAACTGAGATCTTATTTCCAATGCTAGATGACTGGCTACTATGCCAAAATGGCACATAAATATAAGCCATTATATTATAGGAAGGCAACATAGTATAATAGGCAAAACCGTAAACCTAGAGTGAGGAGACTGATTTTAAATTCTGACTTTGCCCCTAATTATTTCCATTCTTTGAGACTGATTTCTCATTTATAAAATGAGGGTAATGATAATTATGCTGTCCAATTCTTAGGGTTATTGTGAGATAGACACTTTATGAATAACGTAGAAATGTAATTTATTCCTTTGATACTTTGATGGCCTCCCTTTAACAGTTCAGATTATAACCTATCTGGCTTTGTCATACACATCCTCCCATGAATCACAAGGTCTCCATCTGATAGACTGGGGGTCTTCATCTAGAGCTCTTAACATTGTCTGGGAATGAGTAGATTATGTGGATTATCCATTGTTTCTTTTCTTGTTTGAATTCTCTGATTAATCCACCTGCTTTTCTTGTTCTGTTTCTCTTGATAATCTCTCATGATGTGGCTCTTGGAGAGTGTTTTCTTGGTAGTATGTGAGGATCCACCCATACTGAGAGTGTATTTCTTCATTGTCCTTTGGGTGAGCTCCAACTTTATTTTCTTCAGAGACTATATTATTACATGGCATAGGTATACATAATACTTCCATCATCGGAAAGGTCCATTGTTAGATATGTGGACCTTGTGTCAGGAAAAACTTTGGTCCTCATTAGGATTTCTAAGGGCCCTCCTTCCTGTTCTTATCACCTTCAATTCTCAGACTAGTTCACTGCCCATCTATGGGATCTGTTCACAATATATTCACTGATGGACTAGTTCAATGGAATTTTTATCCAAAGACACACCACAGTTAGGACAATAAGCATCATTCACCCATTTGGTGTTTCCTGTGTGGATAGTTAGGCAAAACACTTGAGAGAATATGAGTCTCATTTAAAAAGCTCTGTAGTGTTTTGGAATTTGATGAAATCAGTACGAGGTTATCCATAAACAGAAGTATACAGGGAATCTCTCTTCAGTATGGACTCTTTGGCAGACATTTTCCTTCACATTAAAAAATACCTTTGGAGAGTTTATGTCTCTGTTTTATATTCCTTTGGTATCCATAATCAGAGGGTTATCAAAGTGATTCTACACCTTTCAAGGAATCTAGTTGGATTTTGATATGTGAGTGGTAGTCAAATTTTGCTCTGTAGAATCAAATGTATTATAGTCAACTTATGGTCGATAAGTGCAATAAGATCTGGTATTCTCTTATTTATTGTGCTAGGCCCATATCCCAAAAAGATTAAATGAAAGAAGAAAAGAACTTATATATTTGAAAATATTTACAGCAGCTCTTTTCATAATAACCAAAAGTTGGAGATTAGGGAGTTGTCTTCTTATTGGGAAATGACTAAGCAAATTATAGAATATATAATTTTCATATAGGGATGTTAGAGTGCTGTAAGAAAGGATGAAATGTATGATTTCAGAAGAAATTGGGAAGATCTCTGTGAACTGATATAGATCAAAGTGAATAGAGCTAAGAGAATAATGACAACATAATAGAGAAAAACAGCTTTCAAAAGCTTTAGAACTCTGATCAATGCAATAATAAACCACAAGACTAGAGAATTGAAGATGAAATAGGCCAGTCACCTTCTGCCAGAAAAGTGATAAAGTTAAAAGGCAGAGGGATTTGGAGGCATGGCTAATGTAGGAAATTTATTTGGCTGTATTATGCATGTTTGGTCAGCTAGGTTGTACAATAGAGTCAGAAAGACTCCTTTTCCTGAGTTCAAATCCAGCCTCAGATACTTAATTCTTGGAATACACGGGAGCCATCTGACAATGGCTGCTGGAGATCCAACCCAGAATGGATCTCCTCTTGTGAGAGGATGATACAAGGAGACTGAGAGGCTGTTGCTGTTCTCTGACTTCTCTGAAAGACCGTTGAGTTGTCTGACCTCTCTGTTCTTCCCTCTGCCCCCAATTTATCTCATTCCCAGTCCGCAACACCTTGTCAGCAAAGGCTGCCTCCATAGCTGGGGAGCCTCTTGGAGAATTGACCTGCCCCTTAACACTTACTAGCTGTGTGATCTTGGGCAAATCACTTAATCTTGTTTGCCTCAGTTTGCTCATCTGTAAAAGGAGCTGGAGAAGTGAATGCCCAATCACTATAGAATCTTTGCCAAAAAATCTCAAATGGAGTCAGAAAGAGTCAGACAAAACAGGAATGATTGAACAAATGCATGTTTATGATGAAGCTGCTTTTAAAAAAATTGTTGGCAAGAAAAGGCAGATCTGGCTCAGTTGGATCAATCTGGCTCAATTTTCTGTGGGTTTCTTTTCCTCCTTCCACTGCTTATCAGTGTTTTAAGAAGCAATATTGTCCATAATCTTCTACTATTTTTCTCCGAGATTTTGTGAGTTTACATTTTAAACATATTGTCTTTGTCTGCCAAATTTCCTTAGTTGTCAACTGTTTATTGGCTGAAATGGTTTCGAGAGTCTTTTGGTCTCTTCATTGTGGCATTTGATTTGCATTGATTAAAAATCCTTAGTAAATAGTGGTAATCTGCATTGATGTCTGTTCTTTTATCCATTTCCTATTTTTGAAAGCATTTCAATGACTTGTTGAAGTGTTATCATCTCATTTTTATCTTTCTTCTAATTTTTTAAATTGATTTTTGTCTTGGTTCTAACAAGTTAACAGTCTGTATGCAGACAGCTAAATGATTCTCACAATGGTAACCATTTCCTGACCAGTTTCATTTTTTGTAATGTTACTTGGTCCCCATCATGTCTAGTGCCTTCTGACTCTCTTCTTGAAGGTATATTCCCACTTGGCAAGAGGCTTCTACAAGCCTTTAGTCTTTTTTCTTTCTTATTCCTGAGCCATGAGCAATATATTTTTCAGTTTTATCCTTTGTCCATCTTGCCTTTAAAGCCACTGTGTATTCAACTCTATGTTGATTTAATTTCAAGGGTATCATTCAGTTCTTCATAAGATTCTTTGCCTTCTGGTCCTCTGCCCCAGATGTTGGTTTACAAGTTATAACTAAAATTTACAGTGGTCTTTTTGCAAGTAACTTATCTAGAGTATTGTAACATAAGCTATCCGAGTATCCCACGAAATGGCAATTGTTTCTTATTGGCTATGAACGCATGATCAAGTCAACTTGTTCACCTCCCTTTGACTTTTTTTTTACTCCTCCAAGGAGATAAATGAACAATTCTTCCATTCCTTTTGTCTTCTGGTTTCATTTGTGGCAGGAACATCAAGGTGGATAGAACTTATTCTTTTCCCCAGTGATGCATCATCTTAGTTGTCACTGGGCAAAGATCTGACTCTCAAAGTTGTTCAGTCATGTCTGACTCTTTGTGACTCCATTTTGTGTTTTCTTGGCAAACATAATCGTTTTCTATTTCCTTCTGTATATATAGCTGAGAAAGCTGAGGCAAATAGGGTTAAGTGACTTGTTCATGGTCACAGTAAGTGTCCAATTTTGAACTCATGAAGATTCCAGGGCCTGTACTTTATTCACTTCACTATATAACTGTCCTCTCAAATTCCCCTCCCTCCACATTTAAATTACTAAATAGCTAAGCAAATGTCCAGATTGTCTAAACCAGGGTTTCTTCACTTTTTGTTTTGTTATGGACCCCTTGGGTAGTCTGGAGAAGCTTGGGGGTCCCCTTTTGGAAAAATGTTTTTAAAGGCATAAGATAACAAAGACAATAACCATGGAGATCATCAAATGCTTAAATATCTTTGGAAAAGTGGGTTGCCCCTGATAAGTGAAAATCAGCCCAGATTGATTGATGATTAATGGGTGGGTGGACTTTTTCTAAGTTGTGTATGGGCTAAAAAGTCCTTAGCCCCTCTGTTTGAGAAAGTGACTTGATCACGAAACTCAGTTGTTTTCTGCACTTCAGATAAAAGAATTTATCCTCATTCAAACTACTCAGGTTGAACCATGTAAGGGAAAGGGTGGAGAGTTTCAAGGGTGTGAGTTTAATGCTTTTTTAGGGCTAATATTCATCTAGATTAGATTCTCTGTGTGAGGAAAATTCCTGGCAATTTCATCTATCCTAAATATTCTTCAGAGATTGACCACAGGACTTTAAATGAAGAATTAAAAAGAGGAAAAACTCTGAACCCTGATATTAATAATGGATATGTAACAGAAATATAACAGAAAAATAATCACTCCTCTCAGTGTATGACATTGAAGAAGATGCTTTACCACTGGGATGTTCTAGGCCAGGGCTTCTTAAACCTTTTCCACTTACTACCCTTTTTTGCCTGAGAAATTTTTACATGATCCTGGGTATATAGGTATATAAAATAGGTATACAAATCAAACATTTACTGATAATAAATCATAATTATGCAACCTCCCCACATTTCAGTTAGTGCTGCAGAATGTTGCTGGTTAAATTTAGCAGAGAGGAATTGCAGGTGGAGATTGAGATTGACCTAAATGACCCTCTCTTATCTACACCTCCAAGGCCATGATCTCCCCCTTTCCCTCTTCTCCAGCCCTTTATGTAGTTCCTAACAGGGGGCCCAGAACTTCCTCTTGGGACCTCTCCCATATTAGGATCGGGACTCAATGTCCAGAAATATATCCTCAGTTCTTCTATCCCCTTCTTACAGTTCTTCCAGACCCTTACCTCTTGAGCTGAATTCTATAACCTCCCGGCACTCACTTTTCAGTACCTCCCATACAAGGAGTAGGATCCATTTTCTCTTTTCTCTATGCCCTGATCCAGACACCCCACCCTAAACTCTGCCCACTGAGAGAAGTAGCAGACTCTTAGGGTAGAATAATCAGTTTACATGTCCCTTTCTCAATGACAGACCTTTCCCAAATGAAGAGAAAACTTGGTCATTACTCTGAAGACCTCATTTTACTGAGGGATTTAAAGCCTTTTCCAATCAATTTTATCTTACCTGAGGAGATGCTAATATAATTTTCTCCTCCTGCTGCACAATAAAGGGAAAAAGAATTAAGGATTTAGGCCAGGAAATTTGGTGGTGATGATTGAGTGATCCTCCTCAGGTAGATACCTCCCTAGAGGTTAATGCTGTCCCACTTGCAGACCCTGGGTAGGATTCCTAAGAGGGTAGCAGAAACAGAAAAAGAAGGGACCATATGCTTACTTGCCTCATTGAAGGTGTGAAGAAGGGAATTAAGAATCAGATTTAATTATGGGAAGCTTAAGGAAGTTACCCAGGGAACTGAGGAAAATCTCACCCTTTTTCAAGGGAGACTTGTAGAGGATCTCACATATACCAGCTTGGACTTTTCTAAAAGAAGGGGCCACTGTCCTCAGCATGTATTTTATTAGTCAGTTTGCCCCAAAAATTCAGAAGAAGCTGCGGAAGTTAGTTTTGGGGTCCTCAGACTTCCCAGGCCCAGCTTTTGGAGACAGCTTTTGGAATTTTTGAACAACTGAGGAACAGGACCATAGAGCTAAGGCTAGGCTCAGATTTGGGGCCACTCAGAGGGGCCCCACGTGGGGAGATTTGTGCTCTGTGCCATGAACAGGGACATTGATCTTGAAACTGTTCTTAAACGAAGCCCCAGTCCTGTACCCTGTGTGCAGCCAGAAGGGCATTGGAAGAGGAATTGCCCACGGGGGAGGAGGGGTCCAGCCACTTTCTTCCATTTCCCTGCCTTCTAATCTCCTTAGGACTAGGAATGATAGGGCTTGGACATTGGCCAAGCTCCCCCAACTCCATCACTATTTCTGAACCCAGAGTAATTTTATATTTGGCAGCTAAGATTTTCTTTTTCCATACAGGAGCCACTTACTCTGTCCTGCCTCAGTATTCGGGCCCTACCTGCCCCTCACCCTATTGTGTAATGGGATTTGAAGGAAAATTTAGGAAATATTTTGAGACTTTCCCTTTTCCCTGTCAGTCTGGGGACCAGTTATTTAAACACTTATTTCTTGTCCCTTCTTCCAGCGCCCCTTGTTTGGGGAATGACCTGATGGTGAAGCTGGGGACCCAGCTCTCCTTTCTCAGAACTCTGGGAGCACTTTTTGTACCTCTCTCCAGGCCCTCCCATATCCCATCTGAAATCTGGGAGGAAGTGGACTCCTCTGGAATCCCAGGGCAAGCCATTCATGCTGCCCCAGCCATAGTGCCCTCTCTTCTGGATTCCTAACTCTCACTGAACCCAATGATACCCAATGGGAGGCCAGAAGGGGATCACTACCCTTGATTGAAAAATGCCAGTCTCTGTAATATTTCCAGCTCCCAGTTAAGCAAAAAAACTGAATGAGGAATACCACATGGTGTAAAATCTGGAGCTATTGAGGCCATTATTTCTGCTAGATCCAATAGGGCCATCCTCATGCTAGATTCCAGGGTATACCCAATGGTTTTCCACTTTAGAACTTAAAGATACCTTCTTTTGCATCGTACTCCATAATCTCTACTGCACAATCTCATTTTGCTTTTGAGTGGACTCTTCTGGGGGAATTCAACCCCCACCAACTGATATGGCCAGTCCCCCATCTATTTGGTCAGGCACTAGGAAAAGACTGGAGTCTGATCCAGTGTGTAGATAACATTTTTTTTAATCTGCAGCCCAAGCTGGGAGGCTTCTCTGGCTGCCGTACAAGCTCTTTATTTTCTGGGCTCCTGGGGTGGTTGGGTATACTTATCTAAGGCACACATCACCTGTCTATCTAGGCCATGATCTGACCCCCACCTCTCGGTCACTCACAGCAGAAAGAACACAAGCTAATTGTCACTTCCTGAAGCAGCCACAAAGAAACAGCTGGGTACTTTTCTAGGGATGGCTGGATTTTGTATCTGGATACTCAATTTTGGGGTTATTGCAAAATCTCTTTATAATTCTATTCAAGACCCTGACATATTTCCCCCTCCCTAGACTGGAGATCTGCCCAGGTCAAGGCTTTTAAGACTTTGAAAACTAAATTCACTTCTGCCCCTGCATTAGCCCTACCTAATTTGGAAAAAACTTTCATTCTCTACATTGATGAATGGCAGGGTCAAGACTTTCTTGGGAGTTCTAACTCTCTTTCTAGGACTCGGTCTGTAGCTTACTTTTCTAAACATCTTGATTCTGTGGCCTCTCTTGTAACTCTTGTCTCAGAGCTGTGACTGCTACGGCCTATTTAATTGAAAAGTCTCTAAACTCATTCTTGGCCAACCTTTGGAGGTCTTGATTCAGGGCACTTTGGAAGTTAAAGGCCATCAGTGGCTGGCCAGTGGAAGGCTTTCTAAATATCAGGTCACTCCCAATTTAATTCTTTGAGCCCATCGCATTCTCAATTCAATCACCACACCACCGGGTTATGATATTCATAGTAATGAAGAAACTTTAGATTTCATCTCTTCTAGCTGCCCTGACTTGAGGACATTCCCTTTGATAACCCAGATGATGAATGATTTACTGATGGGTCCAATTTGTGGAAAAAGAAAGGAAAGCAGACTCCTCTGTGGTTAGCCTTAATAGCACCTAAGAGGCTAAACCACTTCCTCCTGGGACCTCTCCTTGGAGGGCTGAACTCATTGCCCTCACCATAGCTTTAGAACTAGGGAAAGGACTGAGTGTTAACATTTGTACTGATTTCAAATACCCTTGGTTGAAAAATGCTGGCCTCTCTGTAACATTTCCAGCCTCCCAGTTTAAAAACTGAATGGGGAATACCACATGATGCAAAATCTCAGAGCTGTTAATGTCTTTTTTATATGCTCATGGAACTAGATGGAAAAAAGGAGACTTTGACAGCTAAATATTCCCTTGTTAAGCATGCAAGGTATCCATGAATCTAGAGAGATTTCTATTATATTTTGCAAAAGACACCAAAAGGGGGCTTCACTCCAGGCCAGGAGTTGCAGATTCAGCCATCTGAGCTGCTGCACGTTTGCCCCTAACCATGGCATCAACATTTCCTCAAATCCCTGACTCTTAAACACTTTTCTATCGTTCCCAAGAGCAAGCCCTTGCTGAGGAGACGGGATATACTCTTTCTCCCTCCAGGTAGTTTCAAAAACTCTGAGGCCAGTTTCTAACCCCAGAGGCAAGCCAATGGAAGCTTCTCTTTGGTCTACATCAAGCTACTCAACTCGAGAAAGAACACCCTCCATTCCCTTGTGAAGCCTTTTTCCACTGGTCATAAACTATGAGACATCATTAGGCAGGTTTGTGCAAGCTCAACCAATTTGTACCTAGGTGAATCCTTGAAGATGCCATTAACTCCTCCTTTCTTTTAATACCTGTTCACTCATCCAGGAAAAAACTAGCAGAGAAGACTTTACACTTATACCCTCATGGAGGGGTTTCAAATTACTTCTGGGTTTGTTGGGAGGAAGTCTTTTCTTGCAGGACTAAAAAAGTTTAGGTGGTTTTAAAATTTTTGAAAAAGGAAATTTTGCCTTGTTTTGGCCAGCCTGGCTCTTTACAGAGTGACAGAGTGATAAATAACCCAAATTGGTTGAGGCACTTAAAATTAATTATTATTTCCATTCTTCCTGGTATCCTCAATATTCAGGGAAGATAGAGAAAATGACTCTTATTCTCAAGTGAGTCCTTATGAAGTTGTGCCTGGAGACACCCTCTCGATAGAACTACTTGGGGTTCACATCACACTGGAGAGAACACTGAATTCATCCCCTTTGAATTATTAGATGAGAGGTCTTTCTGAACCTCTGACAGTCTTGCAGCTTCCAAATGTTTGATCACTCAGTTTGCCACACAATCTGGGATAGTTCAGAAGGCCCTTTCTGAATATGTGAATGAATATCTCCCAGAACTGGCAGATGCTCATACTCAGACCGTCGCCCCAGTAAATCCAGGGGACATGCTTGAAATCTTGGAAGGCTCAAGGCACAGATCCTCTGGGTGCAAAGTGGAAAGGACCGTCCTGGGTCATTTCCACCACTTCAACTGCTGGTAAACTCAAAGGCCTTCTCAGCTGGACTCATGTTTCCAGAAAAAAAACATGCTATTCCTGTTACCTTTTCCCTTCTAGACCTTCCTGGCTATTCATGTGAACTCAAAGAAAACCTGAAACTAGTATTCTGCAAGATCCCTGGTAATACTAGAAATGTAGAATAAACTTGTCCCCCTCTTCCTCCTCTTTGCTTTTTTTGCTGTTACTTTCCATTTTCTCCATCCCATACTTTTTAAACCATTTTCTCTGCCCCTTTAACCACAGATCCCAAGGATGAAGGCTTTGCTCCAAGTACTCTCTAACCTACCTCATGGGCTTTTATCACTGGCAGGATAACTCCTTGGGGAGGCTAGAAAGCTCTGTGGGCAGTGGGAACATCCAGGATTGCTGGTACATACACCATCAGCACTATCAAGGCAACCCACATCTGTGACCTGATGCTCTATTTGCAAAGATGTCACTGTCTTGACCCTGGATATCTCTTTATTCATACTAGCAATTGGGACATTAACTTTTACTGCAAGTACAGTCAGAGCAAGTGAATGTAGCCCCTGTCACGTGTCATACTTTCACCTCAGCCACTGTGCTAGCCCTCCTGATGGGCCAAACTCTCACTGTACCTATGACTATGGTCCATCTATAGAGATAATTTGTGGGATCCCCATTCCAAAATTATTCCAGCAAATTCACCCACGGTACTTCTGCTTTGCCCCCTTCCCAGCCTAGAGACTTCTCCCTGATACCCTGAAAACTGATGTCCCTATTGGTATGATGTCTTGCAATTATATTGACTCTTAGGGAGACCTAACCAGGGAGCAATTACAGAACCTGACCTCAGGCACCATCTGTACTCTTCTCTGTAAGATGAATCTCCTCTTTCACGTTGATATCTCTAATGGCCCTATCGAGAGAATACCTCAACCAGAAATCCCTGCACCAGTCATCCTTGCTGTGTCTAAATTGGCACATCCACACTTCTGTTTATAGCACCGTTGTTCCAACCACTACCCGTACCCCTTTAAGGAGACAAAAGCTAGGATTTGGGGAGAATGTTCCCTGATATTTGGGGAAAAGAATGGCAATGTTCATTCCCTGAGTTGGACACTCAGAATATAAACATATCCTTTCCAACCTGATTGTTATCATCGACCAACTGGCCAACAACATTACACACTTTCTGAGAACTCGAGGAATTCCTAGACTCACTAGCCGTTATAGTCTTGAAAAACAAGTTGGCCCTAGGTTATCTTCTCACCTTTAGTGGTTGTCTGTGCCCTTTGCCAACACCTCCTGCTGTGTGTACCCACGGGGAAGAAAAGGCTGAATGGTTGTAAGATATTCATAAAACCTCATCTCACCAAAGTCTTCCTCTGGATGGGGCTACTGTGTCTATTGATCTCCATACTTACTCCAATTTTGATGATCTGAGTCTGTGAATTCTTTTAGGATACCCGGCAATACCTTTCCTGGAACCCCAACATTTTGGGGTACCCCTAAACCCATTGTAAGTTCCTTGAAAGCAGGGGCCTTTATGCCTTTCTTTGTATTTTTAATAACTCTCTCAGGACCCTGGACAGAGTAGCTGCTTAATAAATGTTGACTGAATTCTTATGAACTGGTCATTCATATGCTTCCTGAAGACCTTCTAATCCCATGGGATTGCACTGGATATATGGGACCCAGAGTCAAAAGACCTCAATTTGAATTCTGGCTTTTCCAATTTGTAGATTCGTAGACTGTGGGCAAGTCCCCTCCTATTTGGGTGCTAATTTCCCAATCTGAAAAATGAAGGAATTGGGCCAGATGATGTCAAATCACAGATGATGTTCTGTGATTCCATGTCCCTGCCCCTCCTCCCCCCGGATCTTAAAGTTTGGTGGGGATTGGGGACAAGGGGAGAGGGAGAGGAGGTTGGTTATGAAATTCAGCTGAGATATTAGAAGAGCACTTTGGAAAGACTGAATCTCTACATGGGTTATTATAATAGTGGATGGAAAGGGACTCCCTTTCTCTCTCATTTCATGGGCCAGCATTAACATGCTCACTTCTCTGCTTCTTTTGCAGACAGAGACCCTCCTGCTACAGGCTGAAAGAAGAGCCCTGTGTGAATGCTGGCCAGCAGTGTCATAGCCAATCCCTGTTTCTACCCTGCAGTTAGAAAAATCCCCAAACTGCAGGAAACTTTGGTTCAAGATGTTCTTCCCCAAAAGAAAAGGGGTTGTTCCTTCTCCTTCCCCCAGAGCACATCTCCCTTGCTTCTGCCTGCATTGCCTCAGCTGTGGCCCCCCGCACTGTGAATTGTCTCTGGCCCAGGGACCTCCCGGCCCAAAGCCGGGGTCTGGGGTCCCTCCCACCCCCTTTTCAGGACCCCTCACCCCCACCTGGGCCCTGCCTCCCATCCATTCCAAGGTGCTAAGGTATTATTGACAAGGAGAGCTCCCAGAAGCTACAAGCATCAAGGAGTGCTTTAGGCCATTTCAGTGAACATTTGGCCCTTTTCATCTTCCTGCTGCCTAGTTGTGAGTGTCTCTGGCCCTCTTTTTCTTCTTTCTCCTCTTTCCTTCTCTTTGTCTCTCTCTCTCCCCCATTCCCTTTCCTCTCTTCCTCTTTGTCTCTTTGTCTCTCTCTCCCTCCCTTTGCTCTGTCTCTCCTTCTCTCTCTCCCTCCCTCCTTCCTTCTCTCTCCCTCTTTCATTCCCTCCTCCCCCCTCTCTTTCTTCCTCTCTTCCTCCCTCCTCTCCCTTTCTCTCCCTCCCTATTTCCCCTCCTTTTTCCTCCCTCCTCCTCCCCCTCACTTTCCCCCTTCCCCCCCTCCTCGACATCCACTCTCATGGCTTTTTCAGGAATCATCTCCATGGGAGGCGTCTCTTAGCTCTCTGCCCTGAGCTCATGCTAGCCCTCCTGGGCACATGCATTTGGCTTTTCCACCATTTCAAGCTCAGTGTGTCCCAAACTGAACTCATCCTCTGAAAAGCGGGGAGAGTAATACTTGCACTACCTACCTCACAGACCTGTCCTAAGGAAAGTGCTTTGAAAAACCTAAAAGCACTGAAGAATCGTGAGTTGCTCTATATGTGAGTTATTATTTCTCCCAAGTCTGCCCTGCTTTCCAATTTCCTTTTCCTATTAATGGCACCACTGCTCTCCCAGACATCCAGGTGTGCAACCTTGGCGTCATCCTAGACCCTTCACTCCCTCTCCCTACTCCCCTTTCTCCCATCCAAACACTTGTCAGCTCCTGCTAATTCTGCTTTCCCCCCTATTCCTGCATCTTAAATCCATCCTCATTTTTCTCCTCTCCCTACCAGGCCTCTGACCTAGTGCAGACCCTCACTAACTTGACCAGGGTTGCTGCGATAGACCCCTCATTGGTTTCCCCTGCTTCTCGTCTCACCGCTCTCCAAACTAATCAGAGAGCTGCCAAATTAAGTTAAGTATAGCTCTGATCAGGATGCTCCCTTGCTGAAAAACTATCAGTGGCTGCCCATCATCTTCAGGATAAAATGTGAACCCCTGATTTTGCAAATTCAAGCTGTCCACAATTTGGTTGCACCTTCTCTTGGTGGTATTTCCTAAATGCACTGAGCACTGGGGCCAGTCTGTGTTGCCCTGCCGATCTTGTCCTGTACGCTCCTACCCCCAAGAATTCGTGCAGATTGTCCTTGGGAGCTCCTGGAACATATTTCCTCTTTATTTCTGCTGGTAAAGTTTGAGGCTCAGCTCAGGAGCCACTTCCTCCATGAAGCCCTCTTGGATCCTCTATTCCAACTTTTTGCTTCTTAGACTTTCCCACACTCCTTTGCTCCTGTCTCCCCTTATCTCGTGAAAGACTTCTCTGTGCGTGTACCTTCTCACCCCTACTAGACTGTAAGCCCCTTGAGGGCAGGGGCTGGGTCATTTGTCATCTTTGTATCCCTGCTCTGAGCACAGGCCCCGGAGCATAGTAAGTACTTATAATAAATGTTTGTGGCATTGAGTGGAATTGAGTGTATCAATGACTGGCAAAGGCTTTGGGTGTGACCTTTCCTAAGTTTACTTGAGTTTTAATAGGAGACACGGGGCCCCAACCCTAAGGTATATCTTTCTTTTAATGTTAAGAGGCTTTCAGACTAAAACACAGAAAGACCCGGATTAGGGGCCTACCCCAAATACTTACTGATATTTCCCCCCTCACCTTTAGTTTATCTGGAAAATGGTCATAATAATAGCACCTCTTTCCCAGCGTTGTTGTGGAGAGCAAATGGAATAACACAAAACACTTAGCATTTCTATAAAGCTTTAAAGAAGGCTAGTTATTATGAAATGCTAGCTGTTTCAGGCACTGTATCAGGCAAGGAGAGAGACCGCAGAGAAATGGGTTGTCAGAGCTGACCTTCTGTGCTTCTAGTCTGGAGCATAGGGTAACTATCAAGCTTCAGTTAGAACTGGAAGGGACCTTGGAGCCGGGACTTTTTATTTTAATAAATGTGGAAACTGAGGCCTGATTAAGTGCCTCATGTTATGCAGGTTGTAAGTGGCAGATCCAGAATTTCATTAGTGGGGTCTTAGAAAATCAATTCAAGTTATTTAACATTTATAAAGTGCTTCATAAATGTTACCTATTATAAAACATCAGGGTTCTTAGAAAATAGAATATTAATTCTGAGGGATTTTTGAGCCCAACTAGGCTGGAGAAATGAACCCAGAGAGGGAATGGCTCTTCTTCAGCTTCACATGGGGAGGTCAGTGGTTGGGTAGATGCTACCTGGAGCCATGAGAAGAATAAACAGGAGGGTCAAGTGTAAGATTCAGACCCAGGAGAAAGAGGCTAACTGGCCTCTGTTGATTTCTGGAAGAGACAGGGGACTTTGGCTCTGAAGGATGGGGAAGCCTTAACTAGAAGGAGAAGCTTAGTTCTATATAGTTCTATATAGTTCTATATATATATATAGTTCACATATATATATATGCACACACATACATATATAATATATGTAAATCCAATATAGGCATCCGTATTTATACAATTATCATGCTGCACAAGAAGAATCAGATCAAAAAGGAAAAAAAATGAGAAAGAAAATAAAATCAAAGCAAACAACAACAAAAGAAGTGAAAATGCTGTGTTGTGAACCACATTTAGTTCCCACAGTCCTCTCTCTGGGTATAGATGGCTCTCTCCATCACAAGATCATTGGAAGGGGTCTGAATTGTCTCATTGTTAAGAAGAGTCACATCCGTCAGAGTTGATGGTCATAGTCTTCTTGTTACCATGTTACCATCTCCTGGCCCTGCTCATTTCACTTAGCACCAGTTCATGTAAGTCTCTCCAAGCCTTTCTGAAATCATCCTGATGATCATCTCTTATAGAACAATAATATTCAATAATATTATAATATATGTAATATAATAATATAGAACAATAATATCCATAACATTCACAAACCATTGTTCAGCCATTCTCCAGCTGATGGGCATCCACTCGGTTCCAGTTTCTTACCACTACAAAGAGGGCTGCCATAGACATTTTTGTACATGTGGGTCCCTTTTGGGAAAAGTTCTTCACTCCAAAAACCTCTGTCCTTCTCTGGGGTTATTGGCACAGAATGAATCACCATGCAGTGATAGCCACCCCAAGATTATAGTTAAGAAGCCGGCTAAGAACCTATTTACAAAGACAGAGGGAAACATCCTTCACCCCCATTAGTCTTTTGATTAAATTTAATATTTTTATTCCCCCTCCAGTTACATGTAAAATAATTTTTTACATTTGTTTTTAAAACTTTGAGTTCCAGATTCTCTCTCTTCCTCCCTCCCCTCATCCCCCATCAAAAAGGCACATGTGAAATTATACAAAACATTTCTATAAAAGTCACATTGTGAAAGCAATCATATAATCATATAAATATAAAAATCATATAAATAGATTTGCTCCCCCCAAAAAAAAACTTAAAAAAAAGTTTTAAAAAAGTATGTTTCTATCTGTATTCAGGCACAATTTGTTCTTTCTGTAGGTACGGATAACATTTTTCATCATAAGTCCTTCAGAGTTGTCTTGGATCATTGTGTTGCTGATAATAGCAAAGTCATTCACAGCTGATCATCCCACAACACTGCTATTACTTTATACATATACATATACTTTGCACGAGCTTATGGAGGACTTTCGGGGTTTTTGGAGAGTATCATGCTCATCATTTCTTATAGAATTGTATTTCATCATAACCACATGCCACAGTTTTTTTAGTCATTCCCTCTCATGGGCATCCTCTCATTTTCCAATTCTTTGCCCCGAGAAAAGAGCTGATATAAATATTTTTGTAAGTACAGGTTCTTTGCATTTTTAAAAAAATCCATGCCTAGTAGTAGTATTGTTTTTTTTAAATTTTTATTTAATAATTACTTTATATTGACACTCGTTTCTGTTCCGATTTTTTTTTCCCTGCCTCCCTCCACCCCCTCCCCTAGATGGCAAGCAGTCCTTTATATGTTGGATATGTTGCAGTATATCCTAGATACAATATATGTGTGCAGAACCGAACAGTTCTCTTGTTGCATAGGGAGAATTGGATTCAGAAGGTATAAATAACCCGGGAAGAAAAACAAAAATGCAGATAGTTCACATTCGTTTCCCAGTGTTCTTTCTTTGGGTGTAGCTGCTTTTGTCCGTCATTTATCAATTGAAACTCAGGTCTCTTTGTCAAAGAAATCCCTAGTAGTAGTATTGTTAGGTCAAAGGGAATTCATGATTTTATAGCCCTTTGGGCCCAGTTTCAAATTGCTTTACAGAATAATTGAATTGGTTCACAATTCTACCAATAATGCATTAATGTCTCATTTTCCCCACATTCTCTCCAACATTTGTCATTTTCCTTTTATGGCCCATTAGCCAATCTAATATAAGGTAGTCTTAGAATTGTTTTAATTTGCATTTCTCCAATAAATAGTAGACTTTTTTCTTTTTTTTTTCCCCTGAGGCAATTGGGATTAAGTGACTTGCCCAAGGTCACACAGCTAGGAAGTGTCTGAGACCAGATTTGAACTCAGGTCCTCCCAACTTCAGGGTTGGTGCTCTATCCACTGCACCAACTAGCTGCCCTGAGTATTTTTTTTGTATGCCTATAAATAGCTTGATTAGTTTATCTGAAGACTGTTCTATTTTTTGGTCACTTATTAATTGGAAAATGACTCAGTTTCCTATATGTTTGAGAAATGAAGCCTTCATGAATCTGGTTTCAAAATTCTTTTCACAATTACTATTGCTAACTATCTCCTCTCCCCCCACCCCATTTATTCTATTCTCTCCCTCCTGTCACCTTATCCCTCCTCAAAAATCTTTTTACTTCTGACCACCTTTCCCCCCAATATGCCCTTCCTTCTATCACCTTCCCCCTTTCTCTTATCCCTTTTCCCTCTCATTAGTCTTAATGGCCTTTCTGAAAAGGATTACTGCCACTCAGTTAAAATATTTGCAAATTCATTTATCTAGAATGCCCTCCTTTTTCAAATGGTACATCACTGGCTCTAAATTTTCTCTGATTTCCCTCATCTCCAGTTATCGGTGATCTTTCCATTGTTTGTAAACCCCCATACCAATTAGTTTGTGCCCCTCTTAGGACTGGTCCTAAGAGACATTGAGATGTCTAGATAGAGTGTTGAGCAAGGAGTCAGGAAGATCTGAGTTGAAATCTAGTTTTATATACTTCTTAGCTGAGTGATCCTGAGCAAATCACTTGACCGCTGCCTCAGTTTCCTCAACTGTAAAATGGGGATGATAATAAATAGCACTTATTCCTCTCTCCCCTCCCCTGCCAGGGTTGTTGTGAAGATAAAATAAGATAACACGTGTAAAACACTTAGCAGAGTGCTTGACATGTAGCAAATACTTAATAAATGTGTCTTCTTCCTCCTTTAAAATTTTTTTTAAAAAATAAGCTTTTTATTTTCAAAATATATGCAAAATAGTTTTCAATGCTCATCCCTGAAAACCTTGTGTTCCAATTTTATTTCCTCCCTCCCTTCCCTTCTCCCCCCTTCCCCAGACAGCAAGTAATCCAATATTTCTTCTTCCTTTTTGCTTTTCAGGTCAAATCCATTGTTGCTCTTCCATCATTTCAGTCCCATCTGACTCTTCATGGCCCTGTTGAGAGTTTTCTTTTTTTTTCTTTTTTCTGGTTATACATGTAAATTAATTTTTAAAATACACATTTCTTTATGAATCATTGGGAGAGAAAAATTAGAACAAAAGGGAAAAACCATGAGAAGAAAAAAAAGAAAAAAGTGAACACAGCATGTGTTGATTTACATTCAATCTCCTAGTTCTCTTTCTGGATGCAGATGGCATTTTCTATCCAAAGTTTATTGGGATTCGCTTGGATCACTGAATCGTTGAGAAGAACCAGTCTTTCATAGCGGGTCATTGCACAATCTTTCTGTTACTGTGTAGGATATAGTCCTGGTCCTGCTTGTTTTGCTCAGCCTCAGTTCATGTTAATCTTCCCAGGCCTTTCTACAATCACCTTGTTCATCATTTTTAATAGAATGATAATATTCCATTACCTTCACATACCACAACTTGTTCAGCCATTCCCCAAAGAAAGGGCATCTGCTCATTTTCCAATTCTTTGGAAAGGGCTGTTACAAATAATGGTCTTTTCCCTTCTTTATGATTTCCTGAGATATAGATCCAGTAATGGCACTGGTGGATCAAAGGTATGCACAGTTTGATAACCCTTTGGTCATAAATCCAAATTGCTCTCCAGAATGATTGGATCTGTTCACAACTCCACCAACAATGCATCAGTGTCCCAGTTTTCCCCTCCAACATTCATCATTATTTTTTCCTGTCATCTTAGTCAATCTGAGAGGTGTGGAGTGGTACCTCAGAGTTGTTTGCCCCTTCGAGGGTTTTCTGAATGGTTTGACTTTTTCTTCTCCAGCTCATTTCATAGATTAGGAAATGGCGGCAAACAGGGTGAGTGACCTTCCCTGGATTCACACAGCTAATAAGTGTCTGAAGCTAGATTTGAACCCATCTTCCTGACTCATTTTAACACATAGTTGACTCATAGCTGAGTTTGGGAAACTCAGGGAAAGGATTGTTGGGTGCAGGGAACAAAGAATCTTGGAACGTTTCCAGTACTATGGGCTTCCTCCTAAGCATATCAGGATCAAGAAAAATCTTAATAAGCTAGAGCACTGGACTGAATGTAAGATGAAATTCAATAGGGGAAAATGGAAAGTCTTAGAGACAGGGCTGCTAGTTGGCACCCGAGTGCACAGAGTGCTCAGCCTGGAGTCACGGAGACATTTCCTAGCTGTGTGATCCTGGGCAAGTCACTTAACTCCGTTTGCCTCAGTTGTCTCATCTATAAAATGGGCTGGAGAAGGAAATGGCCAACTGCTGTAGTGTCTTTGTCATGAAATCTCCAAATGGAGTCACAAAGAGCTGGGAAAGACTAAAAAACAACTAAATAACATCAATCCAGAGGGCAACCAGGATAATAAAGAATCTGGAGTACATGTCATGTGAGGATTCATTGAAAGAACCAGAGATGGATGGAGCAGTGGACAGAGCACCAGCCCTAAAGTCAGGAGGACCTGAGTTCAAATCTAGCCTCAGATACTTAACACTTCCTGGCTGTGTGACCCTGAGCAAGTCACTTAACCCCAATTGCCTTAGCAAAAAAAAAAAAAAAAAAAAAAAAAAAAAAAGGAAAAAAAAAAAAAGAACCAGAGATGCTTATTCTGGAGAAGACTGGGGAAGGAGGGATGAGCAGCAGTGTTGTAAGAAGGATTAGTTTAGGGTTTTTTAATCTTTTTTTCATAATATGGATTATTTGATAGTCTGGATAAGCCTAGAGCCCCCTTTTAGACAAATGTTTTTAGAGGTATAAAATAAAATACATTGGGTTACAAAGGAAACCAGTTATCTTGCAATAATTGTCAAAATATTTTTTAAAAAATATTTTTTAAAGCCCAGATTCATAGTCTTTAGGTTCAGATGCTAGGGTTAGACTAAATCTGTTTGGATTAAAGTTGAAAAAAGACAGATTTAGGCTTGATGTCAGGTAAAACTTCCTGCCAAAGAGATAATTAAAGAAAATGGCATCTCCTGAGTGAAGTGAGCAGAACCAGGAGAACAATGTACACAGTAACAGGAATATTGTACAATGACCAACTGTGAATGATTTAGCTATTCGCAGCAATACAATGCTCTAAAAGAATTACAAAGAACTCATAATGAAAAAATGCTATCCACCTCCAGAGGAAAAACTGATGGAGTCTGAATGCAGATAGAAGCATACTTTTAAAACTTTATTTTTTTTAACAATATAACTAATGTGGAAATATGTCTTGCACGACTGCTTATATACAACCTATATAAAATTGCCTGCCTTCTCAATGAAGGGGGAAAAGAAGTAGGAAGAAAGACATTATGCAACTCAAAATTTTAGAAAACTAATGTATAAATTATTTTTACATGCAATTGAAAAAAATGAAATATGAAAAAGCAAAATAAAACCCCTCCCCAATAATAGATTAGAGTAGATGGGGAGACAGTTTAAGGCAAAGATGATAAACTTAGTTTTAAAAATTGAGTTTACTGAACATTCAGATTAAGTTACATGAAAGGAAGATTTGGAGATTTGAGAATGGAGGTCAATAGAAAGATTAGGCAAGAAGAGGTAGGTTTGAGAATCATTAGTATAGAGATAGTAATTAAATCTGATGCCATCACCAAATGAAGTGGTATAGAGGGAAAAAAGAAGGCTCAGCTCAGAATCTTGTGGGATACCTATGGTTAGAAGGTATTTGATTTGGATAGGGATCTAACAAAGGAGACTGAGGAACAGTCAGATAGGCAGGAGAAGAGTCAAGAGATCATAGTGTCTGGAAAACCTAGAGAGAAATGAGTATTGAGGAGACAGAGGAGAGTGATCAAAGGTGTTAAAGGCTGAAGAGAGGTCAAGGAGAATGAGAACTGCCGAGGGGCTACTGCATTTGGCGATTAAGAGATCATTGATAATTTTGGAGAGAGCACTTTTGATGGAATGATGAGGTCCAGAGCTAGATTGTAAGGGATAAAGAAAGAAGAATGTGACAGGGGAGATATTGGAGGTTCTTGTGGTAGATGGCCTTTTCAAGCAATTGACCACAAAGGACAGAGGAGATCTAGGGTTACCATATATGGGATAGGAGCATCCAGTGAGGGCTTTTTTGGAGGATGGAGGAGTTATGGGCATGTTTGGGGCAGTAGGGAAGAAGCCAGTAGACAAGACAAATTGAAGATAATTGATAGAGTGGGAATGACGGAGAAAGAAATTTGTGAGAAGAGATGGGATGGAATGGGATTGCTTGTGCAGGCAGAGAGTAAGGGTCACCAAAGGGCTATCAAACTGTGCATCCCCTTTGACCCAGCAGTGTCTCTACTGGGCTTATACCCCAAAGAGATCTTAAATGTGGGAAAGGAACCCACATGTGCAAAAATGTTTGTGGCAGCCCTTTTCGTAGTGGCCAGAAACTGGAAAATGAATGGATGCCCATCAATTGGAGAATGGCTGGGTAAATTGTGATATATGAATGTTATGGAATATTGTTCTATAAGAAATGAAAACCTAGAAAGATTTACATGAACCGATGCTGAGGAAAGTGAGCAGAACCAAGAGAACGTTGTACACAGTGATAACAAGATTACGTGATGATTTTTTCAACAATGAGGCGATTCAAGGCAATTCCAGTTGACAGGGATGGAAAATACCAGTCACTCTGAGAGAGAACTATGGAGACTTAATCTGGACCAAAGCATAGTTGTTGTTTGCTTGTTTTTTTCTTTCTCATGTTTTGTTTTCCTCTTTGATTTTTTTTCCTTTGCACAGCATGAAGAATATGGAAATTTGTTTAGAAGAAATGCACATATTTAACCTATATCGAATTGCTTACTGTCTTGGGGATGGGGGGAAAGAGGGAGAATAATTTGGAACACAAGGTTTTGCAAAGGTCATTATTGAAAACTATCTTTGCATGTATTTGGAAAAATAAAATACCGTTTGAAAAATTAAAAAAAAAAGTAAGGGCCACTTCTTCATGAGAAATGAGAGTGGAGAGAGCTTGAGAAGGCATTATGGGACCTGGGCTGCCTTGGAAGGGAATGGGTTTCTTCTTCTTGGAATTCTTCAAAAAGAGGCTAGGGCTAGATGCCATTTGTTTAATAGATTCCTCAGTGGTAATTCTGATTTTTCTATGGGTAGCACTCCATGACTTCTGGGGGTCTTTCCAACTCTCCCCCATTTTGGCCACTAGAGGGTGCCCCACAGCAGAGTTCTGACCTTAGAAGGATTTTTTTTTCCCCCCCTCCAATTTCATCCTATCTATTATTGCTTCCTCTTCCTCTGGAGCATTCTGGAACTGATACCCGTCTGTTCATTTCAAATTCAAGCGTAATCTGGCCTCCACCTCAAAAGAAAGGAAGTCGTGTGTGTGTGTGTGTGTGTGTGTGTGTTTTGTCATGACCTTTATTGCTTATGTAATTCTGGGTAAACTTTTTAAAGCCCCTCACCCTCAGTCTTCCTGTCTGCATTATAGGGATGATAAGACTCAAAATACACACAACATATTGTGGTTGGGAGAGAAGCACGATAGAAATGGGAGCATTTACTAGTCTGAAGACACTCAATAGTGGAACTAACTTTATTCATCGACAGCAAAATACTCCTTTCGTTGACAAGGGATACTGGTGACTGACTAGGTGAGGAAATACATGTTGTTTTGTTATTGGTTCACCATGTGACTTTCCCTCCCTGGTTCCCGCTCACCTATTTGAAAAAAGAAGAGGAGGATCCCTCAGGTCCTTTTGTGCTGTCCACCCTTAGGCTGACCTTCTGAAAGACTTGGCATTTGACCTCCCACAAAGAACCACTTACTGTCCATGTGATCTTGGGCAAGTCGTTCTTTCTCAGTCTCAGTTTCCTCATCTGTCAAACGAGGGCCCTGGGCTCAATGCTTTCCCAAGTCCCTTTTTGACATTCTCTGTTTTAATGTCCCTTTCAGTTTGGAATTCTTTCCAAATCTAACAGTCTGTCCCCTAAATCAACAATTGTTTATTGTGTGTCTTCTCTGTGGTCAGGCACTGTGTTAAGTGCTGGTGATAAAAGGACAAAGTTAAATAACTCTTGCTAAGCAAGGCTCTTCTGCTTAGAACGTTCTTTGTTCCAAGGTTCCTCTTGGCTTTAACAAGTTCAAGGGCTATCAAATCTGTTGGATTTTTCTGTTTTCTCTGCTGAGGGCTCTTCTAATTTTAATAATCTTTTACTGATGCCCCAAGTTCGATTTGACTCCGATCATTTATCACAGTGTGAGAACTCCTACTGCTATCCTCACCCCCATCTCCTCTAAAAGATGGGTTTATCAGAGCTTAAGCAGCCCCTAGTTTTGTGAGGCTCATAAAAACCTAGCACTGGAGTGGATCTCAGGAATCTTCAAGCATCCAGTCCATTTTATGATTATTTCTTAAATTAAATAATTTTTAAAAATTAATTAGCATTGCTTTTTTTCTCAAATTTTTTTCCTTTTTTGAGCTGATTTTTCTTGTGCAGCATGATACATGTGGAAATATCACTTCTTTAACACATATTGGATTGTTTGCTGTCTAGGGGTGGAGAAAGGGAGGAAAAGGGAGAAACATTTGGAACACAAGGCTTTGCCAGGGTGAATGCTAAAAACCATCTTTGAATATATTTTGAAAATAAAAAAGCTATTATTAAAATTACTTTTACAATTAATTAGCATTTATTTTGTTTCCCATTCACCTCTTCCCACCAAAAAAAAGAAAAAAGAAAAAAAAGAAAAACAAAAGTCTTGTAATACATATGAATGGTCAGGTGAAACAAATTTCACTTAGACTATGTCTAAAAGTATGTCTTACTCTGCATCCTGAGTCCATCAATCCTTGCCAGGAGGTGGGTGGCATTTTTCACCATCCTCCCTCTGGAGTCACACCAACCTTCTCATTTTATGGAGGAGCTCTGTCCATGCCTCAGCTTCCTCCTTTGTAAAATGGGAATAATAATCCTTGCCCTGTTCCTCCCATCTTTTTGTGAAGATCAAATGAAATAATGGCTAGGAAATCCATTTATAAATTGCCAGTTGCTGCCGCTAGGACCCAGCAGTCTTTGCAGCTCTGACATTCTATATTTTGTGTTCTAAGCTTAGCCATTCTATATTTTATATTCAAATTCAAATTCAAAACTCAGATAGTCTGCGTTCTAAAGTTCCTCACCTCTGAAATCCTATGCTCTATATTCGGATGCCCACTCCAATAAATGATTCTATCGAAGTTTTAAAGTGTTGTGGGTGAAAATGATTTTAGGAAGAAGATGGGATCTGAAGCAAAGCCTTGAAGGCCAAGAAGAACTTAGACAAAATGATGAGACTTGCCTTCCACTTTATTATGGAATATCTCCCACTCATCCTGGTTGCCACCCAAGCTATCAAATCGGGGATGTGGCAGAGGAGACGGGAGAAACAAGGGATTGTCAGGAAGGATATCTTACTAACTACATCCTGGGTCCCTTACAACATGAAAATTGTTCTCTTTTCAGTCTTTTCTCTTGCATCTGAATCTTTGTGATCCCATTTGGGCTTTTCTTGGTAAAAGTACTGGCGTGATTTTCCATATCCTTCTCCAGGTCATTTTATAGCAGAGGAAACTGAGGCAAACTGAGTTAAGTGATTTTCCCAGGATCAAACAGCTAGAGAGAGTCTGAGGCCATATTTGAACAAAGGTTTTCCTGAGTCCACACCTCTCTGCCTAAGCATGGGGAATTAGCATCTCACAATTTCTCTATTCCTCCCTTCCTAAAGTCTGTTTCTGCATATGAAACTGGGAATAATATGGCTGGGGTTACCCTTAAGCCTAGAACAAAAGGTTACTGCTTTCTCTATTATTAAAAAAGTAAACTCCCTCTCTTTGTATATTTTAGGACCTGCTGCGTGCATAGTCCTTATTTTGGTTCTAGGAAGATGCAAAGTAGAGCTAAGACTCATTGGAGCTCACAAAATGTTAGGCTGACATAAACAAAAAATGTTAGCTGACATAAAACCATAAAATCCAATAGCACACAAAGTAGCAACTAGCAATTTTTGTAGAGGAAAGTAGCAGAAAGATTATTCTTTTTAGTCAGTTTTTCAAGACAAATTCAGCTTTGCTTTGTGTTTTGCAGCACCCCATCGCACTTTCCCTTAGGGAAAGAAAGAGATTTAAAGTGACCAGTAGGTGGAGATTAAAGAACAGAATAATAATTGTGAAAAACAGGAAGATGTGGCCTGTGTGGGATGGATCAGGAAGACAGAGCAGTTTAAAAAAAATGAAATTGTGGTCTTGAATTTTATCACTAGTAGGTGATAGAGAAATAGTGGAAACGGGTCACAAAGACTTGAGTTTGAGTATTGATTCAGACATGCACTAGCTGAGTGACTCCAACAAGAGTTTTCTAACTGGAGTTTTAGTTTTCTTATCTCTAAAATAGGATAGTAACAGACCCTACCTCTTTGTCTTTTCTTAAGTACCTACTATGTGCCAGGCATTGTGCTACCTGCTTTACAATTCATACTTCATTTGATGTTTACAACAACCTTGAGAGGTAAGTGCTAGTATTATTCCATTATAGAGATAAGGGAACTGAGATATATTAAGGTTAAATGACTTGACCATAGTTGCAGAGCTAGCAAGTTTTTGAGGCTGGATTTGAACTCAGTTTCTTGGCTCCAGACCCACTTCTCTATCCATCGTACCACCTAGCTGCTTCTTTTACTTCCCAAACTGCTCAATGTACCCGACATAACTTTGCTTAAAATTTTGAAACATTATCAATAGTTGAGCTGGGGTGTTACAAGATGTAAGAGAAAGAAGGTAATTTGGTGTCAGGAAATCTCGTTTTGGAGATCCACTTCACTGCTTCCTAAACAGGGTGACTTTGAATCTGAAATGGACAAAGGACTGGCCCCTCTTCTTTAGCCATACTTCAAAGCCTCGGGCTAGCAGAAGAATGTTTGCTCAGCTAGATTAGGGGACTTCTTTTCTTTAAAGTGCCAGATCAACAATGCTCCCAAGGATATCTGTTCCCTATCTATGTTAAAACATCTGCCTTTGTATCTTTCTTCCTGTAAAGTCGAGTTACTGTTTTATGTCAAAGACGCCAGCAAGGGTGAACAAGAATGCTTATAAGGCTATCCCTACTTCAGTTGGGCACAGAACCATGCCAGAATCCTTCTGGAGGTCCGTCCTGGCCATGCACACCATCTAAGCCAGTTACAAATAAATTATTTCTAAATTATGAATTACTATGGCCGTCTTGAATTTTATTGCCTGGGCTATTTCAGAATCTATCAAATTACTTCTGAATCCCAGTCTCCTCATCTGTAAAATGGGGTTTGATAATACTTAGATTACCTCATTCCCAGGCTGTTTCAAGGAAAATCATAAGGTATAATAGAAACAGTAACACTGTTATTATTATTAGTTTTATAAAAAGTATCTATGGAAGTGTCTATTTGTGCTATCAAGGTGCTATTTGTGGAGGAATGGGGAAGGGGTGGCTTTAAGATGAAAAAAAATATGTTGTGAAATTCCATGAGGTAGGATCCCTGTCCTCAAGATGCTTACAATCCATCTGGGAAGGAAGTACATGTCATTCCCTACTCAAAAATCTTCAGCAGAATGTAAGGTCCTTGAAAGCAAAGGCTATATTCCCAGTACCAATCTGGGAAGTCTTGTTAAAACTTACTTGTGGACTCAAATTCAGTGAATAAAAACGACTGATCTGACATTTAAGATCTACATGTTCTAACTTATCTTCGCAACCTTATCTCTCCCTATTCCCTCCTGTGCAGCCTAATTCCACCCAGAAGACCATTGGTAGGTCTCCAGTTTCCATATTCTGTTCACACATTTCCTCATCAGTACAATGAAGTTCCATGTCCTGTGCTTAATAGCTCTGGGCTAAGTCACAGCCTCTAAAGGCCCCAGTTCCCACAGGTCTAAAATGAGTAGCTGAGAGTAGATGAAAATCTCCAAGAACCATTTCTGCTCCTAGAATTTCGATTGCTATTTCCACCCAAGGCCTTTCTCCATCCTGTTTGCATACTAAACAACTCTCCCAGAGAACCACTGGCTCATTTTCTGGTGTGGGGCTTCCCTGGTAAATGGAGGATCAGAAATTTCCAAGCTCACTGTGCAACATCATGCTATGTTACGCCACAGGGCAGGCTTCGTCTTTCCTCCCAATGCGGATGCTGCAGCCAATGACCTCTCCAGACAATTGCTCTCAGCTCCCCTAGATGCAGCCAGAGAGCTATTCTTTCTCTCTCTTTTGGCCAAGGAGCAGGGCTTTAAAGGGAAAGGTTTGTTTATTTCTGTATCTGGCTCCAGGATCTTCTGAAAAAAAAAAATCCTCATCACACTGCAGGCAAATAAATGGTCAGAAAGATGCCAGTTTCTACTTTGATGTAGTAGGAAGTGAACATTAAGAACCACAAAGTGAGAAAAAAGTTATGTTTTATGGAGAAGTCCAGACAATGTGACCATGGGTCAAGGGCTTAACCTCTCTGTATCTCACTTTATTGACTTTTGCAAAAGAGGCTAATATGTTAAACTCTCCCCACCAAGATTATAGTAGAGAAAAATCAATTTGAATATCCAAGATGGGCACAATGTATCTGCCTTTGCCCCTTTAAAAGGAAATCTACAGAACTGAGACAATATTGTCCAGAACCGAGACAGTATTGTCCAGAACTGAGACAGTATTGTCCAGAACTGAGATAGTATTGTCCAGAACCGACTCTTTCCTGGGTGGGGATAGTGATTTTTATCTGTCTTGAGATGGATTAAATTTTTGGGGCTCAGTAGATGCTGGTGGAGTTGAACAGCATGTTAGAGTCTGAAAATAACCCAATGCCTAGGATGTCAGAGTTTGGAAACGTTCTCAAATCACAGAAGACAGACTATAAAAATCAGGAAAGAGCTCACATAGTCCAATTGGTTCAGTTTTTGAGAGGGAAAATTACAGTCCAGATAAGGGCACAATGACTTGTCCAAAATTACACAGTGGAATTGGAAGTTGAGCTCTGATCCCAAATTCCTGTTTTTTATTTTTTTTTCTTGTTCATTACCTAACCTGTAGCCTAACTTTCAGATTTTCATGGTTTACTACTGGGGTGTTCTCACACAAATCATTCTTTGATTAGTCTCCCTCTAAGAATGTCTGAATTTGGCTGATAAGTGTAGGGCAGTCACAGCAAACTCAAGATAGAAACAAGGATATAAGTAAGGATCCCTGCAGGCAGCTTATCGACCCAGAAAACTGTATATTAACATTATCTATATTTTGTTAAATATTTTCCAATTATATAAAAGCACTCAGAAGTGTTGCTGCCCAAGGCAGTCAGAAGGCAGGGCTGCATGCTTAGCTTCTATGGTGTAGTAGTAGAAGGCTGACTTCAGAGTCAGTATGTATCTGAGTTCTGCCTCTGACATATATACACATACTTATGTATGTATATATGTAAACATATAGGAATATATATTTGATATAATATACAACATATACATACATGTATGTGTTTACACAAGATTTCAGGGCATATATGTGTATGTAATCACATATAGAATATATATGTAATATATGCTCACACAATATACATATACACACTATATATATGTATACATGCCATGTAGCCTTGGGTAAATTATATTTACCCTCTCAATTTCTAGGCAACTCTCTAAGACTTTAAGTTGAAGAAGGATGCCTACCTATACTGGTAGAGGAAGTTTCTTCATCTGGGAAGTCTCTATCCCATAGATCCCCACAGAAAGGGGAAAGAGTTCTCAGCTCCTACAAGAGTTCCTATTGTCCTTACTCATTCTCTTCCAACCCCTCCTCCCCAGTAAACCAAACCAAATAATCAACTCCTACAGTCCCTCCTCTTGTGGACCTCTACCTCCCAGAGCCCTATATGTTTTCTAGACTTAAAATACCATCTTGGATCCCCCACTTCCAAGGAAAAAATACTCAGTCAAAAGAACATATGAGTCCTGCTACCTGCATGCTGTCCCTTAGTCCCCACGGGAGAACTCCTATTACTAATAAAAGGTAAGATTCAGGTTTGCTCATCCACATCAGAGCTCTGTCCTTCCATTTCATTCTGCCCTAACTTTGGTTTCCATTTGTTTCAAGAACCAGTGTTTAGTCCAGGAAGCCTGATCTAGGAATGTCTCGATTCTTCCCAGCTATCCAGGCAGGCTCCTCCAAAGAGCTGAGCGGGTGTTTCTCTCCAGGTCTCCAGTCTTCAAATTCCTTTCTCTGTGTCCGCTTTGAAGGCCATATTCACAAAGAAGAACTTCTTGTAAATTCAATCATGGTATCACGGTGAGGGAAGGGGGGTGGACAAGGAAAGGAATTAAAATGTGTCCAGGGGCCATCATCCCAGACAAGGCAACATCTCTGGGGAAAAGAGGACTTTAGATCTTGGTAAAAAAAGAGCCCAGAGCAAAGGGAAACAGGGACCCAGAACAAGGCCTGGGGCACATCCAATACGATTAGATTAACTTTTCTTGCAGCTCCTCATCACAGAACCAAGACAGTGACACAGTTTCTGGGCGGTCGGGGGAGGAGGGCAGATCTGCTGAGAGGCAGATGTAAACATCATTCCAGAACATCAATCTAGCTTTCTATGATTTCTGGGTGGAAAAACATGGAAAACCTCCTCCCCAGAAAGGGTCACTCAAAACTCCAGGAGGTGTCACTCAATTTATTCACCTTCCTCCAACTCCTTTCCTCCAAATAAAACAAACCAATCCAAGTCCCACCATTCTCACTCCAAGAGTCATAGAATCAGGCTTGACTTCTGACTACTTGCTACCAGTATGACCTTGGACAAGTCCTTTGATTTCAAGTCTCTTCGATCCAGCCTCCTCCTTATTATAGGATCTCCTTCCAGCTCAGGGATTCCCCTCAGGCTGGAGGAGGGCAGGGGGGTGTTCTTGACAGACTAGGGGGTCTCTAAATCTTTCCCTGAATCTTTGTCCCTGGGACTCTGACTAAGGTCTCCCAGTCCCGCAGAGAGGGTCCCCACGTAGATCGGAACCCTTAGCCAGGATGGACCCCATCTCTCTTTCCCTTGCTTGCAGTAGGGCTGCCGCAGGCGCAGGCGCGGTGGGCCCCGACCCTCACATCTTTCTTCCCCCTACCCCTCCCGTTCGGACTCTCAGGCAGCACCGGGGCGGGGCGGGTACAGCCGGACAGCAGGAGGGAGCCGCAGCTTTAGCATAGAGACGGGGGTTGCGAAGAGGGGGAGGAAACCGCCCCCTCATCCCTCGCCAGTTAAGAGCCTTCCTTCTTTCCTCCTCCCCCAACTCCAGCCTAATGCCCCAACCGGGAGAATGGGACACCTCATCGGGTACCTGCACCGAGGCAGCAAGGCGCATGCGTTCCTGGTGGGGTGGGGAGGAGCGCGGGGGCGGGAGACTGTGGGCGGGGGCGGGGCCGGGGGCTCGACTGCTGTAAGGGGCGGTGGAAGAAGGAGGTGGAGGAGGAGGAGGAGGGGAGGAGGGGAGGAGAAAGGAGAGGGGGAGAGCCGGTGGCTTGGCCGGTTCGAACCGGGAGAAGGTTGAGTTTGATCCATAAGAGGCAAGCGGAGGCTCATGGAGCGAGGGAGGGCAGGGGAGGGGAATGGAAGAGAGGGAACTGGCCCGGACCTTGTACCTGGATTGCCCCAGGCCCAGCAGTGAACTTGGATTCAGCACCGGGATCTTAGGGTCGGGACCGGGAGTTGTGCTGGGGACCTAACGTTCTCTGATCCGATTGACAGGTTGCCTAGGGCCTGGGGCGTTCTGTCTGCTGTCCGGAGAGTCATCTCTTTCCTTCCTCTCCCAGCCATCTCAGTCTTGGGTGATTAAAATAAAAGCAGGGATGGCTAGGGTGTTGGCCGAGTCTACCTTCTATCCCTAGGGGAAATGGGGCTGCGTGACTTGCAGCAGCAGGACTTAAGTCGGGAGAGTGGACTCGTAAATAAGGGAGCGCGGCGCCCTGAGGACCCCTTCTAGCCCCTCTTCCGACCCTTGGGGCGCCCCAGCTGGGTATCTAATGTATTCATTTGTCCGGCCCTGCCTCCAGACCTACCCCCCGGGGGTAGTAAGCCGGGCCGGACTAGCTGCTGCGCGAAGCGAGTTTAGGCACCACAGCCCGCTATTTCTCGACTTGGTCCAGCCCAAGCGGAGTTTCCGAGCTTCTCCCTTGAGAGAACTGCCTCGGGAAGGATCGAGCTCGGGTTTACAAGCCAGAGCAGAATCTTCCCTTCCCGGACTGGGATTCCATCTCTTTCGGAACCTTTAGGCTTCCCAAATTCAACCTCGTTTTTGTCCCCAACGCGTTTGTCGTGAGAACGTCTGATCTCGGGGATTCCATTCGCTATTGTTCACCCGTTGTAATCGAGATGCATGTTTGTGGTTGGGTTGAGCTTAAGTTCGGCCTTCCTAAACCGCCCAAGTGCTGCCCGAGGACTAAGACCCCAGGAGGTTCCCCCCTCCCCTTCCTCCTCCGGAGGAGAGCGGCCCGAGTATCGGGGAGGTGCTCGGCTTGACAAAGACTAGAGGGAGAGCCCAGGAAAGATTCTCCAATTCGGAATCAGCCGCTGCAACTCTCTCCACCTGTCCCCTCCCCCTCCCGGTAAATTACAAGTTCTCCAAAGGCCTTCCTTAAAACATCCAAAAATAGGATGCGAACGCCTAAAGTGCAACGGATAATCTGTCCCCCTCCCCCCCGTCACTTCCTTAAAGGGGGCTTCCCGGGCTAGGGAATGGGATACGACCTTCAAATTAATCAACTCTTCTGTGAGGGGAACGCAGCCACCCAAAACTGGGGGTTGGGGCGGGGGGAGACGGCGATTTTGGCAGGCTGAGGCAACGCCGCCTTATTTAACTTGCGCCCAAGCGCAACGCGTCCAGCGCTCGCTCAGGGCTGTCGCTGTCGCCGCCGCCAGTTTACCAAGACGCACACAGCGAAACCCTAGCTCGCCATCAAACTCGGTCTTTCTCGCCCCCTGCCTCGGCCGGGAGTAAGCCGGGACCACCCTCGACAGCTTAGTGAGTGTTATAGCGCCTCTCTGCAGGCCCCGAACCAAGAAGGGAAGGGAAAGGAAGGGAGGAGGAGAGAGGAGGGGATGGAGGGGGAGGGAGAATGACACACGCAAAACCGGAGAAAGGCACTGCTGTAGTAATTTGCAATCAAACGCCAAAGCGGGGGAGGTGTTTCTCTTCCCCACCCCTCGAGATCACATGGTGACCCTTCTCAGCCAATGCAATGGACGCTAGGACCCTGCGGGACCCCGGGATCCGAGATTGCACCGGCTCTGCCGCATTATAAATACTTCTCCAAAATGCACCGCTGTTCCTTTCTATCTTTCCAGCTGGTTCCATCCGTTTCGGGCTCATAAACGACCAACCACAGGCTTGGGGGGAGGGGGGGAAAGAAGAGCCCACTCACGGCATTCCTTTTAAAAGATATTCTAGTATTTAAGTTAATATTTATTTATTATTTTTTGCACACCTAGTCTCTTTGCCGGCCAGTTTGCATGCATTGTCTGTCTCCCAAAATGGTTTGCGAGACGAAAATCGTGGCAGAAGATCATGACACCATCCCCGGCGCCAAGAAAGACACAGTGATCGTGTCCTCCTCCCAGATGTGGCCCTCGCTCTCCGGCGGCTCAGCGCCCTCCCCGGCGCCGCCGATGCCGCCCCCCAGCGCGGCGGCCGGCGAGGTGGCGGGTGAAGATGGCAAAAAGGAGCACGTCTGCATCCGCGAGTTCCACCCTGCAGAGCAAGACACGGTGCGCCGCATCTTCTATGACGGCATCATGGAGAGAATCCCCAACACGGCGTTCCGGGGCCTGAAGCAGCAGCCCTTCACGCAGCTGATGTATGTGCTCCTGGCGTGTAAGTAGCCAATTTGTTCGCGCCACCTCCGCGGTGTGGGGTCCCAGGACGCGAGCACGGGAGGACCTGTCCTCCTTCCTTCCCATCCTCTCGTGTTCCGGGGCTGTATTTTTGGCGCAGATACTTGCGGAGCCCCACGCGCTACATCTCCCTTTCCTCTCCTCTCCCGCCGCAGAAGCAGCCGGAGATCCCGCAGTGTGCAAAAAACTCCCTCCGCATCCTGCCCCCGGAGCGCAGCACTCCACCGATGCATTCAGAATCCACACACACACACACACACACACACACACACACACACACACACACACTCACTCACTCTCATACACGCGCACACCACACACGCACAATGCAGCCAGTCTATAAACGGACGCAGCCAGATTCCCAGTTCTAGAAGAAGATGCACAATTTGCACACTCTCGGACTGGGGCAGAGGAGTTAAAAACAATTAAGCCCAGGGGAGTCTTTTATAAGCCGGGTGTCTCCGTGGGGTTGGGGGGCGGGGGTTGTGGACGCATTTCCTCTTGGCCGTAGGAGGCCTATCAGTCCCGAGGCTGCTGGAGGGGAGGGGGCAGCCGCCGGAGCAGCGGGGGGATCCAGGGCCGGGGTGGGATGTACAAGGAGCTGCTCCTTGGCGTTCTTTCTCCCTCCCTCTTTCGATTCCTTCAACTCTCTCCGTCTTCCCCCTACCCCCGCCCTTCCCCGTCCCATTTTCCCCGTCTTCAAGGGAGCTGTGGACGCTCTGGCTCCTGTTCTCCAGCCCCTCCGCCCCAGGGAAACAGGATTCCACCGTAACCTAGAGACCGAGGTGCGGGTCAGGTTGCGAGTGGGGCTGGCGGGAGAGCTGGTGCAATTCTCCGCAGCCTCCTGGGCTCGGTCAGCTCGCTGGCACAGTGCACTACTGCCCAGGGCCAAAGGCAGGCCTCCTGCCTGCCCTTCTTGGCCAGCCCCTGGGCCTGAGGAGGAGGAACTTGCGGCCGCCCTGGGGCAGAATACGTGCCAGGTCGCCCCTTTCCCTACCAGTGCCCTCTGCCGTGTGGGAGCTGCCTAGTTGTTGTTTTTCTTCAGAGACTGGGTTTGTGACGGGTGGAGTGGGAGGTGGGACGAGCAGTTGGGGGGGGGTCGATTTGTCATTTTCTGTTGAATCCAGTGGCACCTGAAGCTCCTGGGAGAGTCCCCTCGCTGCCCCACTCTGAGCACGTTCCTAAGCATGTTAGGTACCAAATTCTCTCTCTCTCTCTCTCTCTCTCTCTCTCTCTCTCTCTCTCTCTCTCTCTCTCTCTCTCTCTCTTCTCTCTCTTCTCTCTCTCTCTCTCTCTCTCTCTCTCTCTCTCTCTCTCTCTCTCTCTCTCACTGTTTTGGCTTTCCATTCTTCTCTTTCATAGTGTTAACTCCTTTCCATCTCTCTTCTTTCTCCATATCCTCCATCTCTTCTACTTTATTCTTATCTTCCCTCTTTATCCCCTTTCCTTCCCCACAGACTCTCCCCTTTTCCCTTTTTAGATTTTGCTTTCTCATTTTCACTCTGCTATAACCACCCACTTTCTCTCTCTCTCTCTCTCTCTCTCTCTCTCTCTCTCTCTCTCTCTCTCTCTCTCTCTCTCTCTCTCCTTGTTCTATTTTCATGCTCTTCTGACTTTAGTTGGCTTGAACAGTACATTTTGGAATACAGAGAGGTCACAGCCTATGGTACTCTTCTCTTGGAATGAGATGGGGGTGGTTAGTGAAGGTTGCAGGAGATGCTCAGGACGGTTGATAAGGGCAATTGATGCTCTGCCAGGGAAGTGTGACTATATATAATTTATCAAGACGGGGGAGGCTGCCTCAGCACAGCCCCCAAGTGTTAATTTATGAGGGGAAGATCTCCAGCTCCAGGAGAGACAGATACAAAGGAGAGACAGACAGACAGACAGAGAAAAGTGACAGAGACAGAGACAGTGGAAAGGGATAGAGACAGAAATAGAGACAGACATACACAGAGAAAGAAAGTCAGAGAGAGAATACTCTTTACTCCTAGGTTCAGGAGAGACTAGGAGAAGGGGAATAGTATCGGGACTTGGGAGGAATACTTAGCCATTCTTGATTTTTGAATGTCCTCATCCATCCCATTAATTATCTGTATAGCCAGCATGTAGAAATGCTGAAACAAGAAAGACTGCTTAAGATTGGGGTAGGAGATATACAAAGCAAGCTTCCACTGGTTCCCTAAACAGACTGAGAATGACCTTTGGCCTTAAGGGTTAGTGATATGGGTCCCCCCACTCCCTTTACATTTCTCTGGGATGAACCATTTTTCTTCAACAGTGGCTTGGGCAGTTCCTGGCCAGTAGACCTTCTGTTCTTTGCCTCTACTTCTCCATTCCACCCATCTCCTAAGCACTTTAACTAAGAGGAGAAAGCTTGGCGGAATCCTGCTGCATCTAGCCTTAGAGTTGGATTGGTTGCAGTTCCCTTATCTGGGATTTAGGAAATGTGCGTCAGTCCAACACACTCCAGGACAGGAATCTGGGCTTGGTGCAGTCAAGGTGCTTCCTGTTTCCTAGCCTCAAAATCCCGCCTGCCTGAGTCTCCCTCAGAATCATTGCTATCTATTTTGTTATCTCTTAATTTCTTTTCCCTCCTTGGGAGGCGGTCAGGAAAACTAGACTGGAATCCTGGCATTGACAAGTTGGAACCGTGACATGAAAATGGGGACTGGAATTCTTCTAGGTTTGAGATTCTGTGGCTCTGGGTCAGCCACTGAAACCTCTCTCTGCCTCAGTTTCTTGAGCTGCAAAATGGAAATATTGATACTTAGTTTATCCATCTGACAATGCTGCTGTGAAGAAAGCCCTTTATACACATAAAGCCTCAGTTTCCTTGTCTGTAAAACGAGTGGTTGGACTTAGTTGATCTTCCAGCTCTTAAGTTCCATTGTCATGTAAGTCCCTTCAAATTCAGAGCCTCCGTTTTCCTATCAGTATAGATTCATGAGCTGTTATTATTTGCCTCTAAGAGATGAGGGAAATACATCCTCCCCATCTTCAAATACCTTCTTGAGATATTGGGGAACTCGACTTTTGCTGTGGAGTGGCTGCTTTCGGCTGCTATGGTGAATTCTTTGTTGCAAGGTTATGGGACGGGGAAGGAAGGGAGGGAGGGAGGGAAGAAATGGACCCTGTCCTGCAGCCGCCGGCCTGGCTGGCCACCCCAGATGATGGGTTTGCAGTCTCTCCTTTTCCTCCCTTCTCTTCCGCAGTGCTGTGCTTTCTACTGACCAGATGTCTGTTGCTCACCTGCTTCGTGCCTGTCTTCCTTCTGGCTATGAGGTATTACTACAGCCGGAAGGTGATCCTCACCTACCTGGAGTGTGCACTGCACACGGACATGGCTGACATCGAGCAGTACTACATGAAGCCTCCAGGTGAGTTTGGGCTCGCCATAGCTGCGGCCACAGCCCCAGAGAGGCTGCCCCCGGGAATCCCTTGTGTGGCCAGTGCAAAGTGGGACCATTCCCTTGGACTGAAATGTTGCTCCTTGAAAAGATAAAAATGGAGAGCCCATGACCACATACAGAGGGTTTGGGCTTCTTGAGGCGATGAGATCTAGGAAGCAGGAGGCCTTTGCTGTTTCTGGGTACAACAAGGGAGCAAGCCACTCCCTAGCTCTGAGCCTCAGTTTGGTCATCCGTAAAATGGGGATAATACTTGTACCATCTGCCTCATTGGGTTGATTTGAGGAAAGTGCTTTGTAAACTTTAAAATGTTATAGATGTTTGAGCCTTTGTTCTTGGGCTCTCAGGAAGAGCCCACTAGGGGTGGGGCAGGAAAAATGGGACAAACCTGCAGCTTGGAGCTCTGTTAGGCTTTCTTGAATATGCTCTTTGAAGGCAAAGGTCAATGAGCAGATCTTTGCTTGGGCCTTGTATATAAGAATCTTAGGAGGTATAGATGGAGTTCTAGTCTCAGGATGAAAAAAACCTAGGTTTGTAAGCGTGGCTCTGCTACCTATCAGTGGCCTTGGTGAGTCACTTCTGCTTTCTTAGCCTCAGTTTCCTAATCTGTAAAAATGGCTGGTTGGATCTAGATGATCTTTAAGCCCTCTTCCTGCCCTACATCCTGTTATCCTGTAAGTCACTTCAATTAGGGCTTCAAGTTTTTCTACCAGTGTAATGAGAGAGTTGACACAGAGGCTTCCTGTGGCCCCTCCTAGCTAAAGGAAGAGGGAGGGAATGGTAAGGGGGCAAAGCTCTGAACTGTTGCTGTGTGAGTCAGAAAATCAGTTCATATACATCCCTTATTTTGATAGGTCAGAGTTGGGCAGGAGAGGTTTGCTAGGGCAAGCAGAGTGTTCTGACATGTCCGGTCTTCTCTGGAGCATCAGGTTCCATGATCTGTGTTGAGTTTTGATTGTCTTGGTTTCTTGGCAAGGTCTTTGCCAAAGGTAGGTCCCAAGGCTTATTAATTAGCTTTTTCTTTAGGCCTCATTGCTTGGATATTTTCAGTTTTTATGGAAAGGGCCATAGGAGACTGCAAGAGTGGTACAGTTGTAGATGGTGACCTTGGTCTTCATAGCTCCCAATCTATGAGTTTGACACTCAGGGAAATGTAGTTGATCATGGGTTAGACAGAGAAAGGTAGATTTTCCTCAGGGTCTGGCACCAGGACAATTGACTCCAGTGTTGTAGACCTCTTTTATTTTTGATATTTTATTTTTCTGTTTCCCACAAATGCTGTGAACTTCAGGTAGATCCATAAGGAATGCAGGCAGCTGGAACTTTGCCTCAGGCCCTGATCCTTGAAGGTGCTACTTTTCCCCTGCCATGGTCTAGACCAGATTGCCTTCCTGTAATTTATGGTCCTTTGCCAACCCATATCACCCCCCTTAAGAGTGGGTGGGGAGAAGGCAGCTCAGGGAGAGGGTGAGGGAATGGGGTTTCTGATAATGAAGTTTGGAGAATAGGACAGGTTATCCTCCTCTAATCTCCCTTTCCACTGTGTCATCTGGAAATCTCATCTATTGTTTACAAACTTCTCTCTTTCTCTGGATCTCTTCTTGCATTCTTCCCATCTTAGTGCTCACTCGGACTAGCTTTCTCCTGAAAACACTACCTCTCTTGGCAGCTTGGCAAGGCTGGCTGCTTCTTTCAAGCCTTTTGCACACGGAACCAGGAGGAAGAGATGGCCTGCTACCTCTTCCCTGGTGCTGATTTCCCATCCTCCCCCTCTCCCCTTGCTGTTATCACTCAGCAAGCAGCCATCTCTCTTTGAACTTTACTCCAGCCGTTTTGCTGTGATCTGTGGACCTCTGGAGTCATTTTGCCCTCTTTCCAATCCCTTCAATCCCTAGCTATTAGTCTTCTCCCTCCCTCATCCTTCTTTAACTTCTCCACCAATATTCATTGGCCTTAATAAACTCATCTTTGGGAAATCTCATCATCTTGCAAATATATGATGCCTTGTTGCTTCCATCTCATCAGTGACTGCTAATTGGGGAGTAGAACCATAAACTCCTCCATTTAAGGATGGGGACCAGAAAAGACGTGTCCTCAGATCTCTCATTTCCCACTCCTCTTTTCCATCTGGCTGCATTCAATTTAGACTTCTTTTATTACTCCTCCATCATCCTTCCATCATGGATACCTCATGTTTCCTCTCTTATATTTTCAGCTTTCTTTTCTGTGTCATCATCCTCATTCAAATATAAGCTCCTTGAGGGTAGGGACTGTCTTTTTGTATTTGTATGCCCAACACTTAGGATAAGGCCTGATACGTAGTGGACACTTAATAAAATGTTTTATTGACTATGGACCTCATCCTCCTCTTCAAATATCTTGGCCTTTCATTGTTTCAGTTTTCTACCTCCTCTAACCTATTTCTATTTATCTTAACCTTACACAGGAGTGATCTTGCTTTAACATCCTCCTTATTCCAGCTGGATCAAATTTGTCCCAGGTGATAGAATTTCTAGTCACGCTTCTGGTTCTGTCTTGTTCAGAAGGGGCTTCTGTTACTCCTGCTTGATAGTCCAGTTCTGCTGGTTTCCAGCCTTTTTCTCATTGGTTTCCGATCTTACCTGTGTAATCATTTAAGTTATATATATTTGATGAAACCAATAAGTAACCAGGATGTTTGGGACATAGGGACTTATGGCTAATTAAGTTTTCCTGTTAACAATGGCATATTTTCCTCAAATCTTTCATCATTATGAATAATTGCTATGATTTAAAAAATAATTCACATTTCTGTACTGTTTACAAAACTTTCCTCATTACACAACCCTATTAAGTCAGTAGGGCAAGCCTCATTGTACCCATTTTGCAGATGAGGAAATGGAGGCTTAGAGAGAAGAAACCCATGGTCACATAGAATGTATGTCAAAGCCAGGATTCGAACATACACCTCCTGACTCCAAGTTCAGTCCTCTTTTCTATTTATTAGCTGAAAACCTTTCTCAGATGTTCCAGCTGCAAACAGTAACAACACAGTATTATAGAAAAGACCTTGGATGAGAAATCAGGAGATCTGTGTTCAAGTCCTTGCTGTGTGACCATGTAGAAATCCTATTCTCTCTGCACCTCAGTTTCCACTTCTGTTACAAGGGGGTAATACTATTTGGACCACAACCCCAAAGGGTGAGATGGTCCAATGAGGTAACAGATTGAAAGGATTTTTTTTTTCAAAAGGCATAAAGGATAAAATGATGGCCTTGAAGCCACAGAGATCAGGGGTCAGGTCTCACCTTTGACACATAATCATTGGGCAAGTAATTTACCCTCTCAGTGCTCTAGATACCTTCTCCTCCCCAGCTCACAAGTCCCAGAGAAGGTGTGGCCCTGCATTGATGGACCTTGGAGTTCCTTATACTGGTGAAATCCTGGGTCTAATCTTTATTTGTATCTCCCAAGGAATGTGTTTGTTAATCAAAGTAAGTTAATATCATTAGTAGATCCTCAGGGCCATAATTCTTTGTGCTAGCTCTCATTTTCTTGGCTTTTGAGTAGAGAAAAGTCTTTTAATAAGGCTCCCTCTTCCAAGAAGCCTTCCCTGATGGCCTTTTCTTCTCTGTAGAACTCAGAGAACATTGTGTTTGTACTTCTCACGCACTCGTTGTGTATTATGTTTATGTGTGTGTGAGACTGCCCCTTTCTGGAATGTGAGCCACCCGAGCGGAGGACCGTGTCATGTTCCTCTTTTGTGTCCTTTGCAGTGCCCCCTCTCCAGGTCCTGCACATAGTACATGGTTAATTAACGTTTGTTGAAGATGAAGTTGGAGATGGGGAAAGTAGAGGAAACTGGGCTGAACGGAAATTCTCACTGCCCAGGCCTGTGGGTAGGGATGGAAATGTTGGAGGAGACTTGGCTGAATGTGAATTCTTAGTGCCCAGGCTTATGGATGGAGATGGAGAAGGTGTAGGAGACTGAGCGCCATGAATTCCTTGAGGCTTAGGATACTCCTGGTGAGTTTGTTTACTTTTGCTAAATCCCTTATATGTCCTTTTTTTGTGTGTTTTGTGTGTGGTTTTCATCTTTTTTCTTTTAAAAGTCGGAATTTCTAAAATTTTCATTTATTTGAGGGTTCTACTTAGCTAGATCTCCCTTTTAGTGGAGGTTTTGCTTTGTAGGGGAGACAGCATGGTATTGGTAATAGTTGGAAGGCTTGGATTCGAGTACTGCCAGTTACTCCTTTGCAAGCTGGGTTACTCTTTAGGCAAGTCACCTTACTCTTTGAGCATGTTTCCCCATCTGTTAAATGGATATAAAAATTCCCCCTCCAGGGCTATTGTTGGATCAAATTATAGCACATATTTTTATCTTGACATCCTTTGTCATCAAAGAAAGATATGATTGAAAATAGAGGTGAAATAGAGTCACTGGATGAGAGCCGCAGCAGTGGAAAGCCCACAGGCTTTATTGGCATTTACTTGATGGAAAGAGATTTCTCTTCATTCATCAGATGGATTCCTTCTCCCCACATCCTTTCCTGGCAGGGGTAGGGGGGACATAAACCAATGTCATACAGGCTGGCAACTTTGTCATCAGCACTGATGGAAGAAGACATCCCAATTCCTTGAAACACCTAGTTGGCAAAGCAGATAGGGCTTTGGACTTGAAATTGGGAAGATCTGAATTCAGATCATCCCTTAGACTCTCAGCTATGTGATCCTGAGCTTATGTAAATTTATGTAAAATAAAAATCTATAAAATCTATAAAATGGGGGTGATAACAACACGTACCTCACTGGGTTCTTGTGAAGATCCAATGATGTCATGTGTGAAGGATTTTGTGAACCTTTTAAATCCTGGCTATTATGCTATTCATTGGAGTATTGAAGGGTTTCAGGAGGGCTTTTAGAGTTTACAAAACCCTTTATTCACGATTGTCTGATGAAATTGTTGCTGTTCAGTTGTTTAGTTGTGTCCAAGTCTTGGTGACCTCATTTGGGATCAAAGAGAATGGAGTGGTTTGCTATTTCCTTTTCCAATTGATTTTCCAAATGAGGAAACTGAGGCAATCAGATCACGCAGCTAGGGAGTCAGAGGTCAGATTTGAGTTCAGTGCTTCCTGACTGTAGGCCCAGTGCTCTATCTATTGTACCACTGGTTGTCTCCTGATAAGATAAGTAGGACAAATATTATTTACATTTAACAGAGGAGAAAACTTAAGGTACTGGGATGAGAAGATGAAGCATTTGTCTAAGGTTTCCTAGGACTCATTTCAGGTCTTCTAAGATCAGTGCTCTTTCCTCTAATATTTCAAGGTCTGAAATATTATATACATTCAGGCTAAGTTTCACCAGAATGCTGAAGACCATTCCTAGGACAGTAGTGAGGGTGACATTGACCCTAATCACAAGCACACCCAGAGGCACCATATCTCCAATGTCCAATTTCATTTCTACTATACCTGGATTACCTTTCCTTTATAAGCAGAGAGCACTTTGACCTTGGGAAACTAGAAGAGAAGTAGAAAGGGAAAATTATTACACCAGGAGGCTTACAAATGTCTTTTTAGTCATCGGCAGAATACTTGTAGGAGAGAAGGCGGGAGTTGTAAAGGAGGACAATCTGCTAGAATGAAAAGTTCATCTCTACTTGGTGCTGCTAAGAGCTGAGTTTGAATCCCAAGGTGCCATACTTAATTAGTTGTATGACTCTAGAAAAAATGATTCTCTTCTCCGGACCTTAGAATGTTCACTTGTAAAATGGGAAGTATGACACTTTAGGAGTTTTGTAAGTCAAGTACTTTAGTTTATATTATAGTGCAATAGAAGTGGGAATTGTAATTAGAAAGAAAAGAGAGGCAGAACCTTGGCTGGGAACCAGGAGACCATGTTCTGGTGGTATTAATTCCCAGTGACACTTTATATCTTACTGGGAGACAGTCTGATAGTTTGCATTAGATGGGTCTGACTGTGATTCTGGGAAAGGTCTCAAGGGGTCTATTTGGCTCTTTTTAAGCTTAGGAAGAACCTGAGATTTTCTCTCTTTAGCTTCTGCTCAGGGCTGAGAAGATCCTGAGTCTAATAATGACCCATGGTCTGGACTGCAGTGAAGTTAATGCCTTAAATATGAGAGTGACCTTTACCAAGTGACTTGGTGGCTTCAGAATTCTGAGGGAAGATCCAAGAGTTAGAGCTCTTGATATTTTCTTTTCTCTTAGTTTTTCTGTCCTCTCTTCTGTTTCCTTGGCTGATTCACTGTGTCCCTTCCATATTTTGTAACCCTCTTCTCTTTCTATACTTTTTCTCTGGGTGACCTCATCTCATCTTCTGGCTTTAATTATCACTTCTATGCAGATGACACCCATCCTCTCCTCTCAACTTCTATTTTGCATATCCTACTTATGTCTGCAGAAGAGGGGTCATACTTATTTTGGGTGGAACCAAAAGGTAAAACCAGAAACAATATGTGGAATTTGCAAGCTCTGGATTTAGGCTTGATGTTAGGAAAAACTTTCAAATAATTAAAGCTGCCATCAGTGAGAGGGCAATTTCATGAGTGATCTCTGGCAGCAGAGAAGAGAGCTGACCATGGACCTAAGGAGGAATTATCTCGGGTAGGTGGGAATTGATATGTGGAGAGGAATAGAACCAAGGAAGTCACTAAAATATTTCACTCACAGGGTAGGAATAAAGTAAAGACTCTGAGAAGATTGGGGAGGAAAGACATTGGGACCCTGACCTCATTTATTTATACTCCAGGTTTGTGTCTGCTCCTCCACCTAATGCTGAGTGTGTTTGTAGAAGGTATCGCAGAGTCATGGGGACAGATGGGAATTGTTTTGTAGCTATTGGTCTTGCTGACTATACCTTCTTAGCAATGCCTTTATTTAAGCTAATTGTGACTACGGGCTGACTATTAATGGGAAGCACACTGGTGGGGGCTGGTGAGTTATAGTTTTTGGAGTGGGTCCCTCTGGAATCTTGAGATAGTAAGCAGCTAGGATCCTCTAAGTAATATTCCAGAGAAGTTCCTAAACTACCTTTCCAGCCTTATCTGTCGTTTCTTCTTCTTCATGAACTCCACTCCCCCCCCAAAATAGTACTATTCCCTATCTTTTCATCTTTTCATCTTATGACTCTGTGCCATCACCAAGAATGTCCTTTTACTTTTTCTTTGCCACTTCTTGGAATCCCTTTTCTTGGATTTTCTTGATCCTTGGAAGCCTTTTTGCTTCAGGGCTCAGCTTAGGTTCCAACCTTTCCTTGGGTTCCCTCCTCCTCCCCCAGCAAAATAGATTTTTCCTTTCCTCCCCTCACATTTCTAAGTACACTTTTTTCTGAGTCTCTGCTTTCATTCTGCCTCGAATTATACCCGCTTGTGTACAATGTTGCATAATAATAATAATAACTAGTATTCATGTAGCTCTTTAAAGCCTACAAAATGCTACAATATAAGAACAGTAACAACAGTAACAATGATAATATTTTATATTTATATTTATAATGCACTTATTTTGTGCCAAGCACTATGCTAAGTGCTTTATAAGTATGACTTTATTTGATCCTTATAACAATCCTGGGAATTGGGTGTTATTATTATGTCCATTTTACAGATGAGGAAACAGGCTAAGAGAGGTTAATACATATCTTACCCAGGATCCTATAGCTAATAAGGCAGGAGTTGAACTCAAGTCATGGTCCACTGTATCACTAGCTAGTTCAGAGATATAGGATGTCAAAAATGGGTCACCCCATCTCCACTCTATCTGTTGCTTTACTTAGCTTCCCACCTAGCTACATCCTTCCATTAGGTTATGGGCAGCCATTGTTTTTTTGGGTCTTTGTGTCTGTTTCTTCAGCATCCAGTTAAAGATGTTGCCCACAGTAGACACTGATATTTTGGTAAATATTGGTTGCACTTAGAACAGGGTTCATCCAATAGACCAAAGGCTTTTCTTTTTGATAGGGAGCTCAGTTCCTTTTAGGAAGGTGATGTGGATACAGTTAAATTGGTTGGGAACAGATATTCCTAACACTTTCCCTTTCTCCCACTGTTACACAAATCTTGTTCCAGTTCCATTTCAGAGTTTCTGGGTTGGATTCATGAATCCCCATATCTGGAAATGCTGGGTGGTACTCTGGCAGTCAGGCCTCTGGCCTTAACTTGCCTGGACACTGGTCAGCAGTGGGTTTTGTACGGGACAGCTGGCAGAACCTCTGAAAACTCATGGCAGAATCGGGAGAGAGCTCAAGTGGCCACTTTGTAGAGGGTGTCTTTAGTAATAATGTACTTTATACCCTCCTAACTCAGGGTCACAGTGAGGAGAGGGCTTTGTAAACCTGGAAGCCCCACAGAAAGAAATGTGGCTCTTCTTAATATAGAGCATCTCTGACATTCTAATTCAGAGCTGGAAAAGACAAGGCCCAGTCTCATCCTTTTACATTTCCTTGGATTGTCCCCACTGCTTCGTGTGGTATAACTATCACAATGCCCATTTTATAGATGGGGAAAGAGACTAGTTATTATCAATGGACATTTATATAGTCACTTAAAGCCTGAAAATCCATTTCAGGACATTTTTCACGATGTATAACCTTTGCAGGGATTATTATCCCTTTTTTCAGATGAGGGAACATACCCAGACAATAACGTGATAGAACAGTGGATCTACAAGTTGAATAACCTTCCCCCCCACTTCTTTCCTTCTCTTTTTCTTTTCTTTCTTCTCTCTCTCTCCCTCCCTGTTTATCTCTCCCTCCTCTTCACCTATTTCTCTCCAATTTCTTCTTCCTCCCCTTTATTTCCCCCTTTCTCTTCTCTTCTATCTTTGTCTCTCTCCCCCTCTATGTCTCTGTCTTTCTCTGGCTCCCTGTCCCTCTCTATTCTCCTCCTCCTCTCTTCCCCTCTCTTTCCTTCTCCCCTTCCCTCTTCCTCCCTCCTTTCTTCTTCCTTCTCCTCCTCTTCTTTCTCCTTTTTTCTCTTTCTCTCCTCTCTCTCCCCCTCTCTCTTTCTCTCTCTTCCCCTTCACTACCTCTCCACCTTTCCCCCCTTGTTCCCTGTTTTATTCCCTCTCTCTTCCCCCTCACCCTATTGTCATATCTTTCACAAGTCTTTTTAACTGTTATGTCCTCCTTCTGCCTTCAGACATGACCATATTTCTCTCATCTTTAAAAAAACAAATCACCCAAACTCTTCATTAGACCCTGAGATTTTCGCAAGTCATCATTTCCCATCTCCTCTCCTTTTCTCAGCTAGATTCTTGGGGAGACTTGTCTGACTCCCCTACTTTCTCTCTCCCTCTGTGACCCTTTGCAGTCTGGCTTTCTATCTCCTCACTCAGCAGGACTGTTTGCACTGGTTAGCCGCGATCTCTGAATGGCCCAATCTGACAGGCTTCTCTCAGGCCTCATCCTTGATTTACCTTCTGCATTCTGCATTGTAGACTGCTCCCTCCTCTGGGAGTTTTCATGATCCTATTCCTCTCTCCTGGTTTGCCTCCCACCTGCCTGACCCTACTGTCTCAGTTGCCTTTGCTGCTGCAATCCGTACATCATGCCTCCTAATTGTGGGTGCTCCTAGACCCTCTAGGTGCTCTTCTAGACCCTCTAGCCTCTCATTAACTCTTATGGGTTTAACTATTATCTTTATGTAGATGGAGCAGCTAGCGGGGTGTAGTGCATAAAGGGCTGGGCCTGCAATCAGGAAGCTTCATCTTCCTGCGTTCAAATCTGGCCTCAGATACTTACTAGCTGTGGGACACCAGGCAAGCCATTTAACCCCATTTACCTCAGTTTCCTCATCTGTAAAATGAGCTGGAAAAGAAAATGGCAACCCGCTCCAGTAAATTTGTCAAGAAATGCCTATAAGGCATCATGAAGAGGCAGACATGATTGAAATGACTCAACAAAATTCTGTAGTTGAGTCCCAGTCCTATATTGTCCAGTTCTAATCTCTCCCCTGAACTTCAAGTATTATATCATCATTGTCTATTGGACATTTCAAACTGAATGTCCCGGAGACATCTTCAACTAAATGTGTCTAAAACTAGATTTATTATCTTTGTGTGTGTGTGTGTGTGTGTGTGTGTGTGTGTGTGTGTATGTGTGATGGACTTCCAAGGACCCTTTCTCAGAATAATGGTTTTAAATGCATAAAACAAAACTCTTAGTCAGTGGTTCTCAAACTTTTGTTTTCTGTATCTTTATCCTATTAAAAATTATTGAGGATCTCTCCAAAGCGGTTTTGTTTATCTGGATTATATTTATAGACATTTACCATATTGGAAATAAAAACTATTTTTGAATTTGTAGACCCTCTAAAAGGGTTTCAGAGATCCCCAAGATTCTCTAGACCATACTTGGAGAACCACTGCTTTTAGTATTATAAAGAAAATCAGTTACATGGAATTTCAGTCATAAAAAGATTTGAAAAACTCATCAACTTCATGAACCCTTCCTCAAATCTTCTCCTCCTTCAGACTTTTCTATTTCTTCCAAAGGCATCACTGCCCTTCGAATGTCTCAGGTCTGTATCCGGATCTTCTTGAACTCCTCACTCTTTCTCCTTCAATGTAATCGGTTGCCAAATCTTGCTGTTTCCACCTTTCCTATATCTCTTCTACTTCTTCCTTTCCTCCTCTCCCACAGCTGCCACCTTAGTTCGGGCCCTCGTCACCTTTCACCTAGATTATTTCACAGTCTCCTGAATGCTCTCCCTGCCTAAGGTCTCTCTCTCACGACTCCCGTTGGTCCCCTGCTCTGCTGCCAAAGGAATTTTCCTTAAACACAAATATGACCACATGACTCCCCTATTTCACCAGTTCCATTACCTTCCTATTGCCTCTAGCATCAAAAATAAACTTCTCTGTTTAGCTTATAAATGGCTCCACAGTTTGGCCCCAGCCTGTCTTTGTAACCTCTTGTTGGATATTCCTGCTCCAAACTTTGTAAGCCAGACAGATTGGCCTTTTCTCTGGTCCTCACTCAAGATGCTCTGCCTCCTATTTCTGCACCTTTGTACTGGCCCCATCCTCCTTGCCTGGGATGCAGATGCCCTCCTTCCCTTCCCCTCCTGAAGGCTTATTTTAAGACACAGCTCAGATAATATCTTCTGCATGAAGTCTTTCTTTCCTGATCCCCTCAATTGCTAGGGTCCTTCCCTTTCTTTATAACCTTTCTTTATAAATTATCAAACAACCTTTCTTTATAAATTGTGTATTTATGCCATATAAATTTAAATATTCCCTTGTGTTTCCTGTTAGAATGGAAATGATTGAGAACAGGAATTGTTTTATTCTTTGGACTTGTGACTGTCATCTTAGCCAATTGATAGCAATGCTAGGTCCAGAAACCAGCCCATGGTTCCTGTCTCTACCATACAAAAGAATAGATAGGAACTCACTTTGGAAAACTCTATATACACACCCACCCACACACAAATCCCTACATAAACACACATATATACATATATACACATACATACACAAACATACATATGGGACTTCTTTCTCTACGTACAAAAGAATAGAAACTTTGGAAAACTATATGTATATGTACATACACACACTCCTATATAGATAAATATACACATGTATACATACATACACATACATACAGAACTTCTGATACAAAAAGATAGAAAATCACTTTGGAAAACAATGTATACACACATATATACATCCCTATATAAACACACACATATACATATATACACAGAAATACACAAACATACATACAGGACTCCTTTCTCTACTATACAAAAGAATAGATAGGAAATAAAGAACTTTGGAAACACACAGGCTGTGCATATGTACACACATGTATGCATGTATACAGGCATACTTTTAATTGCATGCAGGCTACAGTATGCGCTATGAGAGGGAACATACAAGGAGGGGACCAGGACCTAGAGGCAGGAGATGTGTTGACAGCCTGACTTGATACATCCTTTGCAACCCTAATCAAGTCATTGCCTCTGTCTGACCTTGATTTCCTCTTCTGTAAAATGGGCTGATGAGATGACCTACCTCATAAGATCGTTGTAAACAAAATTCATAAGCTTTAAAATGCTGAAAAATTATATTTGAGGGTAAAAATATGCAGATATGAGAGGAAAACTAATATTGATTAGAAGCAAGATGAGTCAGATTTTGAAGGAAACATTTCTACTAAATGTAAATTCATTTTTGTAGTATACGATTATTTTATTGTAATTATTATGCAGTAATAATGACAATCACCATGTAAGGAATGGGTGCAATAATTGGAGGGCACTGTGAGGATTTGAGCCGATGAGAGCTGAGGAAACCATTAATGAGCCAGTCTCTGGACCCCTATCTTTGGGAGTAGAGTTGATTTAGAGCAGGGGTCCTCAAACTTTTTAAATATGGGGCCAGTTCACTGTCCCTCAGACTGTTGGAGGGCCAGACTATAGTAAAAACAAAACCTTTGTTTTGTGGGCCTTTAAATAAAGTAACTTCATAGCCCTGGGTGAGGAGCCTCAGCTGCTACATCTGGCCCACGGGCCGTAGTTTGAGGACCCCTGATTTAGAGGATTTCTGAATTTTCCAAGATAGTAGTTCTAGATTAGGAATCTAGAAAACCTCAATACAAATTGAATTTGGGGATTCTTGCTATCCCAGTGACCTTAGACTGTCATTTAATTTTTCTGGACCTCAGTTTCCTCATCTATAAAATGAGGGGATTGGATTGGATTGAAAGCCCTCTCAGTTCTAAATCTGTGATCCTATGATTCTGGCTGGTCTGGCTAGTGGCTCTTTAAATAACAGATTTTTCTTGAGTCAAGAACAGGCTGTTTGCTGGGGCTGTGCCTTCAGGGACTAGAGCCATTGAGATTCTATGTCTTCCCAGTTTGGGACCACCTATACCTTTTTTTCCCCTTTAGTGAATCATACCTCATGAAGGGTTTCTAGGGAGGAAGAAAGGAACAGAAGGTCACGAGAATGTGAGTGAGCCTGTCTTACAGGATCCTAGATTTAGAGTCTGGAAGATCATCTATTCCAACCTCTTCATCTTACAGGCCCAGAGAGAGGAAATATCTTGCTTAGGGTCCCAGGAAGTAGTGAGTAGCAGGACTATGGTCCTGAATCTAGGATTCTACCATATTTTCCAGTGCACCATATTTTTGCTGCCCTCTAGGAGTTGATGTTCTTTTGTCATCACTGAAGTGATCAGCTTCCTGGGATATTGGAGCACAGGTTCCTGAGACTGTAAAAGCTTTCCTGAACAGTCCTCTAGCTCTGAGTTCCCAGGGGGACTATTGCCCTGTTCTGCCTCATTACAAGGGAGGGCCACTGAGAAAAAAGCAGGTGGGCTGATGGGTGTGAGGCTGTACTGGCCATGTGGATGTCACCTAAGATACCTCTGCCCTGTGTGTTACCTTTCTTTCCCTCACACCTTCACACAGCATAAATTGAGATGCTGGGGTGTTCTCTTGACATCAGATTCACTGGATTTGGGAGGGAGGTGCTGGGAATGGAAATTTGTTGATGGTTTAGGCAGAGATGCTCTTTTCCCCTAGAAACATCACCTTAGAGCCACAATGTGGATCCCATTCATGGCCACTTGCTTCTCTTTGGGGATAGATATAATGTAGCAGGAGTCCAGGGTTTCAGTCTTGGCTCTGCTACTGGTGGGCTCTATTCTATGGATGAAGTCTTCACTTCTTTGAACTCACTTGAAAAATGTGTAGAGATCACATTCGCCTATTTTGTGAGATTTTTGTAAAGGAAGGTGCTTGGTGAGACCCAAAGTGCACAAAACTGACTTTCCATTGTGATGATGAAGTGGGACCATCCTGCCTTCTTCTCTAGTTTTGGAAGTCCTGAGTCTCAGAGTCAGGCCTGGCAGAAAGATTTAAGGTTCATAGACACAATGTTGGAGGCGACTTTGGAGATTATTTTACTTCACAGCTGCACAGAGCATTAACAGCTCTAAGAAAGGGTCATTTAGTCTTTTCCTAAAGACTTTTAATGTGGGAAATCTTGTTAACTCCCAACCTGGTGGTCTTCCATTTCATTAGCAGGTGGGGGATTGCTGACTTTAACTCTTTTCAAACTGTTGAAGCAGTTAAGCAGTCCAGGCATACTCTTATTGATACCTGGCCACCTGCATGGGTTCTGGGATAGCTTAGGCTGGAAGAACAGAGAAGGTAAAGGGGTGGAGTGCCCTCTGAAGCTCCCTTCACTGGCAGCAATTCCAGATGGATTCCAGAACTGGCTGAGACCAGGGAAAGTGATGAGAGGAAGAAAAAAAAGGAGTAAAATACCCTTCCCCTTCTAAGTACCTGGCTATTCTGGATGACTTCAAATCATTTAATATCTGTATAACAAGTCATTTATTCTCTCTGAGGCTCAGGCCTAAGATTAGGATGGCTTGTGATCTGTACTTGGTGGAAGGAATTTCCAAAGGAGAAATTTTTATATTAATGAAACACAGATCAACTCTTAACATGTGCAAGGCTCAGCTCTGTGTGTAATTCATCTAATTAGTGAAGATAAAATGTGTTTGTAATAGGGGGAAGTTGGACTAGATATGTTTTAGGTCATTTCTAGCTTTAAATCTTAGGATCTCATATCAGTCAAACTAGCAAGCATTTATATAGTGTGCTATGTGCTAGGTACTGGGATTTCAAAGACAAAAATGGAACAATTCTTGTTCTCAAGATATTTAGCTTCTATTGGAAGAGAGAGTATATGCATAGGCTAAGTACAAAATCAATATAAGGTATTTAGGAAAGAAAGGCACTCATGGCACCTTCTTGTGCAGAGAAGAGATGTAGCCAGCTCTGTACCTTAGGAAAATCATGGGGATAGGCTCGAGACCATTGCAGTACTCCAGGTGACAAGGATTACCGTCATCCTCACCACCAACTGCAGGCCAACTGCTAGAGATGGCCCAATGCCCACCATGAACAAGCCAACTGGCAAGGGGTCCTGAGAGAGAGACAGGAGGTGGAATGTGCCAAGAAGGCCACGCCATAACCACCAACCACCTTGACTATCACCTTCCTTCAGACCCAGTTAGAAGCAGCCTAGCTTCTCCAACAGGGAATAACCATATCACACGACTCTCCCCTACCCTGACTACAAACACTGTGGTTGGCCCCTCCAGCTCTTGTCAAAGGGAGCAATCCATCTGACTTGCAGTTAAAACCTCCTACATGTGTTGTCTCTACCAATGGAATATGAGTTCCTTGAAAATAGCGACTGTCTTACTTTTCTATTTGCCTTCCCAGTACTTAGGTTTTTGTATTATAAATATTCTTTCTTTCCTTCAGAGCTGGAATCAACCAATCATTCAAACAGTCAAAGTAATTCATTTACAAATGAAGAAACTGAGACTCAGAGGTTAATTAATTTGCCCACAGCCATATAGATAGAGGCCAGATTTGATCACTGATTCCTTCCAGTACTCCTTCTTCATTGGAAAATGGCATCTCTAGACCACTTTTGGATGAGGGAATTAAGGAAGGCTTCCTGGAAGAAGGGACATCTGAGTTGGACCCTGAAGAAAAAGGAAGATTCTTCCAGGTAGAAGTGGATTTAGGGAGTGAGGAAAGAATGGACCTTGAATAGAATTTTGCTCTCAGGTCTCATTTTGTCAATGACTGATGGTGAGATAATATTTTCAAGCTTCTGATAAAAGAAATTCCCACACTGTCACTTTTTTCTCACTCCCAGCTCCCCCCAATCCATTTTTCTGTTCATGTCAATCATGGGAATAGGCTTCAGATAATCGCAGCTGGGATGCACTAAAAAGCTCTTGCTCACAATCCAAAATGTCATTTCCTGAAAGATAATTTCAAAATTACTGTTTTCCATCCCGTGGGTATGGAAGGGTTTCCAGAAGAGGATAGTTCAGGCTTTTGTGGGATTCCTCCCATGTGTTCCCAGCTCAGGGAAAAAAAGAGAGAGGCTTCAGGGTCAGGCAGCCCTCTTTGAGCCCCTGGCTTTTGTTACTGCCAGAGATGGGAACAAAATATCTTGGAAGATGATGGCCGAGAAAGAGGAATCACATTATGGGTTCCCATTTCTAACGAAGAGAAGGGAATGGGTACTTAAAGCACCTACTATGTGCAAAGGTGCTGTGCCAAGTGCTTTTTACACATATTATATCATTCAAGAGTCCACTCTTCCAAAAGTCCAAAAGGGACTTTTAACAACTAAACTCACAGGGATGCTGCTAATCAGGGAAATACTTTTCAGCAATTAAATTTCCCGAGAGTAGATCCTATTTCCTTTCGGGAAGGTAATAAATTCACCATTACTGGAGTTCTTCAAATAGAATTTGGATGAACATGAATCACAGATATGATAGAGGATCACTGCTCAGGCAGGAAGCATCTGATAGCCTCCTTTTAGCTCTGAAATAAGCATGGTGAGAACATTTAACCTTTCTGGTGTCATGAACTGCTCTGAATATCTGGCGAAGCCTTGGGACTATGTTTTAAATAACTGAAGGAATTGCTAAATTTTAATGAGGGATGAGTGAAGATAAAAATGTATTTTTTCCATCTAAGTTCATGGACCCCCTTAAAAATCCAAATATGGATCCAGTGGGGGTCCTCAGACTCCAAATGAAGAATGTCTTTGAAGAGCTATATACTGCTGAACACATTGCAGTTAAGGACTCCGCTGTGGGACAGCTCCCTACCTCCAGTGAGTAGAGACAGCTTAAAGCTTATGTAATGGGGGACCCCACAGCAGTGGTCTGCTCATATTTGTGATTCTTCTAGTAGATTCACAGCTGGAAGGCCATCTCTTCCTAACCCTTCATTTTACAGATGAGAAAATGGAATCCTGGTGAGAATAAGTGAGTTGTCCAGTGTTAAGAGTCCTTTTGGCTCTGAATTCTGTGATCCTGTAAATTGAATGGTTAAGTAGGGGGATACCTCTTTTGAGAGATGTGGCAGTGGCTGGGGTTTCCCTCCCTCTTTTTCTCTGATGAGAGAATATTATAGTGATGAGGGGGCTTTGTCCTCTGCCTCCCCTGCTCTCTATCAGATGTCTTTGTCAAAGAGAGTGGCAATCTAACCTGACATCATCTCTTTCCTCTGCCAGGGCTGCAAAGGTATCTTCCAGGGGATCCTGTGAAAGCCATGTCTCTGTTGGTTTGCTTCAGTGTGTTACTCAGTCCTGTGAGGCTGTATCTCTGAAGGATATGTATTGCGATCTTAATTTAAGAAGTTACTTCAAGGAAATCAAATTCTATCAAATTGTCCTAGCCTTTAAAAAAAAATCTCTGCTTTCTTCTCTCCCATCCTCTCCATTCCCCTTTCTCTAAGAGATTTGAGATGTTTATCTCAGGTCTCTTAAAGACTGTGATGTTGAACTGAATAGTATATCTGGAGTTGGAAGGGATCTCACATGTAAGATATGGTGACCCATATAAGAGATATATCTTTACATGGGCTCTCTAAACCTGTAGACACAGTTTAAGGGGAGCAAAGATTGATAATTATTGGAGAATTGTCCTAATTCTTTCCTTGGAACACAATTTTGAATTCCACTGAGACACTAGAAGGGCTATGAGTGGATACTTGGCTTTTTCATTCTCTCTCCTGCTTATCCAAGAGGGACATTGGGCTAGAATTATATCCAGATGCGTCCTCAAATATTTCATACAGAAGAATAGTGGCTTTTTTGGTCTTCTTGTTCAGAACAAAAGCCACTTCCTCATTTGCTTTTCAGGGGAGGGTAGTCCTAAGCTTACACCTGCTGATGTGACCTCTTCCTACCAAAGACCATTACAGAGAATAAATAGCACTTAAATCCATTTAGCTAAGCAAGTAGCAAAGAGATATCAGAGAAGTCACATAGATCAGGATATACCAGAACAAACACAAGAGTGAATTAGCTCTTTGCTGTGAATGAAATGAGTTCTCAACTCAAACTAAGAGTCTCCAAAGTTTGTAAGGAGGCAGGCTGGAAATCAGGGACAGGATGGGGACAAGCTTCTTCTCTTACATTTTTGTAGCTTCCAAACTCTTATGTGTCTCTCTTCCAATGTGTCAGAAATCACCCATCTCTTCCAGAAGAAGCTCTCATTCTGATTCTGCCCCTTGTGCATGTCCATCAGCATTCTACCCATCCTTTAGGAGTCATATCTCCTCTCAACACAACAGCCTAAAAAATGCCCCAGGCTTAGTTGGAAGTCTGGTTATATTCTTTTTCCAGGGAAAAATTTTTTGAAGTTCCCTTCAAAAAGAAAATCAACAGGGATAAGCTTGAACCATGTAACTTTAGAGGATACACACAAACATCAGCAATTTAAAACTAGAATGATTTTTTTATGATGTCCTTGTTAACCAGCTTATGATAACTTTGGGGAAAAAATGAAAAAAAATGTACAATAACAGAATGTGTAATAGATCTGGTACTCTACAGAGTATCACTTGTTGGGTAGTGGTAATATGGCTAATTAATGTAAGACATAGCAGTTATACAGCTCAACATGCTAAAGACTCTTGCATCCTTGGAAGGAAAGCTACAGCAGATCTGGACAGCATATTAAAAAGCAGAGGCTTCATCTGCTGACAAAGTCCATATAGTCAAAGTTAGATTTTTTCCAGTAACAATGCATGCCTATGAGAATTGGACTCTAAGGAAAAGTGAGGATAGAATTGATGCTTTCAAATTGAGGTGCTAGAGACTTTGTTTTTAAATAAAGTTCTTTGTTTTTAAATAATAGCTTTTTATTTCAAAATCTATGCAAAGATAGCTTTCAACATTCACCCTTGCAAAATTTTGTATTCCAAATTTCCCCCCTCTTTCCTCTACCCTCCTCCCCTAGAAGGCAAATAATCCAATATATGTTAAACACATGCAGTTCTTCTATACATACTTTCACATTTATCATGCTGTACAAGAAAAATCAGATCAAAGGGGAAAAAGAGAAAAAAGTGAGCAAACAACAACAACAAAGGTGAAAATACTATGTTGTGATCCACACTTAGTCCCCACAGTCCTTTCTCTGGATGCAGATGATTCTTCCCATCACAAGTCTATTGGAATTGGCCTGAATCGTTGTTGAAAAGAGCCATGTCCCCCAGAATTGACCCTTGCACAATCTTGTTGCTATGTACAATGTTCTCTTGGTTCTATAACCTTCATTTAGCATCAGTTCATATAAGTCTCTCCAGGCCTTTCTAAAGTCAGCCTTCTGATCATTTCTTATAGAACAATAATATTCCATTACACTCACACACCATAATTTATTCATCCATTCCTCTACTGATGAGCATTCACTCAATTTCCAGTCTCTTGCCACTACAGAACATTTTGTATTTGATACTACAAATGTTGTTGCACATATGGGTTCTTTTCCATTTTTAATGATCTCTTTGGGATACAGACCCAGTAGAGACACTGCTGGATCAAGGGATATACACAGTTTGAAAGCCCTTTGGGCATAGTTTCAAATTGCTCTCCAGAATGGTTGGATCACTCCACCAACAATGTATCAGTGTCCTAGTTTTCCCACATTCCCTCCAATATTTGTCATTATTTTTTCCTGTCATCTTAGCCAATTAGGGATTTAAAGCATTTTTTTTCATATGAGTAGAAATGGTTTTAATTTATTTAATTAAATTTAATTCATCTGAAAATTGTGCATTCATATCCTTTGAAATCAGTCAATTCTTAAAGGAATTAATTCAGGCGATTCAGTGGAAAATCAAATACTGAAGCTTAAATACTTTGGCCACATAATAAGATAGATCTCATTGGAAAAGACTTGATGTTTGGAAAAATTGAAGGCAAAAGGAGAAAGAGCAGTAGAGAATGAGATGGATAGAGAGTGCCATGGAAACAATGAACATGAACTTTGAGAGAGAGTGGAAGATGGAAGAGCCTGGTATGCTGTGCTCTGAAGGGATCATAGAGTTGGACATAACTGAACAATGACAATTTGATAGGATGTGCATCTCTATAGTAATAATCATCAGCAACAAAGCAAAACAAGCCAATAGAGCAATGCCAGATATTCCAATTCCCTCATCTTACAGAGGAGGACACTGAAGCTCCGAGAGACCCATATGACCAAACACTTTGATTGATTCTCCTGCCAGAGTTCTTTTGTTTCCTTTTTAGGAAAATTCTGAATTTCTTGAACCTCAGTTTTTCCCCTACAAAATGCTAATGATACTTGAGAGTCATTATGAGGAAGGATCTGAGACCCTGAAAAAGTTGGGAGCATGAATGAATATAAGAGCTAAGAGGATGACTACAGTACTTTATGTTCTCCCTCATTTACATTTATTTCTCCCCATAACTCTGAGATTAACAGAATGAGGTTAGCTGGGAGGCCTGAATTCAAATTCTGGCTCTGCTACTGACTACTTGTGACTCCAAATCCACTGCCTTTTTTGTTGTACTAGACAATTTTCAGCCTATCTGAGGCTCAGTTTTCTTCTTGGCAAAATAGGGAAAATAATGTTCCTTACTTAACAGGGATGGTGGGAGGAAGATCCTTTGTAGAATTGAAAACATTTTGGAAATGGGAGTTTTGTTTATTTGTCTTCACTGTCTTTGGATTCTTCTTGAGACTGGGGGTACTTGTGTTCTGTAAAGTTTTAGGGTCTCAAATCTAGTTTGATGGAGATGGTGAATGATTGAATCAAGGAGCAGAGTGCACAGGATGCCAAGCTACCTTCCATCGGCCTAGGCTTTCCATTCAATCTTTGCTCTACTAAAGAAATGTAGACTATAATAACATTTATATGATTCTTTAAAGTGTGCAAATCATCTCACCTAATCCTCACAACAACCTTGTGAGAGAGGTATTATTATTATTTTCATTTTACAAATGAAGAAACTCCATTTGGGAAAGTTTAAGTGATTTATTATGGGGTCATACTATTAATGACTGTGGATTTGAACTCAGGTAATGAACATAAACTGTCAGAGCCAGAAGGGATGTTAGGACATAGGATGGGGAGTATCAGAAGAATGGAAGAAAAGTTAGAACACAGAACACGTGCTATTCTCACACATGTAACAGCCCTTAAACTCCTTGAAGACGGTGCTGCTTTATTTTTCAATCTTTTAATCCAGGCTACAGATCCCTTCTTCCTTCCATAGCTCCTTGAATGGCTTGTCTTCATCATCCTGGTCACTCCAGGTTGTCAACATCCTTCTAAAATATGGTGCCCCAAACTGAACAGAATCTTCCAGATATTGTTAGGACGGGACAGAGCAGGTGCAACCAGCTTTCTGATGCAATGTCCTACTCATTGCCATGTTGCAGTGTTGATTTATGGTGCTTGGTAAATGGTTGGAATTTATTAAGTGCTTGTCAATTGATTGACTTCTATTGAGCTTGTCATCTCTTAGACTCTTCTCCTTTACACACTTGATTGTTATCTAGCTTGTATTTGTTTACTTGTTTAGCTTGTATTTGTGTGTTTGGTTTTTTTTTTTTTTTTGAACACACAAGTAGAAATTTACTTTTACCTCTATTCCATTTTATCTTATTAGCTCTAGTTCATTTTTAAATGTCCTGGCAGAATATACAACAACTGAGTTAACACCGTCTTCCTACATAGTTCTCAGTTTTCCTCCAGAATTTTCAGCATAGCAATTCATCAAGAACCTCAGGTTCTCTTTAATTTCTTATGATCGTGGTTTTCACCTCCTTAACAACCATTTTATGTCCTTTTTTCTAGTTTAAAAATCAGTTTCCTTGAAAGAGAAGACAAAAACAAATCAAGATCTGAATGACTGTTCATCTCTCAATTACCTGTTATTATCTATTCATTCCCAACTTTTATTTTGGAGCTTCTTCTAGCTAAAGGTGGCCTTTTGATTGTGCATAACACTCACTGATTTTTTCATTCTGAATTTTGTTGTTCTTAAGTTGTTTTACAGAATATGCTAGTGTTTTATATTTCCCTTCTATAAGATTCCCTTCTTTTTTCATTTAAAAATCTTATTGAATTCCCAGATTATCCATATGGATCTTTTCCTTTTATTTTTTTATTGGAATTATTTCTGTTTATATCTTTAGACTTTGCTTCTCAAGAGCTTTAGTGTATGGAATCTATTCAATCCTTTCTTTAAATCTTTTGTTATCAACTCTCATAGAATTTAGGGTTCATGTCTCTCTACCCAATTTTCTTCTCTTTAGGATGAAATGGTTGTTTTCCTACTTATTTCCTGAATATTTGTATATATCCCAGCAACCAGTCTTAGTCATCCTTCTCCATGTGAATCAGAGCCATAATAGTCATTTGCACAGAGAGAGAGAGAGAGAGAGAGAGAGAGAGAGAGAGAGAGAGAGAGACAGACAGAGACAGAGATGAGACAGAGAGAGAGAGAGACAGAGACAGAGACAGAGACAGACACAGAGACAGAGTGTGTTAGTTTTGGCTGATATCTAGATACTTGAATGTTTTTTTTATGTTTTTTTTTTATATAAATTTTATTTTATTTAATAATAACTTCGCATTGACAGAATCCATGCCAGGATAATTTCTACACGACATTATCCCTTGCAATCACTTATGTTTCGTTTTTTCCCCTCCCTCCCTCCTCCCCCCCCCCAGGATGGCAAGCAGTCCTATATATGCTAAACATGTTGCAGTATATCCTAGATACAATACATATTTGCAGAACCGAACAGTTCTCTTGTTGCACAGGGAGAATTGGATTCAGAAGGTAAAAATAACTCAGGAAGAAAATCAAAAATCAAATAGTTCACATTCATTTCCCAGTATTCCTTCTTTGGGTGTAGCTGTTTCTGTCCATCATTTCTCCAATGAAACTCAGTTAAGTCTCTTTGTCAGAGAAATCCACTTCCATCAGAATACATCCTCATACAATATCGTTGTCGAAGTGTATAATGATCTCCTGGTTCTGCTCATTTCACTCAGCATCAGTCCATGTAGGTCTCTCCAAGCCTCTCTGTATTCATCCTGCTGGTCATTCCTTACAGAACAATAATATTCCATAACATTCATATACCACAATTTACCCAGCCATTCTCCAATTGATGGGCATCCATTCATTTTCCAGTTTCTAGCCACTACAAACAGGGCTGCCACAAACATTTTGGCACATACAGGTCCCCTTCCCTTTTTTAGTATCTCTTTGGGGTATAAGCCCAATAGAAACACTGCTGGATCAAAGGATATGCACAGTTTGATAACTTTTTGGGCATAATTCCAGATCGCTCTCCAGAATGGCTGGATTCGTTCACAACTCCACCAACAATGCATCAGTGTCCCCGTTTTCCCGCATCCCCTCCAACATTCATCATTATTTTTTCCTGTCATCTTAGCCAATCTGACAGGTGTGTAGTGATATCTCAGAGTTGTCTTAATTTGCATTTCTCTGATCAATAGTGATTTGGAACACTCTTTCATGTGAGTGGTAATAGTTTCAATTTCTTCATCTGAAAATTGTCTGTTCATATCCTTTGACCATTTATCAATTGGAGAATGGCTTGATTTTTTATAAATTTGAGTCAGTTCTCTATATATTTTGGAAATGAGGCCTTTATCAGAACCTTTAATTGTAAAGATGTTTTCCCAGTTTGTTACTTCCCTACTAATCTTGTTTGCATTCGTTCTGTTTGTACAAAGGCTTTTTAATTTGATATAATCAAAATTTTCTATTTTGTGATTAGATACTTGAATGTTACTCATTGCTTTGATAGCATGGCTTTGTGCCTGGTTTGACATCTATTTCCTGAATACCTTATCCAATTTCTCCTTCTGTCTGGATGGCTTGTAGTTTATTCCCATGACAATTTTGTTTCTAATTCTCCTACTGATCCTTGCCCAGATGTATTTTTTCCTTCAATCATATTTCTTGCTTGCAGTTTCTAAATTTCCTCCTATATCTTTCTAAAATTAAATTTAAAATTATTTTTTAATCAACAAAATTAGATCTTTCTCTTCTTACAATCTCTTCCCTCTCTGTTGAAAAAGGAAATACACACAAAACCATTGTAACAAATATACATAGATGAGGAAATAACATTTGCACGTTGGCTATGTCCAAAAAGTATATCTCACTCTTCACTCTGTGATCTGAAGCTATCACCTTGTGAGGAGATAGAATGCTTTATCACAAGTCCCCTGAAATCATAGTTGGTATTACAATGATAAGAGCTATTATTAAGTCTTTCAAAATTGTTTGTCTTGACAATATTGTTATTATTCAATAAACTGTTTTCCTGGTTCTGCTCATTTTGTCCTACATTAGTTCATACATGTCTTTTTAGGTTTCTTAATTTCTTATAGAATGGTAGTATTCCATTACATTCATAAACCATGACTTGTTTAATCATTCATTAATTAATGGCTACTTACATGTTAAAGTAAGACATTTTAAAAAATATGTCCAGTGTGGGAATTTGCTTTCCTTGATTAGATGCCTTCCCAATGTTTCTAATTCTGTGCCACTACAAAAAAAGTTTTCTATAAATATTTTTATATGAATTCTTTTCCTCTTTCTTTGATCTTTGTGGTGTAAACCTTGTAGTAGTATTGTAAGCATCTTTTTTGATATTCAGCATTATTCCCTTTGTTTTCTCTTTTAAATAGGGTGTATCCTTGCAAAATCATATTCCAACTATAAGTATTATTGGTATCTATTAAATCAAATTTCTCTCCTAATGTTAGGATGTTTTTTCTCCATGCATTGTGCATTGTTTAAATATCTGAAGCTATGGGTTTTATTGCTGGATTTTTGGTTTTTAGTTTTGTTAAACTTTGTCTTTTGTGAATTAATGCTGCTCTTTACTGCTATTCTCCTAATATTGTTGGTACTACTGTCTTTGGTACCCATTTTGGTGGATATATTTTGGCGGTTTTCTCCCTTTATTCTCCTTTTGATCAGATCTGGCTCACTTTGGAGGAATAGATTTTTACCTGCCCTCCTTAGGTGCATTCCATCCCTGGGCAAGAATACCATTTCTAAATGTGGCACAATAATGATGGCGAACACTCTGACTGTGATCTCATTAGTTCTAGGTACTGTACTTCCTCCAGTGCCTTGTTGAGATCTAAAGCAGAGCCTCAAGGTCTAGATCACTGGAGTTAAGCTCTGCTATGTATTGTCTATCACACTAAAGAAGATCGGAGTATGGATTTTTTATCCAAAACCAGGCTAGCCAAGTTTGTGGACTATGTAGTAGATTTGGCCTCTAAATGGTAAACTTTTTCAGCCACAGTAACCTTTACGTGCCATTTACTAAGACTTGGAGAGATCACAATTGCCCTTAAGGGAATATCCTTCATTTCTTATCATCTTTATATTATCATATACCATTATACATATCATATGCTATCATTTCACACTATTTAATTTCTGAACTCATAGATCTTTGAAGCAAAGGACTATATTAATTTTTTCAGCTACTATATTATACTGATGACATATAGTGCTGACCTTCTACTTACAATCTCAGTTCTTTTTCCTACAGATGATTGCAGCCACACCTTCCCTAGCTAGTCTTTGTATCATAGAGCAGAGCAGAAATTCCTAAACTTTTCCCATTCATGGCACCCTTCCAGTCTCAACAACTTTTTTCATGGTGCCCATTCACCTAATGAAATACTTAACAGTTCCATTAAATCAGTAAGGCCCAAACTTACTGATAAGTAATAATAATAATAATAATAATAAGTATTTATGTTCTAATTACATAGCAGTCATTTAAAAATAATGTACACAAATGAAAGAAAATAGCATTTAAATTTTATTTGGAAATAACCACAATTACTAATGGGATATGTATACCTGTTGGGACTTTTCACACTTAAAATCAGATTGGACATCACTACCCTCATTTCCCGTTTCACATTGATTTTCTCCAAATACTTGCCTTTTATCACAGCAGATGCTGAAAGCCTACTTTGCAAAGATATCACATAATAAATGGAATTAGGATCTGCTGAGCTGTCGCACTTAGTACCAGATACTAAGTAGCAGATACAGCCACTGTGTTAAAATATCTTGTAGCATCCCTATGAGTTCGCTGTGGTGTCTATGGGTGCAACTGTGCACAGTTTGGAATGTTACATTTTTCTTCACTACATTCTATCCTTTTAGATTCAGTCATTTATCCAGGCTGTTGATGAACAATTTAACTATCGTTTCATCCGAGTCATTGATAGAAATACTCATAAACACAGGACAGAGGCTAGCTCCCTGTAAGACAACATCAGTTTTTGAATGAGTTCTCTTTGGGGCATTCATCCAGGTCTGAATCCATCTAATTCTTCTATAATCATAGTCTTATTTCATGTTTATGTGGCATTTTATTACTAAAATCTAGCTCCTCACAAAGACACCAGGAGGGACTTGGTTAAAAGCCTTGTTGAAATCTAAGTAACTCGTAGGTATAGCATTTCCCTGATTTGCAGGGAATAATAATAATATCTATTATTAATAATTATTATATAATATTTAATATCCAATCATAATAAAGCTAGCATTTATTTAGTGCTTTAAGGTTTGCAAAATGCTTTACAAATGCCATACTATCTCATTTGATCCTCACAATTATCCTAGGAAGAAGTTATTTTTATTCCTATTTTTACAGATGAAATAAATTTCATTCATTTATTTAATATGATATTTCATTTTCCCCTAAATACATGTTAAGATAATTTTAAATACTTTTTTTGGGTTTTGAATTCCAAATTCTATCTCTTCCTCTTTTCCTTGCTCCTGCTGAGTTAATAAACAATCTGATATAATTTATGTATGTGTAGTCATATAAAGCATTTCCATATTAATCATTTTGTACAAGAAGATGATGAGATAAATTTTACTTTGATGAGGTTGGGGGAGGCAAAGAGGAGTAAGACTTGATCCCCTCCCCTCCCCTCAAGAAATTTATAGTTGACTTGGGGAAGCAAGGCATAAACATACACTGAGTTTCATAAAAATGCAAGCAAGAAATAGCAAAGATTAAATTAAAAAAAAGTATAGGTGAAGTCAGAGAATATTATTAGAGGACCAGTGACTTCCTGCACAGGAAGCTCTGAGATGGGAGATGTTGGTGTAGAAGGTTTCAGGGCATCGAGGTGGTGCTAGTCCTGCAGTCATGAAGATTCCTCTTCATGAGTTCAAATCTGGACTCAGACACTAATTATTTGATCCTGGGCAAGTCACTTAACTCTATTTGCCTCAATTTCTTCATCTGTAAATGGATGGAGATGGAGGAGGAAGTGACAAACCCACTCTAGTATCTTTGCTAAGAAAACCCCAAAATGTGGTCATGAAGAATTAGACATAGGGTTCCTTCATCCTCTAACTGTTTCTTCCTCCAACTTGGGATATTTTTCCTTTGATGGATTTTGGCTAAGATATTTCTAAAATTTTTCCTTTTGGATTTATTTTAGGGAGTTTACCAATCCACTGATTAGTGAATTCTATCTTCATTCTACTCTCCAGTTCTAATAGATATTGGCAGTTTTTATTTATAATTTCTTGAAATATAATGTTCAGGATTTTTAAAACTATTGTTTTCAGCAAATCTGGTGATTTAAAAATTATCTTTGACCTATTTTTCAGGTCAGTTGTTGTTTTTGCAAGGCAGTTGGAGTTATGTGCCTTGCCCATGGTCACACAGCTAATAAGTGTTAAGTATCCAAGACTAGATTTGTACTCTGGTCTTCCTGACTTCAGGGCCAGTATTAGATCTACTGCTCCACTTAGCTCATGCAGACATTGATTTCTCTTTGGTTTATAGTTGAAAGGGAGTCTGTTATTTGTTCAAGGTTTAGCATTTTTTCCTTCCAAGTCCTTTCTGCTTACCAGACCTTTGAGGTTTATAGTGGTGGATCTTCAGAGTCCATTCTTGCATCTCAAGACAGTGTGGCATGGCCCTCTTTGGGTTCCCGAAATGTCTGGCTCTGAGATGTCCAGCCACGGAGCTCCTCATTGCCTGCTGCTGCTCTCCCTGGGCTTCCTAAGTTCCTGCCCTGAGGCTTTCTGACCCACCTGGGACTTTTCCAGGAGAGCCCTGTGGCTGCTTTTGGACACAGAACCTTGCGGCCCACATGTGTCCAGTGCTGGTTCTGCTAGGAGGCTCTTATGTCCTAGCACTGGCTTTATTGGAAGCCTTTTTCAAACATTTGCCTGTGGGCTTCTGGATGGGTTTCTGCTCAATTTTGGGATGGAAGAAGTCATTTACTGTGGAGTTTTTTCATTGGATTTCTTGATTATTCCTTAGAATAAGGCAAATTTCAGATTTTTGCTGGAATAATTCTGGGGGAATGTGGCCTATCTCTATGTAGGCAGCCATCTTGGTCAGAAATCTAGGCAAACTTACAGGACTATAAGGGTACAGAGAAAATGCAGACCTACTTTGGCAGAGGGCCTTCCCTCATTTGGGAGTCCTCTATAACAATGATATCAGAGGTACAACGCCCTGCCCTTTTATTTCAATGAACTATCTCATTCACCCACTGGCAGTGGTAATTAGATGCAGTGTATAAAGAATTGGATTTAGAGTCAATCAATCAGTCAAAGGCACTGAATTAATGTTTCCCAATCTTTGGCCAGAAATGCCCAGAGGTAGTTGGAGGTTTTATACAAAAATGGTGTTATAAGGAAAGAAAGCGTTTTGGGACCCTCCAGATACTCTGGAAATGGCAGATATTTTTGTAAGAAGATTCAGCCACAGACATTTATTAAGTACCTGCAATGAGAAAGACATAGGTAGGTGGCCCGGTGGATGGAGTGCTAGGCTTGGAGTAAGTAGAGTAGAAATTGTAATGAGGAAAAAACAGTCAAAACTGCCCAAATAACTTTTAATATAAAGTTTTTGCTTTTCCTATGTCGTTCTTTATATTTATCTCAAATGTGGCTTCAGATACTTACTAGCTGTGCAAAGTCACGTGATATCAGCCTGCCTCAGTTTCCTCATCGATGAAATAGCTTGTCATGAGGATCAAATGAGACAATATTTGTAAAGAGCTTAACACAGTGCCTGACGCATTGTTGCTGCTATATAAATGCTTTTATTGTTGTTGTTAATGGCACAGGCCCTGTATTTGGGATCTGAAAAATTGAGTTCTTGTTTAATTTTTGCTACTCATGAGCTGATTTGGGACAAGTCACTTCCCAGTTCTGGGACTTGGTTCCCTCATCTGTCAAATCAGGGACTAGGTTTGATTAAGTGGCTTCCATGGCCTATTTGAACTTTAATAGTGTTGTGTGTGTGTGTGTGTGTGTGTGTGTGTGTGTGTGTGTGTGTGAGAGAGAGAGAGAGAGAGAGAGACAGACAGACAGACAGACAGAGATATATACAGAGAGAGATCATCCCTATTTTCTAAATGTGCCAAATGATTTCATCCTGCTGGGCCTGCTTCCCAGGGATTCTGAGGAGAAGATAAGGCAGTGCATAGGAAATCCTCCTGTAAGATACAGAAGTGCTGCATTTTTGAGGGGTAATTTTGAGGGCTACTCTGGGGCCAGATGTTTGATAAGAGAGTAAGATTAGAGATGGCCTCGTGATCCAGGCTAAAACCCTTGTGTTTATCCCAGAGGCGATAGGGAGCCCTTGAAGGTTTCTGAGCAGGAGAAGTTCGCAGTTAGATCTGTAGCCATGTGAGGGGTAGAGAGAGATGAGGTTGTTGGGGCCAGTACGGAGGCCGGGTGAGGTCACGAGGGCCTGAGCTGCAATTTAGGTTTTAGTATGAGCAGAGACCCACCAGACTGTTGATTCTACTTTGGCAACTAATGGGCTATTCTTGGAGCTGGGATGCCAGGGAAAGGAAAAGATGCCTCCTTGGTTCCGAGCCTGCTGACTCATCCACTGAGTCTCCTTTACGGCAATTACAGTGGGATGATGGGGCTGCTGTGACCTTGGGAGGAAGGCCGGATGCAGGCAGCAGATTCCCTCCTCCCATCCGCGGGCGCCCCATTGCCTCTGGGTGGCCTTGTCCGGCTCAGGGTGCCCGCGTTCAGCCAGATGCACTGAGGGGAAGGGGAGCAGGCTGTTCTCTCTCCCCCGTCATCCCAGGCAGGCACACGCACCTCCTGCTGCCAGGCTGCCGCTGTCCCTGGTACAGATGGGTCTCTGTGTTTCTTTGTGGGGCTGCTTGAGTCTCGGGCCCTCCCTCTCCTCTGGGCATCTCCTGATTGAGAATAGACCGGTGTGGTTTGAGGGAGGAATAGGCAAAAGGAAGGGGGTGGGGGCGACATGGAGTGCAAGGAATATTGCATCAGGATCTACAGAGGCAGCATGTTGGTAAGAAGGAGCTGGCTTCAAATTCTGTTTCCAACAACTCTTGGGGAATCAGGTAACTTTCCTGGGCCCTCAGTTTGCTCACTCGGGAGATGAGGGAGTTGGGCTAGACCCGGCAGGGGTCCTCAAACTACGGCCCCCAGGCCAGATGCAGCAGCTGAGAACGTTTATCCCCCTCACCCTGGGCTATGAAGTTTCTTTATTTAAAGGCCCACAAAACAAAGTTTTTGTTTTGACTATATTCCGGCCCTCCAACAGTCTGAGGGACAGTGAACTGGCCCCCTATTTAAAAAGTTTGAGGACTTGAGGCTTCTGACGGCCTTTCCACTCTGGATCTGTGACCCCACCTTCTCTGACCTTGCCCGTGTGATCCTGGACGAGTCTTGCCCCTCTGTCTGAGCCACCACCATAACGTGAGGGGTTAAGTGATTTCTGAGGCCTTTCACTATCCAATGGCCAGCGCTGGTTTAGAGCTGGAAGGAGCAATTAGGCGGGGAGGTGAGAACTGGACCCAGCTCCTTCCTCAGGCTCCGGAGGAGGGGAGCGCCCTGGGCCACACCGGGCTGCAGGTGTATCAGAAAGCACTGGGAGCACTCTTCAGTTCTTCATTTATGGAAATGTTGCTTGACAAGGGAGGCCTGAATTCCAGGCCCATTCGGGTCCCCTTCTCTGGAAAATAAACCCTGTTGGTCAGATGAGCACTAGGATGCCTTCTGGCACTAACACTCCAGGGCCACTAACTCTACCTTTCTGGCCTTCTGTTTCCTCCTCCGTGAAATGGAAGCAATGGCTGCTTGCTCTGCTAACTTACACATCCAACATAAGAATTTTTGTTCATTTTGTATGAAAATATAAACGCTACATGGATTTTTAAAAAGTGAAACATCAATAGCAAGGGGGCAATATGGCAGATTAGGTAGGAAGCTGGCCTTCAAGATCAGGGTTCAAGTTCTGCTTCTAATATGCTGGTTGGGTAATCTTGGGCGAGTCACTTAATGTTGCTCTAAGCAACTTTCCAAGAGTTGCAAACTTGGATGGAGGGAGTTCCTTAAAAGGCAATCCTTATTTTTTAGTGCTGAGGCCATGGGGTTAAGTGATTTGCCCAGGGTCACACAGCTAGGAAGTATTAAGTGTCTGAGGTCAGATTTGAACTCAGGTCCTCCTAACTTTAGGGCTGGGGCTCTATCCACTACACCACCTCGCTGCCCCAGCAATTCCCATTCTAATCACAGGTCTAGTCCCTACTTCTAAGAGCACAATGATATTCTACAATAGTCACATATCATGCTTTGTTCAATTATTTCCTAATCAGTTGGCCCATGATTTCCCCCCTTCCCCCAACTTTTCGCTCTGGTAAAAAATGTTGCTCTGAAGAATTTGGTGCATCGTGGGCCTTATTTTTTTTCAAAAAATGCAAGACACTTTTGAAGGCTCCAGAGTGTTCCTTATTTGCCAATTATAGGTCATTCCGCTGTGCTGGAACAAAATGGCAAGAGGCCATTTTTCAATTAGGTCTGGACCAAGTGTGGAATGTAGTTGAGACCAAAGGGCCAGTTAGGTCCTGGGCTCCCATGAATAGAAGGCTTGGATCCAGAAAGAGGCAGTAGATGCCGTGTCCTCGTTCTCCGGGCCTGCCTGATGGGGCAGAACACATTTTGAGTTATTGTGTTCAGTTCCGGGCAGCATATTTTAAGAAGGACATTGACCTGCTGGAGCCCATCCAGAGAAAGGCCTCTAAGGCTCTGAGTCTCAGTCTGAGGACTGGACACTAACTCTGATGAGGCTTGGGGCTGTCTAGTCTAAAGAAATCATAGGATTGATTTTATTATTGTTTTCTCGTTGTATGGAAGAAGAATTTGACTTATTCTTCTTGGGCTCAGAGGGAGACTTAAGAATGATGGTGGATGTTAAAATGAGGCAGATTTTGGCTTATTTTATTTTATTTTTTTTTGCTGAGGCGATCAGGTTTAAGTAACTTGCCCTGGGTCACACAGCCAGGAAGTGTTAAATGTCCGAGCCAGATTTAATCTCAGGTCCTCCTGACTTCAGGACTGGTGCTCTATCCACTGCACCATCTCGCTGCCCCAATTTTGGCTTAATTTAGAGAAAAACATACTAATAGTAAGGAAGTAGGCTGCCTCAGGAAGTGTGTGAATTGGAGTGACATCTTGCCATGTTGACTGTTGATTTCCAGAAGGCATTTGACTCTAGCAGAACAGAACCAGGCCTGGAAGGCTTTCTTTCCAAGAGGGAGCAGTCTGACTTACCTCTGTCAGGATTCTCTGAGACCCTTTAGTCTGCGGATCCCAGATACTATAGTGATGCGATCGTTCCCATATTCCTGCTTGTGGACAGCTTAATGCCCCAAAACGCCAGAGGGGGATGCCAGTGAGATCCATGACCATTCAAGGGGAGATGGATCTCTCCCCTTGTCATCTGGATTATTTCTTGCAATAGCCTGTTGGTGGGTCAGGCTTCCTCAAGTCTTCCCCCACTCCAATCTAGTTTCCATTCAATCACTGGTGATCTTCCTAAAACACAAGTATGAGCACATCACCCCAATGCTCAGTAAACTCTGGTGCTTCCAGGGGCAAATACAAAGTGCTCTGTTTGACATTCAGAGCCCCCCCCCAACCTTTCCAGGTTGTCTAGTGACACTGGTCTCCTGGTTGTTCCACAGACAAGACACTCCATCCCAGCTCCAGGCATTTTCTGCAGTTGTCTTCCTCCTCTGTTCCAACTACTCATCTCCTTTAAGTCCCTTTTAGTTCATTTAAGTCCCAACTAAAGTCCCACTTCTCTACAGGAAGCTTTTTTCTTCATTTTTCTCAATTCTTGTGCTTTTCCTCTGTTAAATATTTCCTATTTATTTATAAATAGTATAAAAACAATAGTTTGTAAATAGTTTGCTTTGTATATATTTCTTTGCATGTTATCTCCCTGGTTAGATTGTAAACTCCTCGAGGACAGGTACTGTCTTTTATCTCTTTTTTGTATCTCCAGCCCTTAGAACAGTACCTGGCTTAATGAATGAATAAATCCACACCGGGAAAGCAGGTAGATTGTCCAAAGTGATACATGCAGTTGGAGGAGTGAGGCAATTGGACCATTGAGTTAATCCATCAAAACCTAACTTTTGGACAAGTCTTGAGGGTAAACAAGGTGGGACCCAGAAGTCAATAGGAAGAACAGAGTGGGCCAGATCGCTTTTGGGAAGCCTCGTGGTGCTTCCAGCGGAGTCCACGCTGTTCCCTGCTGCCGAAGCCCATTTTTGAATATAAGTAGCTTCCCAGTATTCTCAATCCTGTTAAATGTGGGAAGGTTAGGAAAAGGTTAGATCAGGAGAACCAGGACTGCTGGTGATTATGGCATTGTAGAGATATCCGTGGTGGGTATGAGTCAGCTGCAGCCTTTATCTGTTTTGATTTTCATGAACAAATTGGAGCAAAAACTATCGTCAAGCACATGTATGACCTGGAAAGGAGGTGGGCTAGTCGATATATAAATATTTCTAGACATATTTATATATATAAGTATATATAAATATTTGTATACATATACATATAAATATTTAGATATACATATACATATAAATATTTAGATATACATATACATATATATTTATATGTATCATGTATACAAATTATATATATATATATGATGACTGAAGAGACTGGATGAGAGTATTGCTGATTCCATGTAATACTAATTGACCTATCAGAATGCCTCCTTGCTGGCATGCTAGAGAGCCTCTGAATGGGTCTCTGAAGACGGGAATGAACATGTGGATGACTGCCATCTGCATACAGAAAGGGATTTCCTAAACTCTTAAGATCATAGGAGCACCTCTGAGCGCTGAAGCATAAATTAACATGTCCATGGGAGTCTGAGAAGGACGAGAAGAGGGCCGGAGAAAATGCCAGACAAAGAATAGTGGGAGGAACAGAGGTGGTTAGCCTGAAGATGAAGGGCACACGATGACCGTCTTTAAAATTCATTCTCTTTTTTTTGACGTTTAAATGCTTAAACTAGCTCATCAGAGGAATCTCGTAGTCAGACGCAGCAAAGCTGAAAGTTTTAAAGAGCTCCCATGTTATTCTTGTGGAAAAGATGGAGTTTTGTGGATTGGGCGATAAGGCATTAAGATGGATTTGAAATTGGGTGAATGGGCAAGCTGAAAGAGTAGTTGTTAATTGTTCACTGTGGGCTTGGCAGGAGGCCTCAGGAGAGCCTCTCTAGTGGAGGGCTTGAGCCCTGGACTAGTTACCATTTGTATTAATGGCCTGGAAACAGGCATGGGGGGTATGCTCGTTGGCTTTGCAGCACGCAAAAAACACATGGCGTGACGACATATCTTGAGCGTCCAGAGCATCGGGCTGGATCAGATAAGATGGAAACTCTTGGGAAGTAAGGGCTGTTTGTTCCTTTACTTGTCTCCTCAGTGCCCAGCATCACGCTCTGTACAGAGACAAATGACAAGTGCTTGTTGGGTAGGTGAAATTCTCTGGGAATAAATGTAAAGTCTTAGACTTGGGTTTGAAAAAAACCATTTCAGGAGTACAAAGCAGGGGGCATGCAGTTGTTCTGAAGAAGATGGGGGTCTCAATGGACTGCAAACTTGCTATGAGTCAGCAGAAGTTCAGATAATGGGAGAATGCTCACGGGAGGGAGGCCTGAGAGGACATTCTTGTCCTGAGGAGGCCAGGAAGCACTAGCCACTAGGAAGGTTCTAGGGCTTAGGTGTTCTGGGCTGCAATGGGCCATACTGTGGGTTATTCCCACTTAGGTCAACAGCCATACACAGTGAATTCTTGGAAACTTATCCAGGGAAAAGGGACTGCCAGGTTTGAGATTGTAAATTGAGTCAAAGCTCGGTGGCAAATGGTTTGATTTGGAGTCAGGAAGATCTGAATTCAAAGGCACTTAACTGTGTGATGCTGGATAAGTCACTTAAGTTCTAGCTGCCTGAGTTTCCTCGATTATAAAATAAAGATATCAAAATATTAAGTATACAACAATAGGACCTGCCTCCCAGGGTTGTCATCAGGCCCAAATGTGATGATATCTATAAAGTGCTTAGCACTGAGCCTGGCATTTAGTCGGCACTTAATAAATGCTTACTTTCTTCTTTCAGAGCTTCTCAGCTGATCAGCAGTGGGCTCCGGCTGCAATGCATTTCCCACTTGAGCGAGACCTAGTCTAAAAAAAAGAATAAAGTGTTATCGAAGGAATGAGGAGAAGACCTAATGGGGATATGGTTGTCTTATATATATATATATGTATGTATATATATATATATAATATATATATATATATATATATATATATATATGCATATATATATATATATATGTATGTATATATATATATAGTTGTCTTCATATATATATGCATATATATATATATAAAATCAGGGGTCCTCAAACTTTTTAAATAGGGGGCCACTTCACTGTCCCTCAGACTGTTGGAGGGCCAGACTACAGTAAAAATAAAAACTTTGTTTTGTGGGCCTTTAAATAAAGAAACTTCATAGCTCTGGGTGAGGGAGATAAATGTCCTCAGCTGCCGCATCTGGCCGCGAGCCGTAGTTTGAGGACCCCTGTATAAAATTGTCTTCAAATATTTGGAAAGTTGTCACGTGGAAGAAAGATTATTCTTGTTCTGCTTGATGTCAGCAGCTGTGGGTAGAAGTTTCAACGATAAACTTAGTCATGTGGTCAGAAAGCTTTCTGATAATTAGAACTGGCCCAAAGTGGTACGGGCTGCCTCAGGAGGCAGCGGGTTTTCTTCACGGGAGGCCTTCTCCAAAGGCTTGGGGACCACATCTGGAGGGGGGTGGCCATTTCTCACCAAGTATGGAGCAATGGCCACCTACGGATGAGCATTCTATCCTAGTGCATCCCGCACTAAGGGACAGGGAGAAGGAAGCATGCTCTAGGCCAGTCAGACTATCCCCGCCACCATAACCAGGACCTCCCCTCAGCCCCAGAAGGAGACGATACCCTGAATCAGAGAACTTGGAGCGTTTTGGGTGGTGGTGACATTGGGCCTGGACGGCCATTGATGTGCTTTTCAGTTAACAAATTGTGTGATTCAGTGATCTGAGGCTGTTATTTGCTCTGCCTGGCCCCAGTGGGGAGAACCAAGATGTTGCTACTTAGCTGTGTCTGACACTTTGGGCTAAAGATGCTGCACTTGTTTGCTCTTTTCTTCTCTAGATCGCTTTACAAATGAGGGAACTGAAGCAAACTGGATTAAGGGACTTGCCCGGGGTCACACAGTAAGCATCGGAGACTGGATTTGAATTTAGGCCATCCTGATTCTAGGCCTGTCTCTCTATCCATTGGGCACCTAGCTGCCCAAGTCAGATTTTAGCTTGATGGAATGAAGAAATTTCTAACAGATAGAGCTACCAAGACAATGGGCTGCTTTGAAAAGTAGTGAGTTCCCTGTTACTGAAGGTATTCAAGAGGATCCTTCTGCTCTGGTATAGGTTAGACAAGCAGCCCTCGCAGGTCTCTTCCCGTTCTGATACATGGGGTTCTGGTGCTTTCAATGTGAACCACACAGACGGGTATCTCAGTATCCCATCTTGGGTAGCGTGCTTCCTGCAGAGTCTTGTCTCACTCTGGGCATCCTACAGAGAGACTTCCGGGGGTTAGTATTTTGGGAGCATCTCTGGAGCCCTTGCAGATGCTACCGTGGCTGAGGATCATCCCAGTGAGGTGTGTGCTTTCCTGATGGTTTACAGATGGGTTCTGGAAGGCTGAACCAAGAGGAGATGTTGGGGAAAAGGAATAGTATGAGGTGATGATAAATGGATGGATAAATGAATGAAAATGCATTTATTAGGTACTTACTGTGTGCAGAACAAATATGCTCCATGAAGACACAGATAGGATCATCCTCGGGGGGGGGGGGGGCGGTACAATGTGAGCCTGGTTTCAGGAAGATCCAATTCCAAATCTGGACTCAGACACTTCCTACCTCCTGGACAAGTCACTTAAATGCTATGTGCCTCAGTTTTTCCATCTGTAAAATGGGTATAACTTACTTCCCAGGGTTGTTGTAAAGATCAAATGAAAAAACTGTTAAATATTTAACACAGTGGCTATAATACACATACACACACACACGCACACACACACACACACACACGTAATATATATATCCTCCCATAAATACACACATATTTATAATATATATCCTCACATATATATTTTAAAATTTTATTTACTTTTACTATACATTGCTTTATGAATCATGTTGGGAGAGGAAAAATCAGAGCAAAAGGTAAAAACCCATGAGAGAGATTTTAAAAAAGCAACAGAAAAAAGAAGTGAACATAGTATGTATTGATTTACATTCCGTCTCCTTAGTTCTTTTTCTGGATGCAGATGGCATTTTCTGTCCAAAGTCTATTGGGATTGCTTTGAATCACACACACACACACACACACACACACCCCAGTAAACGCTACATAACTGTTTGTTAATTGTAATTGTCACTATCATTATTTTATGGAGGAGGAAATGAGAGGAAGAAGTGGTTTGTCCCATATCCCAGAGCAAATTGATTTAGAAGCAGGAACTTGCACCTCGCTATATAACTCTAGTGCTCACTGAAGTGAGCTACTTTAATTGAACTTTTGAGACCCTTTGCCAGTTGGTGCTTTTCATCTTCCTTCCTCAGTTTGAACCTTTAGGTTCAGGAAAGATGGAGGGAAAGGTTTTAGACCCACCAGTGAGATACTCTTTGTCTTTCCTTCTCCTCTTTCTTCCCACTTCCCACTCTGGATAGATGTTGGCCCGATCTCCTCAGCTGTGGTCTAAAAACTCCCAAGCAGTACATACATGTAGGCAGTAGGGCCTCTGTCCTTCCAGGGCAGGGGGTCTCTGGGGTGCCCGGCTTTTTTTTTTTGGCCCACTTGGGAATTCAAGGAATCATTTCTATTTCTTTGGGGAGGCAAGGGCTCACTTTAGTAGGCAGCAGCTGAAGCATTAAGAGAGAAAGGAAGCTGTCTGAGTAAATGGGAGAGCCTCCTGATTCTCAAGGCATCTACTCTCTCCTTTAGCCAGAAAGGGTATTTGATACCAGGGTGCATTGGGCAGCTTGGTGGCTCAGTGGCTAGAGATGCCTCATTTTCCTGAGGTCAAATTTGAGCTCAGACTCTCACTAGCCATGTGACCCTGGCAGGTCACTCAACCCTGTTTGCCTCAATTTCCTCCTCTGTAAAATGAACTGGAGAAGGAAATGGCAAGTTATTTCAGTAAATGGGTCATGAGGATTTGGTCATAATTTAAAACAACTCCCAGCTAGTTGTCAGAGGCCAGATTTGAACTCAGAAAGAGGATTCCTCTTAATTCCAAGCCCCAGTGCTCTGTTTGCTGTTCCCTCCTTGAGTAGATACATCTATAGATGGAGAGAGCATTTATTAAGTGCTTACTGTGTGCCCAGCATGATGCTAAGGACTAGGGGCATAAATATAAGCAAACAGGGCAGTCCTTGCCCTCAGGAGCTCACATCCTAATAAAAGAACGACAGCTCATAAGGGAGAACTGGGTAGCTTGAAAACAATACAATTCTAAAAATAAAAATTCTAAAGAGACACTTGGTTCTTCTCCTGGTAACAGAATTGTCATCATGTAGTCCCTTTCATTTGCTCAAAATAAATTTACTTTTCCAGTTTTCTCTTGACTCTTGTGTTTATATTTCAAAGTTCCTATTCAGCTCTGGTCTTTTCATCATCAGATATACTTGAAATCCTCTCTTCCATTAAAAGACCAATTTCCCCTTGTATTGTGGTGAACTTTGCAGCCTAAGTTATTATTGGTAGCTAAGTGGGGATGGTAGACAGAATGCAAGACCTGACGTTCTGGATCCAGGTTTCGCCTCAGACACTTCAAGTGACCTCTGTTTGACTCAGTTTCCTTATCTGTAAAATGAGAATCATAATAGCCTTTCTCCTGGGGTTGTTTTGAGGATCGAATGAGAAAACATTTATAAAGCTTTAGCACAGTGCCTGGTACATAGTAAGTGCTGTATAAATATTAACTATTGTTATTATTACTAGTCTCTAGCTTTTGCCTTTTGGAATATTATATTTCATGATCTCTCATTTACAGTGGAAGCTGTATCCCTGATATTTTCTCTTTGATACTTAAGCTGCTGCTTTTTTGGCTGTTTGCAGTAATTTTTATTTTTTTGTTTTGATGTAAGAGCTCTAGATTTGGGGCTTTCTGAAACTTTTGCTTTTGGGATTCCTTTCAGGAAGTGATCAGTGGATTCTTTCCATCTTTACTTTGCCATCTGATTCCTATCGTGTCCAAGCTTTTAAAAAATTATGGTTTTCAGAGAGTCCAGAAATTCTTAAATTATTTCTCTTTGATATGTTTTTCAAGTTGGTTTTTTTCCTATCATCTCTCATATTCTCTTCTACTTTAAAAAAGTTCTTTTGATTTTCTAGTGTTTCTTGCTGAATTATAGAATTATTGATTTCTGTTTGGTTTATTCTGGTTTTCATGGAATCCATCTATCACTTTCTCTTTAAAGTTATTCATTTACTTTTCAGTTCTGCCCTCTAGACCTTTTATTTAAATTTAAACATCTCTTGCTTCATTTCTTCATTTCTTCCAGTTGTTCATGGTAGCCTTTGGAAATGGCCAAATCAACTTCTTTTAGTCTGTGTTTATAGGTGTTATGGAGTTATTCTCTCCTTCCGGAAGATTTTTAGATTTGCAGTTATTTTTGATAGCAGGTGGTGTTTTCTTGGATTTACTCATGTCTCCAGCTTTACTTTCTAAAGTGGGCTAGCCTAAGATACTGTCCATTGCTTCCTGCTGTGCTTCTGAGTGAAATGATCAGCTCTGTTTGGTCCTGCTCTGGATCCCCTGGGTCACTACAGTGATCTTTGCTGTTCTGGATCTCTGAAGTTCAAGGCTTTCTCAGGATAGTGTTAGGAGACTCTGGGCCTGGGCTAGCCCTGTCTGAGTGTGGAAGCACCTTGTTGGCTCCTGCCTGCTTCTGTTTGCTGGGATTTCGGAGATCCTTTTCCTGGGGCTTTCTGGTCACTCTGAGACTTTCTCAAGAGAACCTTCTGCTTCTGCTGCCCCAGGACACAGAGCCACGTAGGTTCCACATGTCCCTGGCCATCTCCGATCGGGCTGAGTGGTTCCCTGATAGTAATTCTGAATTTAGTGGAAGGGATCCCTTTTTCCAATTTTCCTTGAGCTGCTCACTGACTTTTGTACCGTTTGGGATTGGAAGAAGTTCCTTACTACAGTTTCTCATTTGATTTCTCTATCATCACTTGGTCTGGTCTGCACTTGGTACAGATGTGAGGGTTTTGTTGAGTAGGTAAGTATGTGGAAGAGGGACAATGTATCGCTGTTTAGTCAGCCATCCTGGGTGGAAATCTGTCCTGTGTTTGTGTCACACTCATTACCTAGAGTGAGTGTGTTTGAGCTGGAGTGGTACACAGGATAGAGCCTTGGGCTTAGGAGCAGTAAAACTCATTTTCATGAATTCAAATCCAACCTTTGACACTTAGTAGCTGTATGACCCCAGGCAGATCACTTGACACAGTCAGTCTCAGTTTCCTCATCTGTAAAATGAGATGGAGAAGGACGTGACAAACCACTCCAATATCTTTGTCAAGAAAATCCCAAATGGGGTCATCAAAAGTGGAACACATTTGAAATGATTCAACAACAAAAATATAATTGAAGGACTTAAAGTGGAAGCACTTGAAATAATTATCAAGGTTTGTTACCCGTTTTTCTTTCCCTTCCATATAATATTAGTTATATGTCATCATCCTCAGCAGAATTGCTGTCAGAAAGTTGGGACTTGGGTAAGTCAAATCTCTGATCATGAAATCAAAAGTTTAGGGTTCAAAGATTTGGGGCTTTCTGAAACTTTTGCTTTTGGGCTTCCTTTCAGGAAGTGATCAGTGGATTCTTTCCATCTTTACTTTGCCATCTGGTTCCTAGTAATACTAGTAATTACTAGTAAATTAGTAAAACTAGTAAAATAGTAATTACTAGTATAACTAGTAATAGTAATGATAATAATAACCCCATTTGTATAGTGTTGTAAGATTTTCAGAGTACTTTACAGACATTATTTCATTTTATCCTTGCCACAACTCTGTGGTATTTTTATGCCCATTTTACAGATGAGGACACTAAGTGATTTGCTTAGAGTCACTCAGCTACTAAGTATTTGAGACAGTATTCAGACTCGGGTCTTCTGCTCCCAAGTCTAAGCTCTGAGCCACCATCTAATTCAAGCGCTTCATTTTATGCTCCTTTGTACCCCTTTGACCCTTCCCAAGTAACCAAATGTCTGTTGAATGAATGAATAAACATGGTACTTATGGTACCAAGCAGTGGATGTTTTGGGAAAGGGGAGAGATCGTTTTGGGCTGGAGGAAGTCAGAGAGACCTGAAGGAAGTGGCTCTCAAGGGTCTGGAGGTGCATTAGCACTAGCCCCAGTGTCCCCTGCACAGCCTCACTCCCTAGAAAAGCATGAAGGGCGTGCAGGGAGAGGAAGTATTTCTTCTCCTTTGGCTCTGGGGGACTGGCCAAGGCAAGACAAAAAGGACAAGAGCATGGCAGGTCCTTTAGAGACCGGTGCAGCCCCTGGGTACTCTCCGCTTCTCTGAAGGTCTTGCAGGATGTTCTTTGTCTAATCAGATGGAGTTGCACTGACTGGAACAGTCTCTGGCTCCATCTTGCCCTGGCAGGATGAAGCTGTTGATAAGGGACTTAGCCACACGGGGAGGGCACAGGTGGTCGTGAAGCCCCTTCCTGGAAGGGGGAAGGGGACAGCCCAAGGGTGGCCCCATTGGGTGAGACACTAACCACTCCTGAGCCCTGTCGTATCCCCAATGCTCGGGGTGGGGACCAGGTGGGAGCCCTGCCTCCAACTAGGCCAGAGACAAAGCAGAGTGAGGGATAACATCCACTTTGAGCCTGGGCTAAAACCAACCTTGGTCAGACTCTGATACTCTGCATTTCTGAGCTGTTCCTCAGCTTGGGAACAATTTTTAGAGCTGGTGAGATTTTAGAACATAGGGGGTTATATATTTTTACCATATTTAACATATATTGGACTACTTGCCATGTAGAGGAGGGGGTGGAGGGAAGGGAGGGGAATGGAACACAAGGTTTTGCAAAGGTCAGTGTTGAAAAATTATCCTTGCATATGTTTTGAAAATAAAGTTTTGATTAAAAAAAAAGAACATAGGATGTTAGAAGTGGAGGGGCTTTAGAACCTGGAAAGTAAGAGGTAGGAAGGACCTTAGTGACCTCCCCCGCCTCCCTCTGCAGTCCAGTTCTTTCATTTTATAGCTAGGGAAAGTGAGACCAGGAGAAGTGAAAAGATAGTGAGTCAGTAGGAGAATAGGCCCCTAAACTCAGGCCTTCTGACTGCTTCCCTTTCCTCTTTCTTCTGCTCTTTTTGGCCTTGTGGGCCATTATTGTTCTGTTTGAGAGGGAAAGGCCTGAGGTATTCACTCTGACTCTTTGTAGTCATCCTGGACTGTGACACCTGGGAGAAGCTCCCGCTGTTCCTGGAAGAGGGTTGTTGGGGAAGAGGAATGGGAATGGGGACTATTTCTTTCTCTAGGGGAAGGGGGACTTGAAGGAGAGACAATTGTTCGGGCACTCAGTTGGAAGCCTTAAGACAACAATAATAAAACTATCTGTGAAAAGCCTCCTTCTGCTTACCTAGTGTATGGAGGAAGCCTGGAGTTCTCCCAGCTTATGTTGGCGGAACACCAACCCCGCAGGTACAAATAATGGCTGGTGTTTCTGTAGCATCCCGAAGTTGGCAGATTGCTTTCCGCAGATTATCTCATTTGCGCCTCAGAAAAATCCTGGAAGATAGGTCCTTTAGGTGTTAATAGATCCATTTTATAGATGAGGTCACTGAGGCTCTGAGTTGCAAAACTGGCTAAGTCTACAGGGCAGAATTCCAACCCAGCTCTCTCAGACTCCGAGTCCAGCAGCCTCTCTCTCCCCTGGGCTCAGCTGCCTTTCAAGCTGGAGAGGCTCTCAGTCGTGTCTCCCTGGGACCAGTTTAGCCGAGGTTTTTCACCAGAATATTTGCCCCCCGCGTGAGGGGCTTGAGAGACTGACCTTCCTTTGGAAATCCGTCTTTTAAATTCTGAAAGCAGACGGTCTCCTAGGTAGCATTTTGGAGTTTAGACCTAATCCTGAGACGGTCTCCGAGAGCTCCCGCCCTCTCCTTGCAGGGAAAGCAGGAAGGACTTATTAGCTCCATTTTGTGGGTGAGGAAGCAGAAGGGAGGGAAAATCGCTTGCTCCCTGTCACCCCTGGAGCCGGATCCGAGTCCCCCCCGATTCTTCGGCCCAGGCTTGGTTGGCCCGCCGCTGGGACTGAGATTTGGGGAGGGGGGCGGGAGCCGGCGCTCTCCTTCTCCGCGGCCCCTAATGCCTGTCTTCTCTGCAGGTTCCTGCTTTTGGGTGGCCGTCCTGGATGGCAACGTGGTGGGGATCGTGGCGGCGCGGGGCAGCGAGGACGATAACACGGTGGAGCTGCGCCGCATGTCTGTGGACTCGAGGTACCGAGGCAAGGGCATCGCCAAGGCCCTGGGCCGCAAGGTGCTCGAGTTTGCCGTGCTCAACAACTACTCGTCCGTGGTGCTGGGGACGACGGCGGTCAAAGTGGCCGCGCACAAGCTCTACGAGTCCCTGGGCTTCAAGCACATGGGGGTGGTGGAGCACTACGTCCTGCCGGGAATGACGCACTCCCTGGTGGAGAAGATGTTCTTTCAGCTCCGCTACCACCGCTACCGCCTGCAGCTACGCGAGGAGTAAAGCGCCCTTTCAACAGCCGGAAAAACCAAACCCAGCCCTGACCCGATGGTTCTCCTCCCTCTTTTCCAAACGCTTAACCCAGCACTTTCATGGATTGTGGTTTGTTTGTTTTTAAGTTGTATGGTTTATTTGGCCGGATTTTTGGGGGGAGGCAGGGTGGGGGGAGGGGAAGAAGATCTGATTATTTCATTATTTAAAAACTTTTTTCTTTTTTTCTTTCTTTCTTTTTTTTTTTTTTTTGGTGGTCGTTGGTTTTGAGTTGGTTGCCGCCCCCTCCCCACCCCTCTATCCCGATCCCATCCCATCTTCGATTCGCTTCCCACATCCCGTCAGTATCCACACGGACTCTGACCAAGACGAAGACAACAGAAGTAATAATTCAACGAGCAGGCGGGCAGTCTGCCCGGGCCGGCGGACGCGGCTGCTCTCGGAGCGCCCCGAGCCCACGGCCGTCCTCCTCACGCTGGAGCCCCATGAGCCACTTCTCCCGGGTGATCCACGGAGGGGCTCTGGCCTCCCGCGTCAGCTGAAACTGCTCAGTCCGAGCCCGCACCCCACGCACTCTTCTCCATCTCCCACGTAACACAGAGACTTAAGCACAGAGACTGAAAGCAGAAACACTAGAGAAAACAGACCTTTCCCTCTGGTCCCCAGCCCTCCCTCTTCCCTGGCCCGGTGTACATAGAGCAGCCTCACCGTCCACACGCAAGCTCTAGGAGCCGCCCCTTCCAGCGGATTGTCACTCCCCTCCCCCCTCCGCCTCCCACCCCTCAACTTGCGGGCATTTCCCAGCATGATCCTGGCCTGTAAGGAGGACATGCACTATTTGTCCCAGGCCTGGTGGTCAGTGGTCAGCGGTCCACCGGGAGACCAGCATGGGAAGCCGCTTTGCTGTACTGCATGAAGAGGATGTGCCTGCTTGTGCTTGCAATCAAAGGCTCACTCGTAGCACTACCATCCGGGCAATGACCTTGCACTTTTTTTCTGGATGTGCCTCATTCTGCCAAAATCGTCTGAGGGAACCCCTGGTGCATCCGATGACTGAGACTCTCTCCCTCCTCCCGTCTCCTCTCACTCCCTCGAGCCTCCTCAGCCCCTTCTCTCTCTCTCTCTCTCTCTCGACCTAAGCCAGCAAAAGACTTAACCCATCGGACCCGTGGAGATCCAGTGTAATATAGTGTAAAATAGCAGCCTCTGATTTCTCTGCCCTCCCGCCCCGCCTCCGGTGGGCAGCCCTGTCCCCACCGGAGCTTTGGGCCGGACTCTGGCCGCCACTATCACCCGGCCTCTTTTCCCACATCCCCGCTTTATGATTTCACATCATTAAGTTTTCTCATGTTTATTTGTGGTCCTACTCCCTTCCCCAGTCTTTCTCCCCTTTCCTTTCCTTGTCCTTCCCTTCCTGTGCTCCCCTCCCCCTCCTTATCTTACTTTATGAGTTTATTTTATTTTGGCTGTGGCTGAACGGTGTCATTGAAGCCTAGGGGAGGGCGGGTTCCTATGGCAACACATTTGCACATTAATGTGCCCACCCAATCCAGCCCCTTCCGCAGAGCCTTGGCTGGGGAAGCTAGCGGCCCGATTATCCTAAGCAGCTGCCTGTTAGATAAGCAGAGCGGGCCTGGCCCCGCCACAGAGGGAAGGCGCCGCTTGACCGTGGCCCAGTGTGTGCCAGGCAGACTGGGCGTGGGTCTGCATGGAGGATGGATGTACAGTGCCTGTCCCGGGGAGCGGCCCAGACGACAGCTTCTTCTCGCCTGAAATCGTACCTTTTTTTGTAACTTATTTAACAGAATAGCAACTTTGCATGACTTTACTGTCTTGGGAAAAACCGGTAGGTTATACTTAAAAAAGAAAAAAACCACAAAAACATACAGAAAAACCACACCAAAAAAAGAAAAAACATAAAACAAAACAACGTCAACAACAACAAAAAAAACAACCCACCACAGCAGTGCCAGAAATAGCCTCTATTTCTGGTCCCGCTTGGCTGGGCGGTGGGTGGGAGGGTGGGAATTGGGGGGTGGGGGGTGGAAGAGGGACGCAGGTTTATAAATTTAAAGGGAAACCCCGATTTAGCTTAGTTCTCACACCCAGGGAGAGAAAAGTGCTCCTGATCTACAATGTATTATTATTCTGCTCGTCCTTTGTTTTCTTTTAAAGAAAAATCACTCTGATGAACTCGACAAGGGACAGCACAAATGTTGATTTTGCTTGGACTCTAAGCTAGGAAGTAGTTTGGTGTGAAGCACTCGGGCTGGTCGAGGAAAGGAGCAAAGGTGGGACCCGGTACAGAAAATGCCCAGCCTGTGGGAGCCATGGTGGGTGAAGGCGTGGCCGTGTTGTTGGGAGGGTGGATGGAGAGAATCATGTATGTCACTGACGGGAGCTTCCTTGGGCTTGGAAGAACTAATCTTTCCATTCCAAGGCCGCTTGGATGCCTGGCACCGAGTGGGGGAGATTCCCCATAGGGGCCCTGGCACGCCAGCCCTGTGGTGTGTCTGAGAACACCCTGTGGTTGGGGTTGGGGGAGGAGAAGACCCCGGGAGGAGCCTCCTGAGAGGGGAGGAGGGAGAGCCTGCAGTGAGGGTGGGGGAGGATCAGAGCAGAAGGAGCTCCTCTGGGGGTGAGGAGGAGGAAGGTCAGCTGATGGAAGGTCAGATGTGGCATTTGATGGTGATTCCACTGGAAGTGCTGGCATTTGAGCTGAGCAATGAGAGTAAAGCTCTTTCTCTAAGCCTCCTCCTCTCCAGCAGTCCTTGGTGCACATCTCGGGGTGTAGGTGGGAGAGGGCCAGCTAGGGTCCTTGCACCTCCCCACCCAGTGCTGTGGCGGGGGGTAGTGGGGAACTAAGCCATGGCCCCAAGTGCTGACCGGAACAGGCAGGGGATGTTCCCCGGCGGGGATGGGGAGGCAGAAGGTGAATTCTGACTTCCCTCACCTGCTCCACGTGCAGTAAAAAGCTAAGGCTGAGCTGCGCTGGGCCTGGCCAGTGAGGGTCAAATGTAGACCATGGAGAGTACTTATTTTGAAAGCAAATGAGTTTGTTTAAAGCAGCTTATTAAAGGGGTATGATATATTATATATTTAAAATTTTTTTAAAGATACACAAAAACAAAAAACCAAACGCAACAAACCTTTGTATGCCGTACATTTCTCCTCCCACGGAAGGAAGTATGTCCTCTGGGTAGGAATCGGAATTTTGTAGATTGTACAGAAATGGGCGCAGTATTTTCTTGCCATTTTCAGTGATTTTGTTACCCTGCACTCAATAGACAGATGTGAAGTGTTAGCAAAATAGAAGAAAACAGAACAGTTTGTGCCTTTTTTTCTCCCTCCGGTCGGTTTGGTTTTCAGTGGGGGCTTTTGGGGGGTGGGGGGTGTTCTGTGTTCTCTCGTTTGAGATTTCTTTTGGCTGTTGCTGGCACGTCACTGCACTAAGACATTTCCAGAAAAGGAAAATGACAAGTATTTTCATGATGGGGTGGGGGGGGTGGGGGGGAGACAGAGAGTCTGACTTGGGCAACTTTTTTTTTTTTTTAAACCGGGGTTATTTAGCGAAAGAATGTCGCTGGTTTTCTTTGATTCCTGTGCCTTTGTAACCTGCCTCACCTGTAGCTGTGCTAAGCCAAAACTGGAGCCGAGGGTCCTCCCCCTCCCCCCCAAGGGCCGAAGGGACAGCTCCGCTGCCAACCTCCTGCCAACTGGTGAAAGTGCAGCTTCTCATTGGGATTGACCAAAGCACTTTTGTGTTTGTTGTTTAGTTGCTTTTAAGACACATGTGCTCGACAAAGGGATGACTTTAAGGGGGTGACCTTTGAGCCCACAAATGACGCAGGCACTGACTGCAAAGCCGTACCTGTAATTTCAGGAATCGGGCCGCTGCCTCGGAAAGATCCCCGTTCTCCCCTGTCCACTGTACAGGCCACTGGGAACCATGTCATGGCACCTAGGAGATTGTTGGAATCCAGTCCAGAATTTAGAAGCATTCGGTCCCCTAGAAAAAAGGGGCCAGTCTTGCCTCCTTTTCCCAAGCCGTCCCCGGAAGGGCTCGACCTCCTGGGTTGGCAAGCTGGCTACCTCGAGGACCTTCCCACCTTCTTAATTGCTGCCCTTCCATTGCTGCCAATATGCAGGGAACGTATCTGCCACTTGCACTGAATGGCCATAGGCCTAGCGCCTGCCACGTTAGAACTGTGAAGTTTCTCTTCCAGAAACTTTTTGCATCCTGTTTTCCCAGCTCCTGACCATCCCTCGCTGGCTGCTGTCCCACTTTGTGGTTGGCGTTTGCCGTGGGCAGGCAAAATCCTTTTCTGATTGTGTCTAAGCTTCTCTAAGCCTGTACAGAATAACAACAGTGTAAATATTTTCTGATTACCTGAGTGCGTTACAGCGTCCGTCCTGGTGACCCTTGAGACTAATTCTGGGGGCAAGAACCTTTAAGGACAAACTCTTCTGATGTGTGTGTTTCTAGGGCATTGTCATCCCCCAGTACCCAGAGCCACTTGTTGAGCAAATGTGCACTGAGAAGTGAATTTTTTAAAGTTTGTAGAAAACTTCTGATGTTACTTCTACTACCTCTGTAAGGCTGTTCAGGTGGAGTTCCTCTTGAATGATGTGGGATTAAAAAAGAGGGAGAAATATGCAGTTCTCAGACCATAGTGACTCTACCCTGGGATCCCGAAGTCCCTTAATATTCCCCAGTGAGGCCTTTAGCCTGAATCTGTAGAAGGACCTTTCTGTTGCAGCGTTCCGTTGCAAGGCTGAAGCCCACTTTCTCTTTGGTTTTCATCACTTTGGTGATGCAGCTGAAGGTCAAAAGCTCGTGAGGCCTTCAGAGTTTGCCCCTTGAAGACAGCTGAGGGAGGCCACCCGCCCTATTCCCCTCACCCCTACCATGAGCACTGTGGCCGGTTCCAGAATTCCACTCCATCCCTCAAAGGGCAAGTGGTCTCCACGGCCTGCTAGGCAGGTCCCTTGAATGGCTTTGCGAAACCAGACTTACTGGAGAGCCTAACATTTTCTGTCCCGCCCAGCCAAATGATCACTTGTCGTGTCTGTCCCTAGCAGGTAGGTTAAAAAAGTATTTCCGTCCGTGGGGTTCCGTGAAACGAACCTGGGTGGTTTGTGTTCGGCACGAGATTTGCATCCTCCCAGGGCCAGAAGCTCACGCCTTCCCGGATGATCTGAATTCATCGGCGGGCCCTACTTTGGAGTTTGGGTTTCTCAGGAGAGTTTAGGTTACGCAGATTGTGATGTATGGCTAGCCTAGGTATTCTGAGGTGGAGGCTGATTCTCCATCCTTATTTGCTGAGGACACAGGTCTAGGATCACAGTGGGGCGTCGGAGCTGGGCTCGTGGTGCTTGGAGACCTTTTGAGTCCAGCTCCTTCACTTTACAGAGGCCAAATGATGGGGATTGGCTTGCACAGTCCCGTGGCTAGTAGGTGGTAGAGTAATGATTTGAAACCAAATGTTCATTTTCTTTTTCTTACATGTCCACATGCATCAGGTTCCAGTTGATCTATAGTTGGTATCATGGAGTGTGCCGCAAGGCTACTCTAATGCCCATGGTTAGGATGTGCCCTTGTGATAAGTCTTCTCCCCCTTTGCCGTCCCCCACCACGTAGAAAGGACGGACACGATCAAACTCGATTCGAGGCACTTCTGATGGGGGGGAGAGGGCTCTGGCCAAAGAAGCTGGGTACCTTCCATGGTGAGGAAGGAGGGCAGCCTGGTATCCATACCTCCCAGCTTCCTTTTCTCAAGCCATCAACACATCCCAGAGCGATAGCCCTTTTCCAGATGGCTTCTGGCCCTTTTTTCTAGAATGCAGATAAGCAGTTGTAGGGGGTGGGTAGAACAGCATAGAGGCTGTTCCCTTCCCTCAGCACAAGGAGGAAGCGGGACAAGAGAAGGGCTCTCCCGTCTGAAATAATCACTGTCCTGGGGAGCCACCCTCTTTCCAGATGATCACAATTCTATCCCACCGGGATCACTGGGCCTTGTCAGGATAGAAAACCCAAACCTATGAATTTTTACCCCAAAGATGCAGTTAAAGCATGCCTTTGCATTCAGAAAGATGTCCCCACATTATGACTGAATAGATTAGTTCAATGGCAACCATAATTTAGAATTGACTTGAGTTGATCGGTTCACAAATCATGGCTGATGGTTACCAGCTGTGGGTAGAACCCGGGAGCATATTTCCAAATTCTGTTTTCCCATGCAAAGTCAATAGACATTGAGTTTTTGCTTCCAATATTTGCCTGTCCCAATATGCAATAATAAGGTTCTTTATTAATGTTTTAAAAAGACAGACAGCTTCTCAGACAAGAGAAATCATTTGGAATGAGGATTGGGACATTCAGTTCCTCACCGATGGATCTACTCTGAGTTCCTAATCAAATGCTTAGGCCCGGCTGAGAACATTTCGGATTGCGGTGTGCTCTAGTGCTATTTGTTTAGAACTGAGGCGTGGGGATATCTTTCTGTGCTGATTTTCTGAGATCCCCTCTGGCCCCAGTCATCTGCAGGCTTTGAGAATGTTAAGGGGTGGGGGAATGTGTCCTTGTCACCTTCTGGACTTCTCTAGCTGCAGGATGCCCTTTTGAATACTACCTGGATGAGGATCCCAGAATCTCCCGAGTCGGAACCACCTCAAAGGTGGTATTTGATTAAAATTAAGAACCCCACCACCTCAAAGGCAACCCATTTTAATATTGGACAGATCTAATCCTTTAAGGAAGTGTTTCTTTATTTTGGATTGAAATATTCTCCTGATATGTACTTGTTGGTCCAAGTTCTGTTCTCTGGGGCCGAGCCTAATCCCCACAATAACCTCAAATACTTGAAGACACTGATCGTGTCCTTCATCCCCTTGTCCTCCAAAGTTTTCTCTTCCAAGTCCAATATACCCAGCCCTTCGACCATCCTATAATAGTCTAGATCTTCAGGGGATGTTCAGGCTCCCAAGGGCAGATCTCATTGTCCTGCAGGGAGAATTTCATTTGCCACCTAAATAAGCAGCATGAAGCTGACTCTTCATGGACTGGCACTCAATTCTGAAAAGGAGCAGAGGCACCCAAAGATGACTCGAATTAGAATTCCAACATAGACATCATGCCATAGAAAGGGAAACTGAAATACAAGAGTAATTGATTCCATTGAACTTTCTCCCATTCTTCCTTTTTTCTAATCACTACCCTTAATAACTTGAGAATAAGGGACTGGCCTCTCTTAAAAACCCAAGTCTGGGCATGTAGGAAACCGCTTGTGTCATAATTTTGTTAGGGGACTGCACTACTGTTATCTGATTTCTTTCTCTAAGATATCGCCATTTAAATATGCAACATGACAAGAGTAACCCAGTCCTGGGAACTTGAGTGATGATGGTAGGGCTCAAGAACAACAGCAAAAATTGGCACGGGCTTTGAGCAAATTACCTTTCAGGTGACAAGCGGTTAGTCTTCTAACTAACTAGTGTTTGGAGTTGGGGCGTAAGGGAGAGAACCGATTGCCAGACAAAGGAGGAGAAAACGATGGGTTCTGAAATTAGGAGTCAGCGCATCTCTGTAACAAATACCCAGGGCAGCCTGCACCAAGTGGCAGCTGATCCGAAAGCAAACTGAGCCTCTGCTAGAATGATTTTCCCAGCGTTCTGTAGTCCAAGGATGTATTTAATTGTCTGTGTTGTATTTATTATTCATTTTATTATTTAAGTAGGTCTTAAATGAAGCACACTTTTTAATGAATTATTTTTGGCATTGGGCTGACCTGTTAGGTAGCGGTAATGTGGTGTGTACTTTACTTGTGATGACTGTACTTGGACTAAGGCCCTTTCGAGATGAATTTTAGGGAAGGGAGAGAGTCTCCCTGTTTGGCATATTTCGGACTGAATAGACTATTTTTTGCTAACTTATCTGTAGTGAAGTGCTTTACATGGAGTTGACATCAGCTGAAAAGTGGAGCTGATATGACCTGAGGGCAGAATTCTCCACGTGGTTGAGCCAGTGATCTGAGATGAGCACTTTCTGGAAGGGGACAATCTCATCCCTCAGCCATTCTGATTCACTCTGGGCATCTCCCGGTCTCAGCTCCACTGAGTGAGATGTTCAACGTTCTTGTATTTTCTACGATCAACATAGTATGTACTGTACTTTGAAAAAAAGAATGGGGTTACAGGATAATTATCCAAGTCACGTTCTCTTGGCTGAACGTCTTTTTTTAAAAACAGCAATAATTAGCCATTTTAGAGAAAATTGGTTTGCGTGCTATGTTGTGTGTATATATGTGTTTTTTGCGCGTGTGTATGTGTACGTGTGTGTGCAGGGGGTACTGGTGGCAAAGGAAATTGAAGTTCTGAAAGTGGCGGCGGCTACGGGCTGCCATTGATGGTGCCCTTGCAGAGTTCAATAGAGAATGAGCTCGGTAATTCAAGATGTCTGCAGCTGAGCCCTCTGAGATTCCTTGGATGACAAGCAGCATAGATTAACTGGGATGAGGAGATCTATATAAGGTCTAAAGCTCCAAGTCATTCTTGGGCTTTCTGAGAGTGCAGCTCATTCGGGACCTGCTTGAATAACTAGTCCCACACTGCACCGGTCACAAACGGAAGCGGTCGACTCTCTTGGGACGCTACATTGGGTTCTGGTTGTTCCTGTCAACCTCTACCACCTAATTGTGTGCTAACATTCCTTGGCAAACAGTAATTCCATTTGGGGTCAATGAATGTAGTAGCTTCGGTATAGACGGGGAAACCTAGCAGGGAAGTTGGAGGATGTCCATATGCTGGTGAAAGCCTGAGCTGGACATCTGGAAGGACTTCACCACAATGTGTCAGCCCATGATATATGCAAATTACACTTCAGTAGACCCAGAGTCTTGAGGTGGTGGGTCCCCCTGAATCAAAGCACTGTGTCTAGTGCTCAGTATTATGTTGGTTGAATCGGACTGAAATTTGGCGTGTGTTGGGGAAGTTGTGTAGGGGGACAGGGATGAATGGTTTGTTGGTCCTCAAAAGTTGTGTTACTGATGGCCGCTGTAACTGTGAAAATTAACCAGACTTGCTGTGATATGTTTGGTGAAATAAGGTTATAAATGTGGTTAACTTAAAAAAAATAAAACAAAAACTGAAAAGAGTCAAGAGAATTGTGATATGAAAGCAAGTGACTGATGTAAATAAGTATGAATGAATTAAAAACATAGACCTTTTCTGGGTTTGTTTTATTTTACGTTTGCTTATTTTGCTGTTTTTTTTGTTTGTTCCTAAAATTGCATTGTGATGAAATGACTAGTGACTCTGTCCTCAGACCCCAGGAGGTGCCAAAAAGACCCCATGGAAAGGTCAGGGTTGGGGGTGGGGTAGGAGGGAGAAAAGCACTTCAGGAGATATAGTGGGCTAGGTAATTTACTTTTCTTTCTGCTGGCAAATGGAAAATATCTGTGGTTCTCACTGGACAGGCCTTGGCCCATGGGCTTCTTGGGTTTCGCTTTGCTAGTTCTAATTACCCAAGATTTGCTGACTGATGAAAGAAGATAGAAGGAAACTGTAGACTGAACCAGCCCCAAGTGGCAGAACCTCTGCAAGTCTGGGAGGACCTGTTAAGCGTCAGGAACAGGGCCAAGTGCTTGCACCCAGGTGGTGGGTGGGGTTCCTGGCAATGGAAGGGGTGGGGGGGGTTGCTGCCTGGCCCATGTATGATGTGTAACCAGGGAGAGTGTTTGAATGGCCTCTCTCCCTGCCAGCACGTCCGGATGCTGCTGTTTTTTTTTTCAATAAAATCAGAATTAAAGGAATAAACTTTGCTCATTGTTTTCTCTGGGGATCTCCTAGGGACCGACGTCCTCTCCTCTTCATGGGAAAGAACATTCATTTCATCTATCAAGTCTACTGTTTGGCACTTTGAAAGGTGCAAAGGTTAATCCCTGTCCTCATAGAGCTTACAAAGTCTGGTAGAATGATAAGCCAAAATTACAGGTAGTCAGAATTCTTCATGTTACAAATTATATTTCTTCGGTGCAAAACAAAGTGCTAAGTGACTACCTTCTACCATGGTAACCAGTTACGGGCCACGTGTTTATTCTCCCTCCCCAGATGCTTCTGCTTGGGCTGGGTTCTAGGGGCTCTGTCCAAGGTCCTGAAACGCACCTCCGCTTTCTCCTGGGCTTTCCAGTCTGTGCTCATCGGTGTGAAGAGAGCGGGTTTGGATCCCACTTTGCCAACTAAGGTCTTCGGGCACATCTGGGCACTATGAGTATTGGGATGTTAGGGGCTTCTCTCTCTAGGGGGTGGGAGTAGAGGGTGAACTGTGATTTGTCAGTTCACAGATTTAGAGCTAGAAGGGATCCTGCAAGCCATCGAGTATGAATCTCTTGACAGTTGAGGAAACAGAGGCCCAGAGAGATCTGCATCCCTGACTTAAAATCAAAAAGCACAAGAGCCAGAAGGAACATTACAAACCATCTTGTCGGATTTTATTATTTTGCAGAGCAAGAAACGAAGTCTTGCAGAGGGTAAGTTATTTAAGGTTTGAAGCAAAGGGCACTTGATCCTACATGTTCTTATAAGAGAGTTCAGATGGGAAAGAGTCTTGGATTAAAATTCAGAGGTCTTGGGTCCAAGTAGTTTTTCTGATCCTTACTAAATGTGGGATCTTGGGCTAAGTCACTGAATTCTGGGTGTTCCTATTAAAATCCATGTTACTGTGACTTCTGGCCCAATGTTCTTTCTGCAGTGTTCCATTTTCAAATGGAGGTGTGGTAAAAACTGATATCTTTTTTTTAAAGCTTTTTATTTTCAAAACATATGCATAGATAATTTTTCAACATTCACCCTTGCAAAACTTTCTGTTCCAGATTTTTCCCCTTTTCTCTTTCCTAGATGGCAAGTAATTCAATATATGTTAAACAGTGCAATTCTTCTATATATATATTTCCACAATTATTGAGTTGCACAAGAAAAATCAGATCAAAAAGGAAAAAAAATGAGAAAGAAAACAAAATGCAAGTAAACAACAAGAGAATGTTATGTTGTGATCCACACTCAGTCACTACAGTCCTCTCTCTGGATGCAGGTGGCTCTCTCCATTACAAGACCATTGGAATTGGTTTGAATCATCTCATTGTTTAAAAGAGCCACGTCCATCAGAATTGATCATTGCATGATCTTGCTGTTGCCCTGTACAATGATCTCCTGGTTCTGCTCATTTCATTGGTTTCTGGGATTCTTGAGGAGAAGTAAATTGTGGGCAAGACAAGTCAGTGACTGAAAAAAGTCACATAGAGAATAGGTGGCTGTTACCTAGAACAAGTCCTTCCCCCGATTTATCTTTTGATTTGTGGAGTCTCCTTCAGTCCAAATCCTGAGTTATGAGGCTCAATCTGAGATCATCTGAGCCTTTTGGTACAAACATGTGTGTCTCCCGGCTCTGAGTCCATGAGCATGGCCTGAGAAAGGGATGCATGCCAGGGAGGCAGGACATGTAACCAGTCCTCCTGTTCTCATCACAGAGACTGTCTCATTGCAGGTTTGTCTCTGCCGGTGTCCAGCCCCACCTCGTCGGGAGCTGCCCTCCTCACTCCTCCCCAATGACCTATTGTGAATCCTGAAGTTGATCCTTCCATCTCATGGGGTGACTTGGGGTGAGTGTGGAACTGAGTGGAATTGTGGAGTACCGAAATACAAGGGCTTGGGGGGAATCTCAGAACACAGGACACTGGAGCCGTGTTGGCTACCAGCCCAACCAGGCCATGAAATTGAGGTTTGCCCAGGGTCCCAGGGATTCTCAGTGGCAGAGGCAAGTACCATGCTCACAATCTCCTGGCTCTTGGCCTCTTTCGGGCCTCAAAAATGGTCTCATGCAGGACCCCAGATTTTTAGGTAACTCATATGATCGCTGGCAAGTAATTCAATATATGTTAAACAGTGCAGTTATGGAAGAATTTCCATATATATTTCCACAATTATTGAGCTGCACAAGAAAAATCAGATCAAAATGGAAAAAAAATCCTTACTAGTTTCCATCCCTGGGAACCAGGGATCTCTCTGGCTCTCAGAGGAATCAGTCACCAAGGATAACAAAATCAATCAATAATCCTCAGAAGAGTCACCATCCTACGGTTCCCAGGGATGGAAATCTACCCTACTGGGTTTGGGTGGGGAAAATGTTCTGCAAACCTTCAAGTCTATAGGAACTCTGCTTTTCAAAGGATTTCATTCTTGATTTTCTGGGCAATGCTTCCAGGTCTTGAAGGGGCTGGGGAGGGCCCCGGCCCTGGGTAAGACATCAGGATAGGGCTGAAGTGTGGTGGAAAATCAATTCTTTCCTTTCAGCTGGGCTGAAAAAAAATCAATTATCCCCCATTGAGGCAGAAGGACCCTGATAAATAATAATCCCAACCGCTATTGTGAAAGGACTTCAAGATTCCAAAATGTTTTCCTCCTGTGTGGTATGCATGTGCAGGTATTTTTTTCTCCTTATTTTTCAGAGGAAGAACCCATATGTCAGACAGGTAAAAGGACTTGTCCAAGGTTACTCACCTAGTAAGTGTGAGAGCCAGAATTCTAACCCAGGTCTCCCCATTCTAAGCTCATAATTCCTTCCAAAGCATCACTCTGCTTGGGTAAAAGAGACTCATTCAATCTGAAATCAACCACACTTCTGCAAAGTAGGTCTGGCAAATAGTGTTATCTCCATTTTACAGAGGTGGAGACTGAGGCTCAGATCTTGGAACCAGCTTGCTTTAGGAGGAGGTGTGAAGCAGGACTCCATCTTAGATGTCCCATTCTCCGGGCCTGTACTGTGGCTGGGCCATGATAGGTTTCCAGAACCAGGAGTGTAGAGCCTTTGGGGACCACCAGTAACAAGACTGCCCTTGCACACTCTAGGTCCAAGAGGGGAGGGTCCCAACTTTCCCTTAACTGTAGATGGACAGAGGACCTAGCCCTAAGTCCCACAGATTCTAAGAAGCCCTTACCTAGCATTTACGAAGTGTTTGCTTCCTGCTAAGAACTAGGGATAAAGAAAAAGGGAAAAAAACAGGCCGGGTTCTCCTTCTTGGACAGCCCTCTTTTAAGGGATGTGAGGGAGGGAAAGGGGGTGGGACAAGCTCACCTTGCTGCCAGGAACTGTGTCAAGTGGCAAAGACACTGTGACCTTGCTGTCAATCACTCGGGTTGGAGTCTGGGCTCTGCCCTTTTATGGTGATGTGACTTTGGACAGGTGCCCTTTTCTGGGCCTTTAAAGGGCCCTCCTACCCCCAGATTCCAATGCACAGGAGTCAGAGGGCAGCAGGTTCTCTTCTCCCCTTGATTTTAGGGGAACTGCCTCATTGCCAGTGTTCCCAAACATCAGAGAACTCAGAGCTGAAAGGTTCTATTATTATCTAATAATATAATATCTATTAGAACACATATATTATATACATATACACATATATATGTATAAAATTATCCATTTATATAGCACTTTAGAGTTTGTAAACACTTGATGCTTGTTGACTAGATTCGATCTTCACAACACTGTGCTATTATTCTTATTTTACAATGAGGAAACTTAGGCACAGAAAGGTTACCTGACTTGGCCAGGGTCACACATCGAGGCAGTGTTTGAGGTCAGATCTGATCTCAGAAGGCAAGTCCTCCTGACTCCAGGCCCAGCCCCCTTGCAATTGAAGACTCTAGAAAGTCTCTAGAATCACCCCAATTTCCACTGACTACAAATTCAGGCCTTTATCACATGTTTCCTAGACTATTGCAATAGCCTCTTGATTGGTCTTCTGGCCTGTGGGACCTTCCTTCTTCAGGTGCTCATCAATATAACTGCCAAAGTGATTTTTAGTTAAGCACTGATGTTAACAGGTCCCTCTCCTGCTTAAGGAGGTTCCATGGCTCCCTGGTGCCTTTAGTATCTAGTTTTTAAAAAAGCCTTTGTCTAACATTAAAAGGCCTTTAACCTAGCTCTAGCCTATCTTTCCATACAGAGGTGCTGAAGAGACAATAAACCCATAGGGGTTTTGGTATTGGATCCAATGGAGTCAGATCCTGTGGATACTATTTTGTATTAGGACATAAGAAGGCAGTGTGGTACAGTGGAAGGAGCCCTGAAAAGTAGAGTTATGGGACTTTCACCTCATTCTATGTCTTTGGGCACAAATTATGTCATCTCTTTGGGCCTAGGTTCCTCATTTGTAAAATGAGTGGGTTGGAGTAGATTACCCAGAAGTCCTCCTACCTCTAAACCGATGACCTTTGGAATTAGCTCTAGAGTTATGAAAGGGGTGCCAAATATTTACATATATTTGTACATATATGTAGGTATTAGAACAGATATGCTCATGTTTCAATAGAACCCATTATTCTCAATCTAACAATTGCAAGGGATATTTTTGCTATTTTGATAAATTCATGATTTAATGGACCTGGATAATTAAAAAAATCTATTTTCTAGAGCTTCAAACTTATAGTTTATAAGTTTATATACTTAGAATATTTATAAATTTACAGTAACCTTGGGAGGAAAGTAGTACAAAAATGATTGTCCCCATTTTACAGGTAAGTAAACCGAACCTTAGCAAAGATAAATGCAGCTTCCAAAGTCAAATTGTGTTACTGGCAGGGTCGTAACTCTTGGTCTCAGGACTCCAAATGAAGTGCTTTTGCCATGACATGACAACATGTCTCCACTCTTGCACTCATGTACCAGTATAGATAGCAATAGGAGACAAGAGTATAATAGTTTCTAAATAACTCATGTTCTGGGAAGAAAGGATCTTTTGGCAACGAAGACCGTGGGCTATTATCCACAGGGAGTGTCCCAGGATGGTTTATTCTGCCTTGGCAATGTCCCTGTCCCTCTCCAGCTACAATCCTCGAGGAAAATGTCCCACAGGATAGTCCTGCTTCCTCCCTTCCTCCCCTCAGAACTGGCTCCAAATAGGACTAATAATCATCACAAAATACTTTTCTATTTTTTAGTGTTCCCTTTTTAGTTTACAGAATACTTTTCTCATAACCTACTGGGGATCACACCCATTTTACAGAGGAGTGGAGGAACAAATGGGCTCAGAGAAGGAAGTGACCTGTCTGCAGTCACACAGCTCAACAAGCAGAGGCTCCTGCCCTCAGGTGCAGTGCTCTTTCTGGCCATCGCTGAGCTTCTGCGGGTTAGGTCATGAAAGCTATGACTCTTGGATGACACGGACACCTCCTTTTGGGCAGCGGGGCTAGGTCTGCAGCTCCAATCACCTCCGCCCTCCTGCTTGCCCCCTGAACCATTTCCAGCGGGGCATGCCGAGTCCCTGGGCCATCCACTGTTTTTCAGGGTCTCCCTGCAGCATCAGGAGGAGTTTAGTGATTGTTGTGAGGAGGGGGGCTGCTGGATTGGTGAGCCGAAGTCAGACTCTATGCTTGCTAAGGCTCAGCTTCCCTTGTTGCAAATGACCTTACTTACATCTGGAGGTGAATTGGATCTTTCCTGGGAATTTGTTTTTCCCTTGGGAACTCCACTGGAAAGATGCTTCCAACAAGTATTTGAATTCCTCAATGTTTCAACTTCTTTCCCCACGCCTGCCATGGAATGATCCAAAGAATTATGGGAAAGATCTAGGATCTAGCACGGGAAGGGTCCTTAGGAGTTAATTTAATCCAAACAGTACTTTTTTCCAGATAGGGAAATTGAGGCCCTGAGAGATGAAAGGACTTCTCCAAATAAGGAAATGGTAGTTTTAGAATTCCCATGCAGATGCTGACTCCTGCTTCAGTAAGGCTTCCAACTCAGGCAAAACAAAGAAATGGCAGCCTGAGAAAACAAAGTCAATACAGAGAAGGCTCCCCAGTAGTCTAGTCTGCATTTGCTCAGAGATGGATGAGAGGACACTCGGCTGGCTCTGACCTGCCAAGAATCCTGTACTTAAAGCATCTCAGGAGTTCTCTGGTCCAATCTCCCCCCGCCTAGGAGGGCATATCTGCATAACATTCCTGATTAACCGTGTCTCTCAGTCTCTATTTGAACCCCACTCCTGATGGGGAACTTTCTACCTTGCAAGAAAGCCCAGTCCACTAGTAGTTGCTGGGAAGTTTTCTCTTGCACAGAACCAAAAAAACTACTTCATTTGAGCTTCCTGACTATCAGGGCTACTTCTGACAATTTAGCCCATGAGAGGCTTCCAGATATTTAAAGATGGGGGTCCTCTTCAATATTCCCTTCTCCCTGGGTCTTTGGGCCAGCCTGTAGGGAGCAGACTGTCAAGTCCCCAAGCCTCAGAGACCCTCCTCACATAGAGGTATTGGATACCATTTTTTTTTCATAAAAGATTGGACCCAGATCTAGACATGGTGAATTCCAGTTGGAGTCTGCCAGAGGCATGGTCCAGGGGCAGTGCCAAGTGCACCTGATCAAAATCCAGAGAAGGGGGACAGTTTAAGTTTACAGTGTGCTCAGGTAACAGCTCTCCCCTCTTTCCCCTGGTGATTCATGAAATATTTATACAGAAAACACAGGTAATGGTAGAACAGAGGCGGCTGAATCTGAGCTGGCAGCTGGCACTCTTTTGAAATCTGTTTTGTAACCTTTTCTTTAAGGGTTATTGATACCAGGAAAATGAGCACACACTATATAATGAATTGTCTCTTTGTATATGTGTGTGTGTGTGTGTACACATTATATATATATGGGGAGAACAATTACAAAATGCATTGTTTGTGGTCTTGTTTATGTGTCTAGTCTTAAGGTTAGCCATTTGTTTAAGTGAGATAATAGCCACTATTTTTAGAATGTTTTTAAAGTTTGTAATGTGCTTTACATCTATTATTTCGTTTTATTTGGTCCTCATGACCCTGTTATATAGGTGCTATTATTAGTCTCATTTTACAGATGAACTGAAGCTGAGAAGTTTAAGTGACTTACCCAGGGTCACATAGCTGAGTAAGTGCCTGAAAATAGCATTTGAATTCAGGTCTTCCTGACTCCAACTGTGCCACGCAGCTGACAAGGTCTACCATTATCAAAAGCATCAGGAACTTTGAATAAATCATGCCATGTTTGAAATTCTCACAATCTGTGTTTCAGAGAAAGAATCTGGGTTGTTACCACTTTCAAGTATGATTCCTATATTGAAGACATGGGATTTTTAAATTAAAGCTTTTTTATTTTTAAAAACATATGCATGGATAATTCTTCCATATTAACCCTTTTGAAACCTTGTGTTCCGATATTCCTCCCCTTCTCCCATCCCCTCCCGTAGATGGCAAGTAGTTCAATATATGTGAAACATGGTAGAAATATGTTAAATCCAATATACACATACATAGTCATACAATTATCTTGCTGCACAAGAAAAATCAAATCAAACCAGGAAAAAAATGAGAAAGAAAATAAAATGCAAGCAAATAATAAAAAGAGTGAAAATGAAGACATGGAATTTTATCCAAGCTAACAAGGGACTGCTTTTTTCTTGAAAGAAATAGAAGATGAATTCTGAATTTGCCGATTGTTTTTCATACACATTGCACATTGTAGTTATTAAATTCATGCATACAAATATGTACCTATATGCACCTTGTAAAATAAGTAGCAGGATCCTGAGCAGCTTGAAGGAACGCAGGTGTTAGCAGTATGGAGAGTGGCCCCTGCCTGTCTGGCCGAGGTGAAGAGAGCTTTGGCTTTTGCTCCCCAGAAGTTTCTGAGCTGGAGTAACAGTTGAGTCTGTGGGCAGGTGACCACACCAGTCTTGCTGAAATCAGGGTAATCAAAGAGACTGATGGTTTGGATTGAACTGGATTATAGACCCAGGGAGAGTACGGAATTCTAGGCTTCTTTTATATCATTGTGTGTGTGTGTGTGTGTGTGTGTGTGTGTGTGTGTGTGTGTGTGTGTGTGACACACGGGGCAGGCTGTCGATGGCCGTTTCAGGGCATGGCCCATTCTGGGCCTGCAGCAGTCTTGGAAAAGCAGACAGTGTTGACTCTGGTCAGAGCCCAGCCAGTGCTGTTCTTGTTTGTGAAACCAGAGCCCCAAAGGCTCCGTAGTGGGCACCAGGCAGTTGCTCCTGCACTGCTGGGACACTTTTCTCAAGATAATAACATCTGCTTACCCAGCTTCCTGACAATCTCAGTTACTCAGGGCACAGCCACAGGTCTGACTGGAACAGCCAGGGTTGGGGGTGAAGAGGACAGAAAGAGGGGGAGAAAGTTACTCCCTAGAAGAGACAGGGTCATTCCCCAGGCCTTCCTTACCTGTGAAGCACAACTGCTTCTGGTTTCTGAGCTTACCCTTAGGAGCAGCAGGCTGAGGCTTTCCCAGGACTTGCTGGCTTGAAAAGAAATGACTTGACACAGAGAGCAATGAAAAGTGGAAGAGGGCCTGGATTCCCGCTGCTGTCTCTGTGACCTGAATAAGTTTCTCTATGGATGTCAGCTGCTTCATTTATAAACTTGAGGGAGTTGGGACTAGGGTCCTCTATGGTCTTCCCCCTTCTGGGACTAGTATCTTTCCCATAGACAGAAGAATGATCAAAGCCATCTAACACAGGGGTAAAAAGGCTCTGAGAGCAGTACCATCTTAGTCCAGGCTAGTTCTATTATGGGGAAAGATTTAATGCTGGCAAAGATCCCCCCCCTCCCCTCCAGATCATTCAGCAGGGATTCACTTTTCTGTGTCAGGGGTTCCTCTGGCCATCTGCTAAAATCTTTAAACTGATGATTCCTTTTTTCCTAACTGAAAGAAATGCTAAATTTCAATTAAGACGTTAGCAAAAATAAAGATTCTTTTTTCGATCCAAGTTCATGGAGCCCCTGAAATCTATCCGTGCCCCTGTACTCCTCAAGAAACAAGTGTTCACTCCAAACGGTTTCTTTCTTTCTTTTTTTTTATTTGTCACAAAGAACAGAGTAGGAGGGGGGAGAGGGGGCTGGTGAACAAACAACTTGGCCCTGGCCCTTAGGGCGGGCTGGTGAAGGATGCAGGGAAATATGGGTAAGAGAACCCACAGGAAGCTTACATGCTGAGGGTAAACAGGTTTCCTGGTACATGGGAATAAAGGGAGTCAAAACAAAGCCAAGGCTATACCTCCGAACACACACTCAGCAAAACGCAAAAGTCAGGTGAAAGCCAAACACTCGCCCCAGTCTCCTCCGTGGCGCCGCGGTTTGAAACCCAAGCCGGACAGTTTGGCCCCGGTAGCTGTTGGCAGACGGCCGGGGGCATCCAGCCGCACACACGGAGTTTTTCCATGCTTTGTCCCTGTTGAGTTCAATAGGAGATGGTTACCCCCCTCCCCCCACCTCCCCACCAAGGTTGGTGCCCTGTAGAAAGTGCTCAAAATGGGTTGGGGAAAGAGCTGGACGCTTAATCTCATTCAGCCTTGGGTTTCTCATGGGCAAGATGAAGGCAACCCCCGCAGGCCCACCTCCCAGGGCCACTGGATCCAGCGAGATGACGCTGGCAAACGCTTTGCAAACCCGGAGCGCTACGCAAAGGCCAGGTGCTATTGTGGGCGCTCCGCGGGCTTTAGGGAGCGGAGAGAATCTGGGCGGCAGATTTGGGGGCTTCCCCAGGAGGGCCGAGGGAGAACAGGGGTACGGCCTCGGCCCAGAGCCCCGCGCCCGCTGGCCGCCGAGCGCTCCGACCCGCAGCGGGATAACGGCCGAGCGGCTCCGCAGTCCTCCCGCAGGCCAAACGGAAACCGCTCTGGAAGGCGACTCCCGCCTTCTGTGTCGCGCTTTTAAGGTCTGCAAAGCCTTTCTTCCCGGCGGCCGCGTGCAGGAGATGGTGCCGAGATGCCCAGGAAATGGCCGCTGGCAGAGGTTACGCGAGCGGCCGCGATCACCCCCCGGTTGTGCGTGTCCGCGCGTCCGCGCGCGTCCGGGGGGGCGGTGAGGCCCGGCGGGGAGGCAGGAAGCTCGCCGACAAGGGTTAAGGGCGGCTCGCTCTGCATCTCGGCTGCGCGGTCTGGCCCGGAACAAAAGCCGCCCCCTTACCCCGGCCAGCCCAGGACAGCGCGCCGGTACAAACCAGTCTTGGGCCGCCGCGGTTGCCTGGGGCGACAGACGAAATGAAGCCGAGAAATGCACCCGCAGAGCTCCGAGGTGTGGCTGGGGCTTCGCGGGGGCTGCCGTTGCCCTAGTTACCGAGGCCGGCCGCGGGCTGGGCAGCACCGGGCACCGCCTCCGGGAAGGGGCTCAGGTCCCCCCACGACCTGCCCGTGGCGAGGCTCACCTTCAGGGGCACCTGCGGGAGAGATGGCCCAGGGTAGAAGCGGGACCCGGACAGGGGCTCCTGGGGCGAGGGGCCGAGCTCTGTCTGGGGGGCGGGGAGCGGCCTCCTTTCTTATTTACAGAGGAGGAAACTGAGGCCCCGGGAAATGCCGCGAAGTTCCCGCGGCCACTTATGAATGCCCTTAAGTAATAATAATGAAGGCTCACGAGTGCCCACGGGCCAACGGGGGCTTGGAGGTCTGGCCCGGCCCCTAGGCTGGGGTGCCGGGGTTGGACCCCCGCCGGCATCTTCCAGACCCGGCCTCTCCCGCTTTACACACCCCAGCTCATTAATTTCATAAATGTTCCTAAAATGCTAAGTGAGGCGTGCGGGGGCTGCGGACAGTGAGGAGGCGGACATTAGAGCGGACAAAATTCATTCCGGATCAGATGATCCCAGCCGCAGCCTAGGGCTTGTGTGACCTTGGGACAAATATTTGGGCCCGGGCCCAAGCTCTTCATCTGTATCAGAGCCGGAGGAGATGAACTCCGGCCTTATAGCCAGATAGAAATCTAGGTCCTGATGGTCCTAGACAAAGCATTAGAAACAAGAAGTACCCAACTGCCCAGGCAACTTAATTCCTCGTTAAGGAGGCCCCGAGGTCCTGGGAAGAACCCGCCTAGGCTTCTCCAGGGACTGGGCTACAGTTAAATAGGGTTTTTTTTTTGGGGGGGGGGTATGGTTAAACATTTATGCATATGCTATGGACAAGACACTATGTTACAGCTCCCGAGAAGCAGGCAGAGCAGGAATTACCTCCTCCCACCTTCCCACGGCGCATGAACAAATGGTTTGCCTGGAAAGGGGCTCACTTGTTCAAATAGTTAAGGGACAGCCAGGTCTCAAACCCGGGCCTGGCCAGCCGGCAATCTCCCCCCAGGGACTAGCCAGGATACAGTCATAGGACTTAAATCTGGAAGGGGCTTCAGGGACCATCCAGTCTCATTCAGAGACGAGGAAACTCAGGCCCCCAGAGGGGAAGTGACCTGCTCAAGGTCACAGCTTAGTCAGAAATGCCAGTGACATTGACATCCTTGGAATGAATGGTTCTGTCCACTAGTCTCTCGGCAGGCCCAGGAGAGGTGCTAACTGAAGGTGTCCGTGGGGCATTTGTTTGTGTCCTTGTTGTAACTTTATGTATTTCACTAACTAAAGGAGACCTCAGGGAGGGATCTGAGCAGTCTTCACCCAGGCTCTTGGCCTCCGGCAGTAGCCATGTGACACTGTCTCTCCACTTTTCATCACTGGAGAGTCAAATGAGAGACAGCACCTTACTTCTTCTTGGAGCCTTTAATTCCAGGGGAAGGTGAGCCTAGTGCTAGGCAACTACCACCAGCACCACTACCTACTACTATTACTGCTGCTGCTGCTGTTACCACAACTGCTCCTACTACCTCTCCTACTATCCCACTACTAGTATATTTTGTCAGTGGTGGCAGCAGTGTGTGTGTGTGTGTGTGTGTGTGTGTGTGTGTGTGTGTGTGTGTGTGTGTGTTTGGGGGGGGTGTCCTTGACCTGTGATTTCATTGGTATGTAATAATATAGCTAAACCAATTGGCTTTAGAGCTAGAAGACTCCTTAGAGATAATCTCATTAATAGTTTCTTCCAAAGTGGATAAATGACTTGTTTGAGGTCACATGAAAAATAAGAAGCAAAATTAAGATCTGAGCTCAGATGTGCCTTCATGGACTGCAAGTTTAGTATGTGGTTGTAACCTTTGGAATAGCATACATATCTCTCTGACCTTCATTGAGAGGTAGGTCTTCCTCCCCATCCCCAAGATTAATAGTCACATCATGAATTCAAGTCCTGCCATTTGAAGTAAGGAGCTGGATGACAAAACAAAGTTCTTTCCCAAGTTCTTTCGGGCCCCTATCCCAGATGACCACACTGAGAAGACAAGGAATGAACCAGGGAGCTGAAATACACAGCAGGGGATGTTTTCTCAGGTAACCCAAAAGACACCATGGGAGACAGTACATCTAGTGGAAGGGCCCCTGACCTGGGTTGAAGTCCTGGGTTTGCCACTTGCAGTGTGATCTTGGGCTTCCCTTTCCTCTTATAAAATGGGGACCTTTCCTACTCAGCATGTCATTTCGGTGGGAGTGTTGTGAGGATTGTAGAACTCAGAGTTGAAGGTCATCTTGTCTGCAATTTTTTTTTAAGAGGGGGAAACTAAAGTCTAGAGAGGTCACAGTCTGATCAGGAGTCTCTCTGGTATTTCATTCCAGACCTTTAAACTCCAAGCCAAGGGATCTTCACATGTAACTGAGGGCAACCTACTTTATCTCTCTTAGCTGCTTTAACTATAAGATGGGAATGCTTATTCTCTCTCTTCAGATAGTTGTCAGGATCAAAGGATTTCATGGAAAAGGAATGTTTTATATTTGTAAATTGTCCTATGAGAGGAGGGCAGGGAAAGGCAGAGAAAACCAATGAACTGCAAATTAGTCAATTTGAATAGTTCTGGCAGTTCTAAAGATCCTATGATTATGGAGATTGAAGCTAATGATCGCAATGAGATTTTTTTTTTTTTTTTTGAGAGAGGAGGCAATTGGAGTTAAATGATTTGCCAGGGTCACATAGTGTTACATGTTTGAGGCTGGATTTGAACTCAGGTTCTCCTGACTTCAGGGCTGGTGCTTTATGCACTGTGTCTCATTTAGCTGCCCTTCACAAAGAGATTCTTTTTGGTTCCCACTAACAATCCATACTTCCCTTTCCTGGCAGTTGAAATCTTATCCTTTCTCCCCTCCTCTCATGGGTGACTTGGGACAAAAACTAATGCCTGTTTGAAAACAGGCACGATGATGGGTAGGGCTGGTTGGAAAAGGAAAAATGGAAAAGTGCTAGGAATTGATGGCACTTGGGGACCTGAGGACAGCTCTAGAAGTGTTGTCCTCATCTTGCAAGAGGGAATGGCACCTAACTACTAGACAACTCTGGCAACTCGAGCTTGCTTTGCTTTTGGGAAACTGGATAGGATGGAAAGGGGAGACATTCTGTGAACCATGGCAGGATGGTGGAAAGAGAAGAAAATTGGCTCCATTCCCACTTGTGACTGGCAGAGAAAGCTCGTTGTAGGCCTCTGCCAACGGTATTCTCATATTTGGACTGTGAGCAAGCACAGGGATTTGTACTAGGGACAAATTGGGACAAAGGGTCATTCATTAAAGCATTTGTTTTGTGTTAATAAAAGTATCTTTGGAAATACTACGAACTATGTGCTTGCAGGAGAGGATTTGTTCTCAGTGTATTAGGGAAGCACACAAACTTTTTTCATGTTTCTTGGAGTCAAAAGAAAGGAGAAAATCTTCCAGAGTGTCCCTGGTCATGGCAGGCTTTGACACTTGTAATGAACCTTCCTCATTTCCTCTACTTCCAAATGACTGCAGCCTCACATTGGCAGGGGGCCCCAAGAGGGTTAGTTCTAATGAGGTTATCCCCAAGGGTTCCTGTGCACATTCCCTGCACATGTGATTCGTTAGGTCTGACTTGGATCAGACTGAATCTCCTACCTTCAGGTGCAGCTCTATGGCCTGGATGTTCTGCAGTGACTCCATGGTGTCCTTGACCATTGCTGTGATCAAAACAAACACGTGAAATTGTGTAGCTGCTAAGAAATCCAACAGCCCTCAAGGTTCCTGGACATTTTGTGCCATGGTGAACGAAAAGAGATATCGTGTTTTGCCCTCCATTGCTATTCTGGAAGTACTGTGTTTATGCCCTATCATTCCTTCCCTCCTCAAAAGCTCTCAGATTTGAACGTCCTCTTCTGGCATTAGAGATCTTCCCTGTCTTGCTCTGGCCTAGAATCCTAACTTCCTTCACCTCTGCCTCTTAAGGTTCTCAACTTCCTTCAAGGCTCACTGGAGGCACTTCTCCTCAACCTGCCAATTCTGAAAATCCTGAAATTACTTTGAGTTTACTTTTTCCCCCCTAAATTCTTTAGATTATTAGAATGTGCATTTCTTGAGGGTAAGGACAGCTTCACTTTTACTTGGTGCAGCACATTTAGTGTGCATAATCTAGTTCAAACGTTAGTTTGAGCTAGATTAAATTTTTGAAAAATTGCCTATAAAATTTATTGATGTGCAAGTAATCTTATTTTCACCCTGGCTTCTAGTGAAAAACTGAAGTAAGGCTAAGATCCTATTTAAACTCTGAGACTTGGGAGTTTTTTATTTGTGGGAAGTCTTTGGAAATCGCCAAACTTTTTGTTTAGCAATTCTAATGTACTTATCGTGTGTCACTATATTGGCCTTCATAAATATTGGTGTAAATGTCCTATTCCCTCTCTAGAATTCAAGCTCTGTAATAATAGGCCCTGGGCCTTATTAAACATTTTCTTTCTTTAAATTATTGAACATATGACCTACATTAAGTAAATTCTTAATGTTGAAGAACGAATAAGAGTTTGTCTTGGGCTTGAGCCCCGACTCTTGTTTAATAATGATCTAATTACTTCACCATTATGAACCTCAGTTTTCCAATCTATAAAGTAGGTGCATGATAAAGTGAATATTCCTACTCTCACAAGGCTGTTTTGAGGAAAACATTTAGTAAATTGTAAACTACCGAAATGTGAGTTTACTACTGTTATTATTGGTGTTTTTAAAATTGATGTTACAGCACTATACAACAAGGTTGTCCTGGTACTAAGGGTTTTTAAAGAATGTCCTATGAGAGGATTAGAAGTTAGGGATGTTTAACCTGAGCAAGAGAAGACTTAAGGAGAGACATGATGATATAACTGTCTTTTAAGTATTTAAAGAAACAAGGATTAGATGTGTTCTGCTTGGCCCCAGAGAGCAAAACCAGGAGGGATGAATGGAAACTGCAGAAACAAATGTAGGTTTGATGTAAGAAAGAACTTCCTCTCTAGAAGCCAAATTTTCTTCCTCAGGTGAGGATTTCTCCTCCCCAGAAATCTTTAAATAAAGGCTGAGAGACACTTCTTATTACATCAGGAAGGGAATTCTTCATATTTTTTGGTCTAGAGGGTCTCTGGGAGTCCCTTTCAACTCCCAGATTCTGGGATTCTATGCAATCACATTCTCAGTCTGGAGGATGTAAATGGGAAATGGAGGAAGAACCCAGATCTAGGTTAGCAAGTGAAAAGGAAGTGATTTGGATGGTTGCAGAGCATGGAGGGCAGAGTCAAACACACAGACCATTCTGAACTCTTGGATCACTTTGGTTAACATGGGAAATACTTTGGTAGGAATTTAGATAATATAGGTGGGCTTCTGTTTGTGTGAAGCCCCACCCCCACCCCCAATCTGATGCCTTAGATCCTGGATTCTTGAAGGCTTGAGCCAATAGAGTGATAGCCCTGGTTGGTTCTCCCCAGATGGAAAGGCATCTGCCAGTGAAAGTTTGAATCACTTGTCTGGGGGGATCAGGTGGCTTGGTATACAGAGCCCTAACACCAGTAGGATGGATGAATTCTTTGGGCATGGCCACCCATGCAATAGACAGAGTTAGATTTAGAGCTGGAAAGTACAATACAGAATTGAAATTCAAATCAAAAAGCAGCAAAGTATTTTCAATAAAATCTCACACAGGGAATAAGGAGCCCAGCTAAGATATAATCTCGAATCCAGTTCTCTTTTCACCACTTCTCTTCCTCCTTTTTGCTTTGGCAAAGGGGAAGAAAAGAAGGCAAAAAGGGTTAAGAACTACACCACAGTTTTTTTTTAAATAAATATTCATTTAACTGCTAATCCTTTCTCCTTGACCAATGAGTGGAGAGGAAGTGAACCATATCAGCCTGGACATTCTTGCTATAAATGAACCAGAAGACATTAAGGAGATTGCAGATAAATGACAAGATGGCTCTTAGGTTTTTCTTAGAGAGCCAGATGGAGTTTGAAATGTTGGTATCGGTGTGATGAAAGACAAGAAACAATTTCATGGGACCTCTGGTCATCTTAATTTGTAGTCATATGAATGTAAGTAAAAAGATCACTATAAAGATAATTATCTACCAACTTATCCACCAGCATCCGTTGCTGGTGGTAGAAAAACTCTGAAAAACTTGATAAGATCTTTCAAACCAATCCAATATGTATCTTAATTCTCGATGCAAAAAAATTTTCATTGCAAAGGTGAGTCTGAGGGAAGATGATAAAAAATCATATTAGAAAATCTGATTCAGGATTAAGAAATTAAAAAAGACCAAAAAATTTGTAGACTATTCAGAATCTTTGTGTATTTATGAAGACTTCAAGAAGAGAACTGGAAGGTGCTGAGTAATAGCATAATGAAACTCACCATATCTTGATAGGAAACCACTGGTTACCAAAGTGGCAGCTATTTCAGAATCAGCTGTGTGCAGTTGTATCATCAACTTGTTAGAGCAAAGATTAAAATCAAAATTAAAGGAAAGGATAAGGATCAGAAGATATTGTATATAATTACAATAGCATAGACCTGATCTTTTTTAAACTACACATATTGAAAAATAGGAAATTAGGCAAGAATTATCATGATTTCCTATAGAAAGTGAACAGATGCAAAGATCACCACAATGAGATCAAAACCTTAGGCTTATCTCCTTGTCAAGTGAAGAAATGGGACTATGAAGAGTAATTCTAGTTTTGAACATACTTTTGCTTGCAAAATCTTGTGAAGGATGAAAGAAGATTATGAGTGGTATTGCTTCATAAAATCATGAAGAGTTTGAGAGGAAAACAAGTCCACAAAAACCTTGGTTAAGAGACCCAATCAATAAAGCCACCTCACCCTAAGAAGATTTAAAAAGAAAATGATGGATACATCAAAAAAAGACTGGCACTCATCTGACAGCATTGCTAAACTGTAAAGTAACCAACATTCTCTGATGCAGTGAATTACATGGCAAAGATGGGGAGAGAAGAGAGCACAAGGGTGTTTGGAGCAGGGAATGCGCCTTGGAATCTTGGAGTCATTTTCTGGAAAGAGATTTCAACGTGTTAGTTTCCCCTTGAAAGGGATTTTACTGTCATGATAATAACTTCTGTTTTATTTAGAAAAATGATCAGGGATAGGAACTGGACCTGGGATTTTATTAGCAAAGAAACTCAGATGAGGAAATTCCTTCTAAGGAGTTGGGTCAGAAATTTTTCTGAAACTTCAAATCTGAGTTGCCTAGACTCTAGAGCATTGAGAAATTAAATGACTTTCCCATCTTCATACATCTAGGATATGTCTTTGAAAAAATGAAAACAAGTTGTCCTTATTCTTTTTTGACTCATTTTGTTACTAAATAGCAGTTTACTAATACAAGAATGATCATTTAGCCATTTCTTTTAGATCAAAGACATGGACAAACATGTCATCAAAGGTTTCTATCTATAGAACTTATGAGGGAAGAAAATATAAGAGGGAAAAAGGGAAAGATGGATGGAGCTTTGACAAAAATCAAAGTCCTTTGATCACACTGACAAAATCTTAGAGAGATAGACTTTATAAATAAAGATGCAAAGGGGGGAAAAGTAGATGTTTTCCTTCTTTTAGAAACATCTAATGCAGTCTTCTGATTCTGGTATCGTCTCAGTTCTTTTCCAGCTCAGGTCACTTGTAGAAATTTCCTACAAAATTGGTGCTAACAAACTTAAATTTACTTGGCCAATAAGCAGGCAAGATAATGAAATTTAGCTCAAACCTCATGTCTCTATTAGAAAATCAAATTTGAAATCTTTTAGATCAGGGAATTCACAATTTTAGGTTAACCAGTTTTCATGTTGATATACTATTTATCATCTACATCAATCATCGTCTATATCATTTATCTCCACTTTTTCTCTCTCCATATATATACATACATACATATATCTACAAATAGAAATCAGAAACGAATTTTATAAGACAGAATCTAATACCAAAATGAATTCACTTAAAAGTTATCAGATTTAACTTCATTTGTAACAAAAGATTCTGGTTTGGATACATAAATACATTGAGTAACCAATTTTAAGTAACCCCATTTTAAAAGCAGTGCATATCAAGTAAATTATTATAAAATATTTTTAACTTCCAGCTCTGTTCAAATGAATAACTCCTTAACAAAAGTCAATATTTCAGGATAGAACCAAGCCATTCTTCTAAGAATTGTAGTAATACTATAATTTCTTTAATATAGAACAGACAATTCTCATTTAAGTTAAATAACAGACTTCACAAATCTATGCATAATTTGCCTAATTATCTTCATAGCATCAAGGAATTAAACTGGAAATATATAGCTAGCAACAGATGCCAAAGCTAAACAAACACTTGTTTGGATTATATAAAGAACTAAAATTCTAGATCAAATAGCTCAAATCTTATACCTGCATCTTACTGTATTCAGTAACTCAGATTTACTCCAAAAATTAGCTTATATAAGATTTACTATTGTCTTCATACTTGACATGATTATAGAAATTTGCCCTTATTCTGATGTCATTTCCAGGCAAATGTTATGTAGATAGCCTATTTGCATTGAGCCAAATGGAATATTTTCCATTTAGGAAATGTCATGTTGGAGAAACTGTGTCAGGAGAAATGGTTCTCCCAGACTTTTCTATGAAAAGTTCACCTATGGTTTATGCATGTAAAACTCCATAAGGTTGCTGGTATTATGGGTCATTCATTGGCTCAATAGCATTCTTTAAAGATCATACCTGGCATAATCAGTGTAACAGTCCCATAAGGTCTTAAATATCAATTTCCAATAATCAGAGTTTCAGATGGGTTCAGCTCTCAAGAATTATATATTCTAAAATAGGCATTGACTGTAATCTCAGATTGTTAATGGTAAAAGAAAAGATTCACAGAAAAACTCAATTTATCTTGATACAACTACATAGATTTTTTTTCTTCTCACCCTCAATTCAACATTATACATTAAGATAATACACATTTTAGATAATGACAATAAAGTCTGGATATGTAAATAAAGTAATCCTAAATTACATGATAGCTAAAAAATTCTGAATTAAGAAGAGTCTAACTTCCTTCAAGGTAACCTCCCTAGTTTTTTCCCAGAGACATATAATCCTGGCCCAGGTGATCTCAGATATTGCTTTCGCTGAGTTGCCGCTTGTTGTCTGTTTCTGAAGCAGCAAATATTCCAAGTACCAGGATCTCACTAATCACAGTAGATTTGGACATAGTTGCTATCAAAATCAATATCAAAATTATAATAAATTTAGTTTCTAAACTTAAAAAAGTCTCTTCCTTTAAAGTATTTCTCTTTCTTAAAAATTTATCCTGATGTTACAAAAGAATAATCACTAAATTTTTATGAAGTAAATTAGTTGGGAATCTCTAAAATGACAGATATCTTTTAATCAACATCAGAATAAAAAATTGGAATTTATCAAAATCAAGTTAGTGTAAAATTTCTTTAACATAAATCCCTAAAGTACTATAACAATGAATTCCCAATCATTACAAAATTCTTTGTAACCACTTTTCTTTAGTCAAGTGTTTACAGTGGGGAGGAGATTAAGTTTTTATAAGCCAAAAAAGAAAAATACAATCAATTAAATTAGCCTCATCATAATGACAAAATTTATAATGCCTTTAAAATTTACTCAACATGGTTTTTTTTCCTTTTCTCTTTAAGTATCACTGGAAATCAAGAAAATCACATTCTGGAATGCCACAGAGTGAATATCATAGTTCACTTAAACCCCTTGAAAAAACAAACTCCAAATTAACATATATTTCTTTATTCACATCTTAAAACAAAAACAATCTTTTAAACTCTTTCAGAGGAGTTTATAAGACTAAGTTGCTTCAAGATTGTAACCTCTACAAGAGATAGAAATAGCTTTAGATGAAAGACATTCTATATTTTTAATAGGCTTGAAAAATTTTACTCCCATTTTGTGTAAGGATTCACATTTTGTATCCCATTTATTCAGGAATTCTATAACACAAACAAGGTCTTTTCTTTGTCTGATTTTCCTTTTTAAAATACCTATATAAATACTTGATTAAAACACTAACTCCAAATGAACAATCTCATAATTTTCAATAAGTGATAGCTAAATAATTTTGGATTAAACTTCCCTTACATATAGTCAAAAGTCTTTTAAGTTCTTAATTACAGGGCTTCAGACTTTTTTATAGCACACGATCAGCAGAACTGATAGAATGACCTAACAGCTTCCTAACCCATTCATTTTGTAACTGCACAAATTCATAATCTAACAATATCTAGATTATAATTACTTTTCTAACAAAGTTCATATAATTTTTATAAATTGCACAATATAAAATTTAGAAAGAAATATTAACACCTTAAATAAGTTGCATTTAATGAAAAGAGATAATAAAGCAGCATTTGTGTAGCATTTGTGTTTTGCCAAACATTTTATAATCATGTGACCCTAACAACCCTGGGAGGTGGATTCTATTTTTATCCTATTACAGAGCAGTAAACTGAAGTAAACAGAACTTTCTTGGGATCATATAGCTAATAAATTTATTATTGCCAAATACGAAGTAGCTAATAAATTTCTTAATGACATAACAAATGGCTAATAAATTTCTTAATGCCAAATAACAAATATCTTTCCTGTTAGGTTGTATGTGATTTACCATAATACTGATAAGGAGAGAACTTTCCTTCAGGCTCAGTCTTCTGACTCTTATCCACTACACCATGATGAATAAAACAAGTTGAAATAACGTTTTCATCTGATCCTAATAATAACAACCACTACTACTATTACTACTGCTACTACTACTATTGCTGCTGCTGCTACTACTACTACTACTACTACAACTGCTACTACTACTATTACTACTACTACCAATATTACTATTACTGCTACTACTACTACTACTACTACCAATATTACTATTACTGCTACTACTACTACTACCACCACCACCACTACCACTATTATCACTTCTTTTACAATAGAGCTTTAAGCTTAGATTTTAAAGCTTTCTTCACAAAAATCCTATGAGGCAGCCATTGTCATATATTATCATTTTATTTTACAGATGAGGAAACTGAGTCTCTGAGAATTGAAGTTATTTGATCTCTGTCCCAGAGCCAATAAATATGCCAGCATTTGACCAAAGGTCTTCTGACTTCAGGTCTAGCAATCTTTCTACTTGAAATACTTTTCTCATAATAGTGCTATGAGATAGGTAATACAAATATTATCTCCATTTCACATATAAAGACACAAAACTTCAGAATGGTTAAGGGACTTGTCCAAATTCACTTGATTAATCAGTAAATTGCATCTTCTGTGTATAAAACAATCAATTAGGTATTTATTAATTACCTCCTATGTGACTGACACTACCCTAATCACTGGAGATAAAAAAGAACAGAACAATCTCTGTTCCTAAGGAGCTCACATTCTAAGATGAGAGACAAAATGCAAACAATTATGCATCACATATGAATATGTACATATGTATTTGTGTATGTATGTGTCTTTCCATAATATATATGTTTATACACACACATACACACACAAAGGTGTGTAAAATTGGAGGTAATCTCAGAAAGAAGGCACTGGCATTGAAGGGGATCAAGAAATGTTTCTTAGAGCAGGTAGAATTTTAGCTAACACTTGAAGAAAGAGAAGCCAGGAGGTAGAAATGATGAAGGAAAGCATCCCAGAAATGGGGAGATAACCAGAGAAAAGGCAATGGAGTTAGAAGATAGAGAGTTCCAAGCAAAGGCAGAAGGAGCCTGGAAGGGAGTAAAGCATAAAAATGATGGGGAGGTAGGGAAAGGTCTGGTTGTGAATGTTATTAAATGCCAAAGATGACTTTATATTTGACTTTGGTGGAAGAACCTTGGGGGGCACTAGGAGTTACTGCATGTGAAACAGATGAAAATCTAATAAAGAAGAATAAAAAGGATTAGTCAAGATGGGTTAGAGGAGGTAAAAGTAGAGTCACAAAAATCAAGGGAAAGAGAGCACAGTATTAAGGAGAAAAGGGTGATCTTCAGTATCCAAGCTTGTAGAGAGGAATGAGGACTGAGAAATAGCCATTATTAGATTTGGCAATTTGGCAATATTAAATCTATGGCCATTATTATCACAATATTTACTCAAATGGAATTCATGTTCAAATAAGAGAAGACAGTGAGTAATAGGTAAGTATATTCAGATTAAAAATGAAGAGAATGAATACAAATCAATACAACGTAGTTTATAAAGGAGAGAACTTGCAGTTGGGAGAGATGAAAAAGTACTTCACATAGAAGGTGGTCTTGAAAGACAAGAAAGACCTGATATAGAAATGGAGTGTTCATTCCAGACATGAGGCAGTCAATACAGAGATGGAAGACAAAGGATCTCATCTTTCTGGAGGAACAAGGCGGCCATTTTGGCTGGTGCACAAAACGAGTGACAAGGAGTGATATACCCTAAGGCTGCAAAAAGAGGTTGAAGCCAGGTTGTGAAGGCCTTTATGTTCTGGGCAGAATATTCCTATTTGATTCTGGAGGAAACAGGGAGCCACTGAAGTCTAGATTTCTTTCCTCTTTATTGGGGAAGCATTTCTAAGTATTTTAGAAACAAATAATGTCACTACCGTAATAATGTTCCTTGTATTAATGTGACAAATCTTTTAAAATCAGGATTTTTAAAGAAAAGAACTTATTTAGTAACATTAAGACTCAAAATCAGTCACAAAACAGTAACTGGCAAGTAGCTGGTAATATCTTTAATATTTTAACCAAAGGTCTTTAAAGCTAATGAAAAATAGTGACTAGACTCAGCTCACAGAACAACCAGTAAGTTTCCCTTTGGGTTGTCCTCTCTCCTTCATCTCCCCACCCCTAAAGTGTTGCCCTTTAAAGAACCCTATGCTCTCCTGCTGCCTACTTGGTGGGTGCTGCCAAGTCTGCTATCTGCTGGATGGATCTCATACTTTTAACATTATCCCAGTCCCTAAATCCCTTTCACCCAAATTCCTATTATTAATTGAAGTCGGATAATTTTAGGGATGGAAGGGATCATAGACTATGGCATGTTTAGAGTTGGGTTTAATCCAATTAACATTAATTAAGCAAGAAAATATGACCCAAGGGGATCACTGAATTATTATAAAGGGTCTGAAAATTCCTATAGGTTGAATAAATAGTATTTCTTGTACACTATATGTATTTATATTTATACCAATATTTTAAATGCATGCAGATACTATTGTAATGAATAAGATATAGATTTATTAAAGTGTTAATGAAGTCATAATGACTTTTCCATAATGTATTTTCTTAAGTGATAATAATAACTATTGAAGGAAAGCATCCCAGACATGGAGAGACAACCAGAGAAGGCAATGGAGTTAGGAGATGGTACAACTATTAATATATGGGGTCTGAGAAAAAATTTTCATATAGAAAAGTAAAACAAGTGTTTAAATACTTAATTTGTATCAATCCATGTGGTATGCTAAGTGTTAGGGATACAAAGAAAGGCAAAAATACAGTCCCTGCTTGCGAGGGACTCACATTCCAATGGGAAAGAGAACATGTAAATGACTAGCCAGAAGATATGTACAATATATAGGAAAGGTAATCTCAGAAGGATGTCACTGACAGTGGTAAGGTTGGGAGTGGGGCAGGTACAGTGCCTGAGAGGAAGTGAGGGAATCCCAAAACACAGGTGAGGAGGGAGAGCATACGAGGTACTCATTCAGCATCTTCCCTTACCGTTCTCCATGTTCTTGCAAAGCATATTAACAGCCTAAGGAGTTTACGTTTAGGAAGTTCCCACATATTGTAGAGACTTTGACAGTGAACCTAATCCCTGCCCTTCTCCATCATCTTGTTCTAATAAGCAGCACAACCACATTAAGAGGAGGAAGATGTTAGGGCAAGGAGTGAACAACTATGCTGTTCTTTGAATGGGGCAGTCCCTAATTTGGGGAAGATTAGTTTCTAAGTAGTAGAAAATGCTTGTAACACTTGCTCTCTCTTTAACCAATCTTGCAAAAAGTGGTAATTGCTCATTCAACAGCCTGAGAATTAAAAAGAATGGAAAGAATCTGGCCTAAAGGAAAATGGAGTGGATTATAGCCAGGGTCAGTTCAAGAAGCTTCTTGGGTCTGGGATGAAGGTTGTTGGAAAGTAAATTTCCTAATGTGGAAGGGAGTTGAGATAGTATTGTAGTCAAAGGGAGGAATCAGAAAGTGAGTGGCAGAGGACAATAAAGGGGAAAAAGCTAAAACTAAGGATTTCAAGATGAAAGAAAATCAATTAAAAATCTAAAGCACAAGTAGATAAATCAACAGAGAAGCTACAAAAACTGAAATGGAGGGTGAGTACCAAAATAACCTTTTAGATAAATATTTTGAGATGAAGGAAATTGAACCAATATTTGATGAAATAGAGAATTCTGTGAGTTTTCAAGAAAACATGGATAGCATCATACCACAGCAGCATATTCTTGGGATTTAAAGGAGAAATAAGCATCCTGAGAGAGATTATAAAAGAAACAAATGAATTTATGCTCTGCACAGCAGAAATAATTAGCAGGGCAGAAAAACTTGAATCCATAATAACAAATTCTCCAAAGAAGGGAAAGAGAGAATAACATGTTTGAAATACAAATATACTTATGTGGATAATCAAAAGACAATAAAATTAAAAGAATATATGATCTCTATATAAGCAAAAGTCATTGACCTAGAAACAATTTAAAGATCACAGATTTCCCCAAAAATTATCAATAAAAATGTTGCAGCCATAATGTAGGAAATATAAAAAAGGACCCAGAACTTCTGAATACAGAAAATATAGTACCCAGTGAAAGAATCTACTTATGACCTCAAAAAATAGGAGAAAGGAATTGACTTTCACAACTATGAAAAGAGGAGAGAATTCCTAATTAAATGAGGGAACTAGGCAACCACAGAAGGTATAATGGACAACTTTGATGACAAAAAAATTGAAAAGCTTTTGTATGAATGAAACTGATGTTAAGAGTTTGAAGAGAAATAATTAATTAGAAAAATCATTGCAGTAGGGGCAGCTAGATGGCACAGTGGATAGAGTGCTGGCCCTGAAGTCAGGAGGACCTGAGTTCAAATCCAGCCTCAGACACTTAATACTTCCTAGCCATGTGACCCTGGGCAAGTCACTTAACCTCAATTGACTCAGCCAAAAAAAATGATTGCAGTAAATACTTATGATAAAGGTTTTATATTCAAAGTATACAGGTAATCAGTACAAACATATGACCAACCAACAAATAAGTGGTCAAATAAGATTCACAGGTAGTTAAAAAAAAGCTATAACCACTACACACCTGTCAGATTGACTAAGATGACAGGAAAAGATAATGATGAATATTGGAGGGGATGTGGGAAAACTGGGACAGTGATACATTGTTGATGAAGTTGTGAATTGATTCAACCATTCTGGAGAGCAATTTGGAACTATGTCCAAAGGACTATCAAACTGTGCATACCCTTTGACCCAGCAGTGTTACTACTGGGCTTATATCCCAAAGAGATCTTAAAGGAGGGAAAGGAACTCCTATGTGCAAAAATGTTTGTGGCAGCCCTTTTCATACTGGCAAGAACTGGAAACTGAGTGGATGCCCATCAATTGGAGAATGGCTGAATAAGTTATGGAATATGAATGTTATGGAATATTATTGTTCTGTAAGAAACGATCAGGAGAATGATTTCAGAAAAGCCTGGAGAGACTTACATGAACTGATGCTGAGTGAAGTGAGCAGATCCAGGAGATCATTATACATGACAACAGCAAGAGTATATGATAATCAATTCTGAAGGACATGGCTCTCTTATACCCCAAAGAGATACTAAAAAAGGGAAAGGGACCTGTATGTGCCAAAATGTTTGTAGCAGCCCTGTTTGTAGTGGCTAGAAGCTGGAAAATGAATGGATGCCCATCAATTGGAGAATGGCTGGGTAAATTGTGGTATATGAATGTTATGGAATATTATTGTTCTGTAAGAAATGACCAGCAGGATGAATACAGAGAGGACTGGCGAGACTTACATGAACTGATGCTAAGTGAAATGAGCAGAACCAGAAGATCATTATACACTTCGACAACGATATTGTATGAGGATGTATTCTGATGGAAGTGGATTTCTCTGATAAAGAGACTTAACTGAGTTACATTGGATAAATGATGGACAGAAAGAGCTACACCCAAAGAAGGAATACTGGGAAATGAATGTGAACTATTTGATTTTTGATTTTCTTCCCGAGTTATTTTTACCTTCTGAATCCAATTCTCCCTGTGCAGCGGGAGAACTGTTCGGTTCTGCAAATATGTATTGTATCTAGGATATACTGCAACATATTTAACATATATAGAACTGCTTGCCATCTTGGGGGGGGGAGGAGGGAGGGAGGGGAAAAAGCGAAACATAAGTGATTGCAAGGGATAATGCTGTGTAAAAATTATCCTGGCATGGATTCTGTCAATACAAAGTTATTATTAAAAAAATTAAATTAAAAAAAAAAAAACAATGAGATGACTGAAGCCAGTTCCAATGATCTTGTGATAAAGAGAACCATCTGTACCCAGAGAAAGCATTGTGGGGACTGAATGTGGGTCACAACATCGAATTTTCACTCTTTTTGTTATTGTTTGCTTGCATTTTATTTTCTTTCTCATTTCTGCTTTTTTTGTGCAGCAAGATAATTATACAAACATATGCATAGATTGGATTTAATATATATTTCTACCATATTTAATATATATTTTACTACTTGCCATCTAGGGGAGAGGTGGAGAAAGGGGGGAAAATTGGAACACAGGGTTTTGTGAGGGTTAATATCGAAGATTTATCCATGTATGTTTTGAAAAATAAAAAGCTTTAATAAAGAAAAATGGAAAAAAGCTACAAGCTATCTAGATCATAGTGAAAGAATGCTCTAAATCACTACTAAAAAGATACATAAACGAAAACAACTATAAGTTTTGACCTCATACCCTTTTGATTAGCAAAAATGACATAAATATGAATGTTGGTGCGAGCTGTGAATTGGTCTACCATTCTACAATGCAGTTTAGAATTAGTCTAAAAGAAATACTTAAAACTGTTCATTCCTTGACCCAGGGACATCATTATTAGGCATATACTCCAAGGAAGTCAAAGCCAGAGCAAAAGATGCCAAATATGTGACAAGATTTATAGCAGTATTTTTTAGTAGTGGCGGCAGAATGTGAGCTTACTAACAATTGGGAAATAGCTGAAAAAACTGTAATATGGATGTGCAATGTATAATGCGGATGTAATAGAATATTATTTGGCCAAAAGAAATAACCAACACCAAGAATTCAGAGAAACTCAGTGAAAATTTATATGAAAGAATGTACAGTGAACTTTAGAAGAATCAGGATAAAGACTAACACGATGTCCATTAAAATGTAAATGAAAAGGAAAAAAAAAAGAAACTGACTGCTGTAATTGTAATAATCAAGTTGAGCACAAGAGAGGAGATGAGAAAATAGAACTCATTCCCTTCTTTTGCAGAATCAGGAGACTAGGATTTGTGTTATTGCATATGCTGTCAGACTTAATCAATGTGTTGGTTAGTTTTGTGAAACTGCTCTTTTTTCCCTCTTAAAAATTTTTTTTTCTTGTTAGACGGGATAGCTAATGGGATGGGGAAAGGGAGGAATATAAACAGAAGTGATAGTGACATAAAACCAGAAGATGTTAATATGGATTTTTAAAGTCTGGTACTCTGATCATTGAAGTGGCTTCAGAGAACTGATAGAACTGAAAGGATCAGGAAGGAAGGAAGGAAGCTGTGAGGCATCTGATCCAACTCCTCATTGTTCAGGTGAAGAAATGATAGCTCATGGAGTTTCAATGACTTGTGCAAGGCATTTCCTCTAAGATATGAGACCGCCATGATCAAACATGATCAGAGAATCACAGAGTCTTAGGTTAGACCTGGAGAGGTCCCACAGAGCATCAAGTCCAACCCCTTACTGTACTGAGGAGGGAGAGATTAAGTGTCCTGTCTGGGTCCCACAGCTGGTAAGATAAGATTTGAAGGGAGGGTTTCTCACCTCCTAGCAGGTGCCTAATCCATTTTCCCCCATTGCTTTTTTGACTTGCGCGTGTTTTTTTTTTTTTTTTTTTGGGGGGGGGATGTTGATTTACAGGAGAATGTTCTACAGCAGGGAGGAAGCTTGTAGGAACTGACTGTGAGGGTATGTAAAAGCATCACTGAAATCATTTGTAAACATTGCTTTATTTCAGAAGTTCCTGGGAAGCACTAGGACAGAGGGGTTCCTCCCTCCCACTGCCTCTAACCTCTTCTTGTTTTGGCAATATTCCCCTATTGGCTGTCTGAGCAGGCGGCCTGGGGATGAGCAAGTGCTAGATGGTAAACTCTGACACAGGAGACTCAAAGGTTTTTGGTGGTGGCAAGGCAATTGGGGTTAAGTGATTTGCCCAGGGTCACACAGCTATTAAGCATCAAGAATCTGAGGCTGCCTTTGAGCTCAGGTCTTCCTGATAGAGCCAATGCTCTATCTGCTATGTCACCTAGCAATATTTCTGTCACTGTACACGACATTCTCTTGGTTCTGCTCATTTCTCTATTATTTCATGCAAGTCTATCCAGCAGCAGTGTCTGGGGTGGGAGATCAACTGCTTTAGGTGAGGAAGCGCGAGGAGGCTGTTGACACTGGAGCAGTGTACATGAGGCAAGCAAGACTGGGGAGGTTCAAGAGGCCTTTAAAAGTCAAAGAGATCATTGATCCTGGGTGCAAGGGGATCCGCAGAAGCGTACTGAGTAGGGGGGATGACAGGGCAGAGCTGCATTTTAGAGAGGCCCGATGGACTGCCCCAGGGAGCTGGTGGTGGCAGGGGAAGCTCATTGTGAAGGCAGAAATGACGGACAGCAGACTGCATGTGATGGGCTGATACAGCCCAGGAGAAGAAAAGAGCTCATGAGAGCCTTTTCCAAAGGCTGATTGGAATTCTAGTCTGCTTCCTTAAAGACCAGCCCCTCCTGGGGAAGCCTGCTGCATCTCACTCGGTTAAAGGGCAAAAGAGGGCCCAAGCAATTTAATTTTTCTGCCCGAACTGTTGCTGTTTACTTTCTCAGAGCAATCAATTCACCAACTGGCCACAATCCAATCTGAAGCACTCCTTGAGGTGATGGTGGATCCCATTTTATTATGTTAAAACACACACGGTGAGCTTCACTGAGAGTCCATAGAATCTCATTTTTCCATTTGACAGAGAAGAGAACAGGTCCCCAGAAAAGTGATGACTTGATCAAAGTCACCCAGACAGTACGGAGTAGAGCCTGGGTCCCCTGACTCCAAAGCCAACACTCCATATGCCATGTTGTGGCAAAGTGCCCTGTGGGCTGATACATGTGTTATTCTCTCTGTTTTAAAGAGAAGGAAGCTGAGTTGCAAAGAAAAGTTGCAAAAGGCTGAAGGCAGGACCGGGACTCTGGCCCCAGTTAGCTCTGTCAATAGGCAAGGAGAGGACACAGCAGTGGCTATAGCCACGGTCCACTTGAAATGCAAGCATGCTGGAAAGGTAGGCTCTTGTGCCTTAGCCTGAACCTCTCCAAAGTGGTCACAATCCCCTCTGCCCCAAGGCTGGCTTTATACCTACGAATAATCGAACTCTATTTGGTGTGATAGAAAGAACATTGAGATGGGAGTGGAGGATGGGCTTCTAGTACAGGCTCTGTCAGCACCTGGACGTCTCCAGTGTGGGTCTTGGGCTTTTCATTTGTAAAATTAGGTGACCAGATGAGGTGGTTTCTGTGGTCCCTCTAAGCTCTGGAGGTTTGTGATCAAAGGTCCCTTTTAGGTCCAACATTCTCTGTCCAAGGTCCCTTCCAGCCCTGAGTTTCTATGTTCTGAGGCTTTTTCTAGCTCTGATATAGTTATCTTTTGTGACTGGAGCTGCAGGTAGGTTCAAGGGGAGATGCAAGGGCCCAATAAGTGCTGAATTGTCCCAGGGTCTCCCTCTCTGGCCCTTGGCTCAGAGCAGCCTTGTTGGGATGGCAGCCATCAGCTAAGCCTTTATAAGATCCATATAAAAATCAACTGGGCTAAACTGAGGCATGTGTCCTCCTAAGTGAAACCAGGTTTGGATTCCTTGTGATGGACTATCTCATTCTGTGGATAAATGCATGGATGGCTTCAATAAACCAGTTTTACAGGGGATCAGAATCAAGCCCAGGTTCTGGATTCTGAGGAAGTGGGGAATTAATATTCTCATTATCATGGCAACATTGAAATGAGACTGACAAAGTAAAATAGATTGGAGGATAATGGCTATGTAGGAAAGAGGCTAATTTCATTTGTATCTCAGGGCTTTAAGTTACTGAGAAGAAAATCAAAACAGAATAACTGCCCATAATGTTTAAGGGAAATTCTTCATGAACCAGTGAAAGGTAGCATTTGACTGCCAGGTCAGTTTTGAGTTTATAAATTTGGGCTTAGCTCCTTGGGAGATAATATCATAGCCTGCTGAAAGAAAGGCCTTTCAGGGCCACAGAAATGGATACTAGAAGCAGGTACCACTTCCAGATTAAGTAACAATGCTTGTGAATGGGCTGGCTGCCAGCTTGTTCCAGTATGGTCCAGCCTGAGGTTCTCTCCAAGAACACAAACAGAGGACAGCCTGTTCTACGGGCTTGTGCTCAGGTGCAGGGGGTGGTCCTGGCACCCAACACTTTGTTATGTTATAACATAACATATAACATAATCTATAGATTACTCTGGTCAGACATAGGCTGTCCAGGAATATAGTCTGTACTCCTAAAAGTAGATTATTTATATGATAAAAGGAAATATTTTATAAGGGGCAAGGTTCAAAATCCCTCAGTATGGGAGTCTCTACATTTAGAAGATGAAGGTCTGCCTCCTAAGGAATTCCTGACCTCACAATCTTTTAATGAGGTACAAGGAGTCCGTGAGTGTGCCAGAAGGTCACATTTGTTCATTCTTGCTTCATTCATTCAATAAAACTTTTTCAGAATCTATTATTTGCAAGGCCTTTTGTTTGATGCTGGAAAAAATATGATCAAGACACAGACCCTGATACAATGGATATTTTGCTTTAGAGAGAAAGAAAAGGAATATAATTCATGCAAGTAAAACATATGCAGATAACTATAATATAAAGTATGTACATGAGAAAAGTATAAGAGAGATGAGAGATTTGGTGTGGAAAAATCACTCCTAGCTGTGAGGATTAGAAGAATTTCACAGAAAAGATATCATTTAAGTCATGCGTTAGCACTAGGAGGGAAAGATCATGGAATCCAACTTTCTCATGTGAATAGCTGAGGAAAATGAAGCAGCTAGCTGGTGCAGTAGATAGAATGCTGGTCCTGGACTCTTCTTCCTCAGTTCAAATGCAGTTTTAGATTTAGCCATGTGACCCTGGGCAGGTCACTTAACTCTGGAAATAATAATAATAGCACCTATGAAGGTCCTAGAGTCCTAGAGGGGTTAAGCAATCTCTCTCAGGTTACCCACTCATCTAAATAGTTGACATAGAATTTAAAAGTAGGTTCTTGGATTCCAGACTCAGTCCTCATTTTCACTCCACTGTAGCCTACAGATGTGGAATATTACAGGAAGCAAAGTTGCTAAGGCAGGAAGGTATGAACCCTGTTTGGGTATAGTTCCAGTTTGCCCATTGTTCAGTTTATGTATGAAATGCTGGAAAGATCATCATTATGGCATATCCTCCTGGCTTAGGAGTCTGATCCTCATTTGGTAGGTACTGAAGAGTTTTAAATTAAGTGACATGATGACATCTGTGCACTAGGGAGACCAATCTGGCAATAATATCAAGGGCAGATTGGAAGACAAGGGAAATTCTGGAGTCAGGGAGACTAATAGAGAAAGTGTTATGATATGGTGGAATACTTTTATGCTGTAAGAAATGATGAAGGGCATGGTTTCAGAAAAACCTGGGAAGACCTTTAAGAACTGGTACAAAATGAAGTAAACAGAACCAGGAGAATAATCTACAAAGCAATAGTAATATTGTAAAGGTGATCAAAAGTGAGACTTAGTACCTCTCATCAGCACATTTCCACAATTCCAAAGAACTCATGCTATAAAATGTTATTTAAATTCAGATAGAAAACTTATGGATTCATAGTGCAGATTAAAACATATTTTCCCCTTTTATTTCTTGATTTTTTTGGGGGGAACATTAACTAATATGCAAAAATATATTTTGGATGACTGTATAATGGATATCATATTTCTTGCTTTCTCACTGGATGGGGGGGAGGTGTAGAAAGGTTGAGAATACGAAACTGAAAATTAAAATTAAATTAGAAGTTAGAAAGCAATTAAAATAATCCAAGGGGAAAATGATAAAAAACCTGAACTAGGGTGATGGCAAAAGGAGTAGACAAGATAGATCAAATGCAAGGGATGCTGGGCAATAGAATCAATACAACCTGACAACTTTTTGGATGTGAGCTATGAGGGAGTGGGGGAGTATAAGATAACTCTGATGTGAGAAGCACTCAGGTCAGAATTTTCTAGTTCAAGACTTGTGATCAACAGAGGAATAAACTGAAAACCTGATAATCGAAGGATCTTCTCAGAGGTTACACAGTAGTTTAGTATAAAAGCTGCTTTTCAAATTCAGGCCTCCTGGGCTCACAGGTCAGGGTTCTCTCCAATTTGGAATCATACAGTTAGATGGGACTTCAAAGTCATCCAGTTCAACTTCTATCTGGACAGAACTTCTTCTACCACATTCTTGAAAAGTGGTACCCAATGGAACATCTACATGGGAACTCTTGGGGTTAGATTTTGGTGACTGGCTCTGGAGACCACTATTAACACTCCACCAAGTTGGTAGGGGCACATAAAATTCTAAGCCCATTATCCTTCACGTTTATGACAGTGTGCTCATATGTCTTTTGATCTTCTGTCATCAGGGCTGGGGTCTGTTTTTACATAATTCACATTTATAGTAGCAAAAGCTCACACTTTGATCGAACATTTAAATATCTGCCAAGTGCTTTCCTTACAACATAGAGAAGTAACATAACTACTATTATTATCCTATTTTACAGTTGAGGGATCTCAGGTTTTTAAAGGAAACATGACTTCGATTTTTAGATTATATTTGAAAGAGACCTTCAGAGATCCTCCAATCTAATCTTTCATTTTATAGAGGAGAGAATGGAAGTTCAGAATCACTTTCCCTAATGTGATACATTGAGGAAATATCAAAAGGCAAATTAGAAGCTTGGTCTCTTAAGTGCTAAGTGATCTCTTCATAGAAGGCAAAGATCTGTGGGGAGAGAGATGGTTAAAATCCACTCGACATATCAGAATGTGGGACATCCTGTCTGTAGTTATGCTTTTGCTTTATACTGGGACATGTCACTGACTGTCTTGTTAAGAGATGGAAAAAAAGGTTCTTTCTGATTGTAATTTAGGTAATAACTTGAAAAACTTTTGATTTAATTTTTGTAGGTAAAGATCCAAGTCCTACAAGTCATGGTATCTGCTAACCATGTTTGCCCATAAGGGATGAAGAGTTACTCAATGACTCTCTTAATTAAATGTAAGATGTGGTCTGTCTCATACATTGGTGGAGTAGAAGCTACTATGTGGTATGATTGAAGAATATCAGAAAGGTTTACCTTTTCCCTAAAATATTTCCCCTATTACTGATGTGACATTTTTCCATTAGTGATTATTTCTTTGCTGCTCTTTTTTGAGGAGGGGAAAGGAGAGGAGAACATATTTAGTCCCTAACACCATTCTTGGGGCTGAGACATAATGGGCCTGTGGACATACTACATTAATCACTTCAAGCCTGGGAGAGGTGGGAGCATAGGAGTAATTGGACTGCAAGTCTGAGGCAAGAGGTGGTATGGATGGAGAGCAGACATTGAAGAGAAATAGCTGATTTCATAGTTTAGATGAGAACTAGCTCTGATCTCTCAGCAGTCTCCTCCAAGTCAAATGAAGGGGTGGGACTAGATGGCCCTGAGATCCCTTCCAACCTAATCCTAAGATCATCTATTCAAAGATTCTATCTGGTTCTCACATTCTCTGATTCAACGACTTTGGGATTCTATTGTCAGAGTTCCATTTCTAGCCTCATGTTCCCATTAGAAAAATAAAAAAGTTGACTTAGATGAACTGTAACTTTCCTTTTACCTTTAGTATTAGATGACTATAGGTTTTTATTTACTTATAAATCACATTAAACTTTTTCATAAAAGAGAAGTAGCTAGAACAGGTTGTGGTTTATGATAGAATAGTATTTTACTATAAGAAATTATGAGCAGCTTGGATAGGGCAAGCAAATATAATAAAGATGACAATACAACCTAAACTAATCTATTTATTTAGCGCTGTACCAATCAGACTCCCAAAAAATTATTTTAATGACCTAGAAAAAATAACAACAAAGTTCATATGGAAAAACAAAAGGTCAAGAATTTCAAGGGAATTAATGAAAAAAAATCAAATGAAGGTAGCCTAGCTGTACCAGATCTAAAATCATATTACAAAGCAGTGGTTACCAAAACCATTTGGTATTGGCTAAGAAACAGACTAGTTGATCAGTGGAATAGATTAGGTTCAAAGGACAAAACAGTCAATAACTTTAATAATCTAGTGTTTGACAAACCCAAAGACCCCAGCTTTTGGGATAAGAACTCACTGTTAGGCAAAAATTGCTGGGAAAATAGGAAATTAGTATGACAGAAACTAGGCATTGACCCACACTTAATACCATACACCAGGATAAGGTCAAAATGGGTTCATGACCTAGGCATAAAGAATGAGATTATAAATAAATTAGAAAAACATAGGATAGTTTATCTCTCAGACTTGTGAAAGAGGAAGGAATTTATGAGCAAAGAAGAACTAGAGATTACTGATCACAAAATAGAAAATTTTGATTATATCAAATTGAAAAGTTTTTGTACAAACAAAACTAATATAGACAAGATTAGAAGGGAAGCAATAAACTGGGAAAATATTTTTACAGTCAAAGGTTCTGATAAAGGCCTCATTTCTAAAATATATAGAGAATTGACTCCAATCTATAAGAAATCAAGCCATTCTCCAATTGATGAATGGTCAAAGGATATGAACAGATAATTCTCAGATGAAGAAATTGAAACTATTTCTAGCCATATGAAAAGGTGCTCTAAGTCATTATTAATCAGAGAAATGCAAATTAAGACAACTCTGAGATACCACTACACACCTGTCAGATTGGCTAGAATGACAGGGAAAGATAATGACGAATGTTGGAGGGGATGAGGAAAACTGGGACACTGATACATTGTTGGTGGAATTGTGAATACATCCAGCTATTCTGAAGAGTGATTTGGAACTATACTCAAAAAGTTATCAAACTGTGCATACTCTTTGATCCAGCAGTGTTACTTCTGGGCTTATACCCCAAAGAGATACTAAAGAAGGGAAAGGGACTGTATGTGCCAAAATGTTTGTGGCAGCCCTCTTTGTAATGGCTAGAAACTGGAAACTGAGTGGATGCCCATCAATTGGAGAATGGCTGAATAAATTGTGGTATATGAATGTTATGGAATATTATCATTCTATAAGAAATGACCAGCAGGATGATTTCAGAAAGGCCCGGAGAGACTTACATGAACTGATGCTGAGTGAAATGAGCAGGACCAGGAGATCATTATATACTTTAACAACAATACTATATGTTGATCAAATCTGATGGACGTGCCCTCTTCAGCAATGAGATGAACCAAATCATTTTCAATAGAGCAGTAATGAACTGAACCAGCTACATCCAGCGAAAGAACTCTGGGAGATGACTATGAACCACTACATAAAATTCCCAATCCCTATATTTTTGTTCACCGGCATTTTTGATTTCCTTCACAGGCTAATTGTTCACTATTTCAAAGTCCAATTCTTTTTGTACAGCAAAATAACGGTTTGGATATGTATACATATATTGTACTTAACTTCTACTTTAACATATTTAACATGTATTGGTCAACCTGCCATCTAGGGGAGGGGGTGAGAGGAAGGAGAGGAAAAGTTGGAACAAAAGGTTTTGCAACTGTCAATGCTGAAAAATCACCCATGCATATATCCTGTAAATAAAAAAGTTATAAAATAAAAAAAAATTATGAGCAGGATGGTTGTACAAAACCTTGGAAATACTTACAAGAAATGATGCAAAGTTAATTGAGTAGAACCAAAGAAAACTGTATACAATAAAAGCAACATTGTATGATGGTCAACTGTGAATGACTTAGATCTTGTCAGCAATATATGATCAAAGATAATTCCAAACAACCCATGTTAAAAAATACTATCTACCTCCAAGGAAAGAATTGCTGGCTTCTGAATGCAGATCAAATTATACTATTTTTTTACTTTCTTTGCTTTTTTTAGTCTGTTTTCTTTCATAATATGATGAATATGAAAATATGTTTTGCAAGATTGCTCATGTATAATCTATATCAAATTGCTTAACACCTCAGGGAGAAGAGAGGGGAAAGAATAAAAGAGAAAATTTTTAACAACATTAAAAATGAATATTAAAATTATTTTGTATGCATTTGGGAGAAAATAACATTTTTAAAAAGAGACGTAGCTGTAACATTTAAGGTCACCTGCAAATTCAGGAATTTGTGAGTCCTCCACTTCAAATAGTAGTTCATCATGAATTTGGGCAAGCAACCTGAAAAAAGAAGGAAGAAATATATTTGGTGTTTTATTTACCACATTCTCTTGGCATACAAATGGGAAAAAATCTGTAATATACATATATATATATATATATATATATATATATATATATATATATATATATATATCAGATTACAACCATATTGACTTATAGATTCTAGGAAGTTATCTAAGGCACAAAGGAATTAAATGACTTGTCCAGGATAACATAACTACTGTGTTGGATAGAATTCAAACTCAGATCCTCTCCTGTATTATCTACTCCATAGTGGCTCTAATTTGGCAATCATAAACAAAGTATTTATATGTATTTATTATATTATATATATTTAAAAACCTACAAAATAAGCACTTAATAAATGCTTGTGAACTTAACTTAAACAACAAGAAGTCAGTATTCCTCACTGAAGGTTACATGGAAGATAATAAAGTATAAGAAGACTGAAAAAATTAGGAAGGGATCACTTTTTGAGGAGCTTTAAAAACCAAGTAGAGGATTTAATATTTGATCCTGAAGATAAAAAAGTTTCCACTGGAGATAACTGAGGAGGGGAATGACATGATTAATCCTATACTTAGAAAAATACCTTGGCAGTTACATGGAAGATAGATTGGAGTGGTGAAGAGTTTTGAATAACTGGAAAGTTATTACAGTAGTCTAATGAATGGCCCACAGCAGGTTGGAGGCTATGTGGGTGGAAAGAGGGGGAAGTATACTAGAAGTAAATACTAGAAGTATATGAGATTTGACCATAGATTGATTATATGGGGTGGATATAGCCAGGGCATCAAGGGTGATATAATTGTGAGCCTATGTGATTGGGAGAATGGTAGTTATCCTGGATAATAATAGAGAAATTCAGAATAGGAAAGATATTAGGTTTTTTGGGGAGTGAGGTGAAGAGAGATATTGAGTTGATTTTTTAGACAGTAAGTTTGAGATGATTATGGGCTATCCAGTTTGAGATATTCAAAAGACAGTTGGTGATATAGGACTAAAATTCTTCTGTCATCAAGATCAATGCTCAACTCTTGATTCTTTCCACTAGTATATAAGTAATTTATTTTCCCTTCTGTTTATCTGAACAATTTATTTTTGTCAATATTCATCCATTTCAGTTAGATTGTCAGTTATATGCTATACAGTTGGGCAAAATAGCTTTTAATTATTACTTTAATTTAATTAGTGGTAAGTTCACTTTTTTCATTTTTGATCCTGGTGATTAAGTTTTATTCCTTTCCTTTTTCTAATCAAATTAACCAAAAATTTATCTATTTTGCTGGTGTTTTCATAAAATCAATTCTTTTATTTATTAGTTCAATAGTTTTCTTAGTTTCCATTTTTATTAATCTCTCCTTTGAGTTTCAGAATTTCTAATTTGGTATTTAATTGGAAACTTGTAATTTGTTCTTTTTCTATTTTTTTTAGTTGCATGCCCAATTCATTGGCTCCTATTTTCTCTTCTATTCATGTAACTATTTAGAGATAAAAAATTTCCCCTAAGAATTGCTTTGGCTGGATCCCATAAGTTTTGGTATGTTGTCTCATTATTGCCATTTTCTTGGATGAAATTATATATTGTTTCTGTGATTTGTTGTTTGACCCACTCATTTTTTAGAATTATTTAATTTCCACTTGGTTGTTAGTCTATCTTTCCTTGTCCCTTAATTGAATATAATTTTTATTGCATTGCAGTCTGAAAAGGAAGCATTTACTATTTCTGCCTTTCTGCATTTGATTGTGAGATTTTTATGCCCTAATACATGGTCAATTTTTGTGTAGGTGCCATGTACTGCCAAGAGAAAGGTGTATTTCTTTTTGTCCCTATTCAATTTTCTCTAGAGGTCTATCATATCTAGTTTTTCCAGGATTCTATTAACCCCTCTAATTTCTTTCTTATTTACTTTGTGGTTAAACTTGTCTGATTCTGTGAGGGAAAGGTTGAGGTCCTCTGCTAGTATAGTTCTGCTGTCTATTTCTTCCTGTAACTGGTTTAAAATTTTCTCAAGGAATTTGGCTGCTCTACCACTTGGTACATACATTGGTGATTACCACTTCATTATTTATGGTGCCCTTTATCAAGATGTACTTTCCCTTCTTAGCTCTTTTAATAAGATCTATTTTTACTTTTGCTTTATCTGGAATCAGAATTTGCCATCCCTGCCTTTTTTTTTTTTTTTACTTCAGCTGAAGCATAATAAATTACGTTCCAGCCTTTTATCTTTTCTCTGTATGTGTCTCTCTGTGTCAAATGTGTTTCTTGTAAATAACATATTGTAGGATTTTGTTTTTAATCCACTCTGCTATTCATTCTGTTTTATGGAAGAGTTCATAGCATTTCCATTCCTATCTACTATATATCTAAGCTGTTTTCCTGATCAACTTTTCTATTTTTTAAAAAGCAATTTCTAATCGTTTTGTCCACTAGAGTATTCTATCCCATAACAAGTAACTGTGATTGATTAATACATCTTTTTTTTTCCCCAAGAACACAGGGAAATAGACAATTATAGAGACATTATAGTAAAAAAAAAATAATATTGGACTTGGAATTGAGAGATTTGGTATTGAGTCCCTGACTTGCTATCTGCTGAATATATGACCTTAGGTATGGTACTTAGCCTCTCTGAGGCTCTAAAGGATTGGATGCGGTGCCATTGAAGGTCTCTTCCAGGCCCCAAAGTCTTTGATTCTATCATAAGCTATGTATTAATTTGTGCATATGGAAGTAATGCTAATTTCTCAAACATATGGGAAAATGAATCAAATTTATGAAAATAAGAGTCATTCCCCAATTGATAAATGATCAAAACATATGAACACTTTTCAAATGAAGTAATCAAAACTATCTATAATCATATAAAGAAATGGTCTAACTCACTATCGATTAGTGAGGTACTACCTCATACCTTTATATTATATATATGTATAACGATACATTAATTGGCTAATAGGACAGAAAAGGAAAATGACAAATATAAGAGAGGACGTGGGAGAAATTAGACATTAATGCATTGTGGGTAGAGTTATAAATTGATTTAACCATTTTAGAGAGCAATTTGGAACTATGTTCAAAAGGCTATACAACCATGCATACCTTTTAACTTACCATCCTGTGTTCCAAAAGAGAAAGAAAAAAAAGGAAAAGGATCTATATGTACAAAGATATTTACAACAGCTTTTTTCTGGAGGCAAAGAATTCTGGCTGAACAAACTGTGGTATGGAATTATGATGGAATGCTATTGTGCTGTAAGAAATGATGAGCAATGCACTCTTAAGAACCTGGAAAGATTTCTATAAGCTGATGCAAAATGATATGTTTTATGTACAAAGTAATAATAATATCATAAGATGATCAACTGTGAATTGCTATTCTCAGCAATAAATAAACCATGACAACTTTGAAGGAATTATGATTAAAAAATGCTACAAACCCAGAGAAAGAACTGATAGTGTCTGAATACAGATTGAGACATGCTTTTTAAAAAAATTATTTTTCTTAAGGTTGGGTTTGATTTTTTTCCTGGTTTATGTTTTTTTCACATGTCATAAAAATGTTTTGCATGACTACACATATATAACCTATATTGAATTGCTTGCTTTCTCAATGAGGAAGGATAGAGATGGAGGAAGGGAAAGAATCTGGAACTCTAAGTTTTAAAAACAAATCTTAAAATTGTTTTTACATCAACTGGCAAAAATAAAATACTAAATAAAGTTAACAAAAAATTTTTTAATGGCGGCAATGGGGAATTCTGGCCCCTTTGCCAACATCCTGTTACAATTTCATCTGCCTTTGGGCAAATGTAATCACTGGATGCAGCACTATGAATAGAATTTTTGAAATGTCAAGAAAAAGACAGGAACTGAGAGAGTGAGAGAAATAATTGCAGCTGAGAGAATCTGTTTCTGTGCTACTGTAGAGGGTAAATTCGGAATAGTCAAGAGTTGCCCTGTTATGGCATTAGCTTTGGGGGCATTTTATTCAATACCCCATTACATTGCTGAGATTTTCAGAAAAGAGATATGAATAGAACTTAGAGTGACACTCTGAGACTTCAGGAGAATAAAGATGCTGACTCCTAAGGGGAATGAATGATCCTTGGATCCTAAGTGCTCATGTAAGTATGACCATGAAAATCATTGAAGTTTTTTTAAAACACTTTATAATCACTGTTAATTGCCTTTGTCCAGTTCACATTTCATGAAATGTGAGGTCACTTACTAGACAATAATCTTCAGGGTAGCTTTCTATTCTGATGCTATCTTTCAACGAGGGCACTGAAAAGAAGGGAGCTGGACTCTAACCTAAAAGGTATTTCTGGTTTTAGATGTCTGAATCTGAAGATTAAATGGACTATGTGGCCTATATTACATGTAAATATTGATATTTATTAATCTCATCTAAACTACATGTTAAAATTATGATAATAAATGAAGACTGAAAAATGCAATCAAATGAAGAGAAGACAGAGGAAGGAGGAAGTATGAGGGCCATGCTTGAAACTGAATAAGTCATATTCCTGGATAAGAATCTAGGATATAAAAGATGGTGGAGTTAGTTGACTAATAGTCCGACTCACTCTAGAGAATCTAGAACTCGAAAGTTTAAAAACAAATATGAAAATTTTGTTTTAAATGTAACTGGGAAAAATAAAAAATATTAAATAAAATTTTAAAAGGTGGTAAATATTCCAGGGTCTAAATGATTATCAGAACCCAAGTTGCTGGATTTTTTACACTTGTAAAATTTTTTTTATACTTGACACATTGATATTTTGAATATAATGCAGTTAGATAAATTTTTGTAATTGACTTTATCACCACTTCATCATGTATCTAAAATAGGGTAATAATACTTGCTCATTTGACATCTTTGTTGTAATGAAGGCACTTTTAGCATGTTATATAAAATGAGAGTTAATATTATTTTTGTTGTCACTGAATCTTTCAGTACTAAGTGGGAGTTTGAGATTTAAAATCATATGGTTTATAGGACAATGTTAGAACAAGTTTTCTAAGTCTGAACACATCACATGATAGTTTCTTCTGTAAAATTAAGGGAGCTGAACTAAATGACCTTCTTAAAAGTCTTTTTCAGTTCTAAATCTTAGGATCTTAAGCAACCATTATTATTAATAACAATTCACAATTATATATATATATTCTTCTGGCCTAGCACAGTGTCTTGGTCTAGCATACATTTCAATTCTTACAGGAATGATGATTTTTTTTTTTTATCAGGGTGAACACTTTTTGCACCAAGACAGGCTGCATGTAGCTCCACCACAGCTTAAGGGTCAGTCTTCATGAGATGCTGTGATCAGACTTGTGGTCTATATTGAGCCAGGTCCTCCTTTGATAGTGAATTCATTTGGTGAGATCTATAAAGCTTGTCCTCTTGAAGAAGCCTTCAAGTCACCTCCATTTCACAATGAGGCAACAAAGGAGGACTTTAGGGGCAGCATTTCACAGAGTATTGTGGCAAGGTTATGCAGGGATGCAGCCAAAACTAGTCTGAAAAAGGCTAGAATATGGGCATTCAAGTGAGATCTTCATCCTTCAAAAATACATCATTTGGTGAAGTATATTCTACTCTTGATCAGAAGTGGAAAGAAGAAGACACGGGAATGGGAAACCTTTCCTGATTCTGTCAGTTGTTCGTACTCTTCTCTCAGATCATAATGTATTCATTTTGTATATAAATGCTTTATTGACTCATATGTGAACATGCAGTTACCTCTCATAGAATGTAAGCTTTTTGAGACCAAGGACTATTTAATTTCTGACTTTGTATTTTTGGGTCTAAGCACCTGAAACATCGCAGGTTCCTGGTGATAAAGTTATGGATTGATGTAGTACTTTACAATTTACAAATCACTTTTCTTACAATAACTCTGTTAGATTTAGTTTTTTGTTTGTTTGTTTTTTGGAGGTAGGAAGAGATATCCAGATCATTTATTTTGTGGATGAAGGAGCTCCTTCCATGAAAATTCCCTCTAATGTTCCAGAATAACAATATACCCACAATTTGTATTCTTAGAGAGTTTCTTGAGGCACACTAATGTGTTAAGTGACTTGACTACAGTTAACTTGTTACAGGTAAGAGCCAGGACCTGAACTCAGGTCTTCCCAGTTCCAAGGCCAGTCTGCTATCTCCATGCTCTGTTTCATAAGAGAGTAAAGTGATATTTGTATACTATTTCCATTTGCAAATGAGGAAACTGGGGGCGAGGTATTGTGACCTTAAGTAGACTTAATATTGGGACTCAAATCTGCTTTTGCTAATCTCTTTCATGGTTATGACAGGATAAAATGAAGATCATGTATAAAATGCAATTTCATGAGTGTGAAAATCAGAAAGATTTTTTTTCTTTTCAAAAGAAAATCAGATTCTCTCTTTGAATACTGACTCTCTCTTGTGCAGCCACATGTATTCTCCTCCATCTTGTTATTCCAGTATTAATTCATGGGAAACTAAATCATAGAAGGCATCTATTGCATACATTTAGGTGGAACTAATTAAAATTTTTATTTTATGAATAAAGACAGAATCATCCCCCTCCCAACTGGACTAAAACTTATTCTTTCCCTCTCCCCACTTGGAAAACCCCTAAACTTTTCTCCAGTAGAAATTGGATTATTTAAGTTTACATCCTAGTTTGGATCCTGTTTGTTTTTGTCATAATTAATTAGGCTTTTGGGATGTAGCTGATAAAATGCTTTTTTGGATGAACTGGGGAGAATCACTGATCTATTCTTTTGAATGTCTCATCATTAAATCATCTATGTTCAGATTGTTTTACTTAACTATTATTAATTACCCTTTATAGTTATTAGGTATAATACATGAAAAATGAAACATGCATGTGATTTACAATCTAACATTTTTTTGTTACAGTTCTTACAAGTCAGCATGTTTGGACGTGTAGAACTGTGTACTATTCTCTGTGGGCTAAATGCTTGGCTCTTGTGACCTTAAAGAAACCAGATATCCATCTGGATGGTCATCTCCTTCTTAAAAACCTGGGACATTTAGACTGTCTGTTCTTTACTTTTTTACTTTCCATTGGAAACCTATGGTGTGATCTCTGTATTATGTCACAGTCTTCCCAGGTGAATTATTTTTTAAATGGTTCAAACAGAATAGAGACTTGAGAGTTTTTGCAGATTTGGGAAAAATAGCTGGGGGAGGCGACTTTCACACTTCTTGAAATTACATTGTGAAATTCAGAACTGCTGTTGTGACTAGGATCTAAGAATAGAGTTCAAATTGTTAGTCACTTACACATCACAACTAGAGGCCTGGTGAAACGGATTAGCATATTTCTAATTGAAAACTGGGGCACAGGAAATAAAGAGAAATGGAAGAAAGATCAGAGCAGTTTGTAGAAGGTGAAAACAGATGGAGGAAAACTAATCATTTTCACTGGGAGGAAATTAATCACTGAATTGGTTTTCTCTCCCCTGGTTGAGAGAAGCCTGCAAATCCCAGAGCTGCAAGATCTTCTTTTACTACTGTTAGCGTGCACAGAATCACAGAGTCTCAGAATGGGAAAGGACCACATTTCACGTCTGACCTGTATCGATTGTCCAAGTGGCTGTCCAGTCTCTGCTTGCAGACCTCCAGTGATGGGGAGTTCACTAGTTTATAAGACCATCTATTCTGCTTTTAGATGACTCTAATTATTAGTGGGATTTGTCTTATATCAAGCTTAAATATGCCTTTCTAAAATATCTGCCATTCTTGCCAGACTCTTCCACTTTTGTCCACATCACTTTTGTTTGACAGCTATCATGTCTCCACTGCCTTTCCTTTTTCAGGCTGAACATCCCCAGGTCCTTCATATTGCCCTTTGCTATGTATAGCAGAATCCTGAGACTCTCCTTTGGGGGCCCTCCAATTTGTTTCCTAAAATGTAACTCCCATGATTTTGTTGGTCAGTCATTTTTCAGTTGTATCTGACTTCATGGTAAAGATACTGGAGTGGTTTGTCATTTTCTTCTGAACCTCATTTCACAGAAGATGAACCTGAGACAAACAGGGTTGATGTGCTCTGGGTCACACATCCAGGAAGTGTCTGAGATTCATCTTCTTGACTTCAGGTCAGGCCCTTTATCAGAACCTCCATCGTTTAGGGTCTAACCAACTGGTTTTTGTGACCAGCACATTTCTACCACCTGCTCTGCCAATCCCAGGGATTCAGACTCTATGTTACCAATGGGTGCAATCCCCCCCCAACTCCTTTCCACATACATTTGTCACCGTCCACATCAATTCTGTAATTCTCTAGTGTCTTTCTTTCTCTGACTTTCTTTTTTATTGTGAATTCTGGAACTCCCACTTAATTATTCTTTCATCCCTGACTATTCTTTTCATAATGTTTATATCTGATTTAACTCATGGAAACCTAGTTCTCCATTGCCACCCCCTCCAGTAAAGAGTCGTTCTTCTCCCATGACCCTAAACATAGTGAGTTTACTAACACAAGTTGGTATAGTTATTTCCCATTTGACATTTCCAAATATTCTGCCACCAAAAATTCACCTCACAATCTTTGCTTATCTGAGTTCTCTCTGTCTATATACCTATACATATGTATATGTGTATGTGGGTCTGAGTTTTGGTTCAGTCTTATTGCTGTGATCCACTGGTCCCTAGGTTGCTCCTTTTCCCCTCTCCTAAAATTAGAATTGATTAAATAGAAGCTAATGACTCCATGAGACACCAAGAAATATTAAAGTAAAATCCAAAGAGTGAAAGAATAGAAGAAAATATGAGATATCTCACAGTTAAAGCAACTGACCTAGAAAACAGAATGAGGAGATAAAATTAAAGAATCACCAGACTACCAGAAAGTCATTACTAGACGTCATAATTCAAAAAATCTTAAAAGATTTGCCTATGTATATGCAGTTTTTCATAAGGGGAAGGAATGATGATAATGATGATGGAGAATTGACGCCAAACAAAGCAGCAGAAAAAAGAATCTATCATAGCAAGAATCCATCAAATAAACACCAAAATAAAAACACCAAGGATTATTATAGACAAAATCCAGAGCTCTTAGGTCAAAGAAAAGGTGCCAGAAGTAATTATATGATTTACTATTCATAATTATAAAGGAGGAGAGAGCTTAGAATATGATATTCCAGAAGGTGAAAGACGCAGCCTTACAACCAAGAATAACTTAATAGAGAAACCACATATAAAATGTTAAAAGGGAAAAATGGATTTTTAATAAAATAGGAGCCTTCTAAGCTATGCTGGTGAAAAAACCAGAGCTGAGTAGAAAATCTGATATATAAACATAGGAGTTAAGAGAAGCATAAAAAGGTAAATGTGAGTAAGCAATCTTAAGGACCTAAAGAAACAAGGTTAAATTATTTATGTTCTATGATGGGGAGATGATACATGTATCCCCTTAGAGCTTTATCATCATTAAGAATCATAGAAGAATTCTAATTAGATAGGGAATGATTCTATTATGTTTTGATGATTTTAAAAGAAGAATGGGAAGAGAATAAAAGAGAAATACACTGGGAGAGAGATAAAAGGAGAGGAATTGTGGGAAAAATTATCTCAAATAAATGGGATATCCAAATAAAAGTCTAAACAATAAAGAAATAGTATTGGCAAGGAGAAGCAAGTCTTCTTATCTAAGTTTTATCTAAACTCATCAAAGGAGAGGAGAATATACATACACATACAAATACTATTGAGTACAGAAATATATTTTATCCAACAAGAAATAAGGAGGGAAAGGAGTTAAAAGAAAGGAGAGACAAAATAAGAAAGTTTCTTTAAAGGAGAGATTAATCAAAAAACAAAATGAAAACAACTTTTAAAGAAGGGTAGAAAACAAATATAAGAAAATGGAAGGAAATAGTTAGCAACCACAGATTTGATTGTGAGACATCAGAATGGATTAGAAATCAGAATTCAACAATTTGTTGTTTACAAGAAACACACTTAGAACAGAAAGATGTATATAGAGTTGAAATAAGGGACCTAACAGAATCTATTATGCTTTAACTAAAGTAAAAAAAAAAAAAAGCAGGGGTAGCGATCACAATCTTAGACACAGGGAAAAGCAAAACCAGACCTAATTAAAACAGAAAACAGGAAATCTACATTTTGCTGAAAGATACCATAGACAATGAATTAATATCAGCACTAAACATTTATCTACCAAATTGTGTGTATCTAAATTCTTTAAATTTAAACAAGTTTTAGTGGGAAACAAATAATAGAACTATAACAGTTCAGGAACTCAATTCTTTTAGACCCAGAAAAATCTAACCAAAACAAATCAAAAATGCAAGAAACGCATAGAATTTAAAATTTTAATACTGAATGGGAACAGAAAGGAATAAAACTATTTCTTTGCTGTGAATAGCACTGCAACAAAACTGACTGTGTATTAGAGCATATAAACTTCACCAACAAGTATAGAAAATCAGAAATATTAAATGCTTCTTTTACTGGCCATAGTATGATCAAATTATATCCAACAAAAGGCCTTTGAAACAAAGATTTAAAATTAACTAGAAATGAAACAACTTAATCTTAAAAAATGAGTTCAAAGAATAGATCATAGCAATAATAATTTCATTAAAGGTTATGACAATAATAAACCAAAATAACAAACTTTATGAGATGAAGTCAAAGTAGTAATCAGGCAGATTATTTATAACTCCAAACACCTTTATCTATAAAAGAGAGAAATAGCAGATTAACAAATTAAGCATGTAGCAAAAAACCCTAGAAATCAGAAATTAGTTATAGCAATAAGACAAGAAAAAGAAATTAAAGAAATAAGCATAGGCAAGGAGCAATCAAAATTATCATTTTTTTGCACATAATATTGTTTATTATTAAGATTTTAATCTTAATAAGAGGCAATTAAAAATTAAATGAAACAATTAACAATTTCAGAAAGGTTGGAGGATACAAAAATCACTCCACTCAAATTATTAGCATTTCTGTATGTTGCTAACAAAATCCAACAGGAAGATGTGGAAAGAGAGACTCTATTTAAAATAGCTTTAATAGTATAAAATACTTGGGAGTCTACTTGTCAAAACACACAAAACTATATGAACACAATTACAAAATACTCTTTACACAGATAAAGACAGATCTAAATAAGTAGAAAAATACTGCAAACTCATGGGTAGGTGATACAATCTAATGAAATGATACTACTCTCATCTCTTATGTCCCAATCATTTCCCAAATCTTCTCAATTGTACTTCTACATTTCTGGAATTCATCTGCCTTATTCTGCTTCCACCCCACCACACTCTCATTCCAACAAATCACCACTTTTGGTTCAGACAATTGCCACAGCTTTCTAATCCACGCTCCACACAATTGTTAGTGTTTTCTGAAGCACTGGTTTAATCATGTCAACCCTTTCCCATCCTCCCCACACCATACAGTCCAAGGAGTCCCTATTCTCTCTAGGATAAAATATAAACTACTCTATTTTAACCTTTAAAGTTCTTCACAGCCAAGCCTCTTTCCATTTTTTTTTTCAGAATTCGGAGACTTAGCAGCTTCCTTCCATGCATTAGAAGATCCATCTAAACTGCACTCCCCTTCACCTTCAGCTTTTGTCTTTCAGAATCTGGCTGGCCTTTTATGGTCCCTCTAGCCTTCTTCTCTAAGACAATTTTCCATCTACTCGGGATTAATTTTGTATCTAGTTATTTAATGTTTCCCTCATTGGAGTGGGGGCTTCTTGAGGGCAAAGGATTTTTCTTTTCTTTTCTTATTATCCCTATGCTGAGCTGACTGCCTGGCCCATGATAAGCCCTTAATAAATGTTTGGTGTTTGATTGATTCTGTGACAGCTTCCTTCTTTTGACCCTGCCTGCCTATAGTACATGTGCATGTACTATACTTGGGAGTCTACTCTTTCTTAATTCTATTTCCCCTCCTACATTGTCCTGACACAGTTACTTATGCTTGTTACCTATTTTCTAATTCTTTTTTTAAAAACTTCTTGTGTCCCCATACTACTTTAAAAATTGTTTGTCTGTTTTTCCTACAATTTTCCTTTGAGATAGATAGTGTAAATATTATATTTATTTTATAGAAAAAGAACCTTAGCACCATGCCTAGGGTCTCACAGATAATCATTAGTGGGGCTGGGGCTTGAGCTGAGGTCAGTTCATTACCATTGAACAGAAAATGTCTCTAGTGGGAGTAGGGAGGATTTGCACTGAGTTCAGTCTCAGAAAACTCCAAATGGGTTCATGGAGAGTTAGACACAACTGAAATGTCTTAACAGCAACAAAGAATTACACTCTCATCCAGGTCTTCCTTTGACCAAGAACAGGGATCTACGAGAGTTGTGTTATGGTTTGGGGACTCCAAGGATCACACTGTCTAATTTTTTCATTTTATTATTTTTCCCTATTAGAATTATGCATATTTGTTTTGATCTCATAGTCATTTTTCAGTATCCTAATTGCCTTTCTCCAATCTTTCTCAAACTCTTCCTTGTATGAAAGGAAAAAAGTTAAAACAAATTGATCAACAGAACAACTAAGTCTACTGAGAAGAGAGATGCAGATCATATGTTTATTTCTTTGGAACCGAGATTGTTCACTATGATTAATATAAGTTTAGGATTTTGTTTGTTTGTTTTGGGGGGAGGGTTGTTTGTTTTTAATATTGTAATAACTTATATTAAGATGGCTAGATGACAGAGTAAATGGAGAGCTGGATTTCAAGTCAAGAACTGAATTTAAATCTCGCCTCAGACACTTAGCAAGTCATCTGATGACTCTTAGCTTCTGTTTCTTCATCTGTAAAATTAAAGCTATTAGTAGCACTGACTTTGAAAGATTTCTGTAAAGATTACTGGAAAACCGTATGTAAAGTACTCTGTAATCATACAAGGGCTGAGGAGTAATTGTACATGTGGTTCTCTTGGTTTCTGCTCTCTTGGCTCTGCATCATTTCTTACAAATCTTTCATATTTCCTTTTAATTCTTTCATTTGACAGCAGAGGAAACTAAGGCTTACAGATAGCAATGACTTGCTCATGGCCATAATATCTAAACCACTAAACCATCCTGCAGATCAAGGCTTCTGACTTTGACTCCATGATCTCAATTAACTCTCTTTGAGTTGGACTGCTTCTGATATTTACTTTAGCTTGTGTGGCCAGTGGCTAATTTATCTTTCTGATACTCAATTTCCTATTATTGATTAAGACTAAAGACAAAAGAAAGGATTTGAATTCAGTTTTTGATTTGAAGTCCAGCTCTCCTCCTACTGTGTCATCTGACCCCCTAATATAAGTGACTATAATACTTAAAAAAACAACAATAAAATACAAAACTCAAGATTAGTGGCTTGTGAAAAAAACGAGTTAGGAATTAGGTTATGTAACTCTTTAAGCTATTAAGCTTTCAGTTGTAATAGGAGTTGACCAGGATTTTAATGTATATGTCAACCATGACTATACAGGGTATTTGGTGGAAAATTTTGCAGGATGGTTTTTATCACATCTTTAGGGTTTCCTCATCACAATTACATGTGAGAGATAACTCATCTTGAAAGATGCCATTTTCTCCCCTTTCCATTCTAAATTTATGATTTTTAACATTCATTTAAAAAATTTAAGTTTTGAATTCTCTCTTTCCTCCCCCACTAATTGAGAAAGCAAGATTTACAATATCAATTATACATGTGAAATTGTGCAAAATATTTCCATATTAACCATGTTGCCTAAAATTAATTAAAATAAAGAAAATGAAAAAAAATTGCTTCTTTCTCTGGAAGTGGATAGCATTTTTCATCATGAGTTCTTTGGAATTGTCTGGGTCATTGTTTTGATCAGAATAGCTAAGTCTTTCAAGTTGATCACCGACGATATTGCTGTTCCTGTGTATAGTGTTTTCTTGATTCTGTTCAGTTAAGTCCGATGATGGCATTTTCTTTAATTACCTTCTCACTGTGATACATGTTTCAATTGAATTGTTCAGCTCGAAGAAGACAAGACTTTTTGGCAATATGAGAGTTCTATTCAAGCATTTAAAGAGCTGTCAAAGGGAAGAGGGATTTTTCATTTAGTCCCAGAGGACAGAATAAGAGAAATGCAGAGAAGTTGCAAAGAGGCAGATTTTAGTTTGATGTAAGGGACATCATTTTTAGGGAAAAATTTTTAATCATTGGCGCTCTCCAGGGATGGAACAAGCAGGCAGAGATAGAGAAAGTGCTTTGCAGGTATGAGTTACATGAGCTGACCCCTGAGGTCTGTTCCAACTTTCATGAATTGCAATTTTAGGCATATCTAAAGTGTAGATTTTATGTTCTGGTTACCATCATTTCCTTGCTGTTGTGGCTGCCTTGTTTTCCCACAAAGGTCCGCAGTTCACAATGGAACACTTCCAGCTAAGATGATCCTGTGGCTGGGAGTGATAAAGATGACTAAAACAGATTGATTTGCAAGACTTTAGCATTTTTGAGTGCCTGTATCCTCTCGGCAAGTAGGGACCTGTTTTGCTTTTTCTCCCGGAAGCGCTGGATGATGCAGAATGCTATGGAAATTTCCCAAATTGCATGTGAACTCCTTCAGGAAAAGCTAACCTGTGCAGGTATCAGAAGTCAAAGTACAATCTGTTTTATATTGGTTTTTTCCCCCCAGATATATCAGGTCATAACACTTAGAGTTAGAAAGGACTTCAGAAATTATCTAGTTCAACTATCTTATTTTGAAAATGGGCAACTGAGGCCTAGAGAGAAGTTATATAGAATAATATAGTGGAAAGGATGTTGATTTGAGTTAGCATATTTCAGTCCTGACATTTGTTAGCCATGAGACTTTGACCTGGCCACTTTACCTATCAATAAGGGTTTGCAATAGATGGACCCTAAAATCCCTTCTAGTTTTTCGAAGTTGGATTCTAGGATATAAGTAAGAAGCAATAGTTCCTGATGAGATTCAAATCCAGGACCTTAGACTCAGACTAATTTTCTCTTTCTATTATGGCATACAGCCAAGCACAGGAGGTACAGAAGTTTCTGGACGCAGGTAATTCTCACGGGGAAGTAAAAACTGCTGTATTTTTGCTTTTAGGAAGATTTTATCAAGTTGATTTTCATTCTCATTTTTAATGAGTGAACTAACTTGTTTTTTAAGAAGAAAGGAAAATTCTATTCCCAGGGTTTAAAAAAAGATTTCTTTTACATTCTCTTCTTTCACTGATGACTGATTTCAAAAAGACATTTTATTTTTAACTTAAAATATAGCTGAGTCTTAATTATTCACAATTATAGAGGGATCCCTTGCAGCTTTAAATCTTGTGAGAAGCTAGGAAACTCAAATGTCCAATAACAACTTTGGAAAAGAAGCTCACATGTATATAAACATATCCATGAATTGAAAAACATTCATTTAGTGAGTTTTTCTCATCATTACAGCTTACATTGTCCAAGACATGAGAACAAGGGATAATATCAGAAGCAAATTTCACAAATTGTGACGTTGGTTCTCTGGTGATTAAAATCTCACAATTCTATCTCTGTTCATGCAGGAGATTAGATAAGAGAGTTACAGTAGATAACTTTCAGGCATTTTCCCCTTTCTGCAAAGGAAAATGAAACCTTTGGAAATCTGCCAGCTCCCCATCTCAGAGTTTTTGTGGATTTCCAAGAGCTCACACTTAGGACTATTTAATTCCATTCCACTTCTCTGCTCCTTAACCGACATGGTTAGCACAGTGGAAAGAGCCCAGGGCGTGGAGTCACTATTCCACAGTTTGAGTCCTAGCTCAGCTTCTCTCCCAAGTCTAAACAAGTCCCTTCCTCTTTCTTAGGCCTCTGGAAAATGAGAGGTCAGGCTCAATGATTTCTGGGGTCCCTTCCAGCTCTAGACTCTAGGCTTCCATGATCAGGCCAGAGTCAGCTCCCTCATAGGGAGATTAGTCTGCTTATGATTAGTTTTATAGGTCAAGACTCAGCTATTGAGCGCTTCCAGACTAAGCAAGTCATGAGAAGATTTAAGCCATGGGCTGAGGATTTGTCTAAAAGTGCCCTAGCAAAGTCGACACTAATTAGGGACTTGTCTTCATGGATGGAAAATTTCCAGTCATGCAATTAGAATCATCTGAATGAGGAATGAAATTTCCAATAAGTCTAAGGTTCCAATTGAATCTTATCTGTTAAAGTGAAAGTGATCCCCAGAACCTCACCAGCCTCAGGGCTGAGATTTTCAGCTTAAGTAAAGTCTAAACCTCCAACACAACTTGCTAAGATTTCATTTCGGCTTTAGTCCGGAAACATTACTCGTTGCAACTAGGTCATAAGAAGCCCAGCTCAGCATCCAGGGAGTTTCATGGCAGTGCCGGTTTGGGAAGATGGAGCAGAGATTTGGGAGGCAGCAAGATGGTGTGGAAAGCATCCCTGGCCCTGGAATCAAAAGGCCAAGGTCTGAATCTCAGTTCAGCCACTTCCTTGTGGTTTATGAGCTGGAGAGACACTGCCCCTCTTTGGGTCTTTGTTTTTTCATCTGTAAAATAAGTAAATTCAAATACAAAAGTCCCCTCCAGCTCCAAACTGATCTTACAGTTCTGTGACTTTAAGATCATCAATTTCTCTTGTATATTTTGTGATTCTCAAAAGTTTGTATATGACATGTAATGATGGGTCAGAATGTATCTGTGACCTGTTGCCACACAAAGCTGTTAGATGAACTTTCCCCCATGGCCTTGGGCATCATTCAGACTAATAATTTAGATTGCAGACATGCTTAGAACACCACAGCATTCAAATCTGTAAGGCATGGGGGTCAAACTCACATTGAAATGGATTCCTGAGGGCTATCTATTGACTTAGAAAACCATAAATTAAATGAACATTATCTAAGAATGATTAATAATTATGATTATTACAACAATTGAATGATTGTCATTGAATTAAATGATATGTTGCATTGTATTTTTACCTTTTGTTAAGTAATTCCTAATTACATTTTAATCTGGTTCTCATTTGACCCCTCTGCTGTAAAAAAACTTAAAGAGCATCTTATCTAATACTCTCATTTTAGAGATAACAAAACAGGCTCTAAAACATGTCAAGTTAGCAACATGTTGATCGGCTAATCGCTAGAAATCAGGAAGAGATTCAAGATGGAGCCTGCTTTTATTGATAATTTTTGTAATGAGAGAAAGACAATTTAGAGAGGTCCATATCAGCAAAAAAGGGGTGGGCCATTACATCTCAAGGGCAGCTAGGTACACAGTGGATAGAACGCCAAGCTTGGAGTCAGGGAGTTTCAATCTGGCCTCAGACCCTTACTAGCTGTGTGACCCTGGGCAAATCACTTATCCCTGTTTACCTCAGTTTCTTCATCTGTAAAATGAACTGGAGAAGGAAATGGTGAACCACTCCAGAATCTTTGCCAAGAAAATCTAGATAGGATCATGAAAAGTTAGATATGACCAAAATTACTGAATAACATTATGCCTCAGCTCCTCCCCAAGGCAGCAGGAGCATGATGTTTTAACAGGTAGGGGGTATGTGCTGAATGTAAGTAATACAAAAGATGCAGACTGGTAATGCTTTTCTCAACAGACCCTCCCTCAACAGAGCTTGGGTCACTGAGTCGGCATAACTTTTAATAATTACTCCATTTAATACTAACCATGTATTCAATGTCTATCTACAACATCTATCTATACTATATATCTATCTACAAAATATCTACATACATATATACATACAATGTACACATATATATACAATGCACACACACACACATATATATATACACAAATATATGTGTGCATATTTTATTTATGCACACATACATATATAGAAATGACTGACCAATAAAACAAAAAAGTACTAGGGTAGAAAAAAATGCTAGGAAATGCATGGATGAGGAAATCTAAAAATGTAGGTCTCAGAAATTTATTAGTTATGTGACTTCACTTCTATTTACCTCAGGGAAAATGAAATAACAGCACCCATCTCCCAGAGTTGTTGTAAGTGCTTGCTTTTTAAAAATTTAATTTTTTTGGTTAAATTTAAGTTCTGAAGTGCCTCTCTTCCTCCCTCCATATCCAACCAGCACTAGAGAAGGTCATCATTTAACAAAGATTATACATATAAATGTGTTTATGTATATATATTTTTCCAAAATAGGATTATTTTTTCTATTTTATGGTCAGTTATATTTTTGCAACTATTTTTCCATTTCACTCCTCCATCAACAATGCATTAATATCTTAGTTTTCCCTAATCCCCTCCAAAATTAATCATTATCTTTTCTGTCATCTTACCCAAACTGAGAGGTGTGAAGAGGTACCTCAGAGCTGTCTTAATTTGAATTTCTTTAAACAATAGTGATTTAGAACATTTTTCCATATGACTAGAATTGATTTTAATTTCTTCATCTGAAAATTGTCTGTTCATATCCTTTGGCCATTTATCATTGGGGAATGGCTTTTATTCTTAAAATTTGAGTCCATTATCTATATATATTCTAGAAATGATGCCTTTGTCAGAAACACTGGCTATTAAATTTTTTTTCTCCAGCTTCCTGCTTCCCTTCTAATCTTAGTTGCATTGATTTTGTTTGTGTAAAACCTTTTTAATTTAATATAATCAAAATTATCCATTTTTCATTTCATAATATTCTCTAGTTATTCTTTGACCATAAATCATCAATCTCTTAAAAAGATAAGAAGAGCTTCATTTTTTGCTCCTCAAAAGCAATGTTTCATTGAAAGTTTTCCCACCTGGTTTGACTTTCTAGCATTTAGTCCATGGAATCCTAATTGATTTGAACCCTTTAAAATGGGCTGTCCTCAAATCTGTGATGCACATTAGACTATTTCTAGGTTTGCCTTAGGAACCAGTATTTAGGCTTGTGTCAATGATGACTATATTGATCTTAAAATTGAGATTTCAAAACTAGGCACACAGAATACATTTTAAAATAATAGCAGTTTAAGCTTCTGATTTCAAAAGGTGTATGGTTCACAGATGACAGATTATACATTCAAATAGTCACACAAAATCCTGTTAAAGAAAGACTAAAACAATATTTGAGAAGTTAAAGCAATGATAAATTAACTGAGATTTATGTGATATTTCTTAAAAGTCTGTAAAGCAGAGTACTTTACATATTTAATTTATGTTTGTGGAAAGAATGGAAATACATAGTACTTTTTATTCATGATTAATTGAAATCACAATTTGCCCCATGAAGCCAATAGTGCAGGTATTGTTCCTATTTTATAGATGTACATTGATGCATAGAAAAGTCACAGGATCATCGGATCAGATGATGGAGTTCAGAGACACCTTGGACCTCATCAAATGCAATCTGCTACTTTACATGTAAGACCTAGAGAATTTAAGGAACTGTCCAATGTCACACAGAGATTAAATCGCAGAATTGGGATTTAGATCCAGCTCCTGTAACACTAAATTCAGTACTCTTACTGCTGTTCTGCTTTGGTTAAGGAATTATGGCAAAGGCACCTCTGGAGCTTGTTTCCTTAACCGAAATAGCTAAATAAATGTCCATGTCATTCACTAACCTGGCCGTCAGCTTTGGAGAAGAAGCAATTGAAGCAAATATCTTGATCATGGCCATTTTGCAGAGGTCAGCAGCGGATCCTAAAAAGGAAGAGCATCTTGGTTTATATCAAGTGAGGCAAAGCAGCATTCCTCCCTGACCATCAGTCTCTTCTAGCTCCTTCCTCACCTTCACCTTCCCGGCTGAGTACAACCCAATTCTCAGACTAGTCCAGGCCATTTATCCCTGAACTCTCATCAGCTGATGCAACATTCTGTTAAGTTAGAGCATACTCTCCATGCCCATCTCTTAAACATCTTTCCTAGACTATGAGTGTAGCTTTTGCACATACCTCAACCATAGCCCTTTCCTCATCAGATTCTCACAGACAAGCTTTGTGCTGTTTTCTGTTTGTAGAGTGCTGCAAGCCTGCTTTTCTTAGTAATAGCTGCTTTAAGTTATCTGATAAAGGAATATTTGTCTCTGTCTTTGTCTCCCTCTCCCCTCTGCCTCTGTTTGTCGGTTTCTGTCTCTGTCTGTTTCTGTCTCTGTCTCTATCTCTGTCTCTCTGTCTCTCTCAAAGTATTCTACTCCAGGACAGCTTTTGTTATTAGAAACCTTTTCCTTTTATTGAGTTGAAATCTCTCTTCCTGCCACTGCCACTCAGGCATTCTATTTATGCTTCTGGAACCACACAAAATGCTTGTGATTATGATTTCTCTTGCATATGACAGTCTTTAGGTATTTAAAGACCACTTTCATCACCAGAACAGAACACACAAAGTAGCACTTTACAAAGTGCTTTCCTCACAGCAACCAAGGGAAGTTGATCATGTGTCAATGTGATCTCCACAATACAGAAATGGAGTTCAAAGAGAGGGAACAGCCTGCCCAAAGTCACATAGGTAGCAAGGAGAAGAGCCAGGTCTTCCCAACTTCTAAATTTACTGCTGCTTTTGCCACTGTACCACATTGTTTTACAAATTGTTTTGGGTCTTCAGTTACTTTGTAAAATATCATGTACAGAGTTGACTTCTCATCTTACTGTTTGAGTGGCAGCGTGATGTAATGAAAAGAGTTCCGACTTTAAGTCAGAAAACCTGGGTTTGAGTCTTCCCACTGATTGTATGGAACAATGAGGATTTCATAGAATCTCTCAAAGCCTCAGTCTTTTTTGCAATAAAATGGACATAAGAATAAATGGTTGTATTACTTACTTCACAAGGATGTTTTAGGAAAAGCATTTTGTAAACCTTACGGTGTTATGTAAATGGGAATTATTATTTCTCTTCTCAAAAGTCATAACTTTTAATTTAAATAAATTAATTATTTAATAAAATAGTGTTAATTAATAAAATTAATAATTTAATTAAATTAATAATTCAATTGCATGACTAATTAATTAATAATTAATTAAATAGGGTTTCCTATTCCCTGGAAATGCTTTTTTTTTCTTGGTAGCAATTATCCCTAATGAACCAGTGGTAATGCTGGCATTTCATTGATTTGATAAATCTGTCATATCTACATACAGCCTTTCTAGGAAGATGGCCCACTACTCATGGACACATGCCCTTTTGTCACCAACTACTGATATAGTACTAGTCCCCCTTGAGCCTCTGGCATTTGTGGAAGTCCCTTGTTGTTCTAATATAGGAAGCTGCTTCTTCCCTTTTGAGATTACTTCCATTCCTGTTGATAACTCCCAAAGTTTCCTTCTTCCTTTCTCCTTTTTAACCTTTACTAACCATACTCATGATCCTGGTTTCAATTACCTTTTTCTTATAACACTTGTATTCCTAACTTTCTTAAATTAATTTTTTTCTATTCTAGAAAATCTTCATCTTTCCTAATATGTCAATGGAGAGGAGAATTCTGCAAGGTCTTTTATCTCATTAAATAAGAGGACCAGTCGGCATCTAAAAAAGTATATAGCACACTCTAACATTCTAGCCAGCTGAATTCCCATTTTAGAGGTTCACGAGATGTGTTTTCAACAAACATCTTTGTTTTATTGCTTTGAAATGTCCTTATGTCTTGTCCCATCTTGTGTCACTAGGATTGTATATTGCAGGTGTTAAGAGTGCCTGCAGGTACCACTTTTGTGAATGGTCACAACTTAATGTTTAATTGTTCTTGCAGGGGTTTATCAATATTCAGCCATTTCTTTGGTTCTGGGAATTACTGATTCATGCTGCTTATTTTTTAAAAATTAAAATTGTATTTCATTTTCAACAAAGATCAACCCTTTCTCCCTCCCACTTCCTTCTCTCACTCCCTATTAACAGAGCAGAAAAAAAAACTGTTAAGAACACTTATAGTAAGGCAAAATAAAATTTCACATTAGCCATGTATAAGAAATATGTCTCAGTTTTCATTCAGGCCATCAACTCTCCAGCAGGAGTTTGACATTTCTCAAGATGTAGTTAGTTAGCCATAATCTTTTGGGGCTGCCCTTGAAATATTCCATAGTCAATTGTCTTTCCTTCCACCTGTTAGATGCTACTGACTCTCAATAATGTGGCACTTAAGTATCATGATCTCAGGCTATAGAGATTAGTTCACTAAGGTGGCCAAATATTAATGATCAGTAAAAGATAATCACGAGATAGAATCCCTGAGGTTTACTTCTAGAGTAGCTGAAAATTACTCAACTCTTGTTGATTGTTTGCTGCAGTTCACTTCTACTGGTTTGAATATTTTTGTAAGATACTAAAATATTACATTTTAGAAATTGTTGACAAGATAAATGAAGTAGGCTTTTAAGAGACATCCCAAGAACTACAAAGCACTACTAGAAGTAGCATATAATAGCAAACTCACAAAGAAATTAACTGATCTATGTTTTACTAGATCAGATCTGAGAAATTCAAGGAGTAAGAATGAATGGTCATTGTTTTACCTTGGACCACAAAGTTTACTGCTTGTCTTTCTGCCTGAGTCCTCAGTCTGTAATCCTTTGCGTTGATATTTGGCAGGGGTCTTCTGCGTCCCATGATAGAAACCACATATCCTTTGGTTTTATGAAAGAGAAAACAGGCACAATGGAAATTGGAAGCAGCATAAATACATGATTACAGACGCATTAATGAGCTTGTACATGACACAAAAGAGTATGGTGCCAGAAGGGACCTTAGCAATCATTTAGTCAACCCCTTCATTTTACAGGTGAAGAAACTAAGATCTGAAGAAGGGAAGGGATGAACTTCATCACTTCATTCTTCCACTCCCAGGGAGCCAGTTCCATTTTGTTAATTTTTTTAATTGTTAGAACTCTTTGCAGAATTCCTACTCATTGCTCTTAGTATGTTTGTTGAACAAGTATGACCCTCATTTATACACTAGCCCTTCAAACACTTGCAGACATCTAATGTGTCTCCCTTAAATCTTCCCTTGTCTTGGCAAAACATTCCCAGTAGTTTAACCATTCCTCAAATGCATGACATCAATCTCAGGGTCCTTTAACATGCTGGTCACCCTTTCCTGAATGTCCTTAAGTTCCTATGGGTTCAGTTACCATCTCTATGCAGATGATTCCCAGACTTATACATGTAGCCCTAATCTCTCACCTGAACTTCTTCTGTCATTCATCACCAACTGTCTTTCGTGTATCTCAAAATGAGATCTCATGGCATCTCAAACTCCAGATGATCAAAACAGAATTCATTATTTTCCCCCTCAAACTTTACTGAACTGCCTATTATTTTTGAGGACATTACCATACACCCAGTAACCTTGGTGGCATCTTCAACTCCCCACTTACCCCTCATACTCACTCCATTGCTAACTCCTGTCATTTCTCCTTTCACAATATCTTCCAGATATATCCCTCTTTACTAGTTACTCCACCAATTCATGCCTGCCTCACTCACACTTGGACCACTGGAGCAGCCTTCTAGATCGTTACCTCAGTTTTAAGTTGTTTTTTTTTTCCCCAGTCCAATCCATAAGTCATTTACTGCCAAGGTGATTTTTAAAAAAAAAAGTATCAGTTCTCAAACTTTTTGGTCTCAGGACCTGTTTTACACTCTTAAAAATTATTGAGCACACTCCAAAGAGTTTCTGTTTATATAAGTGATATCTATCAATACTTGCTGGATTAGAAATGACATCTTAGTATTGTTATGAAAATGGTTTTAACCTTGAGGCACAATGGCTCTATCACATTTGCCTATACTATGTGTCTTCTCTATTACAGGAGTGGGACCTCTTTGGTCTAACCTTTGTGGGCTCTTTGTCTCTTGGGACTTTTGCAAACTGGTTGTATAAATCACTGTCTTTTCATTGACTAGAGTATTTTTGGAAAAAAAAAACTAGACAACAATGAGATTGCCTGAGGCAACATGAATGATTCCTCAGTTAATTGGAATTTTGGCCTGGCCCCTGACCCTTTTTCCAGACCTACAGATAGAAAGTTTTTCCTCAGACTGCAAAAAGTAACTAGTAACAGCATGCTCCTGAGATGCATAGAAGCCAATTATAAACAATCACAGGAAGATGTTGGAAATGCTCTTCAAAAATCAAAAATGTTTCTTGAGAAACGATTACTGTTGCATTTCCTCAGGAAACCAATTTTATAACACTGAATGTTCTTCACTATGAGTAATAATAGCAACTGCAAATCTGAAAATTAATTTCCCCTATGATTTGTGGTAAAGAGTAACTTCTTATCCTTTTTATGACCATTGGCTTTAGAGTTGGAAGGGAGAACATCCATTCTCAACCCTTTCTTTTAAAGATAAGTAAGGTCCCGAGGGGTTTGTGACTTAAAGATCACCTAAAGCATAAGGAGTGGAGCAGGGATTCAAACCCAGGTCTCCTAACTCCAAAGTCAGCATTCAAAATCAGCACTGACTTTATTTTAAAATATTTAAAAAATTCTGAACCTGACACACAGCAAACTGAGAATCTCAATCATGCAGAGTTCTTGAAAAGCAATGTTCCAAGCTGTCCTGCTTGCCTCTGATTCCTTCAAGTCTGCTCACTCATAGAGAGTGTTCTAATTGCCTCTTCTTTTAGAGCATCTGGGCTTTGGGGCTTTGGGCTGGACTTCATCTTAAAAGTGTCTTTGGTATCAAACCTCTCATTTTATGGATGAAGGAAGCAAAGACTCAGGAGGTAAAACAATTTCTACTCAAATTTCTTCCCCATAAGTGTAAGTTTCAGGGAAACATTTTTGGGGACAGTATAAATAAGATCTTAATTCTTAAAGTTAAATCAAAATGGAATTCCTTATATTGATAGGTAATTATCTTCCTATAGGTGGAAATATTAAAAAAGAGGACAGAGAGCAATCTGAAAAGGATTCTGTAGAAGGGACTTATCCATTGATTTGCTCTGCCAAATAGAGATAGAGCTCTGGGGCGCTAAGAATAAGAGAGAAGTAGATATCAGGTCAAGGTAAGAAAAAACATTTCTAATAATAAAAGTTGTCCAGCAATAGAATTGGCTACTCTGTGGTGTAGCTGTTCCTCATCACTGGTGATATCTATTGATGGTTCTGAATCAAGATTCAAGTGAGAGCTAACAAATAAAAATGTCAGTCTGGGTTAGTATCTGTTTCTTTAGAGCAGCAAAATTTAAGGAATTGAGATAAAAGTGAGGAAGTGGTTACAGAAGTGATGATTTAGGAGGTGGAGGCAAGCTATAAGGAATACCAGGGGACTGACAGTAAGTTCATCCCACATTCCTAAAGCTTCAACTTTTAATGTATGTGTTTCCTACTTCTGTCAGGTACTGACATATTGGTATGGTTCTAGGAGAGATCTACTAGTACCCTTCCTGACTTAAGCCTGTGAGTTTATTCACTCATTCATTCAAGAAAAATATATTAAATACCTAATGTGTACAAAATGTTTTGATGAAAACCAGGAAAGACAGAGTCCCTACTTTCCAAGAACTTTTTACATAATAATGGAATAAATTATAAACACATTTATAACATACAGTATTAGATAATAAACATTTTACAATTCCAATAGACTTGTGATGGAAAGCCATCTGCATACACAAAGAGGGCTATGGGGACTAAATAAATGTGGAGCACAACATAGTATTTTCACATTTTTGTTGTTATTTGCTTGTTTTTATTTTCTTTCTTTCTTTGTTTTTTTTTTTTTTGATCTGAGTTTTCTTGATCAGCATGATAAATGTGAAAATATGCTTAGAAGAATTGCACATGTTTAACCTATATTGAATTACTTGCTATCAAGGGGGTGGAAGAGAAAAAGAAAAATTTGGAACACAAGGTTTTGCAAGAGTGAATGTTGAAAACTATCTTTGCATGTATTTTGAAAAAAAGAAGCTATTATATAAAAAAGATAATAGGCATATTGGAAAGGTACAAAGTACTACATGAGGTTAGAGGGGGAAAATTTCCTGAAAAAAGTGTTATTTGGACTTCAAATAAATTGTAGAAATTCAATAGATAAAGAAAGAGGGAGGACATGAGTACAAGGAACAGTGCAAAAGGAGGAATAAATATGCCATGTTTTATCCACATCTTTTGTGGCACTCATCAGAATGGAGAAACAGCAAAAGAAAATCTGTTATTGAGAGTAGGAAGAAAGGAAATGACTAAGTTTAATTACCTTTGTGGTGGCACTTCATGATTGTTTCCTGCGTAAAGTCATGGATTTTCTTGTATTTCTGAAGAAAACTCTCTATAAACTGACTCGCTTGAAGAACAGTTACTCCAAGGTAAGCAGCAAGTCGTTCTTTGCCTTAATTATTGATAAGGAACAAAAAAAGAAAAGATTTAAATGGTATCCCACACTTAATAATGATGAACCTGTTCACCAATCAGGGAGAGAACCATTCTATTTATTCAGAAATTGGATTTTGTTCATCCTCGGTTATGTCAAAAATTAGATCATTTGATTGCTACAAATTACTTTGGGCTCACCTTACTCTAAAAAATTATGGAAGCCTAAAATAATGGATAATCTCTAAAGTCTTTTCTAGCTCTATACACACTATGATTCTCCATGATCTTGTAGGAATTCAAGTAAAAAAAAAGATTAATATTGAACTACAGTGCTTTCTCACATATACTAGAAAAAGGTTGTTCTTAAAGAGGCTTTAGAAAATCATAAATGGGTAGTCCTTTTCAAAGGAGGATTAAGGCCTAAATTGATTGTATGACTTATTCTTTATGTCTTGAAATAACTGATAGGTGGAGGTAGAGTTAATGCAGAGATCTCTTAATTCTTGGACCAAATGATCTTAGACACAGAACTAACAATGAACAAAACATAATTTCATTTTTCAAGGCTTTTGGACTTAAGACTATGAGATTTTCATGAAAAAGCTATAACTTATTTTCTTACATTTTTGAGATTCCATTTCTTATGCCTATTAATATTTCTTTCTATTTCATGTCTATTATTATTAGTACTTTGAAGGGAAATTCAGTCATTTAAAAAATAATATACTTGGCATGGCCTAGGGCTGGTCCTTTAAGAGACTAGGTTCATACAGATTGGGTCCAATACTTGGAAACTAATCTGTGAGTTCCTGTCTTTGGTTTGCTACCTCCATCTGAAGTATTACCAGAAAAATTTTAAATAAACTCATGTTATAGCTCACATCCAGATTTACTAAATAGAGATAAAAGGTTCTCAGCTATTAAACAGGCACTCAGACTACTTTTAAATAAATATTATATAAAGGACAGTTTTTGTGTCACCATACTGAAAATATGTACAAGATTCAAGGGACAAATACAATAAACGGGAACAAGAATGAATGGTATAGTGGAAAGAGTGCTGGATTTAAATCAAAAGGGCTTTGATTCAATTCAGCACTGCCAATTATTAATTACGTGACCTTAAACAAATCAATTAACTAGGTCTCAATTTTCCTATTTGTAAAATGAGGAGGTTAGACCAAATGACCTCTGGTGTCTCTTCTAGCTTTAAATCTAGGAGAGCATTTAAAGAGACCATCAACTCAAACCTAGAAAAGAACTGAACTTGGAATTGCTATTAGGGCTATTCTGATGAAATTTCTCACTCCCAGAGAATCATAAAAATTGTAGTAGGATATTGTGGCTTAGATTTCCTTGAGAGAGGAAATATACTCTGAGAGCTCTTTAATATACTTCCCCATAAGTTCTCACTGTCTTTGTTCTCCAAGTAGGACACTGTACAGAAATGATGTAGTTGTAAAAAACTACACTCTGAGAATCATGATGCAAGCAGAAATCCACATTATTCTACAAAGTCTGACCTCAGAATTTTTCAACTTGGGAACTCTTCCTCTCTCCCCAAATTTAATATTTGATTCCCCCGCCAATTTCATGTAGAAACAACTTTTAAAATTTTTTAAAATTTGAGTTCCACATTCTCTCCTTTTCTTTCTCCCTTGCCCAGTCATTTGAGAAGGCACGCAATTTGATACAGGTTACACGAGTACAGTAATGCAAAATTTATTTATATCTTAGTCATGTTGAGAAAGAAAACAGGTTAAAATAAACAAGAAAAATAAAAAAAATATTTTTTAATCTGCACCCAGACTCCATCAGTTCTTTCTCTGGAGATGGCTAGCATGTTTAATAAGTATTCCAGATTTGCCTTGGATCACTGTACTGCTGAGAATAGTTAAGTCATTCATAGTTGATCATCATATAATATTGCTATTACTACATATGATGTTTTCCTGGTTCTGCTCATTTCACTTTTCATCAGCTCATATAAGCCTTTTCAGGTTTTTTCTAAGAATATTCTAAGAGCTTATCATTTCTATAGTACGATAGTATTTCTTTATAATCATATACAAGTAGTTCAGCCTTTCCCTAATTGATGAACATCACTTCAATTTCCAGTTCTTTGACATCATTAAAAGAACTGCCATAAATATTTTTATATATGTAGATCCTATTCTTTTTTGTTTTTCATCTTTGGATATAGTACTAGGACCGGTATTATTTGGTCAAAGAATATGCATACATTTTATAGCCCCTTGGATAGAGTTCCAAGTTGCTCTACAGTTGAATCGGGGTGCAATATCACCAACAGTGCATTAGTGGCTCAATTTTCCCATATGCTTTGACCATTTACCAATTGAGGAATCACTTTTATTTCTATAAATCTGACTCAGTTATCCATATATTTGAGAAATGAGGTCTTGGATCAAAAACTTGTTAAAATTTTTTTAGTTATAAGTACTATGTATTTCCCTTCTTATTTTCCCTATTTATCCCCCCCCCCCTTTTCCTGTCCATTCTCAAAAGTATTCTGTTTCTTCTGATTTTTACCAGTCCTTCCCTCCCTTTCATCAAGTCCCACCCCCTTTTCTTATCCTCTTCTCTTCCTACTTTCCCATAACATGAGTAAGATTTCTTTCTTCTTTGAGCCAATTCCAAACCCTCTCCCTTCTTCCCCTCCACTATAAAAGCATTTTTGTTCCTTTTATGTCTGATATTTTACCTCATTCTTTCAGTCTGAAAATGGCCAAAAAGAAATTACACAGTCAAAAACAAAAACAAAACAGAACAAGCCAAAAAACCAAAAAACCCAGAATGGAGAGAAGAAGCAATTTCAACTCCTAGTTAGGGAGCTGAGATCCTAAAGCAGGCACCCTAGCCACTACTAAAAGCACCGGGCTAAGCGAACAATAGAGGTCACTCTCCAAGTTGACATGGTCTATTAATAATGACCCTCTCAGTTAACGAGACAAGGCACTCTTGGAGAACCCCCCCCCCACTCCGCTTTGCCGCTCATCCTTTCAGCAGCACATCCTCCCCCTTTTCCCTTCCTGAAGCCAAGAGAACAGAAAGTTCGGGTCCTCCAGCACCGGAGAGACCTTTAACGGCCCTCTCCATTCCATCGCCCCCAGGGCTTTATATTCTGTTTCGGGCCCTGCAGTTTCCCTTAGGTCAGCTTGGCTGAAGCAGGGTGCTCGGTTCCGACGCTTCCCTTGCCCTGCCTCCGCGTCTGACCCTTCTTCCCAGCCTCGCTCCCACTCATCCCACCTTTCTCCAAGTGCATTGCGGGGGGGAAAGGGGCAACCTTGGGAGTCCAAACCTGAGTGTCCACCGACCCCGCTAAGAGCCAGGGCCCAACCCTACGCTTTCTTACCCTTATTTTAGCACAAAGAAAGTTTTCACATCTGTCAGTCTGGCACCTTGGGGAAGCGTTTCCAGAGGGGAGCAGAGATCATTTGTAAACAAACGGTGAGTCATTAGCTATGATGTTTATGAAAAGGGTAATTTCGTTGCTTTTAACTGAGGCAGTTGGTGACACCGAAGTTTCCACCCCAAGCCTTAGCATCTAATTTTTCCATTGTCCCGCATCCCTGACAGCTGGAATTACTGCGTGTCTGCAGTTGTTTGCTCAAGCTGGGTGGGTATCTGTATCTTCTGTTTGAAATTGCTCCAGAAAGGGCCATATTCTAGGGTCAGCTTGACAGTGAGATAAGGCATTGCCAAAGCACCCCAAATAGAACTCTCTGATGAGTTGAGGTTAATATAGGTCTTTCTGAAATGCCGTTAAGACTTTTTAAAAAACCTATGAGTTATTGCTATGGTGAAATAACTTACTCATTTAAAACTGACATTGGGTAGTTATAAATGCTGAAACTATTAAAATTAAGTTTAAGGGATAGGAATCTTCAGGGAACATCTTATTGATTCCACTCCACAACATCTTTTGCACTCCAGTCCTTTCTTGACACTTTCACTGTTGGCCCTCATCACCTCTTAACTGGTATGATGATAGCTTTCTAATTGTTTTCCTGATTTTGGTCTCTCTCTTTCCAATCTCTCCTCCATTAATTATTCTAAAAAAAAATCTCCCTAGAGAACTTATCTGTCATTGCCCTGCTCAAAATACCTCAGGAGCTCCTTATGGCCACTAAGATAACCTACAAACTCTTCTGTTTGTCCTATATGACTGTAAACTCATACCACCTAATCTCCTAATTCCTATTATTTCTCAGAAGTGGTCATTTCTTTTCCTTGATACTTCTACCAATACTCATCTTTCATATTCATCTTCTCAAATTCCCCACCCCATCTCCTTTGATCATTCCCTTATAATGTTCCTTCTGGTATCTTTTTAACAAGTTCCACTCCATCTTAGAGCTCTTTCCCCCACCTCCCCCCCACACAAGCTTTCCAAATTGTGTCCACAGAAACCTGGCTTTCTCCAGATGATAACTCACCCCCAGTCACTCACTCCAGTTCTGGTTGCTCCTTTCTTTCATGTGTCCAACACACTGAGTGAGAAGGAGGAGCTGATACATCCCTTGCTTCCCATTAGCACTTTCAGCTCCTTCCTCTGCAGAAATCTCTTAACAACTTATTTTTAGGTTAGTTCCTTCTATCTGTATCACCCTGCTCAAATTCAGTTCAGGTCAGTTCAATTCAACAAGCATCAATAGCAAGGCAATAAACCAACAAAACCAAAACAGTTCCTTCTATTCTACTGGGAAAATAAGTGCAAGTAAGCACATCAAAGATACAAAATAATATGGATGGAAATGTCCAACTATTGAGTCAGGAATGGGGAGTAGGATAGATCAGAAAAAGCCTTATATATGAGATTATACTTGAGGTGAGCCCTGAAGGAAACTAAGCAGTCAGGAAGAGGAAGTGTAAGAGAATATATTTTGGGCATGGAGTACAGAAATAGTAGATGGAATGCCACATTTGGGGAACATCCAGTTCATCTTGGAATGTAGAATATGTGAATTAGGAGCTATGGGATCTTTTTTTTTAAACAGTTAACAAAAAGATTTACTTAGTCATAGTTGGAAGATATTCAATGAGAGTATGCATTGAGGATATCTCAAGCTGAAAGAGCTAAGCAAAAAACACTCCAGCTTGAGATGCTTTTCAAAGTGGACCAGCCAAACATCAGAAAGTACTTGGAGCTCCTCGTGGGTATTTTGTATTCAAATGTCCAGGAGGTAATGCCAATAGCATCAGTCTTTATTTCCAAGCCCATCAAATCTTGAAGTTATTTTAATATCCTTTTAGGGGAAAAAAACTAGCTCAATTTGAATAAGGGTAAGGAGCTAGGTTATTGGTAATATCACAATTGTTCCCCTGATGTAGTCCTTAGTTTTCTAGAGCAGTAGTGTCAAACTCTAATAGAAATGGATCCTTTTTGATGCATATTGACTTAGAAAGTCACAAATTAACAGTATCTATGTTTTATATATATAAAACATATATATATATATAAATATATATACATAATGTACACAAGAAAGAAGAAAAAAAGCCTTTTTAATTAAAAAAATTAATATACAAAACAATGTAAAAGCTCCTGAAAAAGTGATTGAGTATGGTAGCATGAAGACCAGAAATTATAGGTTTTCCCCATATGATCCTCTTATCAGGGAAATGACATGGTTTACTTTAAGAATATTAGTTTGGTAGTCATATGAAGAATAGGCTACAGAAGGAAAGAGCTAGAAACAGGGAGACCAATGAGAAGGTTATTCTAATAGTCCAAGTAAGAAGTGAAAAGGACTTCAATGTGAATAGGAATGGAGAGAAGAGGTAGATGTGAGAGAAATTTTGAGTATAGAAACAGTAAGTTGGTAACTGATTGTATATATGAGGGGTGAAGAAAGTAAAGAGTTAAGAATAATCTAAAACATTTAAATAAATAATATTTCAATCTTTAAACAAACAAATAATTAAATAATTATGGGCCATCTGGGTGGCTAAAAGGATGATAGTATCCATCTTTGCTGCTGTCATCCGTAGCCTGCAGATTTTTAATGAGTTCCCTACCTGTTTACAGTCTTTCTCTCCATAACTCTTACCCTCATGCTTGAAGAATTCATGTTGATTTGTACATGAAGATTCTAGCCTGTTATTTCATTGACCTCTTCAATTTCCACCATGTACAGCTTTACTCTAGCTAACTCATCCACTGGGAGGATCACAATTTGGTCAAAATCATTTAAAACTCTTGTCTGCATTGATGCTGAACTTTTGGAATTCCTTTTTCCATCACAAGAGATGGAAGAAAGCTTGACAGCCATTTATTTTAATCCTTCATTTTACATAGGAACATTGCAGCTCAGAATGGGCAATTGATTTCTCAAGGTAGTGGTAAGGAACAGAACCAAGAACTAGAATTAAGTCTTGAGACTCCAAGGAAGATGCCTTTTCAATTATTCTGTGCTGTATTTGGTCCTCTAGTCTCTCTAATTCAGTCTTCCTAAATCCATTTTTCTTTCTTACTATGACTTCAGATACTTTTTTTTTTCAGATACTCTTTCATTTTTGCTCTGGTCTCATTTCTCCCTTAACCATTTCAACTATGCATTGTCTCCAACTTTGAATCCCTTATTCTCTCACTGTTTACTCTCCCCTTCTTCTGTACTTAGGATTACCTTTTTCCAATCTAATTTCCATTCATATTCCTGAACTTCAGGGCACTCCTGAACTTTACGTGCCAACTGGATCCACGATAAATTTGTGTATAAAATCTCATTGTTGCACAAAAATACTTTTATTTTTCCATGAATGGTTCTTTATCATGCTCTCTGTGGTGGTTCTTTCAATATTCTATCTCTTTATTTCTACTGTTTATCTTTTAAAAGAGAATGAAATTGCTTCTCGGAGAAACTAAGGAAATCCATCATCACCATTATTATTATTACTCCTATTCTAAACTTTCATCGTCAAAAACTTGTTCTTTCCTCTTTTGCTCTAATTTCTGAGAAAGAGGTGGCCCTTCTTCTTGTATAGGCTCACCCCTCCACTTGTGCTGTGAATCTCATGTTCTCTATTTGCATTTCTGTTTGATCATTTTCCTGCTTCTTCAACTTCAGTCGCTACCTTTCTACTGGTTTCTTCTCCTCCACCTGCACAATAATTAAGTCTTACCTCTACTTAAATAAACTTTCATCTGACCCTATAATTATCTCCTACAGCTTTCCTCCTTCATCTGATAAACTCCTACAAAAATCATATACACTTTCTGCTTCTGTCTTCATTACCCACTAATTTCTCAAATCCTCACAATTTGTCTTCTGATTTCCCTTTTCTATTGAAATTGCTCTCTCAAAGATGACGAATTATCTTTTGCCTACTAAATCCGATGGCCTTTTCTCATCCTTCTTGGCCCTTTTAAAACATTTCATGCGGATTATTGACCCATGCTTCAGAAGATATTCCCTATTCTTTGGTTTTCATGACATTTCTCCCTTCCAGTTCTCTTCCTAATTGTCTGACTGTTCTTTATTAAGTCTCTTTTGCTAGTTTATTATCTATCTTCTGCTCCCTGAGCATGTGGTCTTTCAAATACTCCATTATCTCTTATTCTTTCTCTTGGAGATTTCATCAGCTACCATAGGTTCAATTACCACCTCTATATGGATAACACTCAAATAAAAATATCTAGCTTTACCTTCTTTCCAGAATTCCAGTCCTTCATTACCAACTGCCTTATGGACATCTCCACCTGGACATCCTATAAATAGCTCAGATTTGAGATGTCAAAATCAAAACTCATTATCTTTCTCCATAAACTTAGTCCTCTTCTGAACTCTTGTTTATTTTGAGAGTAACCCTATCCTTCTGATCACTCAAGTTCACAACCTTAAAGACATCCTTTTTTCTTTTTCCTCATCCCTATAACCAATCAGTTTCTGTGTACTGTCAGTTGAACCTCTATAGTGCTGATGTTGATAAAGCAAGCTATACCCTCAAGCAGTTAACATTCTAAAGAGAAAGTCAACACATAAAGGCAAACTAGAGAGGTGAGGGGGCCATGAATACATCAGCATATTGTTACAATGGATGGGAAATGATATGGAGACCTGGTTCCCAGTGAAATAAGGAAAAAATTCACCTACCACCATCTAAAATCACAGGAGTAGAGTATGAAGTTCCAATGAGAGAAGAATAAAGAGCATAAGGGGGATGGTCAGAGTTTAGCCTAAGTAGGGCTATAGGCTATTAACAGGGCATATGCAGTCCACTAGTAGCTATCTTAAAGGAATCGTAAAGCTATCTCATTCATGTGTCAAACTTTGAAATTTAATGACAAAGACAGGATTTTGCAAGCTGCTTAAGAAAAAAGAAAATACTAAAAGATGAAATGACTTCTAACTTGCCACTTAATCTTTGGAGAATAGTTTGTCTTTTGGGAAAAAATCATACAAAATCAAGAGCTATCACTATGTTTGTAGTACCTGGTCAAGCAGACATCAAAAAAGTAGAAAGAGTATATTTTAAGATCTAGAGGATTTTGTCAACAAAATCCCTCAGCTTCAAAGATTTCTATGAGAATGAATTACCTGTCATTACTGTATATGCCAGATTGTTCATGAGTCCTGATCTGAAGAACAGAAAGTGTATTTTAAAGGAGCATTAACACAAAGACTATTTTGCATTAGATCGTCTGTCCTGATATTATGCTTTAGAAAATAAGATCACCATACTTATAAAGAGATAAAAGGATTAGAAAATTCAACAGAGGACAAAGTAGATGGTATAAAGAAACTAGACCACATATTATGAGATCTGAAAGGTACAAAGAGAATTTTATAATTTATTTTGGATGACTGAGATTTGAAAATGTGAATAGAGATATGTAGGCCAGGAGAAGGGTATGTTAAAATGTTAGAATTCATATTATCTCTATTGGAAAATTGCTATAATTATACTTTATATAGTTTTCTAAACTATATATTACCTTAGAACATAAATGTTGGCGTTAAATGGAACATTACAATGCAGAATGACCTTGAAAGGTATTAGGGCACAGAACATAAAATGTCAGACAAAATATTATGACAGAACATAGAATATAGACATCCAAGTTGGGAGGGAATTTAACATCTTCCTTTTATAGAGTAGGAAAAAAAGATCAAAAGCAAATAACTTGTTCATTTTACATAGTTAACTAACAATGGAACCAGAATTAGAATATATGAGTAGAGGTTTTATTTTATTTCATTTTAATAATTCAAAAAATTTGATGGTTTACTATATGCAAAAGACTGCATTAAATGCTATTCCCACCTATGGACATGGATTTTAAAATATTGAATTAAAACCTGATTTTAATTCAATAATCTTTTTTAAAAGGTCCCTACTGTGCTGATCAGTTTTGGGTATACAAAAATAAAAATGAAAAAGTGCCTGCCCTCAAAAAGCACACCTTCTGCTGAGCAACAACAAATACACAGAAAACTTATCTAACAATTGGGAAGGCTCCATGGATGAAGCAACAACTGAATAATATCTTCAGGGAAGATAAGAGCTCTGAAAGACAGATGAAGAGATGTATGCCTGGCATGAGGGATGGCTTTTGCAAATTAATGCAGGCAGTAAATTGAAATGTTAAGGAAGCAAATTATAAGCCAGTTTGAACAGAAGATAAAGTGTGTCAAGAAAAATAAGCCTGTATAGGTAGGTGCAAACCAGAGTACAGAGGATTTTAAATGCTAGACAGGTTATAAAGAGTATATAATTATTTCCTCTGATACCAACATGACATTCACTAAATTTTACATACATTTTCAATGAAAAACTTAAAAAATTAAATAGAATAGAGGCCAAATCAAGAACTAACATACTTAATAAAGAAGAACTAGAGCCATTCTGCTAGATAAGAGACTAGATAATGCCGCCAATCTCTCTCACCTTCCTCAACTAGGGAAACTCAACTATTCTTCAAAGCTTAGCTCAAATGCCACCTTCCCTCTCCTGATCTCCCTCTCCCTCTATGCTGGAAGGCTAAAAGGAATAAAGGGGAATTAGATGGGAAATCCTTCGGCTTTGGACAATGCTGTTCTGCATGCATGAGGGCAGATAATATTCTGTTATGTGACTACCTTGCTTAAGATATCTCTTTACATTTTAATTTAAAAGAAAGTTTGGACAGCAATGAAATCATAATAAATGAAAGGGAGACACAAAGGAATGGAGAATTATACTTTGTATTTGCCTGGGAAAACTATATGTAAAAAGCACAAAATATTGCCTTGTTAAATATATAACATATAATTATATTAATATATTTAATTAAAGTTCTTATAGGACATTTTATAGAATTGAACACACAATTAGAAAATTTCACCTGTTAAGAATAAAGGGACAAAAATGCTGAAGAGTTTTTGCTCAAAACATAACAATGGTGAGCTCAGCAGACTTCATATCACCAGGTGGACAATTATTCATACTCACATATAATCATAGGCTGCTAGAGCCAAAAGCAAATTCAGAGATCTCTAGATAGTTCAATCTATCCACTTAACAGGCAAGGAAACTATGACCTACTACATGTGGGATGAGAGAGATTGAATCTCTACCTAATCTTGGTGAATTGCTATGACTGGAAAAAGTTTCTTCCTTGGAGGCCAAATTTTCGGCAAGGAGCTCTCTGCATTTAGCTGAACTGGGTGTCAGAAAGCCCACTGTCTGTTGAAAGGCCTGTATTCCAAAGCTTTCTAGCTTGAAAAAATAGGTCAGAATTTGTGCTTCACCAGTACAGTCCCTAAGGACCTAGAGTCACCAGTAAGCCACAGAACATACAAGGAGGATGTGAATGAAGTGTGATTACAACTGCAATGCAACTGAATCCTGGATTAGGTGGGTTTGACCAAGTTTTATTAATGTAGGTAGTAGAATTTTGATTTCATTGGTACAAGGACCTCCCTAGCAATGCAGTCTGGTACCTTTTGTTCAATCTGTAGTCTTATGTAATCTAATGCCGAGAGTATTGAGAGGCTAAATGACTTACAGGGTAGCACAGACAGGATGTATAAAAGGCAGAACTGAACCCAGGTCCTCTGGTTCCAAGGCTGGCTCTCTCTATTATAATAAGCTGCCTCTCATTACTATCACAGTACTATTATAGTCTGCATTGCCAAGCTACTGTGGGATAAGCCAAGAATATAATCAGTCACTGGGAGGTTAGAATTCCAAGTTCCTAATAACTTCTATAATTGTAGGATTCTAATGTGGACAGGAGCTAGAGGGAATCTAGTTCCACACTCACAGGGTAGAAACTGCTTGTACAGTGTCTCTGACAGGTGCTCATACAGCTTTGCTCCAGTGCTTGCAGGAGAGAATTCATTGCCACCCAAAGAAACTCAGGCTATTGTTGTACAGCTCCCATTTTTAGGAAATTTATAATTATACCAAGCCAATATAAGTCAGAAATTTGTGGCATAATTTATATAAATTGAGAATTTCCTTTTTTGTGCTTGCTTCTAAAATATAGGACACAAAATATTAATAAATTATGTAACAATTTTCATTTGTCCTTATAAAATGAACTCTTAAGAAAATTGACTTTATTTCCTCTACTGCTTAAGACCACATCTCCCATGATGCTTAATCCATTCAGGAACCTGCAATGTGTTGACATTACTAGCTGGGGACTTTAGAAGGTAAGAAATGTTCTATAAGGTGGGAAATTTTTTTTTTTTACAAAAGGGAAAGGTTGGTTTCATGGCCAAGAAAGGCAAGCTGGAGCTCTGGTTGCCCAAGGAGAGAAGGCAACCAATATGATCAGATGCTCTTGAGCCTCAGTAGCTCTTCTGGATTGGGAGAGTTGGTGACAATATGATGACAGCTGACATTTATAGGCATGGTATCTCATTTGAGTTTTATATCAGCTGTATGCAGTTGATAATACTGGCATTATTACCCCATTTTGCAAATAAGAAAACAGAGTTTCAGAGCCAAGTTCAGGAACATCCATGACCTCCCTCTACGCTAGGAAGTTAAAGGAATAAATAGAAATTAGATGGGAAGTCCTTTGGCTTTGGAGTATGTAGTTCTGCATGCATGAGGGCAGAGATTAGACTGTTATTATGTCTCTTCACATCTTAAGTACTTTTGTTATTAGATTTACACATCTTTGGCTTAGTTCTACAATAGAATCATACCAGATAGGAGCTCAGGTCATGAGAGGAATAATTATTATTCCCAAAAAACCACACTAAAGGGATACAATATATTTGAAAATAATTCCTACCTGCTCCATACACCACTGAGTATATAACTCGCTTGGTCTGCTCCCTCTCCACATGTGTGACTTGTTCAAGAGGAATTCCCTTCCTAGAAATAGAAAATCTCTTATCAGTTCCCAAAATACAATGAATTAGCAATTTCCAGATATGCTTGTGAAAATTAAAAAATACTGCTGTCAAACAGTATATATAGTACCTGCATTTAAAAAAAAATCAACCTAGAAATCTATACTCATATTTCATACAGGAAAGTTTCTGGTTTGATGTATAGTACATAGCCTAAGTATGGAGGATTGCAAAGGTAAAAGTAAAAATAGGTTTTTTTTGGGCAGCCCATTCTTTCAAAGTAAGAGTCAAGTCATGAGTATTTGCAACCTAGTCCTCAGACTCTGGGAAAGCTTTAGTATTGTAAACATGTTCTGATTCAGGCTCTTCCCTGTCCCATCCAAAGGGATTTGGATCTGCCTATCCTATCCCCTAGATCATGTGCTTTGATGGAAAGACTCTTTATCTAACAGCATAAACTCACAATTAGGGATGAGCTCAATATATAAGATAAAATAAGAATTAATCTAACCCCTTCACTAGTATTTAAGCCGACTGATTTGTCAGACATAAAAGTTTGAAAAATGCAATCCACATAGGATTGAGTGTAATGTAAAAGCCATAAATATACTGTGTCTTCTTGTCTGATACTCGATACAAAATCTAGAGCTGGAAAAAATGGCAGATGATCATTTGGGATCTGGAGAGGGGAAGGTAAGTGCCCAAGACCTAACAGAGAGGAGAGGGCAAGATTAGAAGTAAGGTCTTCCCATTCCCAATTCCATCCCCCTTTTTTTTTTACCTGCTCCAGACTAGTAGACCTGCCTGGCCTTGCACTCGAGGCCATTAATCAGAAAATACATTCTGGGACTTACCTTATTATAGGTAAAACATTGTTAAAGTGTAAGGAGAAACATGGCTGGTAAGAAACACAGATATATATGAATCTAAGTCTTCTGTCTCTGAGCCCATGGGCCCTTCAGATAAAGGAGCAGAACTTGCCAAATCACTAAGTTTGACCTTCTACCTCTTTTCACTTTTACCCAAGGATATCTGAAATAACACCAAATAATGATATCTGAAAACATCTTTTATCGATGCTTACTATATAGCCATCACAGAATGCCTGCAGATAAGCTTTTGCTCCAGGTAATTTTAATATTCCTTTCCTCTCGAAGATAATAATCATTTTCTTCTGTCCCTTCCTTACTAGCTAATAAACTCAATTTTCCTTTCAGTCTTTTCCTTTGGCAAGGGTCTCCTCAACCCAGCTCCTGTTCAGCTTTCCAACATTACTCCCTTGCATGGAGCTTTGGTTCTGTTAGAAGCCCACCTGCTTGGAAATTCATTGGCAAATCTTATTACAATTGCTTCTGGTTATTTTCCCTCCAAAATTGTATAAATCCTCCCTGTCCTTCCCTGCTCAGCTGAAGTTCCATCATCCCCATAAAGTCTTCCCTTTTCATTTAGACTTTCTTTTTTGAATTATTACAGCTTCAACTGTGTTGTCATCTGGCACTTGGCATAAATGTTTGTAGTACTGTTAATTTGTTTGTCTTTTTTGGTTAATGAATGAAAGAAAAAAGCATTTAAGGATTGATCACATGTCAGACATTGTGCTAAGAACTAGAGATACAAATACAACCAAATGAGACAATCTCTGTCCTCAGGGAATTTTTATTTTTTGGGGGAGGTTAATTAAAATTTTTTTAAATAATAGCTTTTTATTTTTAAATAACATGCAAAGATAGTTTTTAGCATTCATCCTCATAAAATTTTGTGTTCCAAATTTTTCTCTCTCCCTTCCCCTGTTTCCTCTAAGACAGCAAATAATCCAATGTATGTTAAACATGTGCAAGTCTTCTATACATATTTCCACATTAGTCATGCTACATAAGAAAAATCAGATCAAAAAGGAAAAAAAAATGAGAAAGAAAATAAAATGCAAGCAAACAACAACAAAGAGTGAAAATGCTATGTTATGAACCACACTCAGTTTCTACAGTCCTCTCTCTGGGTGTAGATGGCTTTCTTCATCACAAGATCATTGGAACTAGTCTGAATCCTCTCACTGTTGGAAAGAGCCATGTCCATCAGAATTGATCATTGCATATAATCTTGTTGTTGCTGTGTTTAATGAGCTCCTGATTCTGCTCACTTCACTTAGCATCAATTCATGTAAGTCTCTGAAGGCCTCTCTGAAATCATCCTGCTGGTCATTTCTTACAGAACAATAATATTCCATAACATTTATATACCATAACTTATTCAGCCATTCTCCACTGGATGGACATCCACTCAGTTTCCAGTTCTTTGCCACTATAAAAAGACCTGCTACAAATGTTTTTGCACATCTGGTTCCTTTTCCTTTTTTATGATCTCTTTGAGATATAGTAGAGACACTGCTGAATCAAAGGGTATGTACAATTTGATAGCCCTTTGGACATAATTCCAACTTGCTCAAGGAGTTTATATTCTAAAAAAGTAAAATGGTGTGTATAGTAGAGCAAGAGTGGAAAGAGGGAGCCATGGCAAATGTGGTAGCATGGCTTAGAGATGGCCATGAAGTGGTATGATATATAGAGAACCATGTAAGATAAGGTGAAAGATCATCAATCAGAACCCAGAATGCTAGGGGTGTGAATTTGAATTTCTGGTGGGAAAGGTGAAAAGAATGCTAAAATGTAGACACATAGTTTGGAGATAGCTAGGAATTGGCACAGTATATCTGGGACCTGCTATTTTATTCATATGTCCTATTTTCCTTCTTATAAGTGCATAGACACAAGAACTACCTCTTATATCCTTGTTAACCCACAGCCTACAACAGGGCATTGCATACAAATCCAGGGCAACTTATAAACCCTAGATAAGACAACAGCAATGACACTCTTAGATCTGTAACACTTTAAGGTTTACAAAATACTTTCCTTATAACAACTCTGTGAAGGAGGCAGTACAAGAATTATTGTCCCCATTTTAAGAATGAAGTTATTTCTAAGGTTAAGTGACTTGCTCAGGCTCACAAGTGACTGCAAATTGAATCTAGCTTCTCTCTTGGTTCCAAATCCAGAGCATTTTACGCTTGCTGGGGATGGCAGTAACAGGCTGACCATGCAGCCTATGGCAGAGCTTTGCCACCTCCAACACCTATCTAGTGACCAAGGGAAGGCATTTTCCTGATTTAACAAATATCCTCCCCACAGCTTTTTGCTCCACTTTTGAAAAGCTGACTCATGGTATTCTCTAAATGGCAGCAGATGGCATAAATAAAGCTCCCTCTTCTCAGATAATGATCCTGAATTAGCCAGAGCAAAATACTCAAGAGAAAGCAAATGGTATAGGAAAGTGTAACGATGCATTTAGGTAAACTTTGGGGAATGGAATGAGCTGTTTTGTACTTGCATGGGTTGAAGAGAGGTTATCTATAGCTAAAATCCTTAGGGGGCTCTAGGTTGAGGGTGAGCAGACCATTATCAGAATGTTTGTTTCCTGCTGATGAGATAGGAAAAAAACTGACAATAGTTAGGGATTTCTTCAAAGGCTCCTTTCTTGCTTCTACTCAACTTATTTGTCGAAGTTAACCATTAAGGCTTCAAGATCCAGTTTCAGGGACCCCTTAATGATTATCTTAGGCCTATCTGATCACTAGATCACTAGATGTAATGTCTTACTTTCAACTAAAAGTTGAAACAAGATAATCCATATGGCCATGAGACACAGTAGAAACAACATTGGTCTTAAGAGATTTCTTGGGTTTGAATTCCAGCTCTGACATTTACTAACCATATGATCTTAAACAAGTCACTTCCTTGAGGCTTCAGATTTTTTATCTCTAAAATGGGGCTAATTAAACCTATATTCCCTCATTTACTTTATTGGTCGATTAAGTGCTTCATAAACTATAAATATTATCATTTTTATTATTGTAATTACTGTTATAACTATAATATTATTAACTTCTTTGAGTCTCAGTTTCTACACATCTGAGGGTATTAATAATCATGGCACTGCCCATCATCTTGCAAGGGTTGTTGTGAGAAAAATGCTTTCTCAATTTAAAGCAAAGATGAGGAGGAAGAAGAAGAAAACGAAGATGATTTCTAGACATGATAGTCATTGCCCTGAGCAGAAGCCAAGGATGCCCATGGTCGGGTGATTTGCTCAGGCTGACTCATAGTGCTGGCCACAGACTGCTCTTGCTTGGTTTCTGAAGATGATTTTGGCACAGGACATTTTCGATGGGAAAATCCCAGTTAGATTCAGTCCATAGTTCAGCTGCAGAGTATTAAAGGTGAAGGAAAGTGGAGTGGGATTGGCCATGACCTTTGGACTGAGAAGCCAACTGGGCCTCAGTTTCCTCTTATGTATAATGAAGGAGTTGAACCAAATGATTTTTAAGGTCCCTTCTCCATTTGTAAGCTCCAAATCCATTTAATGACTCGCTTCATTTTAAACAAGCTTATATCTCCCTTTTTCTTGAGTCAGAGCCATGGAAACCCTTTGCTCTGCTCTTTGGTGCTGAACTGGTATAGTGGAAACAGATTAATGGATCTGGGATCAGTAATTAAATTATTATCTGATTCTTACATGTAGGAGCTGTGTTATCATGCTCAAGTTACTTCTCTTTGAACATTAGTTTCCTCATATATAAAATGGGGATAATAAATCTTATGCTAGCTACTTCAAAGAATGGTGCAAGAAAGTTACTTTGCAAATTTTAAAGTCCTAGGACATTAAGTTTTTGTTCTTCTTGTAATTATTGTTATTTTTCCCTGATCTGTTCTGTTGGTTTACATAATATAAAATGAAAGTTGGTATGAATATTTTTGTCCATTATAATTATAACAGTGCTGTATGGTTGGAAGGGAAATTTCCAGTTGGAAAAGAAGGAATCCCAAGAACATTCCCAAGTCATCATTTTAAATCCTCTGTCTCTGAAGCACTAACCAGAATAGGCAGATGGGTCCACCTGTCTTCTGTGGCAGGAAAAGTCAAAAATATCTCCCCCTTCTCTTCAATCCTTTTTATTTGTATTTATTCATTTTGCCTAAACAAAAGGGGCCATTCTTTCTTACCTCACCTTAATCACTGATTGGACAGTTGCCTCAATGAAACAGATCTGTTGAAGATCGTAGCTTAAAAAAGCCAAGTTCTTCCACTGCATGCAGGAGACCATCTCTAGTCACCTTGATCTCTATCTGACCATTCGACCCAGATGCTCTGGAGGGGGCGGGGGTGAGGCAGGTGATTTTGCACAGTTCTGCCTCCCTCAGATCCAATTCATTTGCCTGCTATGGCATCCCCTCCCTGATATCAGGGTCTTCTTCAAGAATTAAGAAAACATCAGCAATACTTGTTCTGTCCTTAACTATCTCATAGATCTTTGCCTACATGCCTTTTTTGCACACTCATTATACTTTCTCTTTATCACAATTAATGATGTCCTCATCTTTCCTCCTCCCCCTTTGAGAAGAGGGATTGTGTTGCTTTTCAACTTTGTTTCCTCAGTTCCTAACACAAGGGTTAGGAGCTCTCCTGAATGAAGGAGATGTTAAATAAATATTTATTGAATGAAACTTGATTGAAATGTGGAGGGCTAGGTTTATTCTGAGTCTCTATTACCTCCATTAATTTCTCAGTCGCATTAAAAAAATCCATCCCTTCATGAGGCAAAGGCATTGGTTTTCAAACAAGTGTATCTTTTACAAGGTCTGCAGGCTTGGCTAAAGTGGATGTTTCATTTTTACAAGGGATGCCACACAAAGAATTATAGGGTTTTGTGGAGCCTTGGGGGTTCTGATCATTCATCTCTCTTTCTTATAAGTGAGCAGAATGAGGGAACTGGAGAGGAGTGAGCAAACAGCTGCTACTATGATTTTTGGGTCAGTCTTTTCTATGGGCATCCCAATGCAGTTCCAGGAAGCCCAGCACCAGTAAGAATAGTCTCCCCACACCCCTGGAGCCCCAATAGGAGTCCTCTGAGAGTCATTTTCTGGGTGGAGAGCCTCTTGATTATATTCTTTGGCTCCTGACCTTCCCTCCTTCATTTCATTATTTTACTGAGTAGACAAATAGAAGGGAAAAACAATGGTTCAGGACAAATGATGCTATATAGTAGGAGACACGTGCATGCTAATAGCTCAAAGATATGAACTGATTTGCTCAGTTTTCTTGATTGTAGGTGAAAATTGCCACATGGTCAATTCCATATGAATCCCAGCTACTAACCATTACAACTGCTACCATTCTACCACTTGGATGAGAGGTCCAGCAGCGTATCAAGAAGTGTTTTATCAAGCATGTACATGCACCAGGCACTATGGTTGGTGCTGGGTATGTAAGAGAAACAAAGCTCTCAAGGAGTTTATATTCTAACAGGCTGGAGAGAAAACAAAATAGGCATATGCATAAATATAAACCAAATATACAAAACAACAAAGGAAGGAAAAGTTCTGGAGAGTGACCAACAATATCTGAGGTGTGGGGACATCCAAGGGAAAATAGACCACTGTTATCTCCTAGGGATATTAAATTTATGCAGATGACTCACAAATGCATACTCCTACCTGTCCAGAGATTCAGTCCAGATTTTCCGGCTCTCTGCTGAACACTTCTCCTTGGATATCCCTTTGGCACCTCTAACTCAAAGTATCTAAACTTGAATTGTTTCCCCTCTCCACCAAATTTGTCCCTCCTCCCAGATTCCCTATTTCTGCTGATGGCTCAGCCCCAGTCATTCAGGCTCAAAACCTCAATGTTGTCTTTTGGTCTTTTTTCTCCCTCCCCTCCAACCCAACATCAAATCAGTTGCCACAGACGCTTTCTACTCCTTTATCACCTCCTTTTCACATACACTGTCATCACCCTGCTAGAGACCTTCTCCTCCTCCTAGAGCTTCCTCACTAATTACCCAACTTTTAGTTTCTCCTCTGTCCCAACCCATCTTGCACAAGCTGCTTGAGTAATCTTCCTAATGCATCACTATTAGCACAGAGCCAAACTAAGCACTATAATTCATGATGCTTCTGTCATTTTTTTTTTGATATTCCCTTTCAGATCTCTGATTGCACTGATGGACACCACAGAAATGAAGAGAAAAGATACATGGGAGGGCTACATTATGTTACAACCAAACTAAACTATTTTCCTCTCTTTTTCTATCCCTCTTGGTGCCTTTGCTCATACTATACCATTGTTGGAACAGGCTCCTTTTCCCCTTCATATATCTCACCCTGCTGAAATCCTTGCTTTAATTAAAAAAATTACTTAGGTACCATCACTTTCCATTATCCCCAGGAAAGAGTGACTTTCTTCTTCAAATTTCTTACCACACTTTGTCTAGGCTTCTTTTGTTTGCTTGTACTAAGCATAGTGCTTATGTTATGAATAGGGAAAATGTCAAAAAACAAAAGGGTCAAGCTGACCAGTGCTCTCATTTTTGTAGATCACTAAGAGGATTGGTTCCTCCCACAGGAATCCATCTTCCTGACTCCAGGCAGCCAATCATCTTGGAGGCAACTCCAATCACTGAAAGCTCACCAGGACTTGTCTAAGACAATCATAATTATAATTATATAACATATGTATAATAATTATAATTATGGTAATTGATATATATAGTATATATAGTAACATAATTATAGTACTAACAATAATATTTATATAGTGCTTTGTATTTTTCTTTCTTTTCCTTGAGGTACATATATTTGTGTATTGGTGTTTTCTGTTGTTAAATGGAAAGCTCCTTATTACCAGTGCCTATGTTACATTGACCTTTGTGTCTCCAGGGCTTAATACAGGATCTTGTATACAGTGTTTCCCAATTGTTTGTTGAATTAAATTGAATTGAGTAAAATGGAGGAAGGACAGTTAGATGGCACATTGGATCAACTGCCCCCTATAGAGTCAAGAAGACTCATCTTGAGTGCAAAGCTAGATTTAAACATTCAGAGCTATGTGAACCTGGACATGTTACTTAATGCTCTTTGCCTCAGTTTCCTCATCTGTAAAAATGAGCTGGAAAAGGAAATGGCAAATCACTGCAGTATCTTTGTCAAGATAATCCCAAATTTGGTCACGAAGAGTTTAGACATGACTGAAAATTGATTACACAAAAATGGAGAGCAATTGCTTTCTTGCCAATTCCATAATCACATAAGGTATAAGGGAAATGTTTCATAACTGTAAAATATTATTCAAATATATGATTATTATACTATTGAGATTATTTGAAATTTTCAAAGTTGAAAATATCAATAATGCTTTCAATAATCCCAAGCTTCTTCTTAACACGAAAATTCAATTAAAAAAACCCAAAACAATAGTTTTCCAGTTATGTTTAGTGGCTGCCAATCATGGAAAGCCATTGTCTTTGAAAAATCCAAATTGTTATTCAAAGGGCAATGGCACTGGAAAGACAAAAAGTGGATGTAAGCAGGCTAAATATATTGCCAATATAAAAGTTTATCTGTTGCAACCCTTCATTTTACAGATGAAGAAACGAAGGTTTGCAAAGTGCTTTATAAATATTATTTTATCTTGACAACAACTGTGGAAGGTAGTTCCTATTATTGCTCCCATCATACAAATGAGGAAACTGGCAAACAGTAGTTAAGTGACTAGCCCAAGGTCACACATCTAATTAAGTCTCTGAGGCAGAATTAGAATACAGTCTTCCTGATGCCAAGTCCAGAACTCTAGCCAAGATATCACTTAACTCTTCCATCTCAGTAGAAAGCAAAATTATTTTATGCCATCTTACAACTGTGCCTTTGCCTTGTTCCTTTGCCTTCATGACTTGTATAATAACTGGAAAAGGAAGAAATGTTTCTTGAGGGATAACTATTTTAATAATTAGATGCAAGAAAGAGAAGGGAAAATTACTAAATGTTTTCACTGTTCACCTCCTAAGACAATTAATTAGAAAAAACAATTTGCTATTTTATCTTATTCTAGGTAAATCTTTTATGTTCTGGATTTGGATTATGCAAATATATTTCAATTATGATATTTATGATTTAAAAAGTAACTTGGAATTGTGAACCACATCATGGATGTCACCAAAATAAAATAATTCATAAATTAAATTTTTTTTATTTACTAAGCAGACATAATAAGAGGGAGAGAAAAGGACTTAACACAATTCAGATTTAATTTGGCCAATGAACTAATTCAAAAACATTTGATATGCAATGAAGAAATGTTCATTAGGTAAGGGAGAAGATTGGTCAGGGGACTTCCTTGATTGTTTTGAACATTTCTTCCCCTTTGGGTTTGGATACATGTATTGTACCTTAATAGTACCCACCTTTCAAGGGTGTGGAGATAAGTATTTGGCACACAGTAAGCACTATATAAATTTTAGTTGTTATTACCATGGCTATTATTGTTATTATTTAGGTGTCTTAGACAAGTCTTGTTGGGCTTTCAAGGTTGCCTAGAAAACAATTGGCTTCCTGGGTGTCAAGAAGATGGATTCTCCAGACGTGACCCTTAAAGGCAAAAACTATATTTTGCCTTTTGTTGTATTCCTAGCACTTAGCATTGTGCCTGGAACATAAAAGGTGCTTGATAAATGCTTATTGATTCACTAGTCTGTTAACTGGTATTTAGTGAGAAGCAGAAAACAAAGATCTAATACTGGTAAGGCACCTATCACTGTTTACCGTTGGTTACCTTCAAAACTCTTCCCCTGGAAAAAAATTGCAGGAGTTTCATCACAAATACATCATTTTTGTTGGATTCTTGAAAAATGAAGCAGTCTACAGAGAATTGGTCAGGTGTCTTTGGAAGAAACATTAGTCTGCAGCACTCCCATGAGGACCCAGTGTGACCCCAAGTGCGATGAATCCCATGCAGCTAGGCAGGAAAGCTTCACTGTTTGCGACTGCAATGGTACAGATGAACAAAAAAAGGATTCAGTGGCCTGGGAATTTTTTTTAATAACTGTAAGATTAAACCTGTCACCGGCAGGTATTGAAGTTATGAACACGTCCCCATGAAAGCATTCTGTACTCTTCATTCGTCTAGGCAAATTCCTTCGAGGCCACTTCAATTTTTGAAAGGAAATGTGCAGATCACACATCCAATAAAGAATTTAAAATGAAAAAGGAGGTCTTAACGTACAGTTAATGTGTGAGGCAGAGGGGCATCATGGAACAATTACTATGCTCAGTCTGCAGCCCTAAGGTTTAGGTCTTGGTTCTACCATCCACTGGCAATGTGACCATGGGCAAACTCTTTGTCTCAGTTTCTGAGCCTCATTTTCTTCCTATGTAAAATGAGAATAACATTTGTAGTTTCCTTTCTAGGGCTTGGCTCTTTCCTCCCCCATGTCACTCATTTTCATCACCATCTTCTCTCGCAAAGTCCTTTGAATCCATTTCAGCTCTCACCACTGACTCAGCGGCCTTCCCACTCTGGAACATCCCTCGACCTTCTCCCAGGCTGAGTTCCTCCTAGGAGCCTCCATTTTGGTATTGGGCCAATGTGCTGATTGCACTGGGCTGTGTTTCAGATCCTTCAGACTTTGTTTCTATGCCCTGACTTTCCCTTGCTTGCTCCAACTCCCCACAGCTGTCCCTCTTTTATGTGTTAGTTTCCCTTTTTAGAATGTAAGCTCCTTGAGCGCAGAGGCTAACTTTCTTTTTGTTTTTATTTGTTTATGTTTAAATTGGTGGCTGGCACACAGTAAGTACTTAATAACTGCTTATTGGCTGCTTACTTTATTCTCACTGTAATCCCTGTATTCTCACTATAAACAAGTGCTAGTAGTTTCCCTTTTGATCTTCTTCCCTTTCCTCTATCTTCTCTCCAATTCATTTTTCATTCCCCTGCCAGAGTAATCTTTCTTATGCAGGATTCTGGAACTGTTGCATTTTTAAAATTGTCTGTTAAACTCAAATTCTTCTACTTGACATTTAAACCCCTCCCACAAGAGCTTTTAAAAGTTGTATAGACAACTTTATTAAGTTTTTAAAAAAAGTTTTACAGATTCCTTTATTGTTTTATTAATGCGGCAATCACTGTTTGATGTGCCACTTCTGGCTCCAACAAAACTTTCCCCAGGAAAACAATTAAGTGAAGACCAAGCAAAATAACAACTGCAACTACATCAGTCAGTGTGTGAAGCATCTAGTATCTGTCATCTCCTGCCATTTCTCTAACCAAGAAGAGGCAGGTGTGTATCATTCATTTTCTGAAACCACCAGTCTAGCTGCCTTTTAGTGTTTTCATGTACATTACTATAGCCACTGTATATTCTTCCCCTGATTCTTTCTTTACTTGGAATTAGTTTATATATATTTTTTGTATTTTAATGAATTAGTCCTATTTATCATTTCTTATTGCACAGTAATATTCCATTATATACCCATATCATTGTTTGCAAAACCATTTCCTAACTGACAGGCAACCATGTGTCCAGTTTGTTGTTGTTTGCTGCCATAGAAAATGCTTCTGGAAATATTTGATATCTATTGGACCTTCCTTTCTGTCTTTATCTCTCCTTAGGATATATGCCCAAAATGGAATTAAAAAATAATGGATAGTTTAGCAATTTAGGTTTCCAAATAATTTTCCAGAAGCATTGGATTGATTCAAGCCATCACTAACAGTGTTTATCTTCCAACAATTCCTCCAACATGGAATATTTCTCTTTTATTTTTTTTTCCAACTTGAAGACAGCTGTCCTACTTTTCAGTTTTGCCACATATTACTGTCTTCTTAGCACTCTAATCTTTGTTCATTTTTTTGAATAAGAGAAAGTCTCTTCACTTTTTTCAATTAAAGCTTCTTTAAACAAATTGAAACAAACCTTTCTGAAAACATAAAAATGCTTCTTTACAAAAAGACAATTTAGTCATAATCAACAATTGTCAGAACATAATTCTGAACAATAATTTAGTCAAGTATGGGCATAGATATAATCATAGTAATGGCTCTCTGGTATTAGAGTCAGTACAACCAGAAATATTTCTCCTCAATGATATTAAGGAAGAAAACAAATCTTTATGAGAGACACTGGGAGACATGTCAAGATGGCAGAGAAAGAAGATCTAGAAATGTGCCAGACTAAGTCCTGATTAGAAAATCCAAGGGAAAAGATAATAATAAGTCATATTTTCCCTGCCTAGATCAGCATAGAAAAATAGATGGAGAGGTCTATTGGTATCATGGAAGAGATCTAGGTAGGAGGGCACTGCTCATAGGCCTTCATTGTGGGTCTGTTGCTATGTATTAAATCAAGAAAATGCCCTAAATCTAACACAAAGAGACTTGACACAGTACAGGCATCAGGAACAGGTAACAAGATTGTTCATAACTCTGAGCTGGGTTCAGGTTCAGTATGGACTGAGGAAGGGACCCAGAACCCCTATAGGTGATAGAGTGAGAATAGACTAGTGTCTCCACAGGTAGTTCAGGCAAAGGATGGGGCTATGTGCTATGGGAGTGGAGCAGAGTCTCAGATCTAGTTCTTAACCTAGCCTGAAACCTGTAGCTAAATAACCAGGGGCAGGGATCTCAGACTAAAGGAGAGCCTGAAGTTCTATTGCTGAACCTGAAGAGCCTACCTGATGGTGCTTGGATTCACAGCAGCAGTCTACTAGAGCTCCAACTGGGGAAAGCCCTCAGTTATATTGCTTGGGTCAGGAGCTTGCAAAACTCAGACCAGAAGGCAGAGATCACGTTTCTCCCTGGAAAACCACTTTGGGCATACTGAATGCTTGTAGCTCCTCAAACCAAGCTGTATCTGAGATTCTTGAAGAATATAATTCTCCATACTGCAAGAAAGCAGCAACAGGATGCAAGAGAACACAAAACAGGACCAATTGTGGCTCAGACATTTCCTCCAGAAGCATGCAGAGCCTGGATCTAAAACAAATTCTGATGTTTGGAAGAAAGGTTTAGAATGAGCAAACAAAAAAAGAATACCTTTGTAAAGGGCTATTTTTGGCAACAGGGAAGCCCAAGAAACAGGTGGTTCAGGGGTTGTATACTGAGTAAGAAACAGCAGCAGAACAAAAGAACAGAACAACTCTGAAATGTTTACAAGCAAAACCTCAAAGAAAAACATAGCTTGGGTATGTGTTCAACTAGTATTCTTAGAAGCAATGGGATAAGAGGTTAAAAAAAAGATTAATAGGGTTTTATAAATGAAATGAAAGGGCTGGAGGAAATAACTGAAAAGAAATCATTGGAGTGATTAGCCATTTCTTTCTCTAGCTTATTTTATAGATGAAGAATTGAGGCAAATAGGGTTAAGTGACTTGCTTAGAATCACACAGATAACTCTTCCTGACTCCAGGTCTGGCATTCTATCCAATGCCACATGGTTATCTCATTATATTTTAAGATGGCACACACACACACACACAAAAAAACAACCAGTTTAGATCTCTTAGAATATAGGACAAAGTGAAAGTAGAAAGAATCCACTAGTAATCTTCTGAAAGAAACTTCCAAATGAAAACTCTTAGGAAGATTATGGAAAACATCCAAGGCTTCCAAGTTAAGGGGAAAAAAATACTGTAAGTAGCCAAAAAGAAAAAACCCTCAGGATTATACAAGACTTAATAGCTACAACCATAAAGGGATCTTGGAATATGATATTCCAAATGGCAAAAGATATAGGTTCATAACTAGGAATAACTTATCCAACAAAACAGTATAATTCTTGGAAATTTAGGGGATGTCCATCAATTGGGGAATGGCTGTATAAATTGTTTTTTTTTTTGACTGAATAATGAGTGACACTTAATTCCAAACCCAGAAACTTTGAAGTCATCAATATTTCTGACATCATAACATTTTCATTATCACATTATCACCCTGAGTCACTACTTCATCATCAGAAACTTAGTCCTCCCCCAGTTTCTTTTTTTAAAAAATATTTTATTTTATTTTATTTAATAATAACTTTATATTGACAGAATCCATGCCAGGGTAATTTTTTTTACAACATTATCCCTTGCACTCTTTTCTGTTCTGATTTTTCCCCTCTCTCCCTCCACCCCCTCCCCTAGATGGCAAGCAGTCCTATATATGTTAGATATGTTGCAGTATATCCTAGATACTATATATGTTTGCAGAACCGAACAGTTCTCTTGTTGCACAGGGAGAATTGGATTCAGGAGGTAAAAATAACCCGGGAAGAAAAACAAAAATGCAGATAGTTCACATTTGTTTCCCAGTGTTCTTTCTTTGGGTGTAGCTGCTTCTGTTCATCATTTATCAATTGAAATTGAGTCTTTGTCAAAGAAATCCACTTCCATCAGAATACATCCTCATATAATATCGTTGTCAAAGTAAAGTGATCTCCTCGTTCTGCTCATTTCACTTAGCATCAGTTCATGTAAGTCTCTCCAAGCCTCTCTGTATTCATCCTGCTGGTCATTTCTTTTTCTTTTTCTTTTTTTTTTAATTTTTATTTAATAATTACTTTATATTGACACTCGTTTCTGTTCCGATTTTTTTTCCCTCCCTCCCTCCACCCCCTCCCCTAGATGGCAAGCAGTCCTTTATATGTTGGATATGTTGCAGTATATCCTAGATATAATATATGTTTGCAGAACCGAACAGTTCTCTTGTTGCACAGGGAGAATTGGATTCAGAAGGTATAAATAACCCGGGAAGAAAAACAAAAATGCAGATAGTTCACATTCGTTTCCCAGTGTTCTTTCTTTGGGTGTAGCTGCTTTTGTCCATCATTTATCAATTGAAACTCAGGTCTCTTTGTCAAAGAAATCCACTTCCATCAAAATATGTCCTCATACAATATCGTTGTCGAAGTGTATAATGATCTCCTGGTTCTGCTCATTTCACTTAGCATCAGTTCATGTAAGTCTCGCCAGTCCTCTCTGTATTCATCCTGCTGGTCATTCCTTACAGAGCAATAATATTCCATAACATTCATATACCACAATTTACTCAACCATTCTCCAGTTGATGGGCATCCATTCATTTTCCAGTTTCTAGTCACTACAAACAGGGTTGCCACAAACATTTTGGCACATACAGGTCCCTTTCCCTTCTTTAGTATTTCTTTGGGATATAAGCCCAATAGAAACACTGCTGGATCAAAGGGTATGCACAGTTTGATAACTTTTTGGGCATAATTCCAGATTGCTCTCCAGAATGGTTGGATTCGTTCACAACTCCACCAACAATGCATTAGTGTCCCAGTTTTCCCGCGTCCCCTCCAACATTCATCATTATTTTTCCTTTCATCCTCAGACAACATTTTCAATAAATTCTAATTATCATGATTTACTTCATTCTATACTTGCTCTCTTCTCAGTCCTTCTAGTTCTGAAATCATGAATCATGAATCATAATCAAATTGAATCTGCAATTGTTCCTGGATGAGGAATGTGTGTCAATCTATTCCCCTATTGCCCTACTCACCATCTCTGTGACTTTCAGGATTAACATAGCATCTCTAATCATCATTAGCCCTCTTGTGTTGTCTCCTTCATTAGAATGTAAGCTCCTTGAATACAAGAGACTACCTTTTTTTTTTTTTAATCTCCAGAGCTTAACACAGTGTTTGACATAGTATTTTTAAAAATCTTTTAAAACTCATTCATTCATTCATTCATTCATTCATTCATTCATACTGTCTTCTTCACAAACACATGCAAATATACAAAATACCTATTTTTTAACACTATAAGGATGTCCTGCCATGTGAACTCCTTCCATTTATATAGGTTGAAATCAATCTACATCAAGTGACAACTTTGTAGATAAGTCTTGGGGCATAACCCAGAGCACAAAATGACTTGTCCTGAGTTACATGGTTGAAATATGTCATTCAGTATTTGTATCAAAGTCTTTCTGATTCTATGCTTAATTGTACTATGTTATCTCCATTCATTGTACTATGTTATCACTTTCTTTTTAAATACGTGCCTCACATTCTAAAATCAAATCCTTCATTTAAGACCAAATACTTTAACAAGAATTTCTTTTTCCCTTCCTGAAACTTAACTATTTCTTGAATATATTTAAAGTACATTTTATGCATCTTAAATAGATATGCGTATAAAAACACCTGTTCTCATGATCTCTCTCCAATATTTTTGAAATTTTACTCTCATTACAATTTTTACTTGCTTTATCATCTGACTTCTAATTCCAATCTATTTACTTTCCTTGTGGGAGGCTATACTGAGACATTTTGTCTGTGATAAGTATGATGCATTTAAACTTGATATTCTTGACATTTTTACATAACATTTTAAAAATATGTATGTAAGTACAATATATATAATGTAAAAATATAGCACAAATATTTTCTGCTTTCATTCCCCAAATGGTTTATTTTGGAAAAAAATAAACTCTTCATTTTGGGGGGGAAACCCAAACCTCTTGTAAACATTACTAAATCTCAATTAAAATTCTAGTCAGAAACCCTGGGTCCATTCTACACTTCTCTTGAAATCATTTCTCTTTTGTATAAATTTCATTTCATTAAAACACAGCATAAACATTTGAAATATATTGATGGATGCTAGAGGTTTATTTTTAATCTTTTATCATTCATTCTGACTCCTACCAGCTCTAAGAAAATTAATCCTGTCCCTAATAGCACACAATTTTTTTTTATCAGGAATTTTTCCTTCCAAACCAACTCCCCTAATTTGTTTATTTAAAATTTATTTAAAATTTTTTTTCTGAAAAATATTATGAAATAAAATAAATGAAGCAGCGTGGAAAGAACCCTAGCTTTCATAGTCAGAAGATCTGTGCTTCCATTATAGCTCTGCTCTTTAAAAATTTTTTTTAATATATTTTTAAAGTTTTTGACATTTACTTTTTTAATAGTATTTTATTTTTCTAAATACATGTAAAGATAGTTTTCAGCATTCATTTTTGTAAAACTTTGTGTTCTAAATTCTTCTCATTTCCTTTCTAATCTTCCCCTTCCCCAAGAGAGAAAGCAATATGATATATTTTAAATATGTGCACTCTTTCAAACATTTCCATATTTGTCATGTTGTGCAAGAAAAATCAGATTAGAAGAGAAAAAACCACAAGAAAGAAAAAACAACAACAAAAAAGGATGAAAACATTATTCTTCAATCCATATTCCATCTCTGTAGTTCTCTTTCTGGATGTGGATGGCATTTTCCATCCCAACACTAGTGGAAATGCCTTGAACCACCACATTGTTGAAAAGAACCAAGACCCATCACTGTTGATCATCACATAATCTGTATGATGTTCTCTTGGTTCTTCTCATTTCATTTACCTCATGTAAGTCTTTACAGGCTTTCTGAAGTCAGCTTGCTTATCATTTCTTTTAGTACAAAAACATTCCATTCTATTCATATACCATAATTTATTTAGCCATTCCCCAACCGATGTCTTTGTTCTTGCCACTACAAAAAGACCTACTACAAACATTTTTGCACATGTAGGTTCTTTCCCTTCATTTATAATCTCTTTGGGATACAAGCCCATTAGAGATATTGGTATCAAAGAGATCAAAGGACATGCATAATTTTATAGCCCTTTGGCTATAAATTGTTCTAAATTGTTCTCTGGAATGGTTGGAGCATTTCACAACTTCCCCAACAATGCCTTAGTGTCTCAGTTTTCCCACATCCACTCCAACATTTACATCTTCTTTTCCTGTCATCTCAGCCAAACTGAGAGGTGTAAAGTGATACCTCAGAGTTATCTTAATTTGCATTTGTCTAATCAGTAGTGATTTAGAGCATTTTTTCATATGACTAAAATGGCTTTAATATCTTTGTTTGAAAATTTTATGTTCGTATCTTTTGACTATTTATAAATTAGGGAATGGCATGTATTCTTATAAATCTGAGTTCATTCTCTATATATTTTAGAAATGAGGCCTTTATCAGAAACACTAGCTGTAAAAAATTTTCCCCAGCTTTCTGTTTCCATTCTAATCTTGGTTACATTGGTTTTGTCTGTGCAAAAAAAAATTTAATTTAATGTAATCAAAATTATCCATTTTGCATTTTGTAGTGTTCTCTAGTTCTTCTTTGGCCATAAATTTCTCCCTCTGACGTTAATTTTTGTACATCTTTGATTTCCATTTTTTTCTCCCTCCCTTCCTGGCTCTCACCTCCCCAAGATGGCAATCAATATAATATAGTTATATATGTACAATCATATTAAACATTTCCACATTAATCACGTGTGAAAAAAGAATCAGAACAAAAGGGAAAAACCATGAGAAATAAAACAACAACAAAAGTGAAAATAGTATCCTTTTACCTGCATTCAGATGCCATAGTTCTTTTTCTGGATGTGAATAACATTTTCCAACATGAATGTTTTGGAATTATCTTAGCTCCTTGTATTGCTGATTACCTAAACAATATTGTACAACTCTACTCTTTACTACTCATTTTTACCTTAGATAGATAATTTCACTTCTCTGACTGAGAGGACTGGACAGGATGATCTCTAAGATCCTTTCCAACACCAAATCCTATGAATAAGAGGTAATAAGACCAGAGATGGTAGGTGTGATACAAGGGAGGTGACATTATTTATATATTACATATAAATATATATAAATTATACATTATATATATACAAGAATGACATTATTTCTGACCTTAGGTATTATTGAAATGACTGCCAGAGCACAAGCTAAACTTGTTTTTCTTGGATTCAGAGGACAGAATTAGGAACAATGGTTAGAAGATACTGAGAAGCTTTCAGTCCAATTAAGGAACATTTTCCAAGATTGGAACTGACTAGTAATGATGTGCATAGCCTCTGGAGACAAGAAGTCTCTCATCACTAGAAAGTCTCTAAGATGAGAAGCTAATGACTTTTTTCTCAGAGGCCATTGAGGGCATCCTTACTCAGGCACAGAGTATATTAGTGACTTTTGAGGTTTCTTCCAACTCTAAGATTCTAGATTTCCGGGGCAGACAGTATGGGAATAGAAAACATAAGTACATGAGTAAGTTTTCTTAGATACACTGAATTGATCAAATCTCAAATATGTGCTGAGGGATTATTATATGCCTGATGCAGAATTAGTTACTACTAATAGATATTAAAGATTTGTAGATATTAAAGCTAAAAAAATGTACATTCTGATGCTATTTTTCAGGTAAATGCATAAATTTAATGATTTGTCTACAGTCACACAGCTAGAGAAGGAACTGACTACATCATAGAGGGTGAGGTGTACTAGATAGATGCTCCTGTGTGCATATGGAATTGTTCTGACATTGTCCTGACAAACATTGCAAAATCTCTAAAATGAGAACCATAAGTACCTCAGAGTGTTAGACTTAATGATCATATAGGAAAACCACATGGATAGAGAAAGTCTATTGTCCAGACAGTGCTTGGATAGAAAACTCATGGAACCATTCCATTGGTATGTATGTCAGATTGATGCTGAAGACCTAGTTCTAGCAATGATCTAGACCCAGAATTGGATAGGAAATAGAGAGAAGGAAGGATTGCAGTCAGAAAGCTAGTAGTGCTTTTAATGACCTCCAGTTTTTTTTTCTTAAGAAGGCCTTTTATTTTTTTAGCACAACTATTCCTCTGATGATGTTACATGAAAGCTAAGTCAGGAAAACTGCAGGTTTTGAACCTAAGAATTCAGGCTGTAGGTCACCCCAGGACAATGGAGTTCATATTACATATTGCTAGGGATTTTTGACTAGATTGTGAGATCCTTCAGGTCAAGCCCAAGTCTTGCTCATCTTGTCTCCCTCTCAGAACTCTGCAGAAGACCTTGAACAGAATAAGGACTGTAGTGTATAGAATAAATACTCAGTTTCGTCTTTCTGTTGTTGTTTTTAAAGGGAGGAAATAAATAAGTTTAAGTTATTGATACATTAACAAAGTCCAAAAACATGTGCAATGAGTAATATTTGTGAACTTTGCACATTGGTTGGGGAATTTTTTCATATCTTTTCATTCAAGGCTTGTTTGATCTTTATAATTTTGTTGTATTTACTTTTGACATTTCCATTTGTTCTTTCCATTTACATTGTTGCAGTTACTGTGTATATTGTTATCTTGGCTACATAAGGGAGGAGCAGTCTGGCAGAGTGGGTGGGAAGCTGCCTCAGACTCAGAATGACTTGGGTACGAGGTCCCCAGCTAACACATGATGGCTTGAATGACCTTCTTAGCATCCCAGGCAGCTCTCTAAGACAAGAACTATGGTACAGTAGTAGGGGCCCACATGCCTTAGTAGAGGGAATTTCCTTACTGGGAATTCCCTTTTTCTTATTGTTGTTCAGTATTTCAGTTGAGTCTGACTTTTTGAAGATCACCTGGGATTTTCTTGTTAAAGATACTGGAGTAGTTTGCCATTTCTTTCTCCACCTTAGTTTACAGGAGAGGAAACTGAGGGAAACTGGGTTAAGTGACTTGCTCTGAGCCATATAGCTATTCAGTTGCCTGAGGTCAAATTTGAACTCACGAGTCTTCCTAACTCCAGGCCCATCACTGTATTCATTGTGTTAGATCCTATATTCAACTGCCCTATACCAGTGAAAAAAAGTCACAGTAGCTTCTTCTATCCCATCTCCCAAGTTACAGATGAGGAAATAGGCTCAGAATAATTAAATGATTTATCCAAGATTTCACAGTGTTTTGTGATGACAAATGGCAGTGTTTTGATGACAAAAAGAATAAACGCATATGAAACAATTAGCAATAAATTTAGACAGCAAGCAATTAAGTGCCATAGCGTATGGTATCAAGTGTTGTAAGGGTTCAGAGAAGGGAAAGCCAGAGCTGTGGGAAGGGACAGCTTCCTAGGAGAAATAATACTCGAGCTGCGCCTGGCAGGAGGGGTAAGATACTAACCAGCTCATAATGTAAGAAAGCTTCTGTTTCTTTCTACGCCAGTGTTTGGGCCCTGCTTCTAAAAGCTGCTCTGATTCTCAACAAATCCCAACAGCTCTTTTTGGCACATAAACCCTCAGTTATGATCTTAGATGAATATGTTAATCAGATACTTGCACTGTGTGCATGAGATTTGTGTGGCAGGGAATCACAAGAGTTTAGGAGACAGAATTTGGTGAAAAGAGGATCTGCATTTGGAGGCAAGTTCTAAGTCCTGACAGTGTTGACCGTCGCTGGATGATTTTGGACAGGTCACATCCTCTCTGGTCCTGCTTGCTCAAGTTTAAAATAAAGGACTTAGATACCTCTAAGTTTTAGCATTCTCTAGAGATACATCCCTCAGAACATTTGGTCTTGGGGAGTAGCTTTCCAGCATCTCAATAATAAGTGTCTTTATCTAATACTCTACCTGAAAAAATAAAAGAAACAGACAAAAACTCATTTGCCAGAAAAGGGCTTTTCTACTTATCCCAAAGCAGAATTTCAGAGCTGAAAAAGACTTTCAACATCACATAATCCAAACCTTTTATTTTATAAAGGAAAAACTGGAGTCCAGTAAAGGGAAGTGATTTGCCCAAGTTTACATATTTGAGTCAAAGCCAACACTAAGCCTAAACTTCATTTTAGTGGATTCTAATGGTTCCTAAATTTATGTAGCCATGCCATGTCTCCTTCCATTTTTAAAATTTTTAAAAATTGTCATGGTTCTTCATAAAACAATCTGTGAAAATAATTTTCTTAGCTTAATGTGTTACAAATAAAATGAAGATTTGACCAGATATATATATTTAACTTCAGGTTTACACACTTCATATTTAAATGCAAATAGCAGAATAATAACAGAATCATCTAGGTCATGAGTCTATACTGATAAACAATGATAGTGGGAAATCAAATCTACATCAAGATTCAACAAATGCTGACTCACATATGAGCTTACTTGAACATATGGCGTTATGTCAGTTTGAGGGAATTCACCACTTCTATTGACTGATTTGAACTTTGTTTTCATTGGAAAATTTAATGTGTCATATAGGATTTATATGAAAAATATCCAATAATTTTGGTCATTCTTTGTCACCCTATTCCCACTACTCAGTTATAAAGCAAGACCAGAAATTATTCTGTTTAGCATCATGGTATCCTGAGGGACAGAGAGGGAAGGGAGGTGACTTATCCAAGCTTGCATATTTGAAGCAGTCAATATAAGTCAAACCACTACCATCACCCTGACCACCATCTCTCCTTGAACACTGATGGAGAGTGACCAGATCCTAAAACCAAGAGCACTGGGGAATAGCAGTAATCAACTAAATGAGCAGATTTGCTTCTATCCCTGTCCCACAGCCATCCCTGAGAGAAGAAAACTTTGCAAAGATAAAATCTTCTTTATTACTACCAGCAATAATTAGTGACCAACTGCTACTGATAAACAGATGAATACAAGAGCACTGGATAGTAGTGCCAAGACCACCAGTGCTGCTACATGTACAGCTCTAATACCAACATCTGAGGAAGGAGTTCCTGCAGATGCTGGCATAGTCATCCCTACTACCCACTTTGTGCCAACCAACAGAACAATCTGAGGGAGCAACAAGAGGCAGCCTTGTGTCATAAAGTTCAACTACCATCATATTAACCACTGTCACCCTTGGACTCTGAACTCAAGAGCTTTGGGAAGAGCCTGCTGTCTGCAGCCCACCTTGGCAATGACCCTTGCATAGAGAAAACCTCATAACTACTTCTATAGGTGTTTTAGCAACATTCCTTGAAGACTGAAAAAAAGAAAGTTCTTGCCACAAAGTCCTTGCTACTACCTTTGTTTTCAACAAAGAAAATCAATATAGTTTCTTCAATGGAAATGACATTAAAGAAGAGGCATTAGCCTCTGTTTTACATCCTAAGGACCAAGGGCTCTTTCCATCTGACTTACAACTGAAACTTCATATGCAATGCCTTTTCATTAAAGTGTGAGCTCCAAGAGTAAAGGCTGTCTTATTTTTCCCCAGTGCTTAGCACTATGCTTTGAACATAATATGTACTTAATATGTGCTTTACTGATTGATTGATTCATTTACCATGTGATCCTAATACAAGACAAACCTCTGAAGATCAATGTCCTCTATTTTGTATGAATGAAATAAATACACTGTGGAACATCTGCTAATTAACAATAGTTATAGGAGAAATATTTTTCTCATGCCTTTACCTGATATTTAAATGCATGTTTTGTATAACATGTGTTGTAATAGTACATGTGAATATCCTTCACTTGGGACTGTAAATATATAAGTGCTTATTTATTTACATATGCATAATTTACATATTATGACAGCTGTAGGAAATCAGAACAGCTTCTGTCAGAGTCAGATGATGTCACTTATTTTACAAGAAAGGAGTCCTTTCTGTAGGTAGAGCAGTAAATCAAATCATAGTGTGAGAATAGGACACAGTGACCTTCAGTGGCTTTTTGCTCTCTCTAGGATAAAAGACAAAAGGCCTGACATTCAAGGCCTAAATGCTATCTGATTCCATTCTCCTTTTTCAGCCTGATTTTACACTATTTCCCTTTACATACTTTATGCCTTTCAGGCAAAGAAGTCTATTGATTTCTCACACAGAGATCTCATTTTGTCCTTTCTCTAATCCAAGCCTTTGTACAGAGCTCTCTGATGCCCAGAAAAGCCTCTCACCTCATTTCATCCTATTGAGATTTTGTTTTTCCTTTGAGCACCAGCCCAGGTGCAACTTCCTGTATTAAGCTTTCTCTGATTTCCACTAGCAGAGTCATCAGTCCTGCTCAGATTTTGCTAGTGCAAGCTCTTCTAGGTCTTGCCTTTGCTTTTCTATTTTCATTTTATCTTGTTCTTTGTCCTTCTTTTTCAAAGAAGACCAATGACATATTAGGGGGATGGCTTGACTTGAAGAATTAGATCTGAGTGAGGCAGACAGAGCTGCCAACGTCCTGAGACTCACTCTTCCAGAGTCATCAAAGTCCAGTAGCAAGACAAAAGTCGAGATGCCCTGTGGTGGCCCAGGATGCGGTGGACGACCAAACTCTAAGGGTGCCCCAGCACCTGCTTCAATCACGTGAGAGTTGTTGGAACAGATTGTTCTCATCAGCCCGTTCCATTGGGGAAAGTGTTCACATGCTTGGGGTAGACAATCCCCAACTCATTGGAGGGCGTGAGGTCTGTTGGTTATCCTTAAACTGGTTTAGTCCATCTGCCAAAATGGTTTATGGGACATGGCTAACCATGCTACAGCTTCTTGGAACTACAATAATACTCTGTATCACTTAAATGTGTATATGACTTAACTACATTATTTTTATATCTTTATCCTCAGTGATAGATTTGCAAATAGTAAGAATGTATGCTAAAATGAATTGAAAAATATGGAAAGATTAGCATAGGGCATTGGATATAGTTATGCTAAGTTAATTATTATTATATGCTTTGGTAAATATTTCTGTATTTTAAAATTAATTTATTCCTTTCATTGAACACAAAATATTTTATTGGAAGCCTGTTTTCAGTTAAATTTGATAGGCATTTAAAATAAGCTAGGACATAACACAGGAGGCCAAAGAAGGGAAAGACATGAATAATAAGAATCCCACCAAGGAACAAGCCCATTCAAGCATCACTCCAAGTACTAAAATTCTTACACCTCATGAACTCTTTATGTCAGACTGTCTTATTCTAGTATCATAGTTGAATTCTAATATTTCATATTTGTCATTTTATGAGAAGACCTTTGATGGTTATATTTTCTTCACATGGCCCTCTCACATATTTTGACTTTATTTAGCCTTTGATTTCTTCCTTTTCCTTTGTTCCTCATCTCTGCATCCTTATTCTTTTCTATTTACCTTATCTATTCGAGGGGTTATATAGTAAAGGAAGAGAAGAATGGTTTTAGAGGATCTAGATTCAAGATCTCCGTATGTGGCATAAGAGCTATGTGATCACAAATAAACCACATAACTTTTTAGTGCCATTTGGCACTAATTCTTTAAGACTATCAGCTGCAGGTAAGTTATTGATCTGCAGTCAAGGAGAGAGTTTCTAGATGGAGAGTTACCTATACTGATAGAATCACTGATCCAGATTCTGACTCCAACCCCATTGCTCTATCAATAAACTTTTGTCCTTACATAAAATGGCCTCCTCCACTATCTCCATTCACTGATAACCTTTCTTCCAGGGCCCAACTTAGAGGAGATCTTTTCCATTTTGACAATAACACACAACAAACATTTTATCTCTTCAATATTATCCAGATCAAAAGTGTGCTTTTGGTCATCCAAATTCTTATGGCACTTTACTGGGTGTCACTCTCACTACTCTTTTGCATGTCTCATTGTCCCTTGCAGAACAATAATTTAAGTGATATTTCTTTCCAGGATTCTTGAGAACAGGTACTCAGTTACATAATCTGTAGCCTTAATACCAAGCAATATCTCATCACAAGGTACTTAATAAATGCTTGTTGAGGGAATAATACTTGGTATGAAATAATAAGTTAAATTCTTGTTGCATTGACTTCAGATCTAGCTAAAAGAAAAATGCAACCATGTTTGAATAAAAGCTTGTGTATATTGGCCTAGAAGTCTTCTAAAGTCCTTTCCAAATCTTAAATTTTGTGAAAGTGAAGTAGAGACTTGTTTTATTTTAGATTTAGCCCAATTCATGTACAATTTAAATGCTACTTGTAATGCTTCAATACTTGAAGAACCTGTGATTTCAAGTGACAGTATTAACCCCCCACCCCCACTCTTTATGCCTATCTGACACAGGTCTTTAGACTTTCTCTGCCATAGTGTGTGGTCTCCCTCCATCAATTAAATGTTTTTTTCAGTTAACTAATATTTATTTTTCTTCCCTTCCATCTCCCCCATTCCTACTGAGAAAAGAAACCCTTGTAGCAAATATGTATGGTAAATAAAAAATTCTCAAATTGTCCATGTTCAAAAAATCCATGTTCTATGACCACTGTATCAGTAGCAATATCCCATCATCAGTTCTCTGGTACAATGGCTGGCCACTGAGTTAATGAAAGTTCTTAAGTCTTTTAAATTTGTTCCTTTTTATTATTTTATTTTATAAATTGTTCTCCTGATTTTGCTTATCCCTTCATGAGTGTGTTCACAGAATTCTTCCCAGAGTTTCTCTGAAATTGTGATTTCGTATGACACAACAAAATTCTCTCATATCCATTCACAATAATTTGTTTAGCTATTCCCCTTATGATGGGCATTACTCCAGTTTCCAGTTTTCTTCCACCACAAAAAAACCTGTTAAAATATTTTTATACATATGATTTCTTTTCCTCTTTATTTGATCTGTTTGTAGTATAGGCTTAGTAATGATAATTCTGGGTCTCAAAGTATGCAGTTTAGTTTTCATGAGCTGTTGCAGCCAAAGAAATATGTCACCTCATGACTAGCCTTCTGGTGACGAGTATCTCTGCACTGACATCCTCAGATGACAGATACCGAGTCTGTCCCTATACTCAGAATCTTTCCAGCTTTTTAGAATTTGTCAGAGCCTCCAAGAACCCACTGTCATTTCCATGCCTCCCAAAATGGGGCATTAAAAGAGAATGTCTCTGAAGGATGACTACCAGAGCTGTTTAAATTGTACAACCATCATGGCTACTACTATGGAAACTTCACAAGTCTTCCAAGCCATTCTTCTTTCACATTTCCTTGTAGAGTTAAGACACTAAACAAACAATAATTGAAAAATTTTGGAAAAGTATAAATAGAAGCTTAGACTCTGAGCAAAGTAGCAAATTTTTTAAAACAAGTGAATCACATGGAAAATAGGTGAAAAGGGAAGTAGCAAAGGTAAAACTAGATTAAAACATAAAAGGTTAAAACTTACAAAAGCAATTATACTTCCTCAAATTTATTTCAATATGACAAAATGACTAAAAGCCACAAAACTAATTTTAAAATGATTAGTCACATAATTAATTGTTCTAGTGTCACTGAGGAAAAAAGGAATTAATATTATAGATTTTAAGTGTAGTTCTAAACAATACCTCTTCCACTTCAAATTCATGTTATCTTTATGTCTAGAATACTAAAGAATCTCAATGTCATCAAAATACACACTCTCACACACACATACTCACACACAGAATTTGGTATAAATCTACCAGAATAATCCTTTCCTGACTCCCAGGTGAAAATAATTTCTCAGGAGGTGACATAGGGCACAAAGAACCCTTAGAAGAAAGCTTTAAGACCAAGAAGCACTGACTGGCAAGATGATAAATAAGCTCAGGGCAGAAGCAATCTCTGGAACATTATAGGAACAAAAGGGCCTAATTAACAGAGAGGAAGAATGAGTCAAAACTGAAAATATTCTCATCTTTGGAGCTCTAACTAGTGACTCTCAATCCTATTATAAGCACCACAAAACTTATCGGGGATAAGGGATATAAAAACCAACTTTTTAAAAGAAAATCAGTTGGATAGGAGAGAGAACTAGGACCTTAGGACTCCAGACCCCATGGGGAGAGAGAAAGAGGGATACTACCCCATAGGTGTAGAGGGCCAGAAGATAAGAATCTATCAGGTCCTGAATCTTAGCTTGGCTCACCAACTTCTCTTTTCTTTAGCAGAGACATACTTATTAATATATTGATAAGAAGCAAAATACAAACGTAGCTATATAATGGATCAAAGACATACCTTTGAACTTAGGACAGGAAAAGCCCAGATTAAAGGCATTTGGGAGAAAGGTATTTGAGGACCTTGGTATAATAATTTTACCCTGATGTGTACAAATAGTTGAGATAAAACTATTTACATCCCTGTTGAAGTAGCCAAGATCTGGGCTTAATCATTTGCATCTCAGTAAATTGTGCTTGTTAGAAAGGATATAGGAATATCAAAGAGTGTATATTTTGTATCATGTATTTTAGCATTGGAGATATGTGTGTGTGTGTGTATGTATGTATTTATTTATTTATACTTGTCTTTCTGATCAATAAAATTTGAAGAGTTCATATTGAATTCTCTCCAGCTGGCCCCTGACTGACATACCTTTCTTTCACTACTGGAACTGGACTTCACCATATAGGGAACAGACAATTATCCTGGTTCCTATGAACACAGACTTTAGAGCATTGGAAGACACTACTAGATAAGTTTCCAATGGAGGAGGAAGATTGGAGGAGTTGGATTGGGAAGGAGCACATTTGGTATTGTACTACAAGGTGAAGAGATGAAAAGAAGCTATCATATGGTAGCTATTTTAACCAACCATTTTTGCAAACCAAGGTAAAACTCAATTGCTTCTATCAAATGAAGGAATAAAAGTGCTATTATTATTCTTTAAATTTTGGTACATTGGAGAAAAGTCTCAATTACCCTGCTATAATTATGCCCTCTTCATCTTTAATAGGGTTTATTGTAAAATATAAGAACAGAAAAGCAATTGGTCAGTGGTACAGAATAGCCAGAGTGAAGAATAAAAGACAATTCAAGTGATAGAGGACCAGAGAATGATTCCCACAGGAAGTGTCATTTGAATTGATCTTTAAAGGATGAATAGGAAATCAATGAGAGAAGAGAAGAAAGGAGGACACTCTCTTTACTAAGGGGCAACAATCAATGCAATCACAACTTTATTTCATGGAATGACTAATTCTGTTTATAAATAGAGAGGTCTTGAGAGATCACATATTGGCTCTCTGAGAAGAGATTGTAAACATAAGGAAAGGCTCTTTAAGGGTCACAAACAATAATCACAGTTTGAATCACACAAATGAAAACTGTAATTCTAATGATTAATATTCTATAAACAAACAGAAAAAGGCTCATTGGGCTATGTCACAGTGGGATCCTACCCAACCTAAGGAGGCCTTGCTGCCTTAACACTTGGGTTGGCCAACTCTAAGGTAATTTTTTTCATCTCTGGTACTTGAGATGGGTCAGATGGGGCCTGAAGCTACCAACCTTTGCTATTTATTCTCAGGAATGATCTGTTCCAGCCACTAAAAAACTTCAAGATCAAAATAACAGAAGCAGAAGAAAAATCCAAGCAGGCAATGCATGTGGGGTGACCTCTCTCTGTCATCTCCAGGATGGACCTGACCCACATCCAAGTGAGAATGATCCTGATTTGAAAATGTGTTTCTTAATGGAAGGGCCTGGTCCAATGGAATCCAGACTTGTTTGTCATTCATGATGCAAAGTATCTAAACTCAATTGTTATAATTAATGATTCTTATGTTGTCATCTACCAGGTTAGTTGTCTTTCCCAGTTCCACATCAATTGCAAATTTGATATAAAAATTCTTTTACTATAGTGACTTTTGTTGTGATATTTGACAGAATGTTCCTAAACATAGAAATGATAGCAGGCATAGATTCCTTAAATTCTTCTCTCAGGTCCACAGCACACAACCTTAAGTTTAAGCTACATTTTAGAATGAAATATAAGCCTTTGCTTTCTGGTACATCTGTTAAGCTTAACAAGTTTTGGGCTTTCTATCCTGTCTTTGTTAGCAGAGCCAAAGTTGTAGTTAATTACTATCATGACACTGTAAATATTGGGAGGGAGGTTCCTAACGTCACTTGGGAAGGTTAAATTATAGATCTAAGTTTTTACTGGGAGGATCTATTTTTGAATATGCTGCTGGCAGTCATTGACACTCCTCAGGTAATGTTGTGGGTTGTTTTTTTTTAAACACCCAACACAATGAAATCCAAGCTCTGCTGCTTTGAAGCTCTCCACCAACATGTTTCCCTCCTCTATTTTACCAATTCTACTTTCTTTACTTTGAAACACAGATTTCCAGCAATTAGGGATTTGCTCACCCTTGATTTGATCCTGTCTGTACAAGTTATTACCCCAATCTGGAACAACTTTCCCAATTCCTCCTGCTAATCCATATGCTACTTCTTTCAAAACTGAGGAAAAGCTCACCTTCTGGAAGCCTTCCATGATTAACCATACTCTGATTATTAAGAGTTTAATAGTTCCCATATTATTTCTCCATGTTCCTAAATAGAGAGAACACTTCCAAATGACACTCTTCAGGCATACCTTGAGTCAGAAAAGACTTATATCCAGTTCAGACTGCAATCCTAATTTATCCCTACTTTGCATATAGTATTTTGAGAACACACAGAGATACAAAGATTGAACCAATTCTTTAGGTTCTGACTGCAAGAAACATTGAGATTACAACTACTCACAGAGGAATGGAAAACCAAGACCAGCATGAATTCAGGAGTTTACCTAGCACAGTCACCTTGATCTAAACTGTTACATACAAAGTACACCTTAGTGGTGCTCTCATCGGTGCTCCAAACTTACACCAGAACCAGAATTTGAAACAGCATTTTTCCCCAAAAAAGTTCCCCTCTGCCAAACTTCAATATTTCTATTACATGCAACACCATTTTTTTTAAAGTCTTCCATGTTTATAATCTTTGTTTTATATTTGCTTCTTCACCCTAAGTAGCCAATCCTTTACTATTAATACCAGGATAAAAATGTTTTCAGTTTGGCATTTAAAGCTCCTTACTCACCTATTCTGTTCCTACCTCTCCAGTATTATTTTTCTTTATTTCCCTCCACATGCTCTAGGATTCAAACTACATTGGTCTACTTACTATTCTTCACACATGACATTCCATCTCCTATTCTGTGCTCCCCGCCTCCAATTGGACTTCTTTTCCTTCTCATGCCTGCCTCTTAGAACTCCTGGCTTCTTTCAATCCTGCTTTATACAAAAAGATTTTCCAAGTTCCCTTAGCTGCTAATTAGTGCCTTCTCTCTCAGGTTGCTTTCCTCATCTATATTCCTCCATCATTTACTCCTCATCTATCTTGTTTCACATTTTTGAAGGCAAGTCCACTATTCCCTTTCTTTTTTTGGATCCTCAGCACTAAGCACAGGGTCTGCTAAGTGACATTTTATCATTTTCATTTCCACACTATCTCTCCAACCTATCCCCTTCACTCTAATCCTGCAGTCAGCCCAAGATCAGGCTTTCATTGACTCTCACTCAGACTGTTATAATGGCTTGTTAATTGGTGACCTTGCCTCAGGTCTCCTCAATCCATTCCATCCTTTGCATGAAGGGATGGACAAATGATACTCTTCTCTCTTCCTTAACTGAGCATTCTCTTTCCTGTCTATGATTTTAGTACATACTGGCTGCCCCCCATGCTTGGGATGCCCTCCCTCTTTTCCTGCACTATATATAATCAATCCCTCTCTGCTTTAAAAATGCAACTCAATCCTCACCTTTTACATGAAGCTTTCCCCCAGCCACTAGTTTCCTCACTACCATGTATTCAGGTATTATTTATTCTGTATATATGGGCATGTGTCTCCTGATAGAATAGGAGCTTCTTGAGGGCAAGGATTGTTTCATTTTTGTTTGTTTTCAAGGGCCTAGTACTTAGAACAAGGCCTGCAACATAAATAGGTCCTTAACAAATGCTTACTGAACAAGATCACTCACACATAAAGAGGGTCAGTGTATTTGAAAATTTTGATGCTGTTTGATATATTCCTGCTTTCAATCACTGCCATCAGTGAGTTTCTGGAAGCATCTGGTTCAATACTGCCAAATAAATTAATCTATCAATAAGCATTTATTGATTATCTCCCATGTGCCAGGTAGATGCTAGGTATTGGGGATACAAAGACAGAAAGAGAGCAGGTCTCCAAGAAGTTCAAGTCTTCTCACTCTTATACTTTGGATCCTGTGTCTGCTCTCCCTGCACTGCTGGATCTCTGTTCCCTGACATTATACTGATTGGCTCCCTTGTGTCCTGTGTTTGTTCTATTCAAGTGATTGATTCCATGTTACTGAGGGGTTTATGGACTTACTCTTTGACACTGTATTAACTATTTGCTAATATGTGGCTTTGGAAATATCTTCAGTTTCCTTCAAATGTCTCCATTATGCATCTTCTACTAAATTGTCAGTTTGTTGAACTCAAGGATTATGATTTTATGAAAAATGCGCCAATGCGGGCATCAAAAGTCCTGAATTTAAATGCATGCTCTGCTATTTAGTACTTGTGTGATCCCAGAATAAATTCTTCCCCCATCTTTTATTCTTGGTTTCTTTAGTTATAAAATGGAGACTCTGTGTGTGTGTGCGCGTGCGTGTGTGCACGCGCAAAAATAGAGCTTGAGCCTGGGTGGGATGTTCACAAAGGCTTGCTCTAGAAGGCCTATCTATTCCTAAGGGAATAGGAAAGAGTACACAGGGGACTAAAAGATTTGGAGATGTGGACTATGGGAGTAAAGGAAGCTCAGTTATCCACTGGATGAATGACTATTGGTTTTTGTTTTATATTAATACCAAGGGTTAGTTCTCTATATGTCTTGGTTTTAGAAGCCCATTATCACAGATTTTATGCAGATTTCACTCCTTGCACAGTTACCTCATTGATCTGATTGCACCATTTTTATTAGTGCAAAAGCATTTCAATTTAATGTATTGGAAATTATCTATTTTCTCTATGGGGATTATCTCTATGTATTGTTTAGTTAAGAACTTTTCTCTTAGCCAAGCTATGAAAATAGATCTGATCTTATCCTTTCCTAATTTGTATGGTTTGAGCTTGTATATTCAGACCACGTGTCAATTTTGATTTTATTGTAATATATGGCTTAAAATGCCCTTCTATATCTATTTTAAGCCAAACTGGTTTCCACTTTTATTTTTGGGCAGTTCTTGTCAAACAGAGACTTGAATTGTTAAATTTGTTTTCTTATTTTTCCAGTCTATTCTATTGCTCTATTTTTCTAATTTTTAAAAATCAGTGTCAAATAGTTTTGATGATTATTGCTTTATAGACTAATTCAAAGTCTGAGAGTGTTTTTCCTTCCTTATCTTTTCTTATCTATTTCCTTATCTATTCCTTTTCTTCTTTTCAATACTTCCCTTGAGATTCTAGACTTTGGTTCCTCCAAATTAATTTTGTCTAGTTCCACAAACATCAAAAGGAACATTTTTAATACAACTATTCATAAATCTACATCTTCTAAATATTAGGAATCCCATTCCAAAAGTATGGCAAGTATTTCAAAAGAAGACTGTATTTTGTAATAAATCAAGTCAAGTGTTAACAATTAAAATTTGAAGACAGGGGAATAGTATAACAATAGGGGACACAATTTTCAAAAATTGCTCAGGGTCTATAGTTATCTCATTCCAACTTTTCCTTAATGTGTTATCTTTTGTAGCATTTATCTCGCATCAGGAAGGTGATATAAGTTGTGAGTTGTAAGTGAATTGCATTTACGTGAGGGAGGGCTATGCAAAATTGTCACTAGCCTTATTTGTCAGTAAAGCACTTTTAAAGAATAAGGTGCTATGGAAATAACTATTATTATTTTTATTAAATGTTATTAAGAGTAGATAAGCTCCTTAATGTAGAAATAATTTGATTTTTGCCTATACATTCCAGACACCTAGAACAGTGTGATTTGGGGCAAATCTTTCAGTGAATCTTTCAGTGACATAGACAATTCTCTAAAGCCTTGCAGTATAATTTCTTTCCAATTTGCTGAATGGAAATGAATTGAATGTTCCTTCTTTTTAGGTGTTCAAAGAAAAATTTCTAGAGTTGTAAGATATATAAGAAGTAGGTCATTTGGTACAGCTCCTAACCCAATGATAAATCCTTTCTATAAAATTCCCCAAATATGATTGTCCAGCTTCTGCTTCAACACATATTTTGATGGGGAATTCGGTACTTCATTGTACAGTTAATTAAATTTTCAGAGAGCTCCAGATATTTGAGAGCTCTTTCTTATATTGAGTTGAGGTTTGCTTCCCGGAAACTTTGTCTTGTTTCTCCAAATTCTTTTGTCTACAACCAAGAAGAATTTTTTTTCTCCATAACAACTCTTCAATTACTGGAAGATGATGGTTATATTTACCTTAAGGAGAATAATAATCAGAGAGACAAATGTACCTATAAACCTATAGCATATGTGGTTGAAAAAATTGATTCTTGGACTAGGGACCAAGAACCCTTTAGTGGCACTTTTTGTTGTACTGTGTGGTCAGTCCATTCACTGACACATGAGCATCTAGCAAACATACTTTACCCAGGCAACAGAAAGGACATAAAGTTTAATTATGACATGTCCCTGTGAATTGGCTTCAAGCCCCAAAAGAATCTTTGAAGGGCTCAAGAAATATTTTAAAACTCAAATAAGATTAATAGAGAAAAAATTGGGAAAAGAAATAAAACTGATGCAAAGAAAATCATGAAAAAGAGCCAATAGCTTAGTGAGGCACAAAAACATACTAAAGAAAATAGCACTTTAAAAAAACAGAACAGGCCAAATGTTAAAAGAGGCACAAAAATATATTTTTACTTTCTAATTACTTTTTAAATGACAATATCTTTGAAGATATGAAGATACTGTGATTACCTTGTTTAACAATCTTTTGCTGTAAGTTAGAAGACTACCAAATTGCTACTACATTAAATCACAGTGATGAATATTTTAATGAGGATTGAAATTGCAATCTAATTGCAATCTAAAGGAAGGAAATAAGGTTTATATTTCATAGAATGAACTTATTACAGGAAGAGACTAAAGCATTCATTTTAAGCATATGGTTCATGATTACACTCATCAGTTAAAATATAATAGGAAATGTGATCATGTACTTTTTTACTGAGGGGGAGATTTATACTAGTTTATCTTATTATTTATACTACTAGTCTTTGAAAACATGATTATAGTGAACTTCATAAATAACTGAGATTCTCATAAGGGAGAACTGATTTGATAAATCATTACCCTATTGAGCATTAATAAGTTTGCCACTGGAAAATCTATTACTTTTGTGCCAAATATAGGATATCTTATATGTGAACCATGAAGTGACATGGTTATAGTTTGACAATTTATGGCATTTGGAAACATAGTCATATATACTAACATATCTTAAGCTTTTGTTACAAAGTAACAAAGTAACAAGTACATTGATAACCATCCCATTTGAATCTGAGCTCATCTATATTTGAGGAAGAATGGAAGTTTGATACATTGATGGATAACACATTACTCACCATTTTGAATTTATATTGTTGTAGTCTTTGTACATATTGTTCTTTGATACTGGTTTCTTCATTACATATCAGTTCATACAAATTTTCATTATTCTCTGAATTCTTCATATTTATCATTCCTTGGAGTGTCATAATATTCTGTTACATTTATGTATCATAATTTACTCAATCATTGACTATTTTTTCTAGTTTTTTGGAACATAAATACTTTAAAGATAATTTTTTCCAGTGAACCATATCTTTATGACCACAGAATACTAATAAGCACAATAAAGAATAAAGATATTATAGTGTTTGTTTATTGATTTCATTTTTTTTTTTATTATTTATTTATTTTTTTTTTTATAATAAATTTTATTTTATTTAATAATAACTTCGCATTGACAGAATCCATGCCAGGATAATTTCTACACGACATTATCCCTTGCAATCACTTATGTTTCGTTTTTTTCCCCCTCCCTCCCTCCTCCCCCCCCCCAGGATGGCAAGCAGTCCTATATATGTTAAATATGTTGCAGTATATCCTAGATACAATACATATTTGCAGAACCAAACAGTTCTCTTGTTGCACAGGGAGAATTGGATTCAGAAGGTAAAAATAACTCGGGAAGAAAATCAAAAATGCAAATAGTTCACATTCATTTCCCAGTATTCCTTCTTTGGGTGTAGCTGTTTCTGTCCATCATTTCTCCAATGAAACTCAGTTAAGTCTCTTTGTCAGAGAAATCCACTTCCATCAGAATACATCCTCATACAATATCGTTGTCGAAGTGTATAATGATCTCCTGGTTCTGCTCATCTCACTTAGCATCAGTCCATGTAGGTCTCTCCAAGCCTCTCTGTATTCATCCTGCTGGTCATTCCTTACAGAGCAATAATATTCCATAACATTCATATACCACAATTTACCCAGCCATTCTCCAATTGATGGGCATCCATTCATTTTCCAGTTTCTAGCCACTACAAACAGGGCTGCTACAAACATTTTGGCACATACAGGTCCCCTTCCCTTTTTTAGTATCTCTTTGGGGTATAAGCCCAATAGAAACACTGTTGGATCAAAGGGTATGCACAGTTTGATAACTTTTTGGGCATAATTCCAGATCGCTCTCCAGAATGGCTGGATTCGTTCACAACTCCACCAACAATGCATCAATGTCCCCGTTTTCCCGCATCCCCTCCAACATTCATCATTGTTTTTTCCTGTCATCTTAGCCAATCTGACAGGAGTGTAGTGATATCTCAGAGTTGTCTTAATTTGCATTTCTCTGATCAATAGTGATTTGGAACACTCTTTCATGTGAGTGGTAATAGTTTCAATTTCTTCATCTGAAAATTGTCTGTTCATATCCTTTGACCATTTATCAATTGGAGAATGGCTTGATTTTTTATAAATTTGAGTCAGTTCTCTATATATTTTGGAAATGAGGCCTTTATCAGAACCTTTAATTGTAAAGATGTTTTCCCAGTTAGTTACTTCCCTACTAATCTTGTTTGCATTCGTTCTGTTTGTACAAAGGCTTTTTAATTTGATATAATCAAAATTTTCTATTGTTTATTGATTTCAAAAGAGCACTTTATTTGCCAAAGCAAAATACAGCTTCAAAGACTGTTGAGGAGACAAGGAATCTTTTGCCTGCACATCAAAACCATAGAAAACTATAAAAATGATTACTTGGATAATCTTATTCAATAATCTTCTGACTACTACTAATAATCACGCTATTTAACAGAATTCTATGTGCTTGATAAAGCTATATATAGGGTCACAGAGTATTGTCCAACTGCCATCAACAGGCATGGGACCCCTAGGACTGACAGTGTGTTTCCTTCACCCCTAAATAGTACTGGCCTTGCTTCTAGCTCAGTCCTTATGGCCCTCCTCTGGGAAGAAAATCCTGTGGTGCACACCCTCCCTACCAACTGCCAGTCAACTGCTTTTCATAGAGCAGGAAGACCAGACTGGTTAAAACAGTAAAGTAATCTGGGAGAGACAGAAGATTAGAATGTGCCAGACAAATCAAACTGCCACTACCATCTTTACCAACATCTTCCCTCAGGCCCTAAAAACAGTCTAGGACTCTGAACCCAAGAATCTTGAGACTAACCATGCTTCCAGTCCTCAGTTATTATCCCTGGAAACAGTGATTATGCTGTGGGGAAATGACCTGGCAATTCACAGTTAAGGATGATCCAGAAAGGAAAGGTTTTGCCACCAAAGTGCTCAGCACTGCCAGATGATTCAATATCAGAAACTGATATAATTTTATCAATGGAAATGACATTAAAGAAGTAATATTCTACCCAAAGGACAATTAAACTATGCATACCATTTGATCAGTGTTTCTGATCTATATCCCAAAGAGATCATAAAAAAGGGAAAAGGACTCACATCGTACAAAAATATTTGCAGCAGCCTTTTTGTAGTGGCAAGAAACTGGAAACTGTGTGGATGTTCATCAGTTGGGGAATAACTGAATAACTTGTGGCATATGAATGCTATGGAATATTATTGTTCTGTAAGAAATGATCAGCAGGAGGATGATTTCAGAGAGGCCTGGAGAGACTTAGATGAACTGATGCTGAGTGAAATGAGCAGAACCAAGAGAACTTTGTATACAGTAGCAACAAGATTATGTGATGATCAAATGTGATGGACTTGCCTCTTTTCAACAATAAGGTGATTCAAGACAATTCCAATGGAATTGTAATGGAGAGAACCATCTGCATACAGAAAGAAGACTAGGGGGAGAAGTATTGAATATGAATCACAACGTAGTGTTTGCACCTTTTTGTTATTGCTTGCTTTTTTTCTTTTTAATCTGATTTTTCTTGTACAGCATTATAAATGCAGAATACATATAGAAGAATTGCAATGTTAACATATATTAGATTGCTTGCTGTTTAGGAGAGGAGGATGTGGGGAGGCAAGGGAGGAAACCTTGGAATACAAGGTTTTACAAGGATGAATTTTGAAAATAAAAAGCTATTATAAAAAAGAAGTAATAATTTTCATCTGCTTTGTACTCCATGGATCAGGGGATTTTTCCATCTGACTGGCAATTGAAATCTTCTATATATGCTTTCTCTCCCATTAGAAGGTGAGCTCTTGCAGGGTAAGAACTATCTTACTTCTTAATTTGTATCTTCAGGGATTTACACATAGTAATTGCTTAATGAACATTTCACTCACTTATTCATCCATTATAAAGTAATTGCTCTAAACATTTAGAAGGAAAAAACCAAAGTGGATGAAAAATATATTGCCAAGGCCATAATGTGATATTTGAAACCCATCAAATGAGTCCATCAGTATGTACATCTTAGATAAACAGTGAAATTCGATAATGAACTGCCCCAATGTTGATATTTTTCCTAATGTTATTATATGGGACATCATAGATATGACACAATTAATACGACAATATAAAATATAACAGCTATGTCATGTTACCAGTGATGATATACATGGAAAAACTAGCATAAAAGCTCCAATTGGGTAAGTTTATGATCAGAGAAGGAGGTAGACCAATCACAAAATAAGAATTAAGTACAACAGGCAGCTAGCAAAAGGGAATAAAATGGCAGATATTCTAAAGATTCTAAAAATATTAGAGAAATGCTTTTAGCCCTAATTGAGTAGGTCCTATATAGAAAGTTTATACAAAAGCATGGACAGGAGTTTGTGATAAGAAGGAATGGGAAAATAATGGTCTACAGCACTGGAATGCAATAACAAATTCATCAAAGTGATAATATTTAAATTATTTGTTCACAATAGAGATTATACGGGAGTTTTCACCATATTGTTAGTTTAATTAAATTAATATTTTAATTAAGCTTAATTGATTTTCAATTATTATTTGCTTATAATAGTGCTGATAAAAATTCACATTCGCAAAAATATCTCAAGGTTAACAAAGCTTGCCAATTTGGGGGTAAGATTTAAAGTCAGAGCATTCCAGTTTTTTTTTTTTAATAAAACTGTAACAAAGGCAAAAGACAGAAACAGAATAGATCTATCGGCATTTCTGTAACAAACTTTTTAAAAATCAATTATAAGTCAATTAGCCATATTTAGATTTTAATACCAAAGTCCCTGGTGTGCTACACTAAAAAATGGAGTTGGTATTGAAGAAGACAAAGACAAAAGAACAGTCAGGTCAAACCAAAAGTATACATAGAGAAGGAAATCCATGATGAAGGAGATATAATTTGGAAAGCATTAAAGGATAGATTTTCAAGCTATTTGAAAGGGGAAGGTACTGAACAATTGGAAAAAATCATGATCATGGATATATTATTGTACCTCTAGCTGGTAACTGAGGGGACACCTACATACAGCCCATATACTTTCTTTTTAAAATAGTAATGAGAATAATATATATATATATACATATATACATATATTTGAGTCTATCCTTGAAAATGTGAAAAAAGAACTAGAAAGTTTTCACAAATGAATTTCGATATTAATTTCACAATTCAATTTAGTTTAATAAGCATTTATTAAATGCTCATCTTCTAAATATTCTGTTGTTATACCATGGATGAAAGAATAAAATATATCGTCAATACTGTTTGTTGAGTTGTTTATATCATACAATTCAAAGAAAAACAGACTTGAAAAACAAGATGATATCTTTCATGAATATGTTAATATCATCTAAGATTCCAGACAGATGCACTGGGAGAAGGGAGAAGGAAGAGATAGAATGTGCAAAATTAAGTCACATAAAAGTGATAGAAAAGAGCCTTTACAAGGACAGATGGGATAGAGTCGGCAGACAGTACATAGTTATTTTCACATTGTCTCTCCCATTACACTGTGAGTTCTAAAACCTATAAGGATTTACGTTATTGTTCTTATTTCTTTTATTCTTATTAGATAGTCAAGAGATATAGATTCAAGTCTCAGTTCTAAAACTTAATAGTGTGACTTTGGGCAAGTTGCTTAATCTCGCTGAACTTCTTATCTCAAATATACATAAATGAATGTGACAGTTAAGTTATTAACTTTGGAGGGTTCTCTTAAGGAGCACATATTATAAACTTTAAGGTATTACAAAAATTTGAGCAATTCTTACTATACAAGGGGAAAATGAAGGCAAGAGATCCTATCTCTAGTATGAATACTTTAAATTTCTTTTAGCAACTTATTAAGAGTCTGAAGTGGGTTCTTCAGATGCTAAAAATTCAGATATTAGTATTGTCTGATAAAAATATTTTCAGGTAACACTTTATTAGCTATAATAGGCTGTCAAAAGCTAGACATATGCTATCTGAACAAAACTAAATATTTGAAGACCTTGGAATGAAAATACACATACACAGAGTATAAAGCAAAATTTCCAAAAGGCAACTCCACCGATATTTTTAGATAATGTTAAATTTGTAGAACAAAATCATAAAATGTTTCCAAAAATTAATGAAATGTCAACTATGTATGAGGCTTGTATTAAAAAAGAAACAAAACACGACACAGATTTTGCCTTTCCTCATAGAATTTATTATTTTATTTAAGTCAGTGAATCAAAATACCTCCCTGTCTAACTAATAAAAGATGTGTTCTAAGACTTGAAGCAGATAGTTAAAAACAATTCTTTCCACACTTGTAAGCCCTTACCTACCTCTTCTTTCATTTTATTTCTGGTCTTTTTTTTACTCACCCTGCAGACTGATTACTTCAATTGCCCATTATGCTTCCATAAATAAAGGCTGAAAAAGCTTATTTTCTGTATAGTGATATGCTTCTTTCTGGTGCTATTTTCTGAAAGCCTGTCACTCATATATCATATTAAACACTGCAAGACTCCATTTTTCCTACCTAGTACAATAAAGATATTAGGGCTGGGTTTGCCCCAAAGAAGTGGAAGTGTGGCTCTCTTGAAACTTTGATACAGACAAAGCAAGCCAGATTATTTAGGTTGGCAAGTGGCTGAGAAGAATGTTTTGAGGTGATTTAGCTTGTCCATCTAAGTTGACTTCTATAAGTCAACTTTCCATATCACTTTATGCTAAGTAAACATTTCCTAGACCATGATTTAGCCTTATCATGAATTTTTTAGACCAGATGGGTGGGCTTAGTGTTAAGCAATACAAGTATAACTAACAATGTCTCTGCAGAAATAAGAATTCTATGCAATCAATTTAGACTATATTCCCACTTTCCTTTGGGCTATCTTTATTAAAAGTTGGTTTCTTAATTTTTATTTTTTCTAGTCTTTAATCTATTTAAAGCACTAGTAACTATGAGTAAGGAAGTTACTCTAAAATGGGGATAATAATACTTCCTATCTCATAAAAGTGTGAGGATAAAGTGAATTAATGTATGTAAAAGAATTTATTAGTCTTAACGTATTACATAATTGTCAGTTATTATTAGGAAAATCCAAATTGTCTAGAGAGACAATGTGAAATAAATTCTGTTATTTACTTGGTGTTTACTGTAGCTTCAATCTTTTCTACCTATCAAAACCAAACTGTGTTTCCAAGAAAGTCTGAGGACCAACCTTACTCTTTGGTGCCTCTTTCAGATTGGGAAGAAAGGGGTAAAAACATACAACAGATGCCAAACATTATCACTATACTTTCTATGTTCCTAATAATTTTTACTGGTTCATCCTTTATTACAGTGAAAGATAAAAATCCCTCTAACACATTATTTATCCACTCTTCTTTTCAAAAGGCGACAAGTTGGCAAAAATGATTAACTACTATAAACAACTGTATTCTTTCCTAAAACAAATGTGGAAGAATTAAAGCTTCTTTAATCACATTAGTATTGCACATATCTGATAATGTTCTAAGTTAATGTATCTTACCATTGAGAAGTCAAGCTCATAAATACATCAAGATTCTCAGCTTGCTGGAAAAGCTTCAGAAGTTCTGGATCACAAGAGAGGTGAGCAAGGATGCGCAATTCAATCTGTGAAAAGTCTAACAAACAGAGTTCTGCTTTTAATTTTCCGTCTTTTAGCTAGCTTCTTCAGTTTTCTTCTGCATTCCTGTTCCCCCCACTACTATAGCACTGACCATTTACCTTTCTGGCACAAATTAGTACAGTAATTACAATAATTACAATTATAGTACCAAATCACTACAATTCATTTTTTTTTTTAAAGTTTTGGGGCCTTTCCTCTGTTAATTATTTCCTATTTATCCTGAACACTGCTATTTTGTACATAATTATTTGCTTAGTTTATGTGATGATCAACTATGATAGATTTAGCTCTTCTCAGAATTATAGTGATCCAAATCAGTTCCAATAGACTTAGGATAGAAAGTGTCATCCACACTCAGAAAAAGAACTATGGAGACTGAATGTAGATCTAATCATATTATTTTCACTTTTTTCTTGTTTGTTTGCTTTTTCTTTCTTTCTGATTTTTCTTTCACAACATGACTAATATGGAAATGTATTTAAAATAATTGTATATGTATAGTCTATGTTGGATTGCCTGCTATTCTGGGGAGGAAGGGAGAGAGGGAGAAAAAAAATGGAACTTAAAATCTTATAGGGTAAATGTTGAAAACTTTGTTTTTTTTAATTGGAAAAATAAAATACTATTGAAATTTTAAAAATAATAGTTTGCTTGTTGTCTCCTTCATTAGGTTGTGATCTCCTTGAGAAAAGGAATTGTCTTTTGCCTTTGTGTATCTCCAGTGCTTAGCACTTAGACAAGGCACTAAATAAAAACTTATTGGATGAAATTGATTGAAAAAGCCCACGTGATCTTAGGATGCATAAAAGAAACAGAATGGAATGTTTGGAAAGATGACTATCTTCTACTCTGGGTATCAGCTCCACTTTGGATAACTTAGCAAGGATATTCACAAACTGGAAGTCTAGAAGGCTGACAAGATAGCTAGATGGCAAAAGAACTAGAAAATACATTAAAGGAATTAGAAATGTTTAGAGAACATTTTGAGAAGACATAATAAAGGTATTCAAATATTTGAAAGGTTGTCATGAGGAAGAAGAACTGAACTTATTATGGGCAAATCCAAAAGAGAGAACTAGCACCCATGCATGGAAGGCAAAAAGAAACATAGTCTAGTTTATTGTAACAAAAAATACTCTTAACAATCATAGTTTTCCTACAGTGGAATGGGATTTTGGAGCACACTCTGGATGTCTACTTGTCATACTGGCTATAAAGGGAGCAGACTAGATGATCCAGTTCTTGGATTATAATGTAGATTCTATGATTTGCATTTTTATAATTATATATATTGATATATAATATGAATTTTTATAATTCCTTTACCAGTTATTTCATTGCTCCTTTCCTTCCTAAAACTAGCTCTATTAGCATAATGTATCCATTACTATAATGTAGTAATATTATGATAAATTTCCTACTAAAAAAGCCTTCAAAATTATGCACCAATGGGAAGATTTCTTCTTCATTTGTTATATAGAAGGCTTTTATAGTCAGGACAATGCCTGTAGGCAAGACATTTCAGATCCTCAATGTTTCTCTCAGAATTAAGGTGGTGACCAATCAATGAAGAGCAATGACCAGTATTCCAAGACTTTCACTTGTAAGAAGCTAGATTTATTCAATAGTATTTACTTGTTATTTACTGGTTTCCAAAAATAAATATTTAGAAATGTTGGTGTATATTCATTCTGAAAGTTTTTCCCAGTTCCTAGAATAAAACATGTATTTCCTATTTTAAAAGTAGGCAATATAATGTATTTTAGTAAGGCAAATCATGTGTTTTAGGAAGTAACAAATTATATGTAGAAGCCTAGAGGACTTTACATCAAATTAAAGAAAATAATATACAGTAATGACACATTATTATAAGCTTTTCTTAAATTTTGCACTATTTATTGCTGTAAAGCATAAAAAATTTGGATTGATCTCTATACACTTTTTTTTAAAAATTTAGATTTAGAATTTAATTTTCACCATTGATAATTATAAAAAATTGAAGAAAAAAGTCCAGAGGATGTGAAGCTGATGATTTAATATTTCTATAAACTAGTCTCTGGTGATAGAAAGCCCATTCCAAGGAAGCTGGCTAACCATAAGGTACTGGATTCTTTTTGGCCAGGGCAATTTAAGAAAATACTTTCCTAATTTATACAGAGTTTGCATTTACACTAATGGAAGTGTACCTTCTCTTCCACCTCCCCAAACTCGGTATCCTTGCTTCACTGAATAAGTATCAGTCAGTCAATAAATATTTAATAAATGTTTAACAAGTACCAGACACTGCGATGCACTGGGGATTCAAAAAATGGCAAAAGGGTGATTCTGTCTTCAGGCTGTTCACAATCTAACAGAGGAGACAACATGCAAACAACTGCATACAAATAAGTTGTCTACAGGATAAAGACAATTAAGAAAGACTTCCTATAGAAGATGAGATTTTAGTTTGGGACAAAGTTAGCCAAAGAAGCCAGAAATTGAGGATGAGGAGATACAACATTCTATGCATGGTGGACGGCTAGAGAAAATGCCTGGAGTCAGGAGAGATGGAGTAACTTATTCTGGGAACCCCAAATAAGACGGTGTCACTAGATCAGAGAGTGTGTAGAGTGAGTGTGTATGTTGGGAGGGAGGGAGGAAGATGGAGGAAATAAGTATCTGCTTCACATCTGTGCACATTGCAGTCACTTCCCCTCTTCAACACTCTTGTAACACTCATTATCTTTCCATGGAGCGTGGTCATTATCTTGTGCCATCATTCTTGGGGCATCTCCTGATCACACAAACTGTGTGTCAGAGGCAGAACTTCAGCCCCAGGCTTCCTGGCTGAGAGGCCAGCTCCAAATCGCTCTTGCCATAGATGCCTCATTTTAGATTTGTAGCCTCTAAAATTCCCATATTCCTTATGTCGTTGGGTTCAGGCACTATAGCATTCTGTCCAATGCGAGTATTAAAAATACCAGGAGAACTTACCTGTACCTTCGCAATCTCCAGTCCAATCCACCTTTTTTTACACATTTCAAAACTTAAGCTGAGGAGGATAAGTATTAAGAATCTCTGAGATTATTCAGGTATTAAGAATCAGAGCCCGGATTTGAATTCACATTAATTCCAAACCCAGTGCCTTGTATTGGTCTCAGATAACTTGCCATGAACTTGTGTATTAGTTTCCTTTGTTGGAGGTAACCCTTTTAAAGTCTGCCAAGTGCTTCATATAAGACATGGGCTGAAGGAAGTTTAGATGAGGGGAGAGCAAGATAGAGACAGGTCATGAAGGGTGCAGGATCCTAAGTGCTGACCAGGGGCAACATAAGATGGAAGGGTGCTTGCCTTACAGATGCTCAGTAAATATATATTGTTAAATGATTGGTGGATGAGGTTTCCAAAAGGGAGCTGGAAAACAGACAGAAGGCCATGGAAGACATACTGTACCATCCTCACGCTTCTCCCCAGGGCTGAGCCCAGGTGCAGCAGGAGAAGGAGAAAGCAGCGTGTTAATACCAACGACTCAGCCTTGTTCAGACCTGACTGCAGGAAATGAATTAAAAATTATAGATCCTAAAATTTTTGTTGAATGTTTACATAGAGCAACTAGAATGGTTCAATTATTTCCTAAATTATAGAAATGGTGCTATATAAATAGATTCACTGAATTTTTAGAAATGAAAAGATTTTGAAAATTTATTATGTACTTTCCAGTCAATCTGACACACAGCACCTTCAAGTCTCAATTCAAATGGTATCTCCTTCAGAAAGCTTTCCCTATTCCTTTCTGTTGGAATTGATCTCTCCTTCCTAAAAACCACTCAAAGGATTTAATTTGGACCAATTTTGTGCACATATGTAGAGCTAGTACTTGAAAGTTTAGAAAACATTTTTCTCACAAACTATAAAAACTGGCAATAAAAGAATTATGGCTCCTACTCTATAAAAAAGAAAATGAAATTTTTAGGAAGATGAGTGACTCATTTAATGAAGTAACTCTCACATATAACTTAAGTCCTAGAAGTGAGATCTGAACCAAGGCCTACTGCATTTTAGCTACTTGTCTATATGTTCTAGTCTCCATTTGAGATTTTAAATTCCCTCCCTTCAAAGCAAGAGGAAGGCTTGATTTAATCTCTTTTCTCATGGTATTTAAGAAATATTTGTCAGATAGTTAAACATAATTGAATAGTCAGGGACTGTTATTCCCTGACATCTATGTTTAACTTCTAGAATCTATAAGGGATTGATCTACATTTAACTTATAGAAAAAAAAAACCTAGATTCACAAAAACTAGAAATTATATGATGATTATTTGTTGTATTAAAAAAATATAAAAGATTATTTGTTGTATACTTCTGTTGTGTGTCATGACGTAGGAATGGTCACTTTCCCAAGGTTAGACTAACAGGAACAGGAAGTTGTCTAGCTGAAATTTCTGTTAGGGGAAGTTGGAATAGAAACCTGATCTTAAGAATCTCAGTATAACAATTCACACTTGCCCAATGAATATATTTTAATCTTGGACCTTACTTGTTTTCCTGGTTTTTTTTTCAAACTTCTAGATGACTCTAGTCTAAAATATCTCTTTGCCTCCTTCTCCAGTGATGTTGCTCTTCTGGCATTGATTCACACAAGTGCTGCAGTAAACCTCAGCTAGAATTCTCTCTTGGGGATGCACTAGTCAAATGAACTTGGGCAAGCCCAAACCATTGACTCCCTGGGAATTAATTTCTTCTTCTCTAAAATGAAGGTTTGGTGGTATCTTAGTCACTTTGTAGTTCTAAATTTCCTGATCCACTGGTCCAGAGCCTTTTCTCTGCCTTCAGTTCAATTTAGCTGAACATTTCATATCTTTTTCAAAATTGAAGTCTGACTCTAGACAACTTAATCCTTTTGATCTCTCACCAAATAGACAATTTGGTAGCCTTTTAAAAATGTAATATGGGTAGTATCAGCCTACTCCATGGGGAAATTTCAACCCTATTATGGCAGTAATTCTCACCTCTATGAGGGATATTGTATCTTTGCTTCATTACATTTACCATGATTTTTTTTAAAGCACTCAAGTTCTTTTATTGCATTTAAGTTATGATTATATTCACAAGCATTTGTTTTTTACATAACATTTTAAGAACATATCTAATAAAAATAAACTCTTTATGCTGTTTACTAAAAGAAATTGTCATCAAGTACCTGCTGCTAGGAAGGTATAGCCTTTGGAAGAGATAAACATTGTTCTGGGAGAAATAGTTGTTTTTTCATCTTCTTCCCCTGAAGAAAACATAAAATTGGGATGTCTAAATCACAGCAATTTTTGATAGATATTCAATCATGCTAACATTATTCTACAATAAATAGAGTCTATTTTCTGAATTTAACTGCTTCTGGAACAGGATATTCTTTATATAGCATACTGAGGTAACAGAAAAAACTCTTCTCTTAGTTTCAAAAAAAACTGGCTTTGAAGCCCTTCCTTTGCCAGTAGTAATGTGGAGCTACTTATGAGGCAGTTCATTTCCCTGGGCCTCAGTTTCCATTTTTTTTTTTTGCAGAGAACAAGAACTCTGGCCTTTAAAATCTTTTACAACCTAACATCAGTCAACCTTTCCAAACTTATTGCATATCACCCTTCTTTTATTGCACAACTCAACCAAAGTGGCCAATCTGTTGTACAAATCTGTTGTACTAGATCTCCTTTCTCTCATCCCTATTGTTTTGTGCAGGCTGCCCCCTCCTTACAAATACTTTGTAGAATCCTCCAGCTCAGCTCAGATCCACTTCCTACACAAACCAATTATGATTTTCCCAGTTGCTAGGCATTTTCTACCAGAAATCACTTTGTTTTTTTTTTAAAGAATACTTTGCATTTTCTTATCTGTGCACATGCCATTTCCCCTCAATATCATGTTTAAACTATTTGAAAACTGGGATTCTTTCATTTTGTCTTTTGTCCTATGCTTTATTATGGAATTCTTATATAGTAGGTACCTAATAAGTATCAAGCACAGTAATTTATATTTATTTTATATATGACATATAATCCCTTAAAAAATCCTTGTTAAATGGATAAATCTGCAAAAATAAAGAGTTTAACCAAATATCTTTGATCCTTCCAAATTCTAAATTTTATGATCCGCATATCAATTTGCCAAAATAATCTGAAAATTCAAATTTCCAATACATATGAAATTTCTCAGGGAAAAATTATTTTTGTATTTGTATTGTCTAGACGTCACAGTGTCTTGCACATATTAGACATGTAGTATATTTTTACTGAATTAAATTAACTAATTGAAAACATTCTATAAAAAGTGAACCAAATAATCACCCAATCATTCCAGGTATAAATTCAATGTCTAACAATTAGTTAGTTCAGAAAATCTGAGAATAAATCAATGTCAGAGATGGGAGGGACCTTGGAAATCATCTACTCTAACTCCTTTGTTGTAAAATTTTAATAATTTACCATAGCCAGCCATAATTGCCATTGGGGCTCTAGGAGTTTTAATAAGCTCTGAAGATTCTATATACAGCTATGTGTATATATATAATATATAAAACATGTATGTCATATATATAGGAATATATGTGTGTACATCTCCTCATAGACAAAGAAAGGGAAAGAAATACTTGCTTATATTAGGACCAACAAACAAAAGCAACTGATTTATTTATTTAACTGATTTCCTTTGAAATTGATTGAAATAATTTCAAATTAAGATTGCCTTATTCATTCAACCAAGTGTTCATAAATTGCCCTATCTATATTCCTCAATGGGAAAGATACAAAGCTTAGATAAGATACACATTGGCTCTCATGTAATTTAAATTTTAGTAGTAGGATATCACAAATTCTTAATTTAAGAATTACTGTATGTGTGCTGCTCTTCCCCTGTCACCCTCCATTCTCCATGTTCTAGTTCCCATGGCTATGCCTTTGACTAGGTAATCTCCAAGGGTGGAATTTTTTCCTTTCCTTTCTTTTCTTCAAATCCTCTCCTATTTTCTCTTCTCTCAATGTCACCTTTGTAAAAATGGGAGGGGATTGGACTTGGTCTCTCAAGTATTCTAGCTCTGGATCTATGATTCAATGAAAAGAAAGTTAGATCTGTCCAAATACAAATTAGGCTCCAAATGTTCCTCATAAACTCAATTTAAGTGGTAAGGTCCTGGATTTCATACAGGGGACATATTTTTTTGCCAAACTTGTGATTTTGTCAGTGCAGGAAGATCCCCTGCTTTGAAACTCCCTCTACTTGTGCAAATCTACTCTTCTGCAGTTTATAGTCTAGATTGTCTGGGAGTGCTGAGAGGTTAAATAACTTGCCCAGGATCACATATTCTGAGATATGTTATTATATGCTTGGGGTTACAAAAATGAATCCTTCCTGACCTTATAATAATATAAGTTCCTGACCTTAAGGAACTTATAATTTAATAGTTGAGTTTATAAACCAATGGAAATTTTACCATTATCAATACAATAGTGGAATTGCTTCAAAAGAAAAAAAAGGATAGTTTCCTTCTGTAAAAATTTTTAAAATCAATTTTCTGACTCTGTTGGTATTCAGTTTTTCATCTTTTTTTTTTATTAGTAAGTTAGTGGGAAGAAGCAGAGGAGTGGGACTGCTTGCTTTGTTTCACTGTTATTGCTTTCAGAATATGAGCTAACAAAGGGGAGGAACCATATCTGCTTAACTTTTCTTTATATAGTATTTCAAAGAGTTCCATGGTGATAAGCCACAATCTTGGATGATAGTTTAAAAAAAAATCCAAGAACAAAACAATTTATGCATTTTAACAATCCTAGTTATGCAAATAGAATAATGGTACATTAGAGTTAGAAAGGACTTTGGTTATCACTTAGTCCAACTCCCACATCTTACACATGAGAAAAAAGATACTCAGAGGAAATGATTTACTTAAGTCAAACAGCTAGTACATAGAAGAGCTTGGACTCAATTCCAGATTTTCCATCTCCAAATTCAATGCTCTTTCTACTATACAAGCCCGCCCCTAACAAAGAGTAAGAATTTTTTGAAAAAATAAAGAAGTCAATATGGAAAAGCAATAGGCAACTTCTTTAGATTTAAAAAAAAGTTACTTTCTTTTTGAGCAAAATAGAAGGGAATTACCTTGTTCAAATTGGTGTAAAGTGATCTGGATTGGGTGCTTAGAGATTCCTTGTATATTCTGTCAATAAATTATAGGAATAAAGAGTGGCATTACTTGAAAATTCAGTTCTTAATGTTCATAAATGAAGTTATTTATTCTTATTATTTTATGTGAATTGAAATTGAAATTGAAATATTTGAAACTAAAATTTTCATGCAATGATTAAGCAGATTCATATTTAATAAATGTGATTAAAAGTTGTATTTAAAATTGAAACCTAAACTTGGTAGATATACAACAAATTGAATCAGAAATTCACATGATAATCCCCCTTTTTATTTATTAACTTTAGTAATCCTTGTACTCATTAATTTTGTTACTATCAGCAGCCCAAAGCATTAAAACATTTATTTTCTGTAAAAACCTCATAACACATACTGAAAAGTAAGTTTTTCTGATTCTTTGGGAATTTCAGTGCTTCTTTAAAGAAAATAAAAATTCTCATTTGTCTTATGTAACTACCTAGCTTTTAATTATTTTAGTAGTTATTCAATTATTATAGTAATATTAACAATAATATCTCCTTTTTTCTATAGTGCATTTTATCTTACAAAAAGTTTTCCTTGTAAGGTAAATAGTGTTCTCTTATCCCTGGCTAAATTCATCCTTGGTCTTCTCTAGTTGTGCTGAAAATGACAAGTTTGTTTGCCTGTGCTGGCACTGACTTTGCCACTGTCCCCTTTCTTATTGTTCTTGTGCTGCTAGCTGACTTTTATGTAGTTCTGGAATAGAAAAAATGCCTATTATAATTTCTCAATGGATTTTCTATTAGTTATTGACTGTGGTTCAAAGTTTCAGTTTTGTTGACATAGGTATGGGGGAAATGGGCAGCTGGCCTCTCTTCAAACAGCCATTTTAGTTGAAAGTCCCTCCCTCTTTGGGATCAATATCTATGATATATATATGTGTGTGTGTGTGTGTGTGTGTGTGTGTGTGTGTGTGTGTATGTGTGTATATATATGTATATATATGCACATATATACATATATATACACACATACACACACACATATGTATATTTGTATTCTCAGAATAGTATTCTTTGCATGTAGTGGGTAGTAAATAAATATTGGTTGATGAATCAATGAATAAATATAATAGATACTCAAATATTTGATTGAGTTCTGATCATCATCAAGTAAAGAGTGAATTCAATTCAGAAGGATAACATTCTTTGAAGAACAAGAATAAAGAGTTCATACCAGGTGGTATCAAGTTCTAGATTAGACTAAAGACATAAAATAGCAATTTAATTCAATTTGATTAAACAAATATTTAAGTGCCCACTATGTTTAAGTCACTATACTAGGTGCTGAGAAAACAAGGACAAAACTGGGATCACATGTTCAAGGTGCCCACATTCTACTGAGGGAACACAGATAAAAAAGGATCCTATATTTCTGGTTGGCCTTGCAAAGTATAAAGGCAAAAGTGAGGAGAACTTTGGAATGGAGAGGGATGTGATGACACAGAAACTGAAGGTCTCAAGGTCAGATAGAGGAGGAAGAGAGAAGACAAGGTGATGAGCAAGACAGAGAGTAGGTTTCATTTCTTGTCTGGCTTATCTTTCCTATATCTTTTCTATAGAAATGATGAAGTAGCCAAAATAAGAAGCAGTCAGAGGTCCTTGCCAGATACAGGAAACGGAAAGGAAAGGCACCAAACAAAGGAGTTTCAGCCTTCATTGGAGTCTTGCATGTTCATGGCCTACCCTTTTAAAAGGAGCTGAGGCTATAACTCAGAGTTCCTGAGTCCATCAAATGGCCAGCTCCATTGGGATAGTGCAAGTCAAACAACAATTGGGAGCTCACAGTACAGGAGAAAGTACACTAGCCCTGAAGTACACAGAGGTACAGGTACACATCCCTAGGATCCAATTTTTTCCTCTGTAAAAGGGGGAGGAAGTTGTACTAGATGGCCTTTGAGATCCTTTTTCAACTCCAAAGGTCCTCAGCTGTCATACTATTTATTTAAAATCATATCTTGTAACAATAAAAACAAACAGGTTTAAGCAAAACTGAGTGATGCCTTTTCAGTAACTACAACACTGTTCATGAGTCCCTTATCTTTCCACCCCAAAATAATGAAATGTGTTTCAACATTTATTCCTTAAGACTGGTCATTGAATCCAATGAATTAAGCATTCCTCCTCATGCATCCTATCCTAACTAAATAAGACTACTTAACTTCCTTCATATATAATCTATACTTTTCTACCCTGTTTTTGGAATATTTTTTCTTACCTTTTTTCCCATTTTATTCTTATTTGGCAATCAATCAACCAATTAATTATTAAGCATCTACCATGTACCAGGTTCTGAGTAAACAAAGACAAAAATGAAACAGTCCTGGCTTAGAGTAGTTTATAATTGGACCAAGGTGAGACCAAGGGAATCAGGGCTGATGCCTTGGTATAGGATGCTGAACCAAAAAGGACCCTGTAAGTTTCTCATGAGAACCTGACTCACACACTAGATCAAAGTGACAAGCATGACCAGAGAGTAACCTTATCTATTTCTATTCTTCTGCTTACTTGGGCATCATATCTGTGAGGGGCTTCTACAGATAAGATCAGTCACTGTTCTCTGAAATTACTGACCATAGAAAATCCCCCAAGCCCATTCCCACCATTGTATACATCCCAAGCCCATTCCCATCCCTGTATGTATCCTGTTATTCCCACTGTATACATCCCAAAACCATTCCCATCATTGTATGGATCTGGTTATTGCTTTAGGCTGTGAGAAATATAATATTTTTTGTATAATGGCTGCCTGATGATCCAACTGCCTTCTTTTTGCTTCTGTATCACCTGCTTGCTTTGTTAGTTACAATTCTATATAAATGCTGTTCTTCAGTCATTCTGGATGGCATGATTTGGGTGGTAGTCCCATCAGTCAGTTAGCTTATTGAACTCTCCACATTAAAAGATTAAAAACCAATCTCTGTCTTGCCTCAGTTTCTCTGGAATTACAAGGATAGACAACATAGAATTCAGCATCAGAAGACCTGTTGGAATCCCCACTGTGTTCCTGACTATCGTTATTATCTTGGCCAAATCATTTAATCTCCCAGGGTCTCAGCTTCTTTTTCTGCAAAATGAAAGGGAGGAACTTCATCTTTAAATTCTAGGATATGATGATTTTCCATGAAATTTTCTTTAATTTCCTCTGGAAGTAACATTTTATTTTCATTTCTTGGACATAACATTTTGTTTTACATTTCTTCAATAAGTTGACTCTGTATTATTAAATTTTATAGTTATCCATGTATGTGTCTAATATCTCAATTAGAATGTAAACTCTATGAAGGCAGGCACTGAGCCCTACCTAAATGTCATTGATTTCCCAGACTCTACAGAGAGCATAATAAATATAATAATAGTTTCAAGCTACTTCCCACATTCACTACATTATCTATTCTTCATAAAAATCAAATGGAGTCTCAGAAAGAGAGTTAGATTTTAAGATCACACAATAATTGGCAGAACCATCAGGTAATATATTTCTTCTGTCTCTAAGCTTATTATTGTTTCCCACTATACTGCCCTGCTTCTCCTTCTATATCATAGAGAAGAACTTCCATCTAAATTGCAATCAAGTCAAACCATGTTCTATAGTTTGTTTTTTGTAGTCTTTCTTGGTAAAATCACTGGAGTGAATGGCCATTTCTTCTTCCAGCTCATTTTAGAAATAAGAAAGCTGAGACAAACAAAGTAAATCTTGGCTCATATAGCTAGGAAGCATCTGAGACTACCTGAACTTGGGAAGCACTCAATCCACTGTAATATGGAGTTGTCCATAATCTTTCCCTGAAGTGTCATTATTTTTGTCTTTACGGTAAATATTTCTTTTTTGTGTATATTTGGAGGTAGCATTATTTTGAAAAATAAATATTTTGGAGGGGGCTTTAATAATTACGGCAACTTACAAAATAGACTAAAATTAATATTTAAACTACTCTGATGAGAGAAGAAAAAACAAACACTTTGATGTAATAACTAGGAAAAAAGGTTTCATAATTTTTTTGGTAACACTATTTTCAAAGCCATGATGGAAAGATAATTGATAAATCCCCATCATCTCTCTGCATGCCAGCTTACTATCTCATATTATTCAAGAAGTAACTTAAATAAGATAGAAGAACGAAAAGGTCTGCACAAAATCTGTAGTCATATAGCCAGAATTATTACTAAGAGTTACTTTCCTTCTTTCTATTAAAAAAAAACCTACCAGAGGGACCAGATGGATTTACATGTGAATTCTACCAAACATTCAAAGAACAATTAGCCCCAATGCTTTATAAACTATTTGAAAAAATAGGGAATGAAGGAGTCCTACCAAATTCCTTTTATGACACAGACATGGTACTGATACCTAAACCAGGTAGGTTGAAAACAGAGAAAGAAAATTATAGACCAATCTCCCTAATGAATATTGATGCTAAAATCTTAAATAAGATATTAGCAAAAAGACTACAGAAAATCATCCCCAGGATAATACACCATGATCAAGTAGGATTTATACCAGGAATGCAGGGCTGGTTCAATATTAGGAAAACTATCAGTATAATTGGCCATATTAATAATCAAATTAACAAAAACCATATGATCATCTCAATAGATGCAGAAAAAGCATTTGATAAAATCCAACATCCAATCCTATTAAAAACTCTTGAGATTATAGGAATAAATGGACTTTTCCTTAAAATAATCAGTAGCATCTATTTAAAACCAGCAGTAAGCATCATATGTAATGGGGACAAACTGCAACCATTCCCAATAAGATCAGGAGTGAAACAAGGTTGCCCACTATCACCATTACTATTTAATATTGTATTAGAAATGCTAGCTTTGGCAATAAGAGTTGAGAAAGAGATTAAAGGAATAAGAATAGGCAATGAGGAAATCAAATTATCACTCTTTGCTGATGATATGATGATATACTTAGAGAACCCCAGAGACTCTACTAAAAAGTTATTAGAAACAATTCACACCTTCAGCAAAGTTGCAGGATACAAAATAAACCCACATAAGTCATCAGCATTCTTATATATCACTAATAAAACCCAACAGTTAGAGTTACAAAAAGAAATTCCATTTAAAGTAACTACTGATTGTATAAAATATTTAGGAATCTATCTGCCAAGGGAAAAATCAGAAACTTTATGAGCAAAACTACAAAACACTTTCCACACAAATTAAGTCTGATCTAATCAACTGGAAAAATCTTAAATGCTCTTGGATTGGGTGAGCAAATATAATAAAGATGACAATACTACCTAAATTAATCTATTTATTTAGCGCTATACCAATCAGACTCCCAAAAAACTACTTTGGTGAACTAGAAAAAATAGCAACAAAGTTCATATGGAAAAACAGGTCAAGAATTTCAAGGGAATTGATGAAAAAAATCAAATGAAGGTGGCCTAGCTGTACCAGATTTAAAATTATATTATAAAGCAGCAGTTACTAAAACCATCTGGTATTGGCTAAGAAATAGACTAGTTGATCAATGGAATAGGTTAGGTTCAAAAGACAAAACAGCCAATAACTTTAATAATCTAGTGTTTGACAAACCCAAAGACCCCAGTTTCTGGGATAAGAATGCATTATTTGACAAAAATTGCTGGGAAAATTGGAAATTAGTATGGCAGAAACTAGGCATTGACCCACACTTAATACCGTACACCAAGATAAGTTCAAAATGGGTTCATGACCTAGGCATAAAGAATGAGATTATAAATAAATTGGAAGAGCATAGGATAGTTTACCTCTCAGACTGTGGAAGAGGGAGGAATTTATGACCAAAGAAGAGCTAGAGATCACTATTGACCACAAAATAGAAAATTTTGATTATATCAAATTGAAAAGTTTTTGTACAAACAAAACAAATGCAGACAAGATTAGAAGGGAAACAATAAACTGGGAAAACATTTTTACAATCAAAGGTTCTGATAAAGGCCTCATTTCCAAAATATATAGAGAATTGACTCTAATTTATAAGAAATCAAACCATTCTCCAATTGATAAATAGCCAAAGGATATGAACAGACAATTCTCAGACAAAGAAATTGAAACTATTTATAGACATATGAAAATATGCTCCAAATCATTCTTAATCAGAGAAATGCAAATTAAGACAAATCTGAGATACCACTACACACCTGTCAGATTGGCTAGAGTGACAGGGAAAGATAATGCTGAATGTTGGAGGGGATGTGGGAAAACAGGGACACTGATACATTGTTGGTGGAATTGTGAACACATCCAGCCATTCTGGAGAGCAATTTGGAACTATGCTCAAAAAGTTGTCAAAATGTGCATACCCTCTGATCCAGGAGTGTTTCTACTGCGCTTATACCCCAAAGAGATACTAAAGAAGGGAAAGGGACCTATATGTGCCAAAATGTTTGTGGCAGCCCTGTTTGTAGCGGCTAGAAGCTGGAAAATGAATGGATGCCCATCAATTGGAGAATGGTTGAGTAAATTGTGGTATATGAACGTTATAGAATATTATTGTTCTGTAAGGAATGACCAGCAGGATGAATACAGAGAGGACTGGCGAGACTTACATGAACTGATGCTGAGTGAAATGAGCAGAACCAGGACATCATTATATACCTCAACAGCGATACTGTTTGAGGATGTATTCTGATGGAAGTGGATCTCTTCGATAAAGAGAGCTAATTCAGTTTCAATTGATCAAGGATGGACAAAAGCAGCTATACCCAAAGAAAGAACACTGGGAAATGAATATAAACTGCATTTTTGTTTTTCTTCCCAGGTTATTTATACCTTCTGAATTCAATTCTCCTTGTGCAACAAGAGAACTGTTCGGTTCTGCACACATATATTGTATCTAGGATATACTGTAACCTATTCAACATGTAAAGGACTGCTTGCCATCTCGGGGAGGGGGTGGAAGAAGGGAGGGGAAAAATCGGAACAGAAGTGAATGCAAGGGATAATGCTGTAAAAAATTACCCTGGCATAGGTTTCTATCAATAAAAAGTTATTTAAATAAAATTTAAAAAACCTACCAGAATGTAGGCTTAATGAAAAACATTGACTCTGGTGGATAATAATAATAGTTAACATTTTTCTGGTATGTTTCAGTTTACAAAATACTTTCCTCACAATAATCTTTGGCAAAGAGGGTAGTGAAACTGTTTCCATACTCACTTTATAGATGGGGAAACTGAAGCTCAAAAAAAGGGTTACACAGATCATATAGCCAGAAGATATAAGAACTTGAATTTGCTAAGTCTTTTGACTTGAAGCTCACAAAACTACCTTGCATTTCATACTATGAATTCTAGCTAAGACCAGTAATTAAAATTCTATACGTTTTATTAAAGAAAGAAAAAATACTGTCTCTTCTCCCCTCCGTTTCTCCCTTCCCCCTTGCTAAACTTAGACAGAAATAACATTTGTAGAAATTGTGTCTATGTATACAATTGTAATAGGCTCCCCAACACTTTACAATTTGGACTGCAATAAAAGTGCAACCATGCTTTGTGGCTGCTAATCAGTCAATCCCCTTCTCATTACACCTATGTTAACTGAGTATTGGAGAAAAAGAAAATTATGGATATTCTATTTTTTCATAACATGATTTCTCCTTAGGCTTCAGCTATGGATGGCAGGAAGAAGGATAATCTTTCTCCAATAGGTCTCCAACAGGAACACCTCATTCTATATAGACTTAAATTTGATTTTACTCTTAAGAAAATCCCTAAAGGTAATGCTGCCAAAGAAATCTCCCTTCTCTGGCTAGACAACACATTCTTTGAATTATACTACCTACACACACACACACACACACACACACACACACACACACACACACACCTGGGAGAATAGAGTCCCAGAACTTTATTCATAAACTCCCTTTAATCACACAGGCAAACACATGCAGCTTCCACAATCTCCAGAATGCTCCACTCCTGCTCTCTCTCTTACTGGGAGAACAGTCTCAGATCTTTTATCTCTGACATGTTCAGAAATCTATGGTGGAATAGATATATGTTACTTCTGTATGCTTCTGCCCTAAGGCAGCCACTAATGGCCAAAGATAGGAGACCTCTCTCCACCCCCTCTTCCACTCTGGGAAGTGTAAAAGTCAGAAATAGCTCAGCAGTTCTGTCAGCTCAGTTGTAAAGATCAGCACAAAGTCATTTCACAAGAATTAGCACTTCCAAAACTACTTGGTTGACCAAATCATCTTAAAGGCAGCTGCAATTACTGAAGCCCAATCCCTTACAAGAGCCAAGGGCTGGGGCAGAAGTTGCTTTTGTCCTAATAACAAAGTGCCACTGAACATGTCTACACCCTACTGGAAGAGTCAGAGATAATTCAAAGTCCAAACAAAGCCTTACCAACCTGTAGGCCCATACAGTTGACACACCCTTGCATGTCAAATATAAATATACATATATCCTCACTAAAAAATTATAATCATTTTGAGGGCAAAGATTGTGCCATTTTTGTCTCTGTGATCCCAATGTCTCCACTAAAGTCCTAACAAAGTCCTGTTGTGGCAAGGGGCATGACATGGGATTGCTGAAGCAGCTGGTGGTGAAATGTAAGTCTCAGCAGGTCCTACCAAGATGGAATGCTCCCAGTGTGGAGCCTGCAGCAGCCCGTGCCACTGATACAAAGGCCAGTATGGCTAAGTTGAAAGGTGCTCCTTTCTAGTAGACTTCAGAGGGATGAAATAAATATTCAGCCAAAGTAACTCTTAATGAACATTTACTATGTATGTGTGTGTGAGAGGCACAAGTTGTTACAGGAGAAGAAATGAACATACCTACAACATCCCAGATCCTATCACTGTTGTGTAACAGCATTGCACAGAATAAGTGCCCGATATGTTGAGAATCATCATGGACAAAGTGGCCATTCCATTACCTAGGTAATGGAACTGCCCCTGGGTTTGGAATCCAAGAACCAGAATTCACAATCTGACCTCACCCCTCTATCTGTGTGATCTTGGGCAAGTCACCTAAACTTCAGGAGCCTTGTCACCTGGAGTTTTACAAAACAAGTAGGTGGAAATTGCTGACCTCTCTGCATCCTTCTAGCTCTAATTCCTATGATTCTATAAATGAATTAGTGAGCATGTAATTGGCTTAAGTGAATGAGTTGAACATTCTAACATTCTTATAAACCTAGTCATCCATCAAAAGGGCCCTGCTTAGCCCTCCTGGTGGTACAGGTTTGCATCGTGCTTGTATCCTTTTCTCACTGAGGTGAATGCTAGTGTAAGTGATGCCCGTTAGCAGCTTGCAAATTGCCTTTGGCATTGGAATCTAAATGATATTTACTAATTTTACAATGTACTATTAGTACAAAGTAATGTTTCTAATTTTAAGAAATTTGAGCTTGTTGAGATGATTAAAGTGGTTCTACTTTTTTTACCCATTAGAAAATTTGATCAGAAGTAAATCACGTTAGATTATGAAAATAATTGTAAAGTATCTTGTAAATGGAAAATGACATTAAAGTTTCATGATAAAGAAACAAATCAATGCACATTTTCTAAAATTATTTTGTACAAATTACATGACATTTTGTCAGCTTAAAAAATAAGTCACTCCTCTTTAAATAATTTAGGTTATTCTTGTGGTGTGTTGCTAGTTTCTTCTCTTCTCTGGGACTTTGCTTCCTTGTCTGTAAAATAAAAGAACTGGCTTATCAGTAGTTCATAACTTGGGAGTCTATAGAGCCCTTAGGGGCTACAAATAGATTTCAGAAGGTCAGTGAACTTTAAAAAATATTTTGATAACTATTTCAATATAATTGGTTTATTTCACAATTCTATATATTTTATTTTGGGCATCTAAAAGCATCATTCTGGAAAGGGGTTCATATTCTTTACTGCTCAATGGATTCAGGATGCAAACAGGATAAACTTCCTTCTTATATGTTTTTAAAGATCTTGTGCAACTCTGAAGTCTCATGATTATATGTTTATCGAATGAAAATGGGAGGATGATTCTAAAAATTATTGGCTAAAGTGATTAATCAATCACATGTGAAATAAAATGATTTGGAATTAAAATAAAATACTTAATAGGTCAGGAAGTACCTATTAAATAATAAACAACTATACACTGGATTTTGCAGTATTATCATGGGACAATAAAGTCTGAGTACAATATATGTAAAGAAAATGCATCAAGATTTCTCCTGATCAAATTATGTAATTTCTTAACCAATCAATCAGCTAATCTTTGTTAAAAACTTACAATGTGCCAGGCACTGTGCAAAATAAATGGCCTGATAGCATAATAGAGAGTGAACCATTTTTAGTTACTGATCAGATTTCAGAAGTTATTATTCTCAATCATCCTGATGAGGTTATAGAAGGTTGACCATTATTGACCAGAGAGGGGAGATTTCCTTATGTATCCTGCTTCTTTTTCTTGCACAGCACCTTACTTGGAACACAAAACTGGGTAAGAGTTCTTACCTCAGTGGTTCAGAAGCTGGAGTCAGCAGAAACTCCAGCAAGGCAGCAACTGGAGGGGAAACTAGAAACTAGTGGCAACAGAAAAAGTCGCCAGGAGGGATGCCGAGAGGCTGCCATCTGTTGGTAATGGCTCTATCCCTGTACCTTCCTTTGATGTGTACCCTGGCCACTTGTTCAGTTATTTTGCTTGCGTCTGATTCTTCATGACTTATTTTGAGTTTTCTTGGCAAAGATACTGGAGCAGTTTACCATTTCCTTCCTTGAAACTGAGACAAACAGGGCTAAGTGCCTAGGATTGTGAAGCTAGCAAGGACTGAGACTGCATTTGAACTAAGGTCTTCCTGACTGCAGGAGCGCCTCTCCATCCATGGGGCAGAGTTCCCAGAGTGCAGCCCATTGTAGTGTAGGGTAGTGTAACCACAATGTGTTTACTCTCCCTGGTGTTGCTGTGACACTTATGGCTCCTTTCCTTTCTTCTATTTTTTTAAGTATGGCATTTCAGTAAATTTCTTTGATCTTTGATTTGAGTTAAATATACTTTGGCTGATAATTAGGAGTAAACATGCTGGTGGAAGTTGTGAGCTATAGTTGGGGAGTGCAGGAGGATTCTGGGAAGATGGCGGAGTGGGTGGGTAAATTTCAAGCTCTCAGATTTCCCTTATAAATAGAACAAAATTATGCCTCAGGGACAACACAGAACAGGCAGAAGAGTGTCCTCCTGGTACAACTCAAAGATCTGAATAAAGATCCCAGGCCTGGATTGACCTATGTGAAGTGCAAACACCTCTGGGCTAGTTCTGCAGAAACACCAAGTCGGGAGCCTTGGGGTGGGCTAGGTGTGGCTGAAGCCTCAACAGGAACCACAGAGACTTTTACTTTCCCTGGGCCCAATCAGGGGTCTGAGTCCGGGAAGACTGAGGGAATCTAGGCTGATTAAGGACACCAGGCTCAACTGTGCTGCAGAGAAGTGGCCCTGAGTCAGAAGGAACCAGCACCCAAACACAGAAGCTCTGCAGACCCTTGCAGGAGAGTGGAGATCTAGGTTAGAGGGGAGAGTTGAAGTGAAGCTAGAGGCACCATAACTAGAGATGCTTACACTAATACTTCTCATTTAAAAAGAAAAACATGAATTGGCAAAGAAAGAAATCAATCATAGAAACTTTCTATGAAAATATGCAAGACCACAGTTCATCTTCAGAGAAGGCCAGTGAAGTAAAAAAAGCCTCTTCTACCTGAAATAGTAATGTTAAATGGCTCCCTGCCCAGAGAGAATTTATAGAACTAAAAAAAAAAAAAAGAATTTAAAAATCAAATGAGACACATTAAGAAAAAACAAAAAATAAAAATCATCCAAGAAAAACAAGAAGAATATGAAAAAAAAATCCAACTAGAAAAGGACATAGAGTCTTAAATACAAAAATAACTCTTTGAAAATTAGAATTGGGCAAGGAGAAGCCAGAGAAGCTAGAGAAGATTAAGAAATAACAAAACAGAATATAAAGAATGAAGAAAATAAAACAGAATATGAAACATCTTATAAGGAAAAACAACAGATTTGGAGAACAAATCAAGAAGAGAACTCTCCAAAATCTATAAAGAAATAAGGGGGAGGTATGGACAAAGGAGGAAGCAAAGAGTGGAGGAAGAAGACAAAGGAGGGATTCATGGATGGAAGAGGTTAACTAATAGCAAGGCAAGTTAAGGAGCAGTATCAAAGCAGACGATTTAGCAAGATGGGAAAGAAGAGATATACACAAATACTGAAAAAGGATCAGGAGAAGAATTTACTAGAAAAAAATTACTGCTGGTAATCATTGATCTTCAATAAAGTAAAACTTAAAAGATTCAATCAAAAGAGAAAATATATTATATGTCAGCCATACCAATATTGTTTTAGATGCATATGTATATATATATATATATATGTATATATATATATATTTGAGTATATATATTTATGTATGCATGTTGCTCTATGTATTGTGTATATAGACATATGTATGTGGGTAGATTTATGGGGTGGTTGTGAATATATATGTACATATATGTGGGGGGCAGGTTGTGTATGTGTATGTATATGTGTGTGTGTGTGTGTGTGTGTGTGGGTATATATATATATATATATATATATATATATATATATATATATATATACAGTATATATAAATATATCTGATTAACTATAGCCTGCTTAAGAGAGGTAGAAGGTATGAAAGGAGAAAAAAAAGAATAAAGTAAAAGTAGTACACAGCAGAAAACAAAAGAAAAACCTACAAAGAAGCAAAGAAAAGATAAGACACTCATGAATATAATTTCTTCTAATATTATATATCCTTTGTTGAACTGGTAATCGATTGTTATGTATTTTGAATCCTTCCTGATGTTCTGCTGGGCACATGATAATGTTCCATTTTGCTTTGTTCTATTTTCCTGTTCTGTTTTCTTTTTTTTTCTATTAAAAATAAATATGAAAACAAAAAAAGGAGTATAGGTTCATTAAATACCTTGAACTTAATTAGGGTAACCATTGTCCAAGGGACCCATCTTCTTAGTTGGAATGCCCTTAGACTGGTATAGTCTAAACTTATGTAGGTCTAGATATTAAACTGGGTATGTATCTATCCCTTTATTAAACTATGAAGCTTCAATAACTTTAATCTAAAACTTTACAAAAGAACATCATGTTGCCCTGTTGTAATGAGTAGCAGTAAGATGAAGGAAAGAAATTAAAAATAATATAAATCAACAAACTAAATAATACTGGACAGGGAACAAATAATCATGAAATATGATAAAAATTTCAGAGATATAAAAAAGCAAAGTGCTATAAAAATTGGAAAAATTCAGCTCAAATATTGACAATTTCTAGGTAATTTTTCATCTAATAGTAACTAGTGCATAAAAATGGCATAAGAGACTTCATCAAGGCTATATGTGATCAAAGAAGGAGGTGGACTTATCTATAATAAGAATAGAGATAATAAATGGATGGGCTAAATGCTGTAGGTATAACATATTAAAAGATCTTTTAAATAAATAAATAAAAGAATTTTAAAAAAATCTCTAGAAAATTTACTGAAAGAACAAACATTTGCTTAGACAATCTGGCAAAAAATGATTGTAAAAACAGAAACAGTTAATAATGCAGAGATCATGCAGAGAAAAGCATGCAAAAATACCATTGGAGATACTGTGAATTGATTCAAATGTTTTGAAAAACAATTTGGAATTATATAAGAAAAGTGGTTAAATTATTCATCCTCTTTGACCCAGCAATCCCACGCCTGAGTACATTCCCCACAAGGAGATCCAAAGTAGAATTATTGTAGTATTCTGACTCAGGCTGGTCTCTTGGCAATTTAGGTTCAAAATTAGAATGATAAGAGATAGTCATAATCCATCTAAAAGTTAACAAAAGGAGGTTTACTTAGCCAGAGCAGGGAAGAAATATTCGCTTAAGATAAAGCATGGGTTCAGTTGAGCACAATTTTTCAAGGGCATTTTTGCTGATGGCCTATGGTCTGAAGCCTCATAGTTTAAGAAGAAACAGAGGATGAAGGTAGGTTTAAAATGGGAAGAATAAGTTATAAAGGGTGAATGCCAAATAGAGAATTTTATATTTGTTCTTGGAAGTGACGGGGAGTCATTGGAGTTTACTGAGTGGGGTGGTGACATGGTCACACCTGCACTTTAGGAATATTTTGACATCTGATTAGAAGATGGACTAGAGAAACTTGTGGCAGATACTCAGCAGGTTATTGTAATAATTCAGGTGTGAAGTGACAAGGGACTGCACCAGAGTGGTGGTGCATCAGAGGAGAGAAGGGGGGAACTTACAAGAGATGTTTCAAAGGCAAAATCAATAGGTCTTGGCAACAGATTGGATGTGGGGGAAGAGAGAGGAGGCAGAGTCGAGGATGACACTTAGGAGAATCTGAGATAATGATATTATTATTAGCATAAATAAGGAATTCAAAATGTCTATTGTACACACAGCTTCAGATGTCTGAAAACTAGAAATGCAAGCTTGGAAATCCGTAGAGATGTCAAAACAGGATAGGTAGATTTGAGAATTGTCAGTGTAGAGATGATAATTAAATCTATGAAAGCTGAGGAGATCAATTATAGAGAGGAAGGAGAAAAGAGTACCCTAAATGGACTCTTATAGGACAACCTATGGGTATTGATTTGGATGACGATGCAGTAAATGAAATCAAAGAGTGATCAGGTAGGTAGCTAAGAATCAGGAGAGAGCAGAGAGCATCAAGGAGAAAAGAGTGCTTGTCAGTGTCAAAGGTTTCATTCAGAGAGGTCAGTGAGGATTGGATTTGGCAGTTAAGAGAGCATAACTAACTTTGGAGAGAGTAGTTGGGGTGGAATGATGAGATCCAAAGCTGGATTTTAAGGGATTAACAGAGGAAAAAAGTGTAGGTATTGCATGTGGCCTTTTCAAGGAGTTTAGCCAGAAAAAAAAAAAAAACCAAGAGATATGGGATGATAAAGAGGGATGGATAGATCAAGGAAGGATTTTTTTGAGGATAGGAAAAACATGGGCATGTTTGTAGATAGTAGGGAAGAAGCAAATAAGGAAAGACTGAAAAGAAGTGAGAGAATAGGGAGCAGAATAGATAAATCTGTTGGACAAAATGAAATGGAATGGGATCATTTGTGCATGTAAAAGACTTGGATTTGTTGAGAAAAAGGGACATTATTTCATGAGAGACAGGGGTGGAGGTAGAGATAGTGGTAGAAGGCATCTGGAGTTTGGAGGAAGAAAAAGGACCTCTCAGAAAATGATCTAAATTTTTTTTCAGTAAAATATGAAGCAAAGCTCTCAACTAAAAGAGTGGGGGAGTCACAGAAGGTTTAAGGTGAAATGAAAATGTCTGGAAGAATTGCTGTGGTGAGTTAGGTTATGAATTATTTAAGGAGGTATAAAAGCATTGCCTTGCAGCAGTGAGTTCTCACTTGAGATTATTTAAGCTAAATTTGTAGTGGACCCAGTCAGTAAGATTTGGGGGTTTTCTCCATCTTTGTTCAGTAGCACTAGTGCGGCAGCAAAGGTAGCAGATGTCGGAGTGAACTAAGGCAAGTCATTAGGACAAGCAGGGCAAGACTGAAGAAAAGATAAGAAGGCAAAGAATTCAAGAGAAGAGGATAATGTAGAATTGAATTGACTCAGCAAGGGGTCAAGATAGTGGAAGGAGGAAAATATAGTAAGTACAAGGGTGATAGTCTGGAAGAGATCTCAGGAGTTGAGGATTGGAGGTCCTGATATAGATGAAGAACAGAGTAGCTTGTGCAGAAGGATGTATAGAATGATAATAGATTGTGATTAGAGCTCATGAACTTAGAAATGCTACATTTATGTATGACAGAAAGATCATGAGTACTTTTGTATGTCTTTGTGTATGGCTTTGTGTGATGCTAACTTGGCAGATAGATGAGGCAATGGAGACCTATTTTCCTAAATTCAAATCCAGCCTCAGACAATCACTGGCTATTTGACCCTGGACAAGTCACTTACCTCTGCCTCAGTTTCCCATCTAGAAATGAGCTGAAGAAGGGAATGACAAGCCACTCTATTGTCTTTACTAAATGGAGTTACAAAGAGTCAGACAAAGAGGTGCTAAGTGCAGGAGATATAGAGAAAGATAAAAAATAACCCCTATTCTCAAAGAACTTACAATTTAATGGAAGAGATATTATGCCATGTACAAACAAGAAATATACAGGGTAAGTTGGAGAGAATCAACAGAGGGAGGGCAATAGCCTTAAGGGGAATCCAGAAAGACTTCTTGTGGAAGGTGCTTTAACTAAAATTTAAAAAGGAAACAAAAAAAGTGTCAAGGTAGAGATGACTGAGGCAGTTCCAATAATAGAGGAAATTAGGTGAAAATGGCCAGGACTGGGAAATGAAGTGGCTTGTTTGAATAGCACAAGGAAATCAATGTCACCCCCACCAATTTCTAAGACAATCTTACCACCTATTGGAAGATGGTGACTGTGAGTTGGTGACAAATGTCACCACACTTAACTAAGCTAGTTTTCTAATGACAAAAGATTTAGTTCATCATTAAGTTAGCATTTGAAGCTTTTCCAACTTGTTAGGATCCAAGAGATTACACTCTATTGACAAAAACTTCAAGAATTTAGAAGTCCTATCACACCATGAGATATAAGAGATGGACACTGGTAGAGATTTAGCAAGTAACACATCACAAACTTCTATGTTGGTAAAATAATTCTTAGAAAACTCTTTTTAGAAATGAAGAAAATGGACTAGGTTTTGTTTTTAATATTCCTGGTCTCACTTATACCACAGAGTTCATTCTTTCATCACTGAAGAATGGTTAGGCATAAAGTGTCATGTGGTATATTGATGTGGGAGCTAGAACACAATGATAATTTGTATACATTTACAATGCATTTTCATATGAATCACATAAAATATGTTTTTAAATTTTAAATATTTTAAAAGTTGGAGAACTAATCTGGAAAAGTTCAGTATTAACACACTTTTTATTTTTGGCTGAAGAAAAAGCAAGGTACAATAGTGTTTGATTAAATAATTTTGCCATTAGTTAAAATGTCAAGCAAAGAATAATATTAGTCATGGGTAAAGAAAATTAACCTAATTAATTATAATATCCTGTTGCTTTTCAATAGAAGGGGGTATATGTAGAGATAAAAGAAAAGTCAGGCAGCCAGATAGCCAGCATTTCATAGTGTTATCATTAAATTTTGCCTGGAGTACAAGCATGTTGGTTTCCTTGCAATCCAATTCTTCATTGTTTCAATCTTGTTATAAAGTGAAAGCATGTTAAAGCTAAAATGGGATTTTATTTAAATTTTTTTTAGCATTTTATTCTTCCCTGGTTACATGTAAAAACAAGTTTTAACATGTTTTTTTTTAAACACTTTGAGTTCCACTATGTTCAAAAAGTTATCAAACTGTGCATATCCTTTGACCCAGTAGTGTTTCTACTGGGCTTATATCCCAAAGAGATCTTAAAGGAGGGAAAGGGACCCGCATGTTTAAAAATGTTTGTGGCAGCCCTTTTTGTAGGGGCTAGAAACTGGAAACTAAATGCCAGATGCCCACCAATTTGAGAATGGCTGAATAAGTTATGGCATATGAATGTTATGGAATATTATTATTCTGTAAGAAACGACAAGCAGGATGATTTCAGAGAGGCCTGGAAAGACTTACATGAACTGATGCTGAGTGAAGTGAGCAGAACCAGGGATCCTTATACACAGCAACAACAAAATTATACAATGATCAATTCTGACGGACGTGGCTCTCTTCAACAATGAGATGATTCAGACCATTTCCAATTGTTCAGTGATGAAGAAAGTCATCTACACCCAGAGAGAGAGGACTGTGGTAACTGAGTGTGGATTACAACCTAGCATTTTCACTCTTTTTGTTGTTGTTTGCTTTGCATTTTGTTTTCTTTCTTAGTTTTTTTCTTGATCCAATTTTTCTTGTGCAGCAAGATAGCTGTATAAATATGTATACATATATTGGATTTAACATATATTTTAACATATTTAACATGTATTGGATTACCTGCCATCTAGGGGAGGGGGTGGGAGGAAGGAGGGGAAAATTTGGGACAGAAGATTTTGCAAGGGTCAATGTTGAAAAATTACCCACGCATGTTTTATAAAGAAAAAACTTTAATAAAATTTTAAAAACTTGGAGTTCCAGATTCTTTCCCTTCCTTTTTCTTCACTAACTACTCCCCCCCACATTGAGAATGCAAGCAATTCAATATAGGTTATACATGTGTAGTCTTGTAAAATATTTTTATAATAGTTGTGTTGTGAAAGAAAACAGACCAAAAAAAAAGGAAAGAAAGGAAACAGAAAAAAATCCTCAAGAAGAAGAAAGTAAGAAAGCATGCTTCACTTTTCATTCAGACATCATCAGTTCTTGCTCTGGGTATGAGTAGCATTTTTCACTGTACCGCCTTTAGAATTGTCTTGGATTATTGTATTGCTAGGAATATTTATGTTATTCACAGCTAATCATCTTATAATAATTACTTGGTACACAGTACATATCATTTTGTATCAGTTCATTCAAGTTTTTCTACATCTTTTGAGAGAATTCTATTTATCATTTTTATGGCACAATAATATTCTACCATAATCATATACTACAATTTAATCAGCCATTCCTCCATTGATGGACACCTCCTAAATTTCCAATTCTTTGCCTCAAAAAAGAGCTATTATAAGTATTTTTTGGCACATATACATACTTTAAAAAAATCTCTTTCTGAATAGAGACCTAGTAGTGGTATTGCTAGGTAAAAGAATATACATAGGGTGATTTTATCACCCTATGCACATAATTCCAAATTGTTCTGCAGAATTGGTAAATCAGTTCATGACTCCACCAACAGTACCTAAATGTCTCATTTTCCCCATTCTTTCTGCAATATTTGTAATTTCCCTTTAGTACTTTAGAATTGTTTTAATTTTTAATTAGAACAGTTTTTCATATGGCAATTATAATTATCTGAAAATTGTTCATATATTTTGATCATTTATGAATTGGGGAATGAATCTTATTTTTATAAATTTAATTCAATTCTCTCCCTGAGAATGGCTTCAAAAATTTTTATAATTCTTGCTAATTATATTTCCTTTCCATTTATTCTATTCTCTATCTCCTTTCACCCTGTTCCTCCTCAAAAATGTTTTGTTTCTTACTACCCCCTTCCTAATCTGGCCTCTCTTCTATTACACAACCCCTTATCTTCTTCCCCTCCTACTATCCTGTAGGTAAGATAGCTATCTATATCCAATTGAATGTGTATGTTATTCCCAATTTGAGCCAATTCTGATAAGTATAATATTTCTGCCTTTATTCTGCCATCTTGGCTTTGCCTCTTAAAAGGAACTTTAGAAATCACTAAGTCCCAACTTGTTATTTTACAGATGAGGAAAATGATAGCCCAGAGAAGTGAAATGACTTGTTTAAAAATCACATAGCTAGTAAGTGGCACAGCCAAAACATCAACCCAGGTCTTCTGAGACTTGATTCCAATACTAGTGTCCTTTCCATCATACCATCATTTCCTCACATCTTGCTAATATGTATTTTTGATTATATCAGAGCCCTTATCAAAAGGCTTGAAACCTCTCCACCAATCACCAAGTAAACTTTAATGGTTCTCTATTACCTCTAGGATCAGAATAAAAATTCTCTTTTTGGATTTCAAAGCTCTTTATAACCTGGCTCTCTTCAACCTTTCAGATCATCTTACATGTTAACATCCCCACATACTCTATGATACAGTGGCTTTGGCCTCCATCTCCAAACTCTGGGCATTTTATAGGCTATCACCCATGCCTAGGATGCTCTCTATCCTCATCCCAGTGCTTAGCAAAATGGCTGGCACATAATAGGTGTTTAATAAATATGTATTGATTAATTATCAATTAATTGCTCTTTCCCTTCTAGATTCCTTGTCTTCCTTCAAATAACCTTCAAGAAGCCTTTGCTACTGCCTTAATATTAATATCTTCCCTTTGCTGTGTAAGTCAAATTTAGCCTATCTCTTTTTGTCTGGTTACTTTCATGCTATCTCTCCTATTAGACTGGGAACTCCTTGAGAATAGGGATTGTCTCTTTCCTTTATATCTCTAGCAAAATTAGCACAGTGCTAGAACATAGTCACCACTTAAATTCTTATTGGCCAATGAATGAATTCAAATCTCCTCAGCCTAGCATTTTAAGCTCTCCAACAATCTATCTCTAACTTGTCTTTCAAGCCTTTTTTCACACTATACATTTAGTTTCAGTTAAATTGAATTATGCATTATCCTCTGAACACATTCTTTTTATCCCACCTGAGTGACTTTGCTCTCTTTCCTATACCTGGAATGCCTTCTTCCTTTTTTTCTTACTATTGACATTCTATTCATCCTCCTGCTCAAATGAAACTCCTTTCTAATCCTCTCAATGAGAAATGATTTCTCCCCGGCCTGTGTAGAGGGCCAGGAGGTAAGAACTCATTCCAGGTTTTGAATTTTACAGTAGCTTGGCTCATCAACTTCCCTTTTCTTTAATGGAGACATACTTATTAATATATTGATAAGAAATCTGGTGACTGAAGCAAAATGCAAACTCAATTATATAATGGATAAAATGAACTTTGAACTTAGGACAGGAAAAGCAGCCCACAATGGAGACTAAAGGCATTTGGGAGAAAGGTACTTGGGGACATTGGTATGATAATTTTACTCTGATGTGTATCTCAACTATTTGCATCTATGTCGAAATAGCCAAGATCCAGGCTTAATCATTTGCACCTTAGTAGATTGTGCTTATTAGAAAGGATATAGGAATATCAAAGAGTATATTTTGTATCAAGTCTATTAAGTATTGGAGGTATATATATATTTGTCTCTTTGATCAATAAAAATTGAAGAGTTCATATCTAATTCTCTCTGCCTGGATCCTGACTGACACCCTTTTTTCACTACTGGAGTTGGACTTCAATAGTGGCATCGGAAACAGAGACAGAACTTTATGAGTGAACAGAACTTCACCAAAACACTTTAGAGACCTAAAGAAAGAGAAAAGGATATTCCTTTGGAAATACAATTAGTCTTTCCAGCCCCTGATTTAAATAATCTGATTCAAATTATAAACTCACAAGCCAGTTTTCAATTAGTAAAGGAAAACAACTTAAAACTCCATTGAAACAACCTGTCTTTTAAAACGCTAAATGCTGATTGCAAAAAGATATTAACTAGGGGAGAATACATAACACTTCTTTGACTGCTTGGCAGTTCAGCTCGAGAAAAGATCTCAGTGTCTGCTACCTTATTTTTTCAGGTGATCTTCAGAATCTTCCTAAGACAATTCAAATGGAATGGCACTCATATATTGTTCAGGGTTTCATAGGTTAGCACAACAGTTCTATAGACCTTCAGTTTGGTAGACAGTCTAATAATACCTCTTCTCTCCCACATTTTCCTTCAGAGCCTCCCAAAGACTGAGCTAGCTCTGGTGATGAGTGCATTATTTATGAGTACATCTCAAGAAGGTATATTGCCAAGGAAACTGAACTTATCCATACCATTCAAAATTTCTCCATTTGCTATAACCAATAGTTCCATGTATGGATATTGTGGTGCTGCCTAGTAGAGAATCTCTCTTATAGCTAATTGTTAAATTAAGATGAATCAACAGTGAATTGATCCATACTATGCTGCATCTCAGCTTCAGAGGCTGAATTGAGTGCACAATCATCTGTGAACAAAAGTTGTGTACCAACTTTCAACTTTAGTCATGACTTATAGCCTTTCCAAGTTAAATAATTTATTGTCAATTAATGACATCGATTACATTTTTGTCCTTGTTGAAAGCATCTGACATTGTTCCTGAAAACATCATGCTAAAAAACCAGGGGAGTGAGTATACAGTCCTGCTTCATTCCATTGGTAACTGGGAAAGCTTGAGAGCACATCCACTCTTTAGAATCCAGGCAAGTATGCCTTCATGAAACTGAAGTACAATACGGCTGAAATTCTCTGGGCAACAAACTTTTGCCATGATCTTCTTGATGACTGACAGTATCAAAGGCAACAAATGTCATGCACAGCCCTCTGTTCTGCTCTTGGCATTTCTCCTGGAGTTCTCAGGAAGCAAACATCATAGCAACTGTTCCTTGGACCTTTCTGAAACCTGACTCTTGGGGAGATTACCATCTTCCAGGTGAAGGATCAACCTATTAAGAAGGACTCTGGCAAGTATCTTCCCAACAGAAACTGAAAGTGATCCCATAGGATCAGTGGCTTCTTTGGACTCTGAGCAGCCTTTTTTAAGGACCACATTGCTCACCTCCTGGCATAAGGAAGAGGAACAAAAAAGATGCTCTAAAAATTGTCTCTTTCACTTAATCCTGGCCTGTTTATGATCCTATCTGCATTTGAAACAACAAAATATGTAAAAAAAATTTGCAATGATAATTCTACATACCATTGGTACATGGAATGTTCACTCACTTATGAAATCTAGGAAACCTTAAAGATAACAGGACAAAATGTAAAAATGAACAATAGAGGTATCCTTGAACTCCTGGTGGATAACCTCCTCTTGCTACATAAGATGGAAGATTTCGATCAACTTTTGTATGAGCAGTAGATCTCCTCCTCTGTAAATCTTGCATGGAATGAAATCAATATTAGGCACTTTGCCACACAAGAGGAACCAAATGGCATTAAAAATCTCTTCTTTAATTGCAAGTTTAGCTATAGAAGGATTAACTTCAACCTGAGTTATACAATTAGTTAATGGCTTCAGCACTGGTTGAAGATGGTCTGTTGAGAACAATATGGAAGTGGCCAAAATCATGTCCTTATTGCTAGTCAATGGAGCTCCATCAGTTCTGAATAGTTGAGTTGTATCATAAGTCTTTGGACCATAAATAGGCTTCGGGACATAAACAATGACTTTGGATTGTTATTATCGATGGAAAACTGAATTTCATCTGCCTTCTTATTGGGTCAAAAATCCAACATCTCTCTAAGCTTTGATTGTACTTTACTTGTGATAAGAGTTAAATGCTGCCTTCTGAGAGATATCTTGCTGGAAAAACCTGTGGAATCCTCATTTTTCATTTAGCAGCTTTTATACTTCCCCATCATAGTCTATTAAATGCCAATATTTGCTGTAAGGGTGTATTACAGTTTTATTGCATCTAGGTAAATGGAAGACAGTATTGATGATGAGAAGGTCATGAAATGCACAGGTCTTCTCGTGAAGAAACAAGGTTCAGATAAACCTAAGTTCAGTTTTAGGAGCAGATTTTGGACACAGATCTTTAGATTTTAAGTCTTTCCATGACTCTTTTCTTTACACTAGCTTTCTTCCACTAGTTAGATTTCCTGTGTGCTCTCTCCCCTCCCTTTACTACAGGAGTGCTAAGCTCCTGCTGCTGCTATTTGGGAAGAAAGCTATGGCTCCCTGCCATGTATAAAAAGTTTGTGCCTACTTTGGTATTTAAATTACCCAGAATTATTAGCTTATCCACTTCTGGCACACTATTGATGAGGGTCTCCAAGACTTTATAAAATTTTTTCTTGATCTCATTATGTTTCATCATGGTAAAAGCATATGCACTAATGATGGTGGTATGGAGCTTCCCTGGCAGTGGAAATAATATTGTTATTCACTCCTTTTGGGAGGCATACAAATTTGTTGATTAAGTCAATTTTGATTGTAAATCTATCCCAGTTTCAAGGCATTCCCTATCAGTGTGGCCACTCTAGAAAAACATATATCCAACTCTAACTTTGGTCAGCTAGCTTTCATTTTCCAGTCTTGTTTCACTCAGGTCTGCTATTTGGATGTAATACCTGATGAGTTCTCTCTCAACAAGAGCTTTTCATCTTTAAGGCTTCCTAGATTTCTTGTTCATAAGTGAGTGCACATTCCATGTACCAATGGTGTATGGAGTTATCATTGCAAAAAAATTTATATATATTTTGTTTCACTTGCAGCATAGGATCATGAGCAGGTCAGGATTTTTAGAGCACTTTTTTATAGCCTTTTCCTTATGCCAGAAGATGAGCAATGTGGTCCTTAAAAAAGGCTGCTCACACTCCAAGGGGACTACTGAAGCCCACTGCTGCTTTGGTCCATTAAGAAAAAGACCCTGTGGCCTTGGCCGCGTGGGTGCAGGGGTTGTGACGAGAGATCTCAGTGTATCTGCTACCTGCTGTTCACTATTTGCCCATTGCCACAGAATTTTAACATAGGTTTAAAAAATGGTAAAATGGTAGGAGTGATTTACTTTGACCCCCATATAAATTGCATTTAAGTAAGGCAGAACAGCAGGAAGTCATCAGAGTCCAATGGCAAAATGAAAGTCAAAGTAATTGGTGATGGCTCTTGGTGTCTTTGATGTCTGATCAAGCTCTAAATGTTCCACAGCACCCACTTCTGCTGCCTTTGTGGCCCATTAGAACAAACTGTTCACATCTGCTCACTCCACTGGGGGAAATCTTTATGTACTTGGGCACCCCATCATGCAATTCATCATGGGCTTGAGGTCTGTCAGTTATTCTTAACTTGATTTAGCCTGTGTACCTTAATAGTTTATAGAGGCATGGCCACCATACATGCTAAGAGTTTCTTGGAGCCACAGGTGAAAACTAGTAGGAAGGTAGACATCAAAAATAGAAAGCAGACCTAAAAAGGGGGCTTGGCAGCCCTCACACCAAAGATACTAGCCTTCCCTGAATTCTCATATAGTCTTCCTTATTAATATATGTGTATAAAACACTTGGCAAAAATTAAAGTGTTATATAAATGTTAACTATGATTATTTTCTCCTTTCTATGTCCTCTAATTGCATCTCTCTCAGGCCCTTTATAGTTATTACCACCACTATACAACATCTAGTAATTAGGAAGGCACTGGTACCCGCCCCCCTTATTTGAATTCTTTTTGGTGAAAAAAATAGCCATATATTCCTTCTTATAGCAAAACTAGGAAAGTTTGGACGTTTCAAAAGGAAACTTTTTGGTAGGGGTGGTAGTGATGGTGGAGAGTACAGAAAATCTAACTAGTGGAAGGAGCCTAGTGTAAAGAAAAGAGCCATGGAAAGGCTTAAAGTCTAAAGATCTGTGTCCAAAACCTGGTTCTAAAATTTCCTGTTTGAACTTAGGTAAGTCCCTTTATTTGAACCCTATTTCTTCACCTGAGAAATTGAGGAATTGGCCTAAATGATCTCTAAAGTCCTTGTCATCACCAAATCCAGTCATTCTGGGACTGTTAAGGCTAGATTAGTTTGGCTAATTCAATTAGCAGGTTCTTCCTTCTCTGTGGCATTGATTAAATCACTGATCAAACTCCAATTAATACTAGGAGGATGGCCTTTATACCAAGCTGCTTCTCTTGGCTACAAAGATATCCATAGCCATTAGAGAGGCTGTCACTTGTACAAGGAACATTCTCCTACCCATCCGCATGGCATCATTCCCTTTTGCTAAGCAGAAATGGTTTTTCTTCTTATCCTGTTTCCAAGCCCCACATTGAATTCTGGCTTGTCATTGAGTTCTCTTACTAACTGAAAAAAGACTCCAGTTCTCAGGTCATTTATACAGCAGTTGTGTCATCCTGAGTTCTATACTCAAGCCCATCAGCTCTATTCATTTTCTCCAGGAGATAAAAAAGGGAGTGGTTTTCTAGAATGCTATCATTACTGAAGTTGTAGTATAGTTTCAAACCTTAATAGCTTAAAATTCACTAAGAATTTTGGAATACTTTTTACACTTTGAATACATTAAAATGAATTTAAAATAACAAGCACATTTTTTACCAAAAAAAAGAGTATTTTACCAGACCTTTTACAATCCAATGTATTTCTTAGAAAGAACAGCAGCTGTAGAGTGAGATGACTTTAATTTGAATACTGTCTCTTATAAGTTGTATGACCTGGGATAAGTTAAGTCACTTATTCACTCTCAGTTTATATCTTCTATAAAATAAGAAGGCAGGGCTAGATAACTTCCAAGAATCTATCCTAGCTCTAAACTGTATGATCTCAGTTGCCTTCTTCTGAATATACTCTATCAATCACCTTCTTAAAAAGTAATGCCTTCTTCTGAATATACTCTATCTATCAATCACCTTCTTAAAAAGTAATGTCAAAGGGCAGCTAGATAGTACAATGAAGAAAGCATCAGCTCTAGAGTCAGAAGGATCTGAGTTTAAATCTGGCCTCAGACACTTAATACTTCCTAGCTGTGTGACCCTGGTCAAATTACTTAACCCTAATTGCCTCACAAAAAAAGAAATAAAAATGATGTCAGAATTTGAAAACAATATTCCAAAAGCTTTTCTCCCCAAATTTCAAACAGCATATGAACAGGACTATTTATTTTTAGTGTATATGAAATTAGCCATAGTAATAAACACTAGACCTATAAATTCCCTGGCATAGGAATTCCTGAATAATGAAATTTCCTCTACCAAAGAAGGTCAGCATTCTAGAACACTAAGGATTATATGACTTGCCCAGGATCACAAAGTCAGTAAATATTGGAGACATGACCAACCAAAGGTCTTCCTGGATTTGAAACTAGTTCTCAATTTACTATATCATAGGAAATAAAGTTAATAGTCTAATGAAGTTCTTAGATAATTAACCTCCACTACATTTGTTCTTCTATTTTTCACTAAGGTGACCTTGGGTTTTCTAAACTCATACCAATAGATCACAGGTTACAAAAGTCCTACCAAAAAAGGCTTAATGTAGCCCAATAATAGCCTAAGTGTATGTTATCCAAACACTATTCTAGCTAAGTATGAAGAGACTCATCATCAGGAGTTTGGTTATTAGGCATACATTTTGCAAACACAAGTAATAAAGATAACTTACATAGCTGTAAAGGGCTACACATTGGTAATGAGAGCATCCCACGCTGATAC